>NW_026892625.1:601608-1203216 GCF_033815535.1 Pezoporus flaviventris
GCAGCATGCCAGTTCCTGTTGCATGGATATGCTAGTACCACTCCCCTCCCACCCCAGCCGACTGTGCTAAGTTGAATTTGCAGCTGGTGTGAATTGTGACAGCATCACCAAATTCATTACAGTCTATAGAAGCTGCAGACCTGCCCAACTATCTTTGCAAGAAAAAAAGTCTTTGCTGTGCACTCACTAACATCCAGCATCTCCTCTGCAGTTTACCTTAACCTGCCATGATGTCAAGTGAAAAACTTCATTATCTTCCCTAGCATTTTGCCTCGTGTCAGCTACTGCACTGAAGGAAGCACCCTTCTATCCGGAAAGTACACCTTTGCTGCCAAAAAACTTCACACTGAGGCAGGTAACATGACTTGCTCTGACCACTCTGCAGCATTCGCTACCACCTAAAGCCAGCAAGCCCAAGACTGAGTGGAGAGGAAGTAGAGGGTACATTTCTGCCCCAGCCTAGCTGTGTGACTTATACTGTCAGTCTCCAGCAGGATTATGTAGATAGCTAGCTAATATATTTTGTTCCCTTGCTGGAAAACCCCACCTTTCTCGGCAGGGTATCCATAATCTCTGTGCCATGTCTGGCACAGAGTTGAATTCTCTCTTCCCTTCCCTCTCCTCCTACTCTTCGGTCAGGTTATTTAACCAAAAGGTTACTTAATGCTGCAGGGACAAGAATATCTCTGACCTCTGGTACTTGGGCAAAGCGTTCCTGTACAGACTGTATTATAAACTTAGCAGATACTTTCAAGCTTCCATATAATTTGCAAAAGTTAAAATCGGCAGATGTTTCCTTTTTCTCCCACTTATGTATTTATTCTATCCCATACCACCCACCAATTTCAGGCTTAAGGCATAAATTATTTCCATGGAGCTCCAAAAGAAGAACTCATGTTGAAAAGGAGTTTGTAAAAAAAATAAGCCAAGCATATGTTTAAAAACAGAACTAAAACTGCCTGCATTGATCTAATAGCTATTTTGGGCCTACAGATTAACATATGTCTTAAAAATAATTTCTTAATAAGCTAGCAAGCAGACACACTAATAGGGAAATGTAAACTAAAACTCTAAATGTACTTCAATTAAGTTTTTTCTTTCCTGGGGCTGGGTTTGCAAAGGCAAAAAAAAAGGTGAAGAAAAAGGTCAAAGCAGCACAGACCACTGGGTAAGAACCACGAGAGGCCTTTCCAGCACTCAGCAAGCTGTAAGGGGAGCAGGTAGAGCTCTTCCCCCAAGGTAGCTTCCACTGTGGGAAGCTTTCATCACTCCATCACAGACCCTGCTTGTTATCAGCAAAGAATGCCACTTTCTCAGCTGCTGCCTCTAAGCCAGGACTTAAAAGAGTACTTGTCTTATCACGCTATCCCAGGGTCTCAGTGCCAGCCCATTCTATAGCAAAATAAATCCATAAATCACCAAACTGCAGCCTATTCCAGCCCAAGTCTTCCTGACTTTTGCAGGATGCAACCTTCCCAAGCTGTCCGTGCAACGTGGTGGGTGGTTTTCATTTGAGCTCCAACAAGAAACACCATGATGGCAGCAACAGGGATCCATCTAGCATGGTACCCTGCCTCCAGCTCTGGCCAAGAGTGAAAGCTCAGTGGGAAACAGAATTAGAAACAGGGCTTGCACAGGCTGACATGTTCCCAAGAATAACCTCTCAGCTTCCAGCAGCCAGCATTTAAGGCCTTCCTGCACTGCAGGTTGCATCACAACTATTATGTTTAATAGCCTCACTGGACCAATCCTTCTTTAATTTTTCTAATTCCTCTATGAGATCATTTATACTTTTGGCCTCCATGCTGTCCCTACAGCAGTGAGTTCCACAATTTCATTATGCATTGTATGAAGCATTCCCTTTTGCCTGTTTTAAACCTCTACTGATCTCAAGCGTCTGTTGCATCCTAAAGAACAAGCAGCCTCTACAGCCATCACCACCAGCCTGGAGAAGAGCTTTAGAAGTCAAAGCCTGAAACTTCAGTCTTCAACTGTGTCCTGGGTTCAGCAGTAGCAGTCATTTTTCTCCTTCTTGGTAGCTGGTGCAGTGCTGTGTTTTGACTTTCGGCCTGGGAACAGAGCTGATAGTAATGTTTTGGTTTGGCCAAGGACTTTGTGAGCCTCATGCTCTGCCAGGGAGGAGGGGAAGCCAGGAGGAAGCAGAGACAGGACACCTGACCCAAACTGACCAAAGAGCTATTCCATACCACAGCACGTCATGCCCAGGATTTAACTGGGAGTTAGCCAGAAGGGCTGGGAGACTGCAGGGTTGGAGGAGGTATCGGTCGGTGCTTGGTCGGGCTGAGGGGGGCAAGTTATCGGTCGGCTGGTGCTGAGGTGTTGTATTCTCTCCCCTTGTTATTTCCTTTATCATTATTATCACTGGTGGTAGCAGTAGTGATTTGTGTTATACCTTAGTTACTAAACTGTTCTTATCTCAACCCGTGGGAGTTGCATTTTTTTTCAATTCTCCTCTCTGTCTCTCCGGGAGCAGGGGGAGGGCAAGAAAGGGGGGGAAGTGAGCGAACTAATTACCTGACTGGGTTTAAACCACGACAAACTGCAACTGGAAATGAGTGGGATACAGATCATAGGCACAACTGGTATTTTTATCTAGCAGCTTTTTGAGATTCTGCTCAGGTACTATTTGTACAACACAGAGGTGGATACATGTAAGTGGAACTAATAGTTCTGGCTCAAGAAGTTCACGCTCTGTGTGTGAAATCCTTGCAGGAGACATGACCAAGCCACTGAGTTCTGTACTGCAATGAGCAGCCTTCATGAGAAGTGAACTGCTACAAGACACAGTGGGAGACAGTTTCTGTGGGAATGCATCTAAAAGATGATATTTGGTCCCTTCGCCATCTGGACATTCGGACCAGGGCAAGAACCCCCTGGAAATTCCACCTGACAAACTTAACTGGCAAAAGTTAGAAAAACTTGTTGAGCTGAGGACACAGCAGAACCCTCACCATTGCTACTAGGTTCTTTCTTGCAAGTGAGACCAAGCCATTAGGCCTTAGTTGAAATAACTTTACTTTTTAGTATGAGCATGACTTAGCACTTAAACATGACTACTCGCTTAGCAGGGTCACCTCTGTGGGTGGGGAACTGCCCTTCTGGTGAGGCATGATAAGCAATGCATTAGAATTTGGGCCCGTAGACAGCTTGCATCTGCTTCTGTAAATTGCTTCTAAGCAGGGACATCCCTAATGGTAAGATAGGAAAACAATTTGAAAGAAGTAAGCATGTAGCTTGCAGGTATTAGCAGTTGATTAATAATACTGAAGCTAAAAGGTAAACACCTGTAAGAATCTTGATTAATACTAACCAATATACTGTTGTTGTAGCCCTAACCCAAGTGTGCAGTAGGATAAGAGAACTACAGTTATGTAACTTACTGAACTGTATGTGTGGATGCTTTAGATAAAATTATATCAAGATGGGAATGTAAAGTATAAAAAACCCTGAAAATTACTGTGCTTGGGACAGGTTTAAACCCCCATGTGCTTAAATAAAGGTCTGTGCTTTACTTTACAGTGTGTACTGTGAAGTTATTTCTTTGAATCACAAGTCATTATTCTCTTCTTCATTCAAGTTCAGCCTCAACTAAAAATCACAGCTTAGCCTGGCTCTGAAGCAGATAATCAGAAATCTGATCAAGACCTGGAACAAGTCAAGACTGCTGAATGTCTTCTCTGCACAGTGTGAGCTGCAGCATTACCTTTCGCTCCTCATACTTTAAACATAAAAGTATGTTGAACAAAAGGAATGGACACAGCCTAATCCTGTGGCAACATGCAAGAGAGCCTCAAGGGAGATGAGCAATTTCCCTAAGGTATCTTCTGCGTTGCCTCAGAGAAGCAAGAATGGATTTGCACAGGAACAGTTTACTTTCTTCCTCCCCATAGCGTTGCATGCTCAGAGTGAGCAGCATCAAAGGGCACTGCTGCTGAACCTCAACACAGCAGCAATGCTGGATTAGAGTCACATCCAGAAAGTGCTCAGCAGCCAACACCAATGGCATCCATGTGTTTCTGAAATCAAGTGCACAGTGCTCAGTTCTCATTCCTTTGAGATAATCTTTACAATAAAGTGAGATTGTTGAGATCCACAATGCCTAGAGATGGCATCTTGAGTGATAACTTGTTTCTTCATGTGATAACAGAAGAATGTATCGGGGAATGGTCCTCGGGACTAGAAGTGCTAAGAAAGCTTAGAAAGGTTAGTACACAGTGGAGAAAAATCTAAATAGCCTCAGGATAGAAAAGTATTAAAACATTCTGCCAGTTCTGAAGCACATTTTTGGGTTTAGATCATTTAGCAGTATTGCACAGACACAACTCTTCTATTGCTCACGCCGGTGAACAATTATACTGATGTGAGTAACATTAATTCAGATTTATTCTGTGTAACTTTAAACAAAACCTTGCTAGGACCTTAGATATGTATTTTAGACAATATTCCAGTATATTCTGCTGTGAATAAAATAAACCTGAAAATTATAGTTGCACCAGAGTACTGAAATGAACTGGGGCATGCTCAGGCAATTCCAAGTGTAATCAGCCCTCCAAAATGGCCTGTCCTTGATGTTTTGTGGTGGACTGACCACAGCTTCCAGCAGCAGGTCACATAAGAACTAAAACCACAAGCAGCTTCCAGACAGAGCTGAATAGAAAGGACTCCTGATAGTACACTTGGTTGTTTTGGCACTCAGGTACAATAAGGATGTTGTTTCTTTTCTTTCCTTTTAAGAAGTATGTGAGATTTCAGCCAATTCTCCCCAACAATTAGTCCAGGATGAATGTACTTAACTCAGGATTCAGCTGGACAGAGCTCAAGTAGATGCAATGAATTTTCCACTATATCAATTTCCTTCCTCTCTTCCCTACCCAGCATGAGACATCAGCTCATCACTACAGCCAGCGGTGACTAAGTCAAATAAAACCACTGCCTTCAGCCATGCTCACATTAAAGTTGATTATTCCTTCTTTTGATTTTCCCTGGTTTTCAATTTTTGCATATCCTGTTCAGTAGCCCAATATTTGGCCTAGGTGTAAAAGCAGCTATAGCAAACCACAAACACCAAATGCATTCACTGGCTGCTATCAACCCCAAAGTGTACAGAATCAGCTGCAGAGCTTCACTTATAAAAGTTTCCCCTTTGCACATATTTAACTAGGATCTATCTGAGTTTTCCATGTGCAGGTACTGTACGTCTGCATCTGCCAGAATCTGTGCTGTGCTGTCTCTGGGTGTAACACCAAATTATCTTCACCATCATCATCTAAACACCATAGCACCTCTGAGTCATAATTAGCTGCTGGCAACTTTACTTGAACCAACATCATTCAATATGGCCTGAAAAAGAACAGCTGTAACAACAGGGATGACTTGCTACTAAAATCTAACCAGGCCAATAAAAAAAATAACATCTTACCCTGTGTTCAGCAGTAGCAGTCATTTTTCTCCTTCTTAGTAGCTGGTGCAGTGCTGTGGTTTTGACTTTCAGTCTGGGAACAATGCTGATAACACTGATGGGTTTTTTTAGTTGTTGCTAAGTAACATTTACTCTGACCAAGGATTTTCTGAGTCTCATGCTCTGCCAGGGAGGAAGGGAAGCCAGGAGGAAGCAGAGACAGGACACCTGACCCAAACTAGCCAAAGAGGTATTCCATACCACAGCACGTCATGCCCAGTATAGAAACTGGGGGCAGTTACCTGGAAGGGCTAGATCACTGCTCAGGTCGGGTTGGGCAGGGTATCGGTCAGTGGGTGGTGAGCGGTTGTATTCTCTTCCCTTATCATTATTATTATTGGTGGTAGCAGTAGCAGGTTTGTGTTATACCTTAGTTACTGAACTGTTCTTATCTCAACCCCCGTGGGAGTGACATTCTTTCCATTTTCCTCCCCATCCCTCCTGGAGTGGGGGGAGGAAGGGGGGGGGGGGGGGAGTGAGAGGCTGTGTGGTTCTGGGTTGCCAGCTGGGTTTAAAACCACGACACAAGCTTCTATCCTGATTACTTAAAAAATCCCCTCATCTGTCCCAGAGAAAAAGCTGGAATTCACCCATGCAATTAGATTAAGTTAATGAGTAGATAGATATTATCCGATATTGTATTTTGTAATCCTCTGCTAAGCAGGATGCTGTTCACTTTGGGAGCCAACAAAATAGCTACTCATTCACTGTCAGACTTGAGCAAAGTCAAGAGTGACCCCTGAAGGTTTCAGATGAGTTTATTCTAGAACCTGGTAATGGTCCAGAGTCATTTATCAAGGTCACTAAATTCTACGTTCAGGTTGTACATTTTCTTAAACCAATATTTATCTGTACAAATCTCAGGAGAAAAGATAACATTTCTCCTTTCACAAGTCGACTTTACAACGGTCTTTTCATTATCAATTTATTTGGTTCTATGCCAATAATATTTTACACTTTTTCTAATCCTTAATTAATGCTTTTTATAAACAACGCACACTTAGCACATTCTACTCAGAGTAAATCTTTTTCTGTGTATATGCATCACAACAAGATCTTCATCATCCAGGCAAATATTTTCAGAATTTAGGAACCTAAATAAATGTGTGGGCATATCAATAAAAATTACCTGAACTCCTGAAAATTGAGCTCTTGTACTTCCCTTGAACTTGGTGGGAACTTGTGAGCTCTCGGCAGCTACAAAGAACGCACTGAGGAAGCTTCCAAATTAAATTCACAATGCTTAAGGCGAACACTTCTGAAAGTGCTGCTCTGAATTTTCGAAGTCCTGTTTCCCCTGGCAAAGACATGACTTCCCCAAATCCATACAGAACAGATCACTTTCAAATAGATTCAGATTTAAAGAGAAACCTAAAAAGGTCCCAAGAACAGCAAGGGGGAACCAGTGATTTACCTGCAAGTTTTCTCCTACAAAAATAAAATAGCTTACGGTATTTCAACATGCAGTTTCTATTTGTTCTTATTGCATTCAAACATAAGATAACAATTTAAAGTATTAGGTGTACACAGAAATGACAAATATATGTGCTTGACTAGAGTTCCATTTGGAAATAGGAAGTGAGGTTTTAGCTGCACAAATTTTATTATTTTTCTGAAAAAATGATAAATGCACATTACAGTTCCATAAACACAAGTGATTTGAAATATGTAGAGCTTATAATGGCCAGGTTGAAGCCATTTTGTAAATGCAGGCCGTAAAACAACCAAGCACTACTTTTCTAGGCTGTTGCTTAAGAAAACACCATTGAACACTTACAGATAGCAAATAAAAAAACAACTTTTGAAGTTGGAGTCTTGCGTGGGTATTTTGCCTCAGAATCACAGAATCGCAGAATCCTAAGGGTTGGAAGGAACCTCAAAAGATCATCTAGTCCAACCCTCCTGCAAGAGCAGGGTAACCTAGAGTACATCACACAGGAACTTGTCCAGGGGGGCCTTGAATATCTCCAACGTAGGAGACTCCACAACCCCCCTGGGCAACCTGTTCCAGTGATCTGTCACTCTCACAGTAAAGAAATTTTTCCTGATGTTCACATGGAACCTCCTATGCTCCAGTTTACACCCATTGCCCCTTGTCCTATCACTGGACATCACTGAAAAAAACCTAGCTCCATCATCCTGACACTCACCCTTTACATATTTGTAAACATTGATGAGGTCACCCCTCAGTCTCCTCATAAGAGAGATGTTCCATTCCCTTAATCATCTTTGTAGCTCTGCGCTGGACTCTTTCAAGCAATTCCCTGTCCTTCTTGAACTGAGGGGCCCAGAACTGGACACAATAGTCCAGATGCGGCCTCACCAAGGCAGAGTAGAGGGGGAGGAGAACCTCTCTTGACCTACTAACCACACCCTTTCTAATGCACCCTAGGATGCCATTGGTCTTCTTGGCCACAAGGGCACATTGATGGCTCATGGTCATCCTCCTATCCACCAGGACCCCCAGGTCCCTTTCCCCTTCACTACTGTCCAGCAGGTCAGCCCCCAGCCTGTACTGGTACATGGGGTTGTTCTTCCCCAGATGCAAGACTCTACACTTGCCCTTGTTGAGTTTCATCAAGTTCCTCTCCGCCCAACTCTCCAGCCTGTCCAGGTCTCGCTGAATGGCAACACAGCCTTCTGGTGCGTCAGCCACTCCTCTCAGTTTAGTATCATCAGCGAACTTGCTGAGGGTACACTTGGTTCCCTCATCCAGGTCGTTGATGAAAATATTAAACAGCACTGGTCCCAGCACTGACCCCTGAGGGACTCCACTAGTCACAGACCTCCAGCTAGATTCTGCCCCATTAACCACAACTCTGCCTTCTTCCTTCCAACCAGTTCTTGATCCACCTCACTACCTGATCATCAAGCCCACACTTCCTTAGCTTATCTATGAGGATGCTGTGGGAGACAGGATCAAATGCCTTACTGAAATCAAGAAAAACCACATCTACTGCTCTACCATCATTCATCCACCTAGTTACTTGCTCATAGAAGGCTATAAGGTTGGTCAAACATGACTTCCCCTTGGTAAAGCCATGTTGGCTGCTCTTAATGACTCCCTCATCCTTGGTATGTCTAGAGATGGTGTCAAGAATAAGTTGTTCCATCACCTTTCCAGGGATGGAGGTAAGGCTGACCGGTCTATAATTACCCGGGTCCTCCTTCTTGCCCTTCTTATAGACTGGCATGACATTTGCCATCCTCCAATCCTCAGGCACCTCACCTGCCTCAGGAAGCAGGCAAGATGAGGTTTCACTCTGTACACTAGTTGCTAAAGGAATATATATTACAAAATGAAGCTATTTAATAAGGCTATGGTAGATCTGACTTACCACAAGAGCAGCATGTGAAGCAGTTGGTATGATAGAGATTACCCATTGCTTGGCAAGCCTGGCTCGCTCCATACACACCTTTTCCACATTTTATACAAATACCTACAAAGCAGAAAAAGAATGAAAGTTAGAACCCTCCACTGCTCCAGACCATTGATTCATATCACTCACAATACCACTCACAAATGGGATCAGGCCCTAAATCAATGAGCTCCTCACCCTGAACAGATTCAAGTACCCAAGACAGCTGCAAGTGGCTTGAGTGAAACAGATGCACGGAAATTAACCCAAAATAAATGGGAGGGAAGTCTCTGCTGGTGTGGATGCTGAAGCTGGCTAAAGACAGAAATCCAAAGGAGACAGGTACAATGAAAAAGGACAGAAACAGCACACACTCTCTGGAAATAACTCTGTTTGCCAAAAAAATAATTTAGTGACACCTTCACAACTAGGTGCTCCATCACATTCCATTCAATAATCACTAAACAAAACAACAATCCAGTCCAAATCCAAACGACTACTCTTTGCCCCTCTCCAGCAATGCCAAGGGTCATTTGCCAAGGTGAGTAGCTCCAGAGAGGACACCTTCAGCAGAAGAGCATGAAGAAAACACAACATCCAGGAGTCTCGATCCTGAACGGCAAGAGCCACCAAGGGAGCCTCAAGTCCTCATCAGGACTTGCCCAGGAGCCAGCAGCTCTGCTGACACGAGCATCTGACTCATAGGGGATGGCACCAGAAGGGACAGCACTGCCCTGAGTGGATAAACACTGCCCAGAGAGCGCAGCGCGACAGTTTGCACAGGCAGAATGAGTGGGCAGAGCCCAGTAGCCTGGTAGGCTTCAGAGGTAAGCTCAGTCAGCAGTCATCAAGAGCTCTAGGATGGCATCCTCCTGACAGAAAGGAAAGAAAACTAAGTCCTCTCTGCTGGCCAGGAAGGACATGGCGACCCAAACAGAGGTCCCTTATAAACACGTAACTGTCCAGGTATCTGGCTGTAGTGAGTGCCAGAGCCTGTCAGCAATGTTAGATGTTGGTTGTGCAAGATGTCAGCAGGTTAATGATTTGCTCTGTATGGTGGCAGAGTACAGGAAGAGGTGAAACAGCTAAGGAGCATAAGGGAATCTGAGGAGGAGGCTGACTAGTAGACCCGTACTCTACCACCCCCAAGAGTAACAGGCCAGCCATCCAAAACAAAAAAACTTCAAGATCCCCTACCTTTTTGCCATCAGGCAGATGGAAGGAACCTAGGAGACAAGGG
Organism: Pezoporus flaviventris; assembly: GCF_033815535.1. Lineage (NCBI taxonomy): Eukaryota > Metazoa > Chordata > Aves > Psittaciformes > Psittacidae > Pezoporus > Pezoporus flaviventris. Next base: position 611,687 of record NW_026892625.1, read on the forward strand.
AGGTTGGAAATAGGTTCCTGCTTGTAGTAGACAGCATATTAACCCCCAGCTCATGTCAACTTCCCAAGTGCCCCTTTACAATAGATACGAGGCCCTGGTACTTCAGGATCAGGAAAGTGAGGAAGATGATGATAAGGGATCATCCAGGTTAGAAGAGTTCCCACAAAAAAGTCGGAGAGCACATCGTTTTTATGATCAGCTGTACTAAAAAAAAAGGGTGGTGGTGTTTGGTGGCTCCACCCTAAGGAGAACAGAGGGCTCCATATGCCTGCCTGATCAGACTCACAGGGGAGTCTGTTGCCTCCGCGGGGCCAGGGTAACAGACATCACCAGAAAATTCACTCATCTGGTACGGCCCTGTGACTACTATCCTTTATTAGCCTTCCAGGTGGGCAATGAAGAAATCTCAAGAAGCCTGAGGGGACCCAAGGACTTCAAGGGCCTTGGGGCCACGGGCTCAGGAGCCCAAGTATTGTTCTCATCCCTCCTGCCAGTTGCAAACAATGTCAATTGTTACATCAGAAGAATCACATTAATTAATTCCTGGCTCCATGACTGGTGTCAGCACCAGAATTTTGGGTTTGTTGACCATGAGTCAGTTTATACAGCACCAGGCCTGCTGGCAGCAGAAAGGGTACACTTGTCCCAAAGGGGGAAAAGGATTATAGCCCAAGAGTTAGCAGAGCTTATAGGGAGGGCTTTAAACTAGGTTTGAAGGGGGAAGGGAATAACACCAGGCTCACTAGACATGAGCCACGGGGTAGCATGCCGCTGTTGTAGTCCAGATTCACAGGGCAACTTAAATACATCTATGCCAATGCCTGCAGCATAGGCAACAAACAGGAGGAGCTGGAAGCCATTGTGCAGCAGGGAAATAATGACATAATTGCCATCACTGAAACATGGTGGAATGAGTCACATGATTGGAGTGCTGTAATGGATGGCTACAGGCTCTTCAGAAGAGATAGGCAAGGAAAAAGAGGTGGTGGGGTTGCATTGTATGTCAGGGAGTGCACTGACTGCCTTGAACTCAATGTTGTGAGTGAGAAGGCTGAATGTGGGTGAAGATCAGGGGGAAGACCAATCAAGCTGATATCCTGGTAGGAGGCTGTTATAGACCACCCAGCCAGGATAAAGATACAGATGAAGTGTTCTTCAAACAACTGGGAGAAGTTCCACGATAGCTTGCCCTTGTTCTTGTGGGGGACTTCAACCTACCAGATGCCTGCTAAAAGTACAACACAGCAAAGGAGAAACAATCCTAGGAGGTTCTTGGAGAGTGTGGAAGATAACTTCTTAATCCAGCTGGTTAATGAACCAACTAGAGGAGATGCCTAGCTAGATTTGCTGTTCCAAACAGAGAAGGACTGGTGGGTGATGTGATGGTTGGAGACCATCTTCGGCAAAGCAATCACAAAATGATTGAATTTTCAATCCTTGGTGAAATCAGGAAGAAGGTCAGCAAAACGTCCACCTTAGACTTCCGGAGGGCTGACTTCGGCCTGTTTAAGACACTGGCTGGCAGAATTCCTTGAGAAACATTATTGAAGGGTCCAGGAAGGCTAGACTCTCTTCAAGAATGAAATCCTGAAGGTGCAGGAGCAGGCATTCCCTATGTGCCAAAAACCAAACCTGCAGAGAAGAAACCACCCTAGCAAAACAGGGAGATACTGCTAGAACTCAGGGGAAAAAAAAAAAAAAATATCACCTGTGGAAGAAGGGGCAGCTACCCCATTAAAAGTAGAAGGATGTTATTAAGTTATGTAGAGAGAAAGTTAGAAAAGCAAAGGCACAGATGGAACTAAATCTGGCCACTGCCATAAAAGATAATAAAAAGTACTTTTTCAAATATATTAGAAGTAAAAGGAGGGCCAAGGAGAACCTCCACCCTCTACTGGATACTAGGGAAACCTAGTGACTGAAAATAAGGAAAAGCCTGAGGTACTTGATGTAGCTGTTAACTCAGTCTTTAATAGTAACACCAGCTGTCCTCAGGGTACTCAGTTCCCTGAGTTGGATGGCAGACATGGGGAGGGGCTGACTGAAGTCCCCATAATTCAGGGAGAAATAGTTAGAGACCTCCTGCTCCACTTAAACATACACAAGCCCATGGGACTAGATGGGTTACACCCAAGAATACTGAAGGAGCTGGCAGAGTGTCCTGGGTTCAGCAATAGCAGTCATTTTTCTCCTACTGAGTAGCTGGTACAGTGCCGTGTTTTCGATTTTATTCTGAGAACAGTGCTGATAACACTGGGTTTTTTTTTTTAGTCCTTGCTAGGTAATGATTACTCCAATCAAGGACTTTTTTTAGTCTCATGCTCTGCCAGGGAGGAGGGGAAGCCAGGAGGAAGCAGAAACAGGACACCTGACCCAAACTAGCCAAAGAGGTATTCCATACCACAGCACATCATGCCCAATATACATACTGGGGGGAGTTAGCCAGAAGGCACAGATCACTGCTTGGGTCAGGCTGGGCATCAGTCAGCAGGTGGTGAGCAATTGCATTTTTTCCCCTTGATGTTTTCCCTGATCATTATTATCATTGGTGATTGGGGGTAGTAGTAGTAGTTTTGCATTATACCTTAGTTACATGACTGTTCTTATCTTCAACCCGTAGGAGCTACATTCCTTAGATTCTCCTTCCCATCACTCTGGGAGTGGGGGGATGAAGAAGGAGGGGGAGTGAGCAAGCGTTGCATCTCTGCCTTGATGGCCTGAGGTGTCATGGGCCCACCAGATTAAAAATAATTCACTCTTATGTTGCCAATCTAAATCCATCTGAGCCACTTTAATCTTAGCAGCTTTATCTACCTGTTGGTTGTTCTGCTGCTCAATGTGGCATGTACCTCCTATATCTTCTCTCTCGAGCAGCAGGGTGTCTTCTGTTAATAGGTGATACACGGGCTGGTACACATGGGGAGCTGAACAGATCACAAAGACTGTCTCTCCTGTTTGAACTCCTAGGTAAGAAGATGATGATGATGATACACTCCGTGTAAGTTTCTGCCACATGGGTCATCTACATACAACTTCATCTGGATCTATGGGTCCATTCCTAGCATCCGGCCTACAAAAAATCATCTCTAGAATGGCTGACTCACTCAGGGACTGGATGCATCTCTCTATCATGGTCCACTTAGCTGAGCGACACATAGAATCATAGAATAGTTAGGGCTGGAAAGGACCTTAAGATCATCAAGTTCCAACCCCCCTGCCATGGGCAGGGACACCTCACACTAAACCATGTCACCCAAGGCTCTGTCCAACCTGGCCTAGAACACCACCAGGGATGGAGCATTACACAACTTCCCTGGGCAACCCATTCCAGTGCCTCACCACCCTAACAGGAAAGAATTTCTTCCTTATATCCAATCTAAACTTCCCCTGTTTAAGTTTGGACCTGTTACCCCTTGTCCTATCACTACAGTCCCTAATGAAGAGTCCCTCTCCAGCATCCTTACAAGCCCCCTTCAGATACTGGAAGGCTGCAATGAGGTCTCCATGCAGCCTTCTCCAGGCTGAACAGCCCCAACTTCCTCAGCCTATCTTCATACGGGAGGTGCTCCAGTCCCCTGATCATCCTCGTGGCCCTCCTCTGGACTTGTTCCAACAGTTCCATGTTCTTTTTATGTTGAGGACACCAGAAATGTACACAATACTCCAAGTAAGGTCTCACAAGAGCAGAGCAGAGGGGCAGGATCACCTCCTTCAACCTGCTGGTCATACTGCTTTTAATGCAGCCCAGGATACGGTTGGCTTTCTGAGCTGCAAGCACACACTGCCGGCTCATGTTCATTTTCTCATCAACCAACACCCCCAAGTCCTTCTCTGCAGGGCTGCTCTGAATCTCTTTTCTGCACAACCTGTAGCTGTGCCTGGGATTGCTCCAACCCAGGTGTAGGACCTTGCACTTGTCATGGTTAAACTTAGTTAAGCTTGGTTAAACTTGGTTAAGCACTGAACCAGCTAAGAAAGAGAAAAATGACTGCTACAGCTGAACCCAGGACAACTCCACAGCATGTTTGAACTGAAAACTTCAGCTGCACAGACATCATGTTGGAGAGACTTCATTACCTTCTCTTGACATTGCATGAGTCATCACTTTAAGATATGTCAGGAAAAGGTCAAATATTACAGCTGCCCTCCTTGGCATATTTAAAATGGGTTCATGATTAAACAAGGAGACTAGGTTAAAAGTTTCCAGGTGCACTTTTCTATTTTCTCAGATAACCGCTTATTTCCAGCACATGCATGACAATCTGGAAAAGGCATGGCATTAGGTAACCATGTTTGGTTATAAATTCAGCAGCTCCTGCCACAAGCAGTAGATGTGCTCCAATGACTGAATAAATCCAGCTTTACAACTCTTGGTACTGTATAGAAGATGCCACACAGTGTAAAGTACTGATGGTTAACTTCATATTAGCAGGATTTCTGCTTGATCAGGTATTGTGTCTGGACTAATTTTACTTTTTGCTGGATCAGGCATTGTCAATTCTGGATCAGGTAAATGTCTGCTCTCAGCAGCTGGTGTGAACTCCAGGGCACGTGGTCTGTCTGGCTAATCTGACAAATGTGAACACACACTTGATCCATATCCAATTAGTATTGAGGAATAATCCAGAAATGCACGAATATCGCACTCAGGACCATCCCTCTCCCCTGCTTTGTCCCTGTCTCACTTATCTTGAAACAAAATGGGAGCAAAGTGGGTATAAAAGGCCAGAAAAATAGAAAAAGAACAAAGCTACTTTTCTCAGATTAAGAGACTGGGAAACAGATATGGTCATAGCACTCAACTAAGTAGCATGCTTTGACTCTTTTTACACACTCAATTACAGACTGTTTCCCAGCTAGTGATAAACTATCATCCATAGTTAAGAGACTGCATGCCTACTTGGGGCTTTGCCACACACCTTTTATACTCTCAAGGACAGACCAATGTCTGAGATGAGTTATCCTAGGAAGGACATGGCAAAAAAGGCAAACCCCAACTTATAATAGGGTTTTGGCATCATCTGCTCTTTTTGCAACCTGCCCACTGCACCTGCAGCCAAACCCTTGGCCCAAAACACCTCTAGGGAGAAACCTGCAACCACTTAGCTGCTCCCATTAAAGAACACATGTCCTGATATAGCACTTGGCATTGAGATGCAATCAGTGAAATATACTTTAGCCTCAATAACTAATATCAGAGACTATTTGCTTGAGAGGATAACAGATTCATCTTTCAAAACAATCACTGTGCACTGTTGCCCTGGTGCCTGATGAGCCTTGTCTTCACAAAACAGATGCTGGCAGCTGCCAACCAGCCCTCAGCACTGTGGGACCCAACCACACATCACAGGAGACCTGTTCCCAGAACCAACACTGGGTGCCTTCACTACACCCACCCTGCTTACTGTCTCTATGCTAAGATGGTAAAGCACCCTTTTTTTAAGCTGAATTTTGGAAGATACTGTTTCTTCTGGACCTGGATTACAGACTCAAGTCAAAGGGATGAATCAGAGGCGAGATGTTCTTCTAACCCTTCCTGACACCCCACCATCCCCTCAAACATCCCACCACCCAGACATCACTCATTTAGAAACTCATCAGCTCCACTGCCCACAAGCATCAGGCAGCAAAGGAGTTATAGATAAATATTTTGCAACACTTACAAAAATACAACTAAAGCACAGCTGTGGAGCAAACCCCTCCAGGACAATTATCATTTAAAAAAAAATAATAATTAAAAAATCTTTCTAAGGGCAGCAAAAAGAAAAATCAAGAACTGCAAAACCAGGGAAAGAGTGAGAAGATAAAAGAAGACCAAAGGGTTAGGAAGGTGACTTTCCACTTTGTTCGTTACAGTAAATATCTCCAAATAAATGCGATCTTATACAATTTACCAGCCAAACCTCCCTTCTCCATTTTGAAAGGTTATGCAAAGCGGTGAAATGTTAATTTATATCTTGGGAAATGGGCTAGAAAATAACAGAAACATGTAACCTTCTCTTAATTATAAAGTCAACACTTAACTAATGAGAAGACTCTATTCATAGCAGCTAAAAGGAGAATTCATTCCTCTTGACATCATCCCTTTAGTGTTAAATCTTCATGCAATTTTCAACAGCAGGTGAAATCACTAAAAAAAGAAAACTTTGTGAAAAACTTTCCTCTACCTGGTTTTAATTAGAATACTCGGCAAAACAGAGGAGGGATAAAGAGAGGTAGCGTTTTCCACCTCAATTGCACTATCTGTTCATCCACTGTTAAAGAGCCTGGTGGAAACCCCATATACAATGTCAGCAGTAAATACATTCCCTACTACTAAAGCAGGGGTTCAGATTAGGATCATGACAAAAGCAATAAAAAATTATTCACATCTGTCGTGGTTTAAACCCAGTCAGGTAACTTGTTCACTCACTCCCAGTGAGTGGTGCCGAGCTGACAACAATCGAGGTCCGTGTCCCCCCCCCACCAGGGTTCTCCCCCACTCCCGGAGGAACGGGGAGGAGGATCGAAAGAGTGCAACTCCCACGGGTTGAGACAAGAACAGTCCAGCAACCAATGTACACAAATCACCACCGCAACTATCAACTACAACAGTGATAAGGGAAAATAACAAGGGAAGAGAATACGATACCACCAGCCAAGAAGACGAGTTCCACCCGGAAGCCCCGTGTCCTTCCGGGTAACTCCCAGTCACCCCCCACCCCGGCCATGACGTGCTGTGGTATGGAATACCTCCCTGGCTAGCCCGAGTCAGGCGCCCCATCTCTGCTTCCTCACGGCTTCCCCTCCTCCCTGGCAGAGCATGAGCCTCACAAAGTCCTTGGTCAGGGTAAACATCACTTAGCAACAACTGAAAACATTGACTTCACCAACACTGTTCTCAGGTTGGAAGTCAAAACACAGCACTGCACCAGCTAGCACAAAGGAAAAAAAACCAAACATGACTGCTACTGCTGAACCCAGGACAACATCTGATTATGATCCATGTGGTACATGTTTTGTGGCTTTTTTTTAAGTTTAAGAATGATGCAGAGGGTTGACCAATGCACAGGGGGGTCATACAAGGGGGGATAAAGGAATTTTGACTGTTTAACAGAAAGCATTGTTTGCAAATACCTGTCAAGCTTGCCATGCAGTACCAGGACAATAGGGTATTGATAAGGGGAAGAAACAGACTGATAAGGGGGAGGAACAGTTACTTAGTTCCAGTGAACACCAGCTTTTTGGTTTGGACTTTGACCAGACTCCTAAAGAGCATGTGTGACGGCTAGAGGTTAAAAGTTCAGGCTCGAGGAAGTCTCATTTCCTTTATCTTGAAGACCCCTACTCAAAAGAGGAAGACTCATTTACTTCATCTTGAGACCCTCGCCCATGACTGGGGGGGGGAGACCAAGGGGGAGGGGGATGGACAGGACTGTGCAGGCAGCAAAGGAACTTCTAGCTCATTATAATACAAAGCAGGAATAGGACATGAATTATGTATAGGCGTATTGTGCAACCTGATGAATATATATAACATTAGAGAGTAAATGTAGAGGGAAACAACACTGAGGCACGCATGCCTTTGGAGGAGCTATCCCCCATGCGTCTCAGCACTGAAAAAAAGCATACCTACTTTACAACTTTAACGAGTTGTGGAGTCTATCTGCGTATCAATTTGGGGAGCCAGCCAGGAGATCTCTGTCAACTGCAGAATCAGCTAGGGGCAGATATCCTAGGTGCCCCAGGTCTTTTGCCTGGAGGAGCTCTGCTTCTGGTCCCCTCACTGTGGGGACAGACAACAACGTGTGCTGACTGTGGAAAAACGGTATGCTTGAAGTTTATGTTGGCAATTTTGGGGGTCTCTAAGTCATACGCATGACCCGGGGATGCTGGTAAGGTGCGCAGAGACGTCAGGCGCACAGCGTAGTTCCCCTTGGCAGGTAGGGCTTGCAAGCAGGGGACTCGCTAACCGATAGAGTGGCCTCTAGCAATCCTGAGACTGGATCGGGTGAGTCCGGGTTTTCACTGCACCCCAGGTTTTGGGAGCTAGGAAGGACCTGCTAATGACTGGGTAGGAAGCAGGTGAAGGGTACGCGGACCCAGGTCTCTGCTGCATCCCAGGTTTTGGGAACCAGGATGGACCTGCTAATGACTGTGTAGGAAGCAGGAGAAGGGTAAACGGAACCACTGTGTGGAGTGTGTCTGTGGGATCCCGTGTGGGGGTGAAAGTGTTTTGTGTGGCTGAGACATGGTATAACTACGAAGGGAGTGTGGAGTCCTGATCCACGGTTCCGTGTTCTCCACAAGGAGAGTGGCCGGAGATGGATGAAGTGTATTTGTTTTGTGGTGTGTCTAAGTGTTTTGTGTGTGTATATGTTGTCGTTAGTGTTAAAGATTACAGTGTTTAAGTGGTGGGGAAGGAGTAGACAAAAGTAAACTGTGGCTAACAGGAGGGTTAAGAAGAGTTCCCTCTCTGTGCCCCAGTGGCTGTATGAGAGAAGTATAACCTCTAATATCTGTAGTCCTACTCTTGAGACCTGGACTTTACACTCAGTACCAGAGGCTTGTAGCCACACATACAGGTGCATAATAACTTCTGAACAGAGGAACCTGCTGTGGATATTAGGACAGTGTAAATTTTGCTGGAACCAAAACTATGATCTAACAACAGGGCTGTTGATCTGCAGAACCCAGAGATATTATTTTACTGAACCCCCTGAGAATATCATAAAACTTGTGGGTAGGTGCTCCCATATTTTTTTAAGTGCATTTGCAGAGCTCTGGGAAAGAGAAGCTATAGAGATTTGTAAAAGATTGTTTGAAATGGGAGCTGGTCAAAACAAGGGAATTCTGAAGAAAAGCCCATTGGGTTACATTTTGGCACATTGGATAGAACTGGGAGGGTCTTCTGGGGGCTCAGTAAACAAGAAAAAGTTGATGAAATATTGTAACCAATGGGGGCCTTTTTATACTTTGGAAGATCAGGAGAAATGGCCTAAAAATGGAACTTTGAATTATAAAACACTGTTACAATTAATGTTGGTTTTGAGGTGGCCAAGAAAATGGGATGAAGTAACGTATGCAGATATTTTTTTCACTTTAAGAAACCACCCGGAGTGGCAGACAGAATGTGAAATTAATATAGCTCTGCCAGATCCCCAATTTTGGCTTTGGAAAAGGACAGGGAAAAACTGAAAGATAAGCTGGAGAGATGTTGTTCAGCCTGTGATATTGGGGGAATGATGTTTAAAAGTTAAAAAACTGTAATCAGGAAAATAAACAGGAAAATTATATATCACAGGTACCTCCGAGAGGAGCACCCTCTATATCTCTCCTATCAGATACTGATAAAGAGGAGATTGCTGTCACTGGCAACAAGCAGCACATTCACATTCAGAGTTAAGAAAGGGTTAAACCAGAAGTGCTGTTGCAGAGGCAGGCATCTGTAACCCCTGCAGAGCAGGGTAAGCAGCTGTGAGGAAAAAAAAAAGGAAAACCAAGGGGGAAAGGAGGGGAGCTCACGCAGCTCCTGTGTTTGAGTATGGGATGAGTGCTGGGGCAGGCAAAAAAGTGGGAAAAGAAATACTGACTGAAACAAGGGGGCACAAAATCACAAAATGGAATATAGAAACCTTTAGAATTAGATTTAAGTAATGTTAAGTTTGATGGCTTTTTAACAGTAGCAATGGAAAATTACTGAGGTGCATGATACATAGAGAAAAAAAATACAGTACAGCTAGAGAACATACTGAGAATTCTCACAAGATAAATTGTTATAGTTGTGACATAGTTTAAGAAAAACAGACTAGAAGAACAGGACACAGGGATAAGGAGTATCTGGGAACCACAGGTGTCCAGGATGGGCTACAGTTAAACTAACTGATAAGTAGGAGGATAGGAGGATTATTATGTCTCTGGTGCTAACGAACCAATTAAACCGGCATGAGCATCTACTGCGCATGCTTCAAAGGCTGCCAGAAGTGATGAAGATTGTTGGAAGAAGTAAACGACCTTCAGAGACCACCACCACCACAATTCTGTACACATGTGGGGAACTTTCTGGAAAATTATGTAAGCCATACATAGCCTCATGAATACATATGTATGCCCAGTGGCTATAAAAGGACGGTTTGTGTGGCAATGGGGAGACACAAGTTAGGAGGAGCTATCCCCCGTGTCTCCTGGCGCCGCAATAAAGAATACCTGCTTGTCAGCTTGAAAACTTTGTTGGCAAGTTTGTTCCGGGAGTTTTCTCCGAATCGTGACAGACGGGACTGAGGGGTTGTTGAATAAATGTGGACAGGAGTGAACTAGGTCGTGCTATAGCCACGGCTGCGGTGGTTGCTTTGAAACTGGTGGAGGAGGAATGACAGGCAAAGGTGGGGGAGTGGGCACTTCTGTGGAACCTGATCGGTGAGGAGTTTGGAAGCTGGAAGTGAGACTGCCCTGGGGGGGCAGTGCCATAGGGTGGCTCCCGTGACTGAACTGGAACTAGACTGACAAGGGACCAGAGGAATCTTCCCTAGCAGATCCACTGGTTATAATGAAGCTGGGGGGGGGGGGGGGGGGGGGAGGGGGGGAAGAGGAAGTGGAATTTTTGGTTGATACGGGCGCAATGTATTCAGTTTTAAACAAAGCTTTAATGCCTTTGGGGGACAATTATATTATGGTAAAAGGTACAACTGGCCAAAGTGAAAAGGCTTATTTCAGTAAACCATAAAAATAACAATTGGGAAAACAATGGCGCATCCATAAGTTTAAAGCTCAGTTTTGATCACTAATCACGTCGAGGGAGAAGTCAGGGAAGATATACTGGATCAGGTATTCCCAGGGGTATGGGCTACAACATACCTGGAAGGGTCAAAAATGCACCCCCAATACAGATTAAGCTCAAAGAGGCAAAACAGCCAGTCAGGATTAAACAATACCCCCTGAAAAGGGAAGATAGGGAAGGAATTTGCCCAATGATTGAAAAATTCCTACATCTAGGACTGCTAAAAGAGTGACAATCTGATTTTAACACCCCCACTTTACCTGTTCATAAACCTGATGGGTCATACTGGGTGGTACAGGACCTCTGGGCTGTTAACAAAATAACCGAGGATCCTTACCCTATAGTAGTAAATTCAAACACTTTGCTAATATGCTTAACATCAGAGCAAACTTGGTTTACCATTCTAGATTTGAAGGATGCTTTCTTTTGCCTCCCTCTCCATGAAGCTGATACAGGGTTAACCAATTGTCCTGGGTTCAGCAGTAGCAGTCATGTTTTTCCTTTGTGTTAACTGGTGCAGTGCTGTGTTTTGACTTCTAGCTTGAGAACAGTGTTGGTGAAGCCGATGTTCTCGGTTGTTGCTAAGTGATGTTTTTCTCCATTCCTTTGGCAGCAGAGTGCAGGCCACAGTTTGCTTTTACTTGGAGGGGTGTCCAGTTCACTTGGAACCGACTGCCCCAGGGGTGGAAACACAGCCCTACCATTTGCCACGGACTGATCCAGACTGCCCTGGAACAGCGGCAAGCTCCAGAACACCTGCAATACATTGATGACATTATTGTGTGGGGCGATACAGCGGAGGAAGTCTTTGAGAAAGGGAGGAAAATAATCCAAATCCTGCTGAAAGCCGGTTTTGCCATAAAACGGAGTAAGGTCAAGGGACCTGCACAGGAGATCCAATTTTTGGGAATAATATGGCAAAATGGACGTAGACAGATCCCCACAGATGTGATCAACAAGATAACAGCAATGTCTCTACCAACTAATAAGAAAGAAACGCAAGCTTTCTTGGGTGCAGTGGGGTTCTGGAGAATGCACATCCCAAATTACAGTTTGATTGTAAGCCCGCTCTATCATGTGACCCGCAAGAAAAATGATTTTAAATGGGACCCTGAGCAGCAACAAGCCTTTGAGCAAATTAAACACGAGATAGTTCATGCAGTAGCCCTTGGACCAGTCCGGACCGGACCAGATGTAAAAAATGTGCTGTACTCTGCAGCTGGGGAGAACGGTCCTACCTGGAGCCTCTGACAGAAAGCTCCAGGGGAGACTCGAGGTCGACCCCTCGGCTTTTGGAGTCGGGGATATAAAGGATCTGAGGCCAGCTATACCCCAACTGAGAAAGAGATACTGGCAGCCTATGAAGGGGTTCGAGCTGCTTCGGAAGTGATTGGCACTGAAGCACAGCTCCTCCTGGCACCCCGGTTGCCCGTGCTGGGCTGGATGTTCAAAGGCAGGGTCTCCTCTACACATCATGCAACTGATGCTACATGGAGTAAATGGGCTGCACTAATTACACAACGAACTCGAATAGGAAATCCCAGTCGTCCAGGCATTCTAGAAGTCACCATGGACTGGCCAGAGGGCAAAGATTTCGGAATGTCACCAGAGGAGGAGGTGGTGCGCGCTGAAGAGGCCCCACCATATAATAAACTGTCAGAAAGTGAAAAGCAGTATGCCTTGTTTACTGATGGCTCTTGCCGTATTGTGGGAAAGCATCGGAGATGGAAGGCACCCCAGAGAGAATTGAGTCAGACAATGGGACTCATTTCCGGAATAACCTTATAGATATTTGGGCCAAAGAGCATGGCATTGAGTGGGTATATCACATCCCATACCATGCACCAGCCTCTGGGAAAATCAAACGGTACAATGGGCTGTTAAAAAGCACACTGAGAGCAATGGGTGGGGGAACTTTCAAGCATTGGGATACACACTTACCAAAGGCCACCTGGTTGGTCAACACCAGAGGATCTGCCAACAGGGCCGGCCCAGCCCAGTCAGAATTTTTACATATTGTAGAGGGGGACAAAGTTCCCGTGGTGCATATGAAGAATTTGCTGGGGAAGACAGTCTGGGTTATTCCTGCTTCAGGTAAAGGCAAACCCACTCGTGGGATTGCTTTTGCTCAGGGACCTGGATATACTTGGTGGGTAATGCGGGAAGATGGGGAAGTCCGATGTATACCTCAAGGGGATTTGATTTTAGGGGAAAACAGCCAGTGAACTCAATTGTATGCTGTTGCCTGCTGTGTAATGCTTTTATAGCCCATCAACTAGATGTCTCCAGGTCACCAGGGACTGGCCCTGACTTCCCTCCAGCCATCATCCCAACAGAGAATGAACTTGGAACATCATGGACCGAATGGACTCGGCAGCATTATAGGGATTGGTCCATGCACTAAGAAAATTATTTTTTCCTCTTGGTCTGTATGTATATGGATGTATATATGTGGGAGAGCGATGGTGTATTGAAAATGTGGGATGTGAGCACGACGTGAATGGTATGGAATAAGGGGTGGATAATGTCCTGGGTTCAGCAGTGGCAGTCATGTTTTTTCCTTTGTGGTAGCTGGTGCAGTGCTGTGTTTTGACTTCCAGCCTGAGAACAGTGTTGGTGAAGTCGATGTTTTCGGTTGTTGCTAAGTGATGTTTACCCTGACCAAGGACTCTGTGAGGCTCATGCTCTGCCAGGGAGGAGGGGAAGCTGTGAGGAAGCAGAGACGGGGCGCCTGACCCGGGCTAGCCGGGGAGGTATTCCATACCACAGCACGTCATGCCCGGGGTGGGGGGGTAACTGGGAGTTACCCGGAAGGACAGGGGCTTCCGGGTGGAACTCGCTTTCTTGGCCGGTGGTATCGTATTCTCTTCCCTTGTTATTTTCCCTTATCATTGTTTTAGCTGATAGTAGCGGTGGTGATTTGTTGCTGGACTGTTCTTGTCTCAACCCGTAGGAGTTGCACTCTCTCGGTCCTCCTCCCCGTTCCTCCGGGAGCGGGGAAGGGGAGAGTCCCGGTGCGGGGGGGGAGACGGACACGGACCTCGATTGTTGTCAGCTCGGCACCACTCACTGGGAGTGAGTGAACAAGTTACCTGACTGGGTTTAAACCACGACACCAATGTACAGGGGGGGATGTCAGGGGGGGTTAGAGGAATTCGATTGCTTAAACCAAAGTATTGTCTGTGCCTATCTTGCCTACTAAGCAGATCAAAGGCACTATCCATTGATAAGGGAAAGCAGACACCTGGTTCTATTGACAAGGAAAAGCAGATTGATTCTACTGATAAGCAGCTATTGATAAGGAAAAGCAGACACCTGAAGGGGGAGAATCAGATGGTTTATGGCTGGGACACCGACCAGACCCTAAGGCCATACGTGAAGACTCAAAGGTGAAAAGTGCAAGAAGAGGAAGACTCATTTACTTCATCTTGAAGACCCCTACCCACAGGAGGAAGACTCATTTACTTCATCTTGAGACCCCTGCCCTTGACCAGAGGGGGCACTGCGCAGGCGCAAAGGACCCTCTAGCTCATTATAATACGTAGCGGGGATAGGACATGAATATGTATAGGCGTATTGTGCAACCTTAATAAATGTACAGGGAAACAACACTGAGGTACGCATGACTTTGAGGAATTATCCCCATGCATCTCAGCGCTGAATAAAAAGCATACCTACTTTACAACTTTAACGAGTTGTGGAGTCTATCTGGGTATCAAAGCCAGCCAGAAAATCTTTGCATTTGAATGGAAAAGCCCCAAGAGTGGGTGCAAAATCCAGCTCACTTGGATGGTGTTGCCTCAGGGATTTAAGAACAGTCCCACCCTCTTTGGAGAATGACTTTCAAAAGACTTAGAGTCCTGGGAAGCCCCATCGGAAGAAGGGAAGTTATTGCAGTACAAAGACATCCTAGTAGCTACCCAGACAGAGGAGGCCTTTGTGGCTTGGAAGGTATGACAGGATGGTGTAGATTGTGGATCTACCATCATGGACTAATTGTTAAGCCTCTATATGCATTACAACAAGAATCTTCAGTGGACAAAGGAAGCCACTTAAGCCTTCCACCAATTAAAAAAAAAAAAACACCGCCTTGATGTTGGCACCAGCCTTAGGACTCCCAGACCTTCTTTCCTCAGCAGAAATGAAGGAGAACCGGTACACCACTATTGCCTGGAGACTACTGAGGCCACATATTCAAGTCATCCGGATCTGAAAGATACCCTTTTAGACGACGTGGAAACCTGGTTTACTGATGGGAGCAGCTATGTGGAAAATGGCATGCTGGATATGCAGTTAGGTAATAGAATCCGGACCATTACCCATAAACACCTCTGCACAGAAGGTGGAACTGATTTCTCTGACTAGAGCTCTGGAACTGGCAAAAGGAAAAAGCATAAACGTCTATACAGACTCAAGGTATGCATTCGGAGTTGTGCATGCACATGGCACCATTTGGAAGGAGAGAGGACTGTTGAATTCACAAGGAAAAAACCATTAAACAGTTGTGGAGTCTATCTGTGTATCAAGGTCTACCTGAGAAGTGAGCACCAGAGGGGCTGCTATTGGGAAGACTAGCTAAGACCTGAGCTGTCCCACAGGCTCACACTACAGCAACAGGACCTTCCATCTGGGCACTGGGTGGGAGGTAGCACCTCTCCCACCCAAGACCTACCTGACAGAAGCTGACACAACCCACTCCCAACCCTCTAGGCCCAGCAGCCTGAGACAAGGAGGCACAAAAGCACAAAATGTAATCAGTTCTAAGTAATGTTAAGTTTGATGGCTTTGTAATGGAAAATAACTGCAGTGCTTGAAGGTAGTTGACATAGTTTCAGGTCCTTAGGACCTTAGTACAAAAGGTGTAAGAAAAGCAGAATGGAAAAACAGGACCTGGGGATGGGGAGTATCTGGGACTAGCAGATGTCCAGGATGGGCACAGTTAAACTAACTGATAAGTAGAAAGACAGGATGAGTGCTATGTTTGTGGTGTTAATAAACCCATTAAGCTGGTGCTTCAAAGACTGCCAGAAGTTATGAAGATTGTTGGGAGAAGTAAACCACCCTTAAAGACCACCATCACATTTTTTTGTATGCATGTGAGAAACCTTCTGGAAAATGATGTAATTCATGTGTAGCCTCATATACAAGGATGGCCTGTATAGCAATAGGGGGACGTTAGGAGGAGCTATCCCCCGTGTCTCCCAGCGCCGCAATAAATACCTGCTTGTCAACTTGAAACTGCTGGCAAGTTTGTTCCTGGAGTTTTCTCCGAATCAATATCCAGCCCGACCCAAGCAGCGATCTGGGCCTTCTGGCTAACTCCCCCCAGCTTATATATTGAGCATGATATGCTGTGGTACGGAATACCCCTTTGGCTAGTTTGGGTCAGGTGTCCTGTCTGATTGCACCCAGCTCCCCATGCCCCTCCTCACTGGCAGAACATGAGACTGAAAAGTCCTTGATCAGAGTATGCATTACTTAGAAACAACTAAAAACATTGCTGTCTTATCAGCACTGTTCTAAGGCTAAAGTCAAAAACACAGCACTGCACCAGCTACTAGGAAGAAGAGTAACAATTACAGCTGAACCCAGGACACTCATGCAGGGAAAGCACAGGATCTTCCCCTTGAACCAAAAGACATGCTGTAAAAATGTACGATATCACTCAAGAGCTAGTCAGAAAACTTGCATCTTACACATACACAAAAAGAAAAAAAAAAACAACAAAAAACAGGCAAAACTCTGTCCCTCTACAGTACAAGCATCCTGACAAGTATCTCACTTTACCTGCTAAAGCAGGTATTATTATCTAAGCATCTATTGACAGCAGGACCTTAAACCCACCATGGATCCAGCAGTGTCCCAGGGGTCCATAGCTGTCATTCTCTGTGGTGGGAGTCCTCCAGGGTCCATAGTTGGCATCAGAGAGTGTCCCCAAAGGTCCATAGTAGTCAGAGGTGGGTGTCCCAATAGCGATTACCTTTTCCCCCTTTTGAGTTGGGGGGAGTACCTCTGTTCTTCATATCACCTACTAGGGGTTCCTGGTGGGCCAGTTTTGCTGGTCTTGCAGCCAGCTCTTCAACTGCATGTCTGTAGCAATCCTTGAGATAATGGGCAGCAATTCCTCACACCAATCCTGGAAATAATGGATGGAGGAGTCTTAGCTCTTCCTGCCCATCTCTCAGACAGTGGATGGTGGAGTCCCATCTCAGCTTCTCATACCAATCTTCAAGACAATGGATGGTGGAGTCTGATTTCAGTTCAGTCTCTCACAGCTAACAACTAGTTGTGGGTTTGGTTTTTTTCTTGGTTGTCCCCCCCCCCAGAACAGCAGCATTACAGGAGGAAATGATGTGTGCAGAACTCTTTCTTCAAACAAGCAATGTCTACTGTTTAGGGAGATGTTTTTACAAATGATTGCCACATGGATGGTGTAGTTCTTGTCCTTTGAGAAAACAAGACTCCCATCCATCTCACTGCAGTTTGGTTTCAGTCCAAATCCAATTTAACCCATATAAAAGCAAAATAAAGTTTACAACCTAACATCCCACCTAAATGCCCCTATATTTTTTTTCTGTGCTCAAAATGAAAACAGCTTAAAGTAGTTTCATAGCCACTTTCAGCTTGGCCCTAGTTGCTGGCAGCTCTGGACCAACAAACAATGCCTTGAAATGGCAAAAGCCTGGGTGCGTGTGTGCGTGGGTGGGTGTAAACTCACAGGCATAAGCTTCATCAAATTGAAATAACATATTTCTCAAACGTAAGCAAATTTCGTCACATATCTGCTAAAACTCTCGGCAGCTCCCTCTCCTGTTCTGAATCAGTTGTCTCTTGTGTTTCACACATTGGTTAGGAACATTAATTTAAAAGCTCCCCAAATGCACATGCTGATGAGTGGGCACATTATCCTCACACAACCACACAGACCGGGAGAGTGGGAAGAAGAGATATTTGGACACAAAAGGAAAAAATTCTTCTATCACTTGTTACCTTGTGTCATGGTTTAAGCCCAGGCTTAAACCACAACACCCGGACATCTGTGGCTTCAGGTCCAGCTAATGTTTGTGCACAGTTGTGCGCTCTCAGCAGCAACCCATAGCCTACCCTTGCCCCACTAGCACTGCTGCCACTGACCTCCAGAGTTCCCATGGGTGGGATTCAGCTCCATAATAGAAGCCCCCAGGCACAAAATGCAGCACTACTGGGGGACAAGGTAGCCAGGTCCACCAGTCCCCAACTCTGCCATGATCCAGGGAGAGTGGCGTTCAGTAGCCCCTCAGCTTACCATCCCATCTGCAGAGCAGGGTTAGGAATTCCTCATGTGGGCACACAGCGCTGACCAACCTATTTGAAAATGAAAAAGCTCTAAGCCATTCACATGGCTTACTCATTATTCATGGAGCACTTTTCCCAGACCTTGCAACGCACCCTTTCTCTGACCTTGCAATAATCTAAAGACCATGTTTGGTCAGTGGTTGGTGCAGTGCTATGGTTTTGACTTTCGGCCCGGGAACAGCGCTGATAACAATGATGTTTTTAGTTATTGCTAAGTCATGTTTACTCTGACCAAGGATTTTGTGAGTCTCATGCTCTGCCAGGGAGGAGGGGAAGGCGGGAGGAAGCAGAGGCAGGACACCTGACACAAACTAGCCAAAGGGGTATTCCATACCACAGCATGTCACCCCCAGGATGTAAAACTGGGAGCAGTTACCCGGAAGGGCTAAATCACTGCTCGGTCAGGCTGGGTATCGGTCAGCAGGTGATGAGCAGTGCTATTCTCTTCCCTTGTTATTTCCCTTATCATTACTACTATTGGTGGTAGCAGTAGTGGTTTGTGTTATACCTTAGCTACTGGACTGTTCTTATCTCAACCCATGGGAGTTACATTCTTTCGATTCTCCTCCCCATCCCTCCAGGAGCAGGGGGAGGAAGTGGGGGGACTGAGCAAGGGCTACGTGGCTAACTGGGCTTAAACCACGACAGTTCTTTTTGGCTCCCAATGTGGGGCATGAAGGGTTGCGATAACGACATCTGACCGGAGCGTGTCTAACCGTATTTGTGATAAGCATTCATTGTTTTGGATTAATAGTCACTCGTCACAATGCTGATTTATTGGCTCTCAAAGTTGTTGCGCTTGATCTCACAGTTTCAGCATGTGGTACTTTACTTACAGCCAGTATTTGATGTGTTAGTGTTTATTGGCTGAGGGCCTTGGGCTAAGGTTCTTGTCTCATTGTACTTTATGGCAATAACTTGTAATACAATAGACTCACTGACCATGAAACTGACCTGGCTTGCATTCCCAGCGTGGTCACCACCTCTATACTTTGAGAGGTATGTAACAGAAGTGCTTAACAATTACACATTCATTTTCCCCTCCTTGAGAGGTCAGCCTATGAGGGAGACTTTCCCATGCACCCCTACAACAAGTACAGCAGCTACTTAAACTCCGACCGCAGCAGACAGTGTCAGAACACAGCACTGCACCAGCTACCACAAAGGAAAAAACATGACTGCCACTGCTGAACCCAGGACATTATCCACCCCTTATTCCATACCATTCACGTCGTGCTCACATCCCACATTTTCAATACAACATCGCTCTCCCACATATATACATCCATATACATACAGACCAAGAGAAAAAGTGCATGGACCAATCCCTATAATGCTGCCGAGTCCATTCGGTCCATGATGTTCAAAGTTCATTCTCTGTTGGGATGATGGCTGGAGGGAAGTCAGGGCCAGTCCCTGGTGACCTGGAGACATCTAGTTGATGGGCTATAAAAGCATTACAAAACAGGCAACAGCATACAATTGAGTTCACTGGCTGTTTTCCCCTAAAATCAAATCCCCTTGAGGTATACATCAGAATTCCCCATCTTCCCGCATTACCCACCAAGTATATCCAGGTCCCTGAGCAAAAGCAATCCCACGAGTGGGTTTGCCTTTACCTGAAGCAGGAATAACCCAGACTGTCTTCCCCAGCAAATTCTTCATATGCACCACGGGAACTTTGTCCCCCTCTACAATATGTAAAAGTTCTGACTGGGCTGGGCCAGCCCTGTTGGCAGATCCTCTGGTGTTGACCAACCAGGTGGCCTTTGGGAAGTGTTTATCACAATGCTTGAAAGTTCCCCCACCCATTGCTCTCAGTGTAGTTTTTAACAGCCCATTGTACCGTTCGATTTTCCCAGAGGCTGGCGCATGGTAGGGGATGTGATATACCCACTCAATGCCATGCTCTTTGGCCCAAATATCTATAAGGTAATTCAGGAAATGAGTCCCATTGTCTGACTCAATTCTCTCTGGGGTGCCGTGTCGCCACAAAATCTGTTTCTCAAGGCCCAGGATGGTGTTCCGGGCAGTGGCATGGGGCACAGCGTATGTTTCCAGCCACCCGGTGGTTGCTTCCACCATGGTAAGCACATGGCGCTTGCCTTGGCGGGTTGGTGGCAGTGTGATATAGTCAATCTGCCAGGCCTCCCCATATTTATACTTCAACCATCGTCCTCCATACCAAAGAGACTTTAACCGCTTGGCCTGTTTAATTGCAGCACATGTTTCACACTCATGAATAACCTGGGCAATAGTGTCCATTGTTAAGTCCATCCCTCGATCACGGGCCCATCTATATGTTGCATCTCTGCCCTGATGGCCTGAAGTGTCATGGGCCCACCGGGCCAAAAATAATTCACCTTTATGTTGCCAATCTAAGTCCAACTGAGCCACTTCAATCTTAGCCGCTTTATCCACTTGTTGGTTGTTCTGGTGTTCCTCAGTGGCCCAACTCTTGGGGACATGGGCATCTACATGACGTACCTACACCACCAGGTTCTGCACCCTGGCAGCAATATCTTTCCACAGTGCAGCAGACCAGACGGGTTTACCTCTGCGTTGCCAGTTGCTCTGCTTCCATTGCTGCAACCACCCCCACAGGGCATTTGCCACCATCCATGAGTCAGTACAGAGATAAAGTACTGGCCACTTTTCTCGTTCAGCAATGTCCAGGGCCAGCTGGATGGCTTTCACCGCGGCAAACTGACTCGATTTACCCTCTCCTTCAGCAGTTTCTGCAACTTGTCGTCCAGGACTCCATACAGCTGTCTTCCATCTCCGATGCTTTCCCACAATACGGCAAGAGCCATCAGTAAACAAGACATACTGCTTTTCACTTTCTGACAGTTTATTATATGGTGGGGCCTCTTCAGCGCGCACCACCTCCTCCTCTGGTGACATTCCAAAATCTTTGGCCTCTGGCCAGTCCATGATGACTTCTAGAATGCCTGGACGACTGAGATTTCCTATTCGAGTTCGTTGTGTAATTAGTGCAGCCCATTTACTCCATGTAGCATCAGTTGCATGATGGGTAGAGGAGACCCTGCCTTTGAACATCCAGCCCAGCACGGGCAACCGGGGTGCCAGGAGGAGCTGTGCTTCAGTGCCAATCACTTCCGAAGCAGCTCGAACCCCTTCATAGGCTGCCAGTATCTCTTTCTCAGTTGGGGTATAGCTGGCCTCAGATCCTTTATATCCCCGACTCCAAAAGCCGAGGGGTCGACCTCGAGTCTCCCCTGGAGCTTTCTGTCAGAGGCTCCAGGTAGGACCGTTCTCCCCAGCTGCAGTGTACAGTACATTTTTTACATCTGGCCCGGTCCGGACTGGTCCAAGGGCTACTGCATGAACTATCTCGCGTTTAATTTGCTCAAAGGCTTGTTGCTGCTCAGGGCCCCATTTAAAATCATTTTTCTTGCGGGTCACATGATAGAGAGGGCTTACAATCAAACTGTAATTTGGGATGTGCATTCTCCAGAACCCCACTGCACCCAAGAAAGCTTGCGTTTCTTTCTTATTAGTTGGTGGAGACATTGCTGTTATCTCGTTGATCACATCTGTGGGGATTTGGCCACATCTATATTGCCATTTTATTCCCAAAAATTGAATCTTCTGTGCAGGTCCCTTGACCTTACTCCGTTTTATGGCAAAATCGGCTTTCAGCAGGATTTGGATTATTTTCCTCCCTTTCTCAAAGACTTCTTCCACTCTATCGCCCCACACAATAATGTCATCAATGTATTGCAGGTGTTCTGGAGCTTGCCCCTGCACCAGTGCAGTCTGGATCAGTCCATGGCAAATGGTAGGGCTGTGTTTCCACCCCTGGGGCAGTCGGTTCCAAGTGAACTGGACACCTCTCCAAGTAAAAGCAAACTGTGGCCTGCACTCTGCTGCCAAAGGAATGGAGAAAAATGCATTGGCAATATCAATCGTGGCATACCACTTGGCTGCCTTTGACTCTAGTTCATACTGAAGTTCTAGCATGTCCGGTACGGCAGCACTCAATGGTGGTGTGACTTCATTCAGGCCACGATAGTCTACTGTTAGTCTCCATTGTCCATTAGACTTTCGCACTGGCCATATGGGGCTATCGAAGGGTGAGCGGGTCCTGCTGATCACCCCCTGACTCTCCAGTCTACGGATCAGCTGATGGATGGGAATCAGGGAGTCTTGGTTGGTGCTATCTTGCCATCGGTGCACTGTTGTGGTCGCAATTGGCACTTGCTGCTCTTCAACTTTCAGCAACCCCACAGCAGAGGGATCTTCTGAGAGACCAGGCAAGGTGGACAGCTGCTCAATTTCCTCAGTCTCCAAAGCAGCAATACCAAAAGCCCACCGGTACCCTTTTGGGTCTTTGAAGTACCCTCTCTTGAGGTAGTCTATGCCGAGGATGCATGGAGCCTCTGGACCAGTCACAATAGGGTGCTTTTGCCACTCCCTCCAGGTCAGGCTGATTTCAGCCTCCAGCACAGTCAACTCTTGGGATCCTCCTGTTACTCCAGAAATATAGATGGGTTCCACCCCTTGACAGCTTGATGGCATCAGGGTACACTGTGCACCGGTATCTACTAAAGCCTTATACTTCTGTGGGACTGATGTGCCAGGCCATCTGATCCACACAGTCCAGTAAAACCGATTGTCCCCTACCTCCACCTGGCTGGAGGCAGGGCCCCTCTAATGGTCGTCACAGCTTTGGACACTTAAGTCGTGTTGAAAGGGATTATTCTTCGTTATCACAGGAGCTGGAGTAAAATCAGCTCTTCCATTCCATCTGGGAAACTGCTCACCAGAGACTGAAGCCGTAGCTCTCATGGGACGATCAGTCTTGGCCCTTGCTCCCCTCTTCAGTTCACTCACCCGTTCCTCCAAAGCTGAAGTAGGTTTTCCATCCCACTTTGTCATGTCTTCTCCGTGATCCAGCAGGTAAAACCATAGGGTACCCCGTGGCGTATACCTCCTGTATCTCCTCTCTTGAACAATAGGACGCATTTTGTTAATAGCTGAGACGTGTGTTGGTACACGTGAGGAGCTGGATAAATCAGATACATCGTCCCTCAATTGTTTGAGGTCCTGGGACAGTTTTTCCACAGCTGAGATGATGGAAGGGGTGAGGTTGTCTTCGAACTCTCGGAGTTTATGAACCATTTCATCCACTGTTAGTGGTACTATGTCATTCCAGGTCACTGTTCCCAATGAATGGGCATATGATGACGGTGCATTCCGTGTAAGTTTTCGCCACATGGGTCGTGTTCATTCGACTTCATCTGGATCTATAGGTGTACCCCCGTTATTCGGCTTTATGTGATAGAGCATCTCTACGATGGCCGATTCCCTCAGAGACTGGATGCCTTTGTCTATAGTAGTCCACTTGGCCGAACGACTCGTAACATCGTCCTTGTACGGAAACCTTTCTTTCACAGCTGCCAAGAGCCTCCTCCAAAGGCTGAGGGACTTTTTCTCTCTTGCGATTGCTTTGTCAATTCCCCCTTCTCTAGCAAGTGATCCCAGCTGCTTGGCCCATCTCTGCTTCCTCACGGCTTCCCCTCCTCCCTGGCAGAGCATGAGCCTCACAAAGTCCTTGGTCAGGGTAAACATCACTTAGCAACAACTGAAAACATCAACTTCACCAACACTGTTCTCAGGATGGAAGTCAAAACACAGCACTGCACCAGCTAGCACAAAGGAAAAAAAAAAAAAAAACATGACTGCTACTGCTGAACCCAGGACAATAATGTTACACAGGAATGTGTCCAGGCGAGTTTTGAATGTCTCCAGGGAAGGAGACTCCACAACCACCTTCTCGCTGTCCCCTTTATAATATCGGCAGCTCCTAGCAGTTTCCTAAGCTCCTAGTTCTGTCTCTTGACCATACTTTTTCCTCATCACTCTCCTGCTACATCCAGTTATCACTGGTTAGATGCAAACTGCCACGTGGATTTGCATAAAGACCTGACACAGTACCACACCTCAGGAGGTTAAGTGCTACTGTAGAAGTGCTACTGTGCGTTTGTTTCTCCTTACCTACAGCCACTTGTGGAAATGCAGTAGCTTTGAGATCACTGATGTAATTGCTTAATGTTTGCAAGCAGCTTCAAATGCTGCTGGAGAGGACTAGCAGAACAATTCCCTATCATCTTGTTTTTAGGAAATCATACTGAAAATTTCTCACCATTTCTCATGTGAGTGGAGTAGTATGCTGATAAGAAAGGAAAAAATAATGATATGTACCTAAACAGCAATTTTCCTCTCTTAATAGAAACACATATCAAGCTATATCTAGGAATACCCTTATTTACTTCATCCTATTCCTCCCTTAAAGAATCATAGAAAGAAGAATCAAGACCTCCAAATCAAAGCACTAAATTGCCTCCCCCTCCTGTTCTGTTGTCTGCAGGTGTATGTTATTTGTAATCACTCTGCTTAGACAGCAGCACATAAATCACCTTGGGTAAGCAAAACACAGTTGACTGACTTGTGCAAGATTTGCTGGGTTACTTTGATCCTGGTTTCTGCTTTCTTGCATGTTCAGTATTTTAGATGCACAAAACTGATGGCTTCTGGTCCTTATAGCTGCAAAAAGAAGAAAGAAAATATCTCTACCTATAGATACAGAAAGAGAACACAGGGAAAAAATAAATCTATGTTCCTTAATTCAGTGTTTATTCAGTATTCTAATCCAAATTTTAAATTTTGGGTCAGTAGAAATATTGAACTAATAACATACAAAGATACATTACTGCATTCAGCTACAGTAAAGTATTCCACTATCTTTCTTGTCCTTTACATATGTGGCACTGGAATTCACTGAGAAAATAAAAAATTCCAAGCATCAAGAATGAATTGTTACTGTGAAAAGAAGCTATAAAAGTTTATCAGCATTACAGAATCTTGCATCAGTATAAACAACTCGAGAATGCTGTGTGACGGAAGAGCAATTTCTACCACTGCAAATAGCAATTTGTAGACTGATGTAATGAGCCTGCCTCAAAAATTGTTAGTGAAGACAGAGCCTACATTAGGACTGCCAAGCTAAGGCACTGGGAAGAATATCTCCTTCATTTTAACATTTCAATCTTGTTTTCCAGCTACATTTCCTTCCATATTAGTATCACTGCTATTAGGAGTTGAACAAGTTGTCAGTTTAAAAGTGGCTTGCTTTCCTTAGTTTGTCTTTTTTTTGTTTTTTTTTTTTTCTTAATTACTGGAAAGCTTAATAAATGTTTTGATTTATAATTTGCCCTCAAGGGCATGAGAAAGTTAAGTTGGAAAATTCTACATTAATACAATGTTGGTGACTAGTAGCCAATTAAGGACGCTCATACTCAGTTCTGAAAAGCAGTTTTCATTTAGCAAAGCAGCTTGCATTTTTAGTGGTTCATTCAGCATTGCTAAACTGTCATGGGTTCAGCAGTAGCAGTAATTTTTTCTCCTTCTTAGTAGCTGGTGTGCGCTGTGGTTTTGACTTTCAGACTGGGAACAGCGCTGATAACACTGATGTTTTCAGTTACTGCTCAAATGTCTGACCAAGGACTTTCTGAGTTTCATGCTCTGCCAGGGAGGAGGAGAAGGCGGGAGGAAGCAGAGACAGGACACCTGACCCAAAGTAGCCAAAGAGGTATTTCATACCACAGCACATCATGCCCAGGATGTAACTGGGAGTTACCCGGAAGGGCACTCAATGCTCAGTCGGGCTCGGTCGACGGGTGGTATCGTATTCTCTTCCCTTGTTATTTACCTTAGCATTATTATTATTGGTGGTAGCATTAGTGATTTGTGTTATACCTTAGTTACTGGACTGTTCTTATCTCAACCCGTGGGAGTTACATTTTTTCGATTCTCCTTCCCATCCCTCTGGGAGAGGGGGGGGAGGGAAGAACGGGGGGAGTGAGAGAACGAGACTGCGTGGCTGACAGAATTTAAACCACAACAGTTCTTTTTGGCACCCAACGTAGAGCATAAAGGGTTGAGATAACAACAGATCTGTCCAGAGTGTGTCTAACCATATTTGTGATAAGCATTCATTGTTTTGGATTAATAGTCACTTGTCACAATGCCGATTTATTGGCTCTCAAGGTTGTTTCTCTTGATCTCAAAGTTTCAGCATATCGTACCTTACTTACAGCTGGTATTTGCTGTGTTAGTGTTTATCAGCTCGGGGTCTTGGGCTAAGGTTCTTGTTTCATTGTACTTTATGGTAATGACTTGTAATTCAATAGACTAATTGATCATGAAACTGATCTGGCTTGGGTTCCCAGTGTGGTCACCACCTCTATAATTTGGGAACTATATAATAGAAGTGTTTAACAATTACACATCTTTTTTCTCCTTCTCAGGTGCTCAACCTGTGAAGGAGACGTTCCCTTATGCTCCCAGCCCCCCCACCAGACTATTTACAGCATCATTTGAGAGTTCTGAAGGTTTTGAATGGCCTTTAGGTACCCTTGAGACCTGCCTGCTGATTGTGATGGGGATCACCATGTTGTCACACATACGGAGTGTGTTTTGCCTGCGACCATTTCGCCTGATTGCAAGCGTTAAGCAGAGTCAGGTTTGGGTCTTGTCTGGGGTTAAACGACGATGTAGGAGGACCAAGATATTTTCCCCGAGGCTGGACAGTCATGAGTGGCAGGGTGTGTGGGATAGTATGGGCAAGTATCTAGGTCAGTGGGCCCCACCAGTACTTTGGAATTTCACCACCAAACAAGTGCAAAATACAGAAAAATTAGTAAAACAAATGAGGTGTGTTGTCATTCTGGCCATACAGGAGACGGAAAAATCATGTCAACATGCTGGGGCTTGGCCTATGCTCACAGGGCCTTGTTCAACACTATCCAGCACCTTCAAAAGGAAGAAAATGTCCCTGGATCTGATGGCAAAGCAACAGTCAGCGCAGCTACTCCAGCGGCAAGTACAGCAGCTGCTCAAACTTCAACTGCAACAGACAGCGTGGCTACCCCAGCTCCAAGCACAGCAGCTACACCACCCCCAGCAACAAGTACAGTTGCTACGCAAACCACAGTGATAATCACTGCAGCTAAACCAGAGGACCAATTCGTGCCAATATGGGTTGCCCCTGTACGCAAGAGGAAAAGCAAAAAAGAGGCAAGAAGGGTGAAGCAAGATGAAGGAACAATGTACTCACTACCCTGGCCAGCATGTGATCAGGAGTCATCATCACATGACGAAGAAGAAGAAGAAGAGGTGACTACTTGACCTCGGACCTCAACCGAGCTACGGAATACGCAAAAAGATTTTACCCGTCAACCAGGGGAGCACATCATCACCTGGTTGCTCTGATGCTGGGACCATGGGGCCAATGGTCACGAACTTGAAGGTCCAGAAGCCAAGCAGCTGGGATCACTTGCTAGAGAAGGGGGAATTGACAAAGCAATTGCAAGAGAGATAAAGTCCCTCAGTCTTTGGAGGCGGCTCTTGGCAGCTGTGAAAGAAAGGTTTCCATACAAGGATGATGTTATGAGTCATTCGGCCAAGTGGACTACTATAGACAAAGGCATCCAGTCTCTGAGGGAATCAGCCATCGTAGAGATGATCTATCACATCAAGCTGAATAATGGGGATATACCCATATGAAACAAGGGGGCACAAAATCATAAAATGGAATATAGAAACCTTTAGAATTAGATTTAAGTAATGTTAAGTTTGACGGCTTTGTAACAGTAGCAATGGAAAATTACTGAGGTGCATGATACATAGAGAAAAAAAAATACAGTACAGCTAGAGAACATACTGAGAATTCTCACAAGATAAATTGTTAATAGTTGTGACATAGTCTAAGAAAAACAGTCTAGAAGAACAGGACACGGGGATAAGGAGTATCTGGGAACCACAGGAGTCCAGGATGAGCTACAGTTAAACTAACTGATAAGTAGGAGGATAGGAGGATTATTATGTCTCTGGTGCTAACGAACCAATTAAACTGGTATGAGCATCTACTGCGCATGCTTCAAAGGCTGCCAGAAGTGATGAAGGTAGTTGGAAGAAGTAAACAACCCTCAGAGACCACCACCACAATTCTGTACGCATGCGGGGAACTTTCTGGAAAGTTATGTAATCCATATGTAGCCTCATGAATATGAATGTATGCCCAGTGGCTATAAAAGGACGGTTTGTGTGGCAATGGGGAGACGCACGTTAGGAAGAGCTATGCCCCGTGTCTCCCGGTGCCGCAATGAAGAATACCTGCTTGTCAGCTTGAAAACTTTGTTGGCAAGTTTGTTCCTGGAGTTTTCTCTGTATCACATAGACCCAGATTAAGTCGAATGTACACGACCCATGTGGCGAAAACTTACGTGGAATGCACCATCATCACATACCCCTTCATTGCCAACAGTAACCTGGAATGACATAGTACCACCAAGAGTGGATGAAATGATTCAGAAACTCTGAGACATCGAACATAGTCTCACCCCTTCTATCATCTCATCTGTGGAAAAACTGTCCCAGGATCTCAAACAATTGAGAGATGATCTATCAGATCTATCCAGCTCCTCACGTGTACAAACACACGTCTCAGCTGTTAACAAAAGGCATCCTATTGTCCAAGAGGAAAGATATAGAAGGTATATGACACGGACCACCCTATAGTTTTACCTATGGGATCACAGAAAAGACATGACAAAGTGGGATGGAACACCTTCTTCAGCATTGGAGGAATGGGTGTGTGAATTGAAGGGTCAAGGCTGATCATCTCATAAAAGCTGCGGCTTCAGTCTCTTTTAAACAGGTTCCCAGATGGAGTGGAAGAGCTGATTTTACTCCAGCTCCTGTAATAAAGAAGAATAATCCCTTTCTACAAGACTTCAGTGTCCAGCGTTGTGATGATTATTAGAGGGGCCCTGCCTCCAGCCAGGTGGAGGTAGGGGACAACTGGATTTAGTGGACTGTGTGGATCAGATGGCCTGGCACATCAATCCCACAGAAGTATAAGGCTCTAGTAGATACAAGTGCACAGTGTACCCTGATGCCATCAAGCGGTCAAGGGGTGAAAGCCATCTATATTTCTGGAGTGAGAGGAGGATCCCAAGAGTAGACTGTACTGGAGGCTGAAATCAGCCTGACTGGGAGGAAATGGCAAAAGCACCCCATTGTGACTGGTCCAGAGGCTCCATGTATCCTCGGCATAGACTACCTTCAGGAGAGGGTACTTCAAAGACCCAAAAGGGTACCGGTGGGCTTTTAGTATCGCTGCTTTGGAGACTGAGGAAATTGAGCAGCTATCCACCTTGCCTGGTCTCTCAGAGGATCCTTCTGTTCTGGGGTTGCTGAAATTCTAAGAAAAAGAAGCGCCAATCACAACCACAGATATATCGCACCAACCGAGACTCCCTGATTCCCATCCATCAGCTGATCCGTAGACTGTACAGTCAGAGAGCGATCAGGAGGACCCGCTAGACCCTTTAATAGCCCCATATGGCCAGTGTTAAAGTCTAACATGCTAAAACTTCAGTATGAATTAGAGTCAAAGGCAGCCAAGTGGTATGCCACGATTGATATTGCCAGTGCATGTTTCTCATTTCCTTTGGCAGCAGAGCGCAGGCCACTGTTTGCTTTTACTTGGAGGGGTGTCCAGTTCACTTGGAACCGACTGCCCCAGGGGTGGAAACACAGCCCTACCATTTGCCATGGACTGATCCAGACTGCACTGGAACAGAGGCAAGCTCCAGAACACCTGCAATATATTGATGACATTATTTTGTGGGGCGATAGAGTGGAAGAAGTCTTTGAGAAAGGGAGGAAAATAATCCAAATCCTGCTGAAAGTCAGTTGTGCCATAAAATGGAGTAAGGTCAAGGAACCTGCACAGGAAATTAAATTTTTGGGAATAAAATGGCAAGACAGATGTGGCCAAATCCCCACAGATGTGATCAACAAGATAACAGCAATGTCTCCACCAACTAATAAGGAAGAAATACAAGCTTTCTTGGGTGCTGTGGGGTTCTGGAGAACGCGCACCCCAAATTACAGTTCGATTGTAAGCCCTCTCTATCATGTGACCCGGAAGAAAAATTATTGTAAATGGGGCCCTGAGCAACAACAAGCCTTTGAGCAAATTAAACGCGAGACAGTTCATGCAGTAGCCCTTGGACCAGTCCGGACCGGGCCAGATGTAAAAAATGTACTGTACACTGCAGCTGGGGAGAACGGTCCTACCTGGAGCCTCTGGCAGAAAGTTCCAGGAGAGATTTGAGGTCGACCCCTCGGCTTTTGGAGTCGGGGATATAAAGGAACTGAGGCCAGCTATACCCCAACTGAGAAAGAGATACTGGCAGCCTATGAAGGGGTTCGAGTCTTCGGACGTGATTGGCATTGAAGCACAGCTCCTCCTGGCACCCCGGTTGCCCGTGCTGGGCTGGATGTTCAAAGGCAGGGTCTCCTCTACACATCATGCAACTGATACTACATGGAGTAAGTGGTCTACACTAATTATACAAGCTCAAATAGGAAATCTCAGTCGTCCAGGCATTCTAGAAGTCATCATGGACTGGCCAGAGGGCAATGATTTCGGAATGTCACCAGAGGAGGAGGTGGTGCGCGCTGAAGAGGCCCCACCATATAATAAACTGTCAGAAAGTGAAAAGCAGTATGCCTTGTTTACTGATGGGTCCTGCCCTATTGTGGGAAAGCATCAGAGATGGAAGGATGCTGTATAGTGTCCCCTATGACAAGTTGCAGAAACTGCTGAAGGAGAGGGTGAATCGAGTCAGTTTGCCGCGGTGAAAGCCATCCAGCTGGCCCTGGACGTTGGTGAAAGTGAAAAGTGGCCCGTACTTTACCTCTATACTGACTCACGGATGGTGGCAAATGCCCTGTGGGGGTGGTTGCAGCAATGGAAGCAGAGCAACTGGCAACGCAAAGGTAAGCCCATCTGGGCTGCTGCACTGTGGAAAGATATCGCTACCCAGGCGCAGACCCTGGTGGTGAAGGTACATCATGTAGATGCTCATGTACCCAAGAGTTGGGCCACTGAGGAATACCAGAGCAACCAACAAGTGGATCAAGGTGCTAAGATTGAAGTGGCTCAGATGGACTTAGGTTGGCAACATAAGGGTGAATTATTTTTGGCTCCGTGGGCCCATGACACTTCAGGCCATCAGGACAGAGATGCAACATATAGATGGGCCTGTGATCGAGTGGTGGACTTAACAATGGACACTATTGCCCAGGTTATTAACGACTGTGAAACATGTACTGCAATTAATTAAGCTAAATGGTTAAAGCCTCTTTTGTATGGAGGACGATGGCTGAAGTACAAATAGGGGGAGGCGTGGCAGACTGATTATATCACACTGCCACCAACATGCCAAGGCAAGCATCATGTGCTGTCCATGGTGGAAGCAACCACCGGATGGCTGAAAATATACGCTGTGCCGCACGCCACAGCCCAGAACACTATCCTGGGCCTTGAGAAACAGATTTTGTGGCGACACGGCACGCCAGAGAGAACCGAGTCAGAGAATGGAACTCATTTCCAGAATAACCTCATAGACATTTGTCGTGGTTTAAACCCTAGCCAGACAGCTCGTTCACTCACTCCCAGTGAGTGGTGCCAGGCTGACAGCAATTGAGGCCCCCTCCCAGGGCTCTCCCCTTCCCCGCTCCCGGAAGAATGGGGAGGAGGATCGACAGAGTGCAACTCCTATGGGTTGAGACAAGAACAGTCCAGCAACCAATGCACAACACAAATCACCACTGCTACTACCAATGATAACAATGATAAGAGAAAATAACAAGGGAAGAGAATACAATACCACTGGCCAAGAAACAAGTCCCACCCGGAAGCCCATGTCCTTCCCGGTAACTCCCAGTCACCCCCCACCCCGGCCATGATGTGCTGTGGTATGGAATACCTCTTTGGATAGCCTGGGTCAGGCGCCCTGTCTCTGCTTCCTCACGGCTTCCCCTG
Organism: Pezoporus flaviventris; assembly: GCF_033815535.1. Lineage (NCBI taxonomy): Eukaryota > Metazoa > Chordata > Aves > Psittaciformes > Psittacidae > Pezoporus > Pezoporus flaviventris. The sequence continues at coordinate 643,702 of NW_026892625.1, forward strand.
CTCCCGGGCACAGCATGAGCCTCACAAAGTCCTTGGTCAGGGTAAACATCACTTAGCAACAACCGAAAACATCAATATCACCAGCACTGTTGCCAGGCTGGAAGTCAAAACACAGCACTGCACCAGCTACCACGAAGGAGAAACATGACTGCTACTGCTGAACCCAGGACATTATCCACCCCTTATTCCATACCATTCACGTCATGCTCAGATCCCACATTTTCAATACACCATTGCTCTCCACATACATACAGTATCACAGTATGCTAGAGATTGGAAGGGACCTCAAAAGATCATCCAGTCCAATCCCCCTGCCGGAGCAGGAACACCTAGAGAATGTTACACAGGAATGCGTCCAGGCAAGTTTTGAATGTCTCCAGGGAAGGAGACTCCACAACCTCCCTGGGCAGCCTGTTCCAGTGTTCTGTCAACCTCACTGAGAAGAAGTTTCTTCTCAAGTTTAAGTGGAACCTCTTGTGTTCCAGTTTGTACCCATTACCCCTTGTCCTATCATTGTTTGCCACTGGGTAGAGACTGGCTCCGTCCTCGTGACACTCCCCCTTTATATATTTATATACACTAATAAGGTCACCCCTCAGTCTCCTCTTCTCCAAACTATAGAGACCCAGCTCCCTCAGTCTTCCCTCATAAGGGATGATGCTCCACTCCCTTAATCATCTTAGTTGCCCTGTGCTGGACTCTCTCCGGCAGGTCCCTGTCCTTCTTGAACTGAGGGGCCCAGAACTGGACACAATATTCCAGATGCGATCTCACCAGGGCAGAGTAGAGGGGAAGGAGGACCTCTCTCGACCTACTAACCACCCCCCTTCTAATACACCCCAGGATGCCATTGGCTTCTTGGCCACAAGGGCACAGTGGTGGCTCATGGTCATCCTGTTGTCCACTAGGACCCCCAGGTCCCTCTCCCCTACACTGCTCTCTAACAGGTTGTTTCCCAACTTATACTGGAACCTGGGGTTGTTCCTGCCCAGATGCAGGACTCTACACTTTCCCTTGTTATATTTCATCAAGTTATTCCCTGCCCAACTCTCCAGCCTGTCCAGGTCTCGCTGGATGGCAGCACAGCCTTCTGGCGTGTCAGCTACTCCTCCCAGCTTAGTGTCATCAGCAAACTTGCTGATAGTACACTCAATTCCCTCATCTAAATCGTTGATGAATATATTAAATAATACTGGTCCCAGTACTGACCCTCGAGGCACTCCACTAGTTACAGGCCTCCAACTAGACTCAGCCCCATAGACTACAACACTCTGGCTTCTCTCCTTCAGCCAGTTCACAGTCCACCTCACTATCTGATCATCCAGACCACACTTCCTCAATTTAGCTGTGAGGATGCTGTGGGAGACTGTGTCAAATGCTTTGCTGAAGTCAAGGTAGACCACATCCACCGCTCTGCCATCATCCATCCACTGTGTTATTTCCTCATAAAAGGCTAAGAGATTGGTCAAACATGATTTCCCCCTGGTGAAGCCATGTTGACTGCCCCTCATAACCCTCTTATCCTTGATATGCCTTAAGATGGCACCAAGGATAAGGTGTTCCATCACTTTCCCAGGGATGGAGGTGAGGCTGACCAGTCTATAGTTACCCGGGTCCTCCTTCTTGCCCTTTTTGAAGACTGGAGTGACATTTGCTTTCCTCCAGTCCTCAGGCACCTCTCCCGTTTCCCAAGACTTGGTAAAGATGATGGAGAGCGGTCTAGCAATGACTTCCGCCAGTTCCCTCAGCACCCGCTGGTGCATCCCATCTGGACCCATGGATTTATGGATGTCCAGATTGCTCAACTGGTCTCTAACCCATTCCTCATCCACTAAGGCAAACCGCTCCGTTGACCTGACTTCATCTAAGGTCTCAGGGGTACAGGGCTCTTCAGGACTGCCTGCAGCAGAGTAGACAGAGACAAAGAAGGCATTCAGTAACTCTGCCATCTCTGTATCTTCTGTCACCAGGGCACCCATCCCGCTCATCAGTGGGCCTACATTGCCTCTGGTGTTAGTTTTATCTGCCATGTATTTGAAAAAGCTCTTTTTGCTGTCCTTGACCCTTCTCGCCAGGTTTAATTCTAAGGAGGCCTTAGTCATCCTAGCTGCCTTCCTACATCCTCTAGCAGCAGCCTTATATTCTTCCCAAGTGGCCAGCCCCTCCTTCCATGACCCGTAAACTCTCCTCTTCCACTTGAGCATACCCAGCAATTCCCTATTTAGCCACGCAGGTCTCCTGGCCCTCTTCCTTGACTTCCTATGTGTCGGGATGCTCTGATCCTGAGCTCTGAAAAAGCAATCCTTGAATGCCAACCAACTATCTTGGGCCCCTTTACCTTCAAACAGCCTTGCCCATGGGATTTCCCCTAGCAATTGCTTGAAAAGGCCAAAGTTTGCCCTGCTAAAGTCCAGGGTTGCAATTCTACTTGCTATTCTACTGGTCCTACCACACAAGATCCTGAATTCCACCATCTCGTGGTCGCTGCAACCAAGGCAGCCCTCAACCCTTACTGCTTCGACCAGACCCTCCTTGTTAGTGAGGATGAGATCCAGCAGCACTCCTCTCCTGGTTGGCTCATCCACCATTTGCAGGAGGAAGTTATCACCCATACACTGGAGGAACCTCCTGGACTGCGGCTGGGTTGCCGAGTGGTCCTTCCAGCAAACATCAGGGAAGTTAAAATCCCCCACGACGACCACAGCCTATGACTGTGAGGCCCCTCTCAGCTGCCTGTAGAAGGCCTCGTCAACTTCCTCACCCTGATCTGTTGGCCTGTAACAAGACACCCACAACAGTATCCCCCCTGCCAGCCTGCCCCTTAATTCTCACCCACAGACTCTCAACTCACTTGTCATCTGTCCCTGGACAGAACTCAGTGCATTGTAGTTGCTCTCGCACATAAAGAGCAACCCCACCACCCTTCCTGGCTGGCCTGTCTTTCCTGAAAAGGACATAGCCCTCCATGACTATATTCCAGTCATGTGAGCTGTCCCACCACATCTCTGTAATTGCCACCAGATCATAATCTCCCCTAGAAGTCAGCTGAATTTTTTCCATATATTCCACAGGTCAGTTGAGGTCCAGGATCAACATTTTACCTCTTATTCCTCTTCCCGATTCCTGTATCCTGAACTCTTGTTCAGATGGCACATCTGTAGCACATGCATTGGGTCTTCATCTGTCTTCACTACACAGGTCACTCTTTGTGGCTCTCATTTGCTTTGCCCCTTGCTTACAGGATCAACCGATACTGGCACAGACTGGTCCTTTAGTTCAGCTGCAGTGTCTGTCATCAGGGTTGGTGTAGCTGCTGTGTTGTCGGTTGCTTTGCCGCCACATCCAGAAGTATCTTTTTCCCTTTTAAGGTGCTAGATAGTGTTGAGCAGGCTTCTGTAGGTATAGGTCAAGCCCCAGTATGTTGCAGCAAGTTGTGCTGTTGTCCTGGCAATACCAGACAGGGACACCTCTTTCACATGTTATAGTAGTTTTTCCAGACTTCACACTTGTTCAGGGGTAAAGTTCCAAAGCACTGGAGGGGCCCACTGGCCTAGATACTTGCCCATATGATCCCACACACCCTGCCACTCATGACTGTTCAGCCTTGGGGAAAATCTCCAGGTTCTCTTAGATTGTCATTTCACCTTAGACAAGACCTGAGCCTGACCCTGCTTAACTTTCAAGATCAGACAAAAAATAAGGGTGTTCTCAAGGTAGTATGGCCATGGATAAAACACATGCTGTATTTGTGGCAACATGCTGTTTCCCAGCAAATGCAGCAGACAGGTTTCAAGGGTATCCAAAGGCCATAAAAAACCCTTTAGAATAATCAAATGCTGCTGTAAATAGCCCAGTGTGGGAAAGGAGAACGTGAGGAAATGTCTCCTTCATAGGTTGACCCCGGAGGAGGGGAGAGCCCTTGCCTCCCCAAGTATAGAGGGGATGACCACACTGAGAACACACATCAGTTTCATGATCAACCCTTCAAGCCCCACATTAGGCACCAGAAAGAACTGTCATGGTTTAAGCCCAGCCAGTAACTCAGAACCATGCAGCCGCTGGCTCACTCACTTCCCCCCTGCTCCAAGAGGGATGGGGAGGAGAACCAAAAAAATTTAAATCCCACAAGTTGACTTAAGAACAGTCCAGTATAATACAAAACTGCTACTACTACTACTACTACCACCACCACCAATAATAATAATAAGGGAAATAACAAGGGGAGAAAACATAAAACTATATAAGGAAAAAAAAAAAACAAAAAAAAAAACAACCCACAAGCGCTACACAATACAATTGCTCACCACCCACCAACCGAAACCCAGTCCTACCCCAGCAGCAATCCTGCCACTCCAGGTGACTCCCCAGAGTTTATATACTGGGCATGATGTGCTGTGGTATGGAATATTTGGAATATTCCTTTGGTTAATTTGGGTCAGGTGTCCTGTGTTCGCTTCCTCCCGGCTTCTTGTGCCCCTCCTCACTGGCAGAGCATGAGACTGAAAAGTCCCTGATCAGAGTAAACAAACTAGCAGCAACTAAAACTATCGGTGTCTTATCAGCATTGTTCTCAGACTAAAGTCAAAAACAGAGTCTGCACCAGCTATTAAGGAGACAAATAACTGTTGCAGCTGAACCCAGGACAGCCGATTCAGCCTCAGCAAGGACAGAGCCCTCTCCTCACCCCAATTTTCCATCCCAGGGAGAACACCAATCCACGACAGCCTTGCAAGCTCTGACAGAAACAAAGCCATGTTTCCACCGGTACTCCAAGCATCACAGAGATTTTGTTGAACAAAACACTAGAAGTGCTTCACCAGCCACACTCGTTGTCTAGAAGAGTTGTCACAGAATGGCTGCGAACAATGGTAAATGCCAGGGGTGCTGGAGGTTATCGGTGAAGCGTCAGCAGCCCAAGAGGGAGACGCACACGAGAGTCACTGCAAGCCCCGAGAGCACAAACAGCTTCTGTAACACCTCAGACAAGCCTCCCGCCCGCACGTGGAAGGGGAAACGCCAGACGTCCTGGCAAACTGTTTGCAGACTAGACAGAAAAAATATCACGCACCAGGAAAATGAACTATGGCGGAAGCCCTTCGGACACCAGCTAGACAGAACTGTGGCTATACGGACCTTCAGCGGGTACCTGGCCCGGAGCAGACCGGGCGCCATACGCTTGCCTTCTCCACAGCCAAACCGGCCCCGACCCCTCACACTGCCGCCCCTCAGCCGCTCGCCCCCTCCCGCGCCCCTCGCCAGCAGCTCACTCACCGAAGTATTCCTTCTTCATGTGCATCTCCAGCTCCTTCTCCAGTTCCAGCGTCAGCGCCTCCAGCCGCCTCTCCGCCTGGCTGGTGCCGCTCTCACGGCACGGCGTCACCTGGTAGGGGAGCTTGAATTTGGGCGCCGAAGCGGAACCTTTGGTCGGGCAGTAGGCGTAGGGGGACACGGCCTCGAGGCCGGCGGCTGGGTGCTGCTGGTCATGCCGCCGCGGGGACTGGTCATAGATCTTGTGGTAGACGTCCCCCAGCTCCGGAGCGGCGCCGTCCTCCTGCAGGCCTGGCCCCAGCAAGGCGGAATGGGGCGAAGGCAGCTGCAGCTCAGGGTAGGCACTCATGGAGCCGCGGGAGCTCCACGAGCTTTGGCTAGAAATGCTGGAGCGGGGGCTTACCACGGCGGCACCCGCCGCGCCGCGCCCCTCAGGGCCGCAAAGGCTGGAGCGGGGACTGGCCAGGGCAAGCCCGGAGCCGCCCACACCCTCCGGCTCAGCGCTGCTGCCCGGCGGGCCGCGCTTGCAGTCCGAGTAGCTAGAGCGAGGACTGGTGGTGCAAGAGCACTGGCTAGCGGTGCTGGAGCGGCGCTGGTCGTAGCCTATGCTGATGCCGCTGGTGCGGTTGCTGCTGGGTTTGCTACAGCCATCGTAACTTAAAAAGCTGGCGCGGGGGCTGGAATGTTTGCTTGTGTCGCTGTCTGTGCTAGTGTAGTTGGAGTGGGGACTGAGGGTGGCGCCGTCGTACTGCACCAGGCTGGCCCGGGGACTGCTATACTTCTGACTGGGTGCCATCAAGCTGGAGCACGGACTGGAGAACTTCTCGTAGGACAGCACCGCCGCGCCCCCCGGGCTGGAGAACTTGCTATGCTCAGCGGCAGGGCCCGGCAAATAAGTGACCAAGCTGACTCGCGGGCTGACCGCACCATACTTGCCGGCAGGGCCACCGCCGGGCGCTCGCCCGCTGCCCTTGGCTACATAGCCGCTCTCATAGGCGCTGCCCACGGCGTAACGGTAGCCCTCAGCCGAGTAGCGCTTACCATTGTCGGCTAAACCAGTGTAGCAGGGCAGCACCACCTCAGAGCGAGTGCACAGCCCCTCCGCCCAGCACGGCAGCCCCGCGCACGGAGGCGGCTCAGCGGCGCGGAGTGGGGCGGCCAGCGCCGCGGGTGGATAGGTTTTGGCAGGGGACAGCGTAGCAGTGCCGCTCGTCTTCCGACCCCATTGCTCCGTCGTCACGTGGGCGGCAGTAACCTGTTTGGTCTCCTCCGGGTCGGGGTGCAGTGCCAGGTCGCGGCGGCAGCCGCTGCTGTACGAAACGTCCAGGCAAGGCTCGTACAAATATAAATCCTCCATGAACTTAGTGGCCTTCAGTACCACGTCGTTCTCCTCACGCTTCTCCATACTGCGCCGGAGCCCGGCGGCGTGAGACGGGGCAACGAACTCTCTGCGAAAGCACAGCCCGGAATAGAAAATAAAAAAAAAAAGGCATACAAAGAAACAAAAAAAAAAGTAAACAAAAAAATTAAAACAAAACAAATGGAAGGGAAAAAAAGAAACCCCACACCAAAACACTTCCTATGGTCCTGACGGGATGCAGCTTCTTAACCAGGAAACTACTCAGCGATGACTAGATAACTCAATCCTACTTTCTAGGCTTAAATAAGTCAATGGCGCGCTGCGCGGAGGAATTTGCGGTCGGCAGCTCCCTGCCCCCACCGTCCCCGGCCAACCGCCCCAAGAAGCCGCGGCACATCCCGCATTTCTGGGCGTCGGGTGGTAGGCGGCGGACCGGTCCAGAGGGGCTTTACGGCCCAGCGAGCAGAGCACGGAAAGTTAGGGACTCCTTTGTATAGGGCAGGAATGCGAGGAAGGAGACTGAGCGCTGCGTCCTGGTGGAATGTAGTTAATACCGGAACCAAACAATGATTTTCACCGAGTCAGTCAGGAAGAAGGCGGTCATGGCGCTTCTCGGCGGCTTCCCTTCTTTTCATCCCACTTTGGCCGGTGCTTATCGAGAGCCCTGCCCGGGGTTGACTGTCTGATGGGACTGTCACCGGGAAACTGGAGACTCGTCAAAGAACCCCAAGGGCAGCCATGTACGGATGGGCTCGTCAGGGAAGGAGGCACTGAGGTTCCCGCCTTCCGGGAGGCGGTTGTAGCGCTACTGCTGCTGCTTCTTCTCCCCTCCCCCTCCGGGACTGAGGGCTGGTGATCAGCCCAGTGCTACCAATAACTTACATGTGTGTGTAACCCTAGAGGCGGGCAGGTGACCTGCTGCCAGCAGCGCAGCTGATCACTGTTAGCAGTTAGGGAGTTTTTTGAGTTGTGTGGTTTTTTTTGGTTTTAGGCCATGCTAAGACATATGATAAACATATTGGGGCCTAAAGTAATCTACAAATTGGCACGAGTTTAAGTAAACATGCTACTGTGTAACTCTGGAAGAGCTTCATCTGTTGATCCAGTAACAAGACCCAGCACCGCTTGCCACTTAACATCTGTACATGCACAAAAAAAAAAACTGTCAGAAAACAATGTCCCCAAAATGGCTACTGAACTGAGACCTCCCATACTAAACCACAACCTTAAAGTTAATATTTTGCAACTAAGCTGAAATCCCTGACTCATTTGTGTTGATGGCAGAAATGCTCACAAAGCCCTAACAATGGGTACCTGAGCCACGTCTTTACTGAGACAAGGAGGCACAAAAGCACAAAATGTAATCAGTTCTAAGTAATGTTAAGTTTAATGGCTTTGTAATGGAAAATAACTGAGGTGCTTGAAGGTAGTTGACATAGTTTTAGGTCCTTAGGACCTTAGTACAAAAAGTGTAAGAAAAGCAGAATAGAAAAACAGGACCTGGGGATGGGGAGTATCTGGCACAAGCAGATGTCCAGGGTGGGCACAGTTAAACTAACTGATAAGTAGAAGGATAGGATAATTGCTATGTTTGTGGTGTTAATGAACCCATTAAGCTGGTGTAAACATCTACTGGTGAGTATCATAGAATCATAGAATAGTTAGGGTTGGAAAGGACCTTAAGATCATCAAGTTCCAACCCTCCTGCCATGGGCAGGGACACCTCACACTAAGCCATATCACCCAAGGCTCTGTCCAACCTGGTCTTGAACACCACCAGGGATGGAGCATTCACAACCTCCCTGGGCAACCTATTCCAGTGCCTCACCACCCTAACAGGAAAGAATTTCTTCCTTATATCCAATCTAAACTTCCCCTGTTTAAGTTTTAACCCATTACCCCTTGTCCTATCACTACAGTCCCTAATGAAGAGTCCCTCTCCAGCATCCCTATAGGCCCCCTTCAGATACTGGAAGGCTGCTATGAGGTCTCCATGCAGCCTTCTCCAGGCTGAACAGCCCCAACTTTCTCAGCCTATCTTCATACGGGAGGTGCTCCAGTCCCCTGATCATCCTCGTAGCCCTTCTCTGGACTTGTTCCAACAGTTCCATGTCCTTTTTATGTTGAGGACACCAGAACTGCACACAATATTCCAGGTGAGGTCTCACAAGAGCAGAGTAAAGGGGCAGGATCACCTCCTTCGACCTGCTGGTCACACTCCTTTTGATGCAGCCCAGGATACGGTTGGCTTTCTGGGCTGCAAGCACACACTGCTGGCTCATGTTCATTTTCTCATCAACCAACACCCCCAAGTCCTTCTCCGCAGGGCTGCTCTGAATCTCTCCTGTGCCCAACCTGTAGCTGTGCCTGGGATTGCTCCAACCCAGGTGTAGGACCTTGCACTTGTCATGATTAAACTTCATGAGGTTGGCATCAGCCCACCTCACAAGTGTGTCGAGGTCCCTCTGGATGGCATTCCTTCCCTCCAGGGTATCAACCGAACCACACAGATTGGTGTCATCGGCAAACTTGCTGAGGGTGCACTCAATCCCACTGTCCATGTCACCGACAAACATGTTGAACAAGACCGGTCCCAACACCAATCCCTGAGGGACACCACTCGTTACTGGTCTCCAGCTGGACATTGAGCCATTGACCACAACTCTTTGTGTGCGGCCATCTAGCCAGCTCTTTATCCACCGAGTGGTCCATCCATCATATTGAAATCTCTCCAATTTAGAGACAAGGATGTCTTGTGGGACAGTGTCGAACGCTTTGCACAAGTCCAGGTAGATGATTTCAACTGCTCTACCCCTGTCCATCAGTTCTGTAGCCCCATCATAGAAGGCCACCAAATTGGTCAGGCAGGATTTCCCCTTAGTGAAGCCATGCTGGCTGTCACCAAGCACCTTGTTGATTTTCATGTGCCTTAACATGCCTTCCAGGAGAATTTGCTCCAGGATTTTGCCAGGCACAGAGGTGAGACTGACTGGTCTGTAATTCCCCGGGTCATCCATTTTCCCCTTCTTGAAGATGGGGGCTATATTTCCCTTTTTCCAGTCATCGGGAACTTCACCTGACTGCCATGATTTCTCAAATATGATGGCCAGCAGCTTTGCAACTTCATTCGCCAGCTCCTTCAGGACACGCGGATGGATTTCATCAGGACCCATGGACTTGTGCACATTCAGATTTTTAAGATGGTCTCGAACCAGTTCCTCTCCTACAGTGGGCCCAAGGTCTTCATCCTCACAGTCCCCTCGTCTGCCTTCCAAGACTTGGGTGGTGCGGTCAGAGCCTTTGGCAGTGAAGACCAAGGCAAAGAAGTCATTCAGAACCTCAGCCTTCTCCAAATCCTGTGTAGCTAGTTCTCCCAATATCTTCCTGAGGGGGCCTATGTTCTCCCTAGTCTGTTTTTTATTTGCTATGTACCCGTAGAATCCCTTCCTGTTATCCTTAATATCCCTAGCCAAGTTTAATTCTAACTGGGCCTTAGCTTTCCTAACCTGGTCCATAGCTTCCCCGACAACATCCCTGTACTCTTCCCAGGCCGCCTGTCCTTGCTTCCACTTTTATAAGCCTCTTTTTTCATTTGAATTTTCCTCAGCAGCTCCTTATCTATCCAAGGAGGTCTCCTGGCCCTCCTGCTGCACTTCCTTCTAGTTGGGATGCAACACTCCTGAGCTTGTAGCAGGTAATCCTTGAATATCAACCAAGAGTCTTGGGCCCCCCTGGCCTCTAGGGCTATATCCCATGGAACCTTCCTAAGCAGGTTCCTGAAGAGGCCAAAGTCTGCTCTTTTGAAGGCCAGGGCAGTGAGATTGCAGCACGCTCTTCTCTGTCCTGAGGATCTCAAATTCGACCATCTCGTGATCACTGCATCCGAGGCTGCCCTAGAGCATCACATTTCCAACGAGCCCTTCCCTGTTGGTGAGCACGAGGTCAAGTATGGCACCTCTCCTTGTTGGGTCCTCTATTACTTGCAGAAGGAAGTTGTCTTCCACACAATCAAGGAACCTCCTGGATTGCTTGTGCCGGGCCGTACTGTCATTCCAACAGATGTCAGGGTGGTTGAAGTCCCCCATGAGAACAAGGGCCTGTGAGCATGAGGCTTTTCCTATCTGTCTATAGAGTGTCCGGGACTAGCAGATGTCCAGGGTGGGAGCAGTTAAACTAACCAGTAAGTAGAAGGACAGGATGATTGCTATGTCTGTAATGTTAATTAAGCTGGTGCTTCAAAGACTGCCAGAAGTTACGAAGATTGTTGAGAGAAGTAAACAACCCTCAAATACCACCATCACATTTTTGTATGCCTGCGGGAAACTTTCTGGAAAATGATGTAATTCATGTGTAGCCTCATGAATATGTATGTATGCCCAGTGACTATATAAGGATGGCCTGAGTAGCAATAAGGTGATACACGTTAGGAGGAGCTATCCCTCGTGTCTCCCAGTGCCACAATAAAGAATACCTGCTTGTCAACTTGAAAACTTTGTTGGCGAGTTTGTTCCTGGAGTTTTCTCCGAATCAGTACTGAACACCCTGTGAGGAAAGAAATATATTGCAAGTTTGAGCTGTAGGCATTTTGCCATGCCAAGAACATTTTATCCTGTTATCATACCTAATTAAATATTAAAAGCAACTGTGTACTCAAAAATGTCCCCAGCTGTGGAGGGTAATTGATTGTTAATCTGTGTGTGGAAGGGTGGCAAGGGGAAAAGAAAATCTAACAAACCATGTAAATACATAGAGGAAGACCTGAAAAGCAAATCTGTTAGACATGGGAGAGGTAGTCACAGTGAATGTGAACATCCATGTGCAAATACAACTAGTCTTGGGAGTCAAGTGCTCTTTTCTAATATGTTTTCACATCTTTTATTATGCTTTTTGCCAATCTCCTAAACAAGCTGTTAACTGTGTGCTGCCACAGTTTAGGACTAGTGGAACAAGTTACATTTCACCTGTAGTCTGCAGGTGTGTGATGGCTGAAAGCACCTCTTGCAGCTGTGTGTCCTGGTGCATGCCATCACTCCTCCAGCTAACACAGCATAGGCCTGTGTATCAGCAATAAAGCTTCCCAGCAAATGTGCTATGACACAGAGTAGGATGGAAATTGCCATTAACTTGAGCCCTCCATCTACCCTACCTGGGACTCTTCACAACATTTCTTTGAGGCAGTAGGTGTCTCACAGACTGCTGCCTTCAGGTGCAGGAGTTTCAGAGCTCCTTCTTCAATCCTTCCTGGGACCTGTACTAGGATGTTCTATCCTTTTACAGACTTTGAACTACCTATTGAAAGTTTTTATAAGGTTGTCTTCTGAGAAACTAAGAGAGGGTCATAGACAACCCAGGAATTTGGTCCATCAGAGCACACGTAAGGAAAAAATAAGTTTTTGTTTTGTTTTAATAAACTTTACAACTTTAGATAACTTTACTATTAATCTAGCAGTGGGTAGGACATATTGGGAGGCCACTCCGGTGTGCTCATGCATGGAAGCTGTCTTTACAGTAAGAACTGCAGAGCTGATGCTGCATGAAGTCAGAAGTGTAAGCTACAGCAGGAGCTGCTTGTCCTTCTAGCTCTGTCCTCTTGAGCCAGAAATCTGCCCTTTTCTACCTTTTGAGGCAGCACAGTTCTATACTGCTGCTAGCAGGTAGCAAGCTTCTACGGTAAGCCTCTTGCTGTGTAAGTCATTAAAGCATGTTGAGGATGAACTCCTGGAAAAAAACATACAGAAGACCAAGAGAATCTGGGGAATCTAAGGAAACACCTTTTTTAGTAAGCAATGTGGATCAAATGATAAAAATCACTTACTTTTACTGTTGAAAGCTTATGCTCAATAAGTAAATCCTCAAAGCCAGGCCCAGATGAGCCTGCTGCAGCCCTGCTCCAGGGCAATACTACAGACCCCCTCTTCACCAGTAAATCATACTTCTGTCTTACACATAATGAGCATAACATTTACCCACACTATAGCCACAGATGTAGGTCACATAGGTGAAATAAATGTTTACAAGGGTATGTAGCACACTCAAGCACTGCTGCATTTCTCATAGAGGACCATATGTGCCAGGCTATGCAAACAAAAAGTATCCCTATTGATGCGAAGGGTTAACCAATGTACAGGGGGGTAGGTCAAGCTGCTTGCTTAAGTGTTACTGCTTGCTTATGCTTATCATACTTACAATGTACAAGGGGGTAGATCAAGCTACTTGCTTAACAATGTTACTATTCATTCATGCTTATCGTACTCACCGTATATGCTAGAACAAGATGTAAGGACATGACTATTGTTAAGAGGTAGGGACTGTAACTTAATTCCCGTCCTTTCGACGCCTAGGCCGACTGAAATTGGCTCTGTGCTTTTGACAATGACCAAGCCTCCAGGGAGCATACGTAACAGCTAGAGGTGAAAAGTTCAGGCTCGAGGAAGACTCATTTACTTCATCTTGAGACCCTCGCCCACGACCACCAGGAGGCACTGTGCAGGCGCAAAGGACTTCTTAGCTCATTATAAAACGAAGCGGGGATAGGACATGAATATGTATAGGCATGTTGTGCAACCTCATGCATATGTATAACTTTAGAAGATAAATGTAAAGGGGAAATGACGCTAAGGTACGCATGCTTTTGGAGGAGCTATCCCCCATGCGCCTCAGTGCTGAATAAAGCATACCTACTTTACAACTTTAACGAGTTGTGGAGTCTATCCACGCATCACTATCATTCTTCTAACTGTTACGCAATAGGAAACTCAAAATACTGGTCAGTTACAGCTCAACAATCCTGAAGTAGTTTTCTCCTCTCTTTATTTTAAACCACGACAGTTTGCTTAATTTTAACCAGCAATAAAATGCATTTCTTGCAAAAAGACTCACTTCCATGACTAAGAGCACAAGAGCTGTCATAGAGCATTAGTCCTAGGTTCAGCTGTAACAGTTATTTTTGTCCTTCCTAGTAGCTGGTGCAGTGCTGTGTTTTGGCTTTACTCTGAGAACAAGGCTGATAACACACTGATGGTTTAGTTGTTGCTAAGTAATGCTTACTCTGATCAAGGACTTCTCAGTCTCTCATGCTCTGCCAGTGAGGAGGGGCACAAGAAGCCGGGAGGAAGCAAACAGAGGACACCTGACCCAAACTAACCAAAGGAGTATTCCATATCCCAGCACATCATGCCCAGTATATAAACTGGGGGGGGGGGGAGTCACCTGGAAGTCCCAGATTACTGTTCAGGTTGGGCTGAGTATCGGTCAGCAGGTGGTGAGCAATTTTATTGTGCATCACTTGTGTTTGTTGTTTTTTTTTTCCCCCCTTACCTTTTCAGTTTTATATTATTTCCCCTTGTTACTTCCCTTATCATCATCATTAGTAGTAGTAGATTTATATTATACTTTAGTTATTGGACTGTTCTTATCTCAACCCCTGGCATTTACATTCTTTTGATTCTCCTCCCTATCCTGGGGGAGGGAAGGAAGGGGAGTGACTCACCAAGCAAGTGGCTGCATGGTTCTGAGTTACCAGCTGGGCTTAAACCACAACAGCATTATAAAAACTGAACTTAATTTCTTAATTTGGTGTGGTAATCCTTACACATGATTTTAAGTTATATCAGTAATATCAGATATTAAGGAAAGCCAGCTGCTTCTGTTAAATAAACTCCTTTGAGACTCAAAGGGAGCAAAAAAGTCAGGTGGAGTTACTGATCTGTGAATATCAGCTGGCTGGGCCTTACAGGTAGCACACTCCAGTTTCTTCTAATTTCTAGTGCCTTCAAGGAAACGCTGCCTAAGTCAACAGTTAGGGAGACCTGATGGGGATTTTGTTTCGAGTTTATTGCCAACAAAGCAGAGAATACATCCATGTAAGAAGCCACTGGTATAATTCTAGCCCTATTAAAAACAATATCAAAAATCCCAGTGACTTGTGCTGCGGTGTATGTTATATTAGATGTGATTCTACTGACACAATGCAGGAAGAAGTGCTTTGTTTCACTTCATCAATTTAATGATTTGAAGCTGCTCTACAGATTTGCTTACTGAACTGGACACTACCTGATTTTTTGCAATTTCCCTCCTTGTCTCCAACATTAAGAAAACAGTGAAATTATACCTTGAAGGCCACAAGGTAAATAAGACTTATTATTACTCAGGGATTTACTGCTCTGATTTCCAGTTTTAAAGTTGATTGGTTTCTTGGTGAAGAATGTAATGATTATTCCTTTTCTCTAGTCTGTTTTAAGTCCATTTAAAAATACCTTTTGGTGTTTTGGCAAAACACAAAAAAACCTTGTGAAATTCATACAGAAATTATGTTGAGGAATGGTTTTATTTTGGACGGGGGGACTGAAGTTTTTATATTCTTTGAAGTGATAGCTCTCTTGTGCTTTATATTGCTTTGTTTTGCTTCTTTGGGTCCTGTATGTTAATTTGTGATAACTTTAAGAATAAGCAAACTTTTTGGAATATAAACTTTGGATATTAATATATATTTGGATTTAAGTGATTTGTTTGTAAATCACCTTGTTCTGACATGTTTTTAAAAATACTCATTTGCAGTTGATCACAGCTTTTAAAAACTGAAATTGACTGTTTTAGGGCACCATCTTCTGGTAGACAGAACACATTGTATTTGAATGACTGCAAGGCACAACTATTTATTTTTGACTAACACTACTCTGCAGGTGTACAGGTCATTTCTCAATCTGCAATAAAACACTTTAACATTTTTTACATTCTTCTTATTCACTGCAAATGCAGCTATTCACTGTGCTGCACAAATTTGACTTGGGACAGACCCCTGTGAAATTCCAGTTGCAACAGGCGCTTTGTGGATGTGCTAGGTTAGGCAAACAACATATGTCCATACACTTACAATTAATGCACCATTTATGGATCTTATTTATTTTATAGTTTCATCTTCCACTTCTTTTACATATTTCAGATAATAACACTTCTGGCCAAAGCACTTCATTGGCTTATACTTTGGAAACTGCACATGGCCTTAGTCATGCTTCCTTACAATCACAAGACACAATCCCTGTATATTCAAACACAAATAGCTTAATAGCAGCTGCTACATTTGCATAAATACATAATTTAGCTGGCCAGCTCAATTAGCAGTGCACCCACTTGGTACTTTTAAGGAGGTCTCAGGTTATACAGCTTCTTATTTCAGAAATTTGGAAATATAGACAAACTTGGAACTCTATAGAACTAAAATTTATCTTGATGTGATAAGAAAGTTTTGATTATGATACTGCAAACCATCATCTGGCAAAGAAATCAGATAGCATTAGTACATTTAATAAAACCCCAAAACACTGTGTGAGGGTCAGACTGCTATACACATGCCCCCTATTCTCTGCTGGTGAAAAGCATTAGACTAACTGTATACATCTCTTCATAGCCATTCAAGAAATGAGACAGGCTATGAGCACTGACCTGGCAATACAATGCAGTTTGGCTATGATGAGAAGGATCATTTCAGAAGAAGAAGGACATTGGTTTGTGGAGAATACCAATTACATTTCATGGTATTTTCCATATAAAATGGTATTATAGAGATAACACTTGTTAACTGAAAATAATGAACACATTTGCAAGAAATATAGATCTGTTCCATATGCAATGGAACTAATGAAAGATAGTCTCCTACAGGTCTGTATTCTATATCCTTGGCATTCTCCAGTTTGTAACCTCCTCTCTAAATCCCCAGTAATGCTGCAGTCCTGTCGCACCCTTTGTCCCACAGAGCTCTCCCATTGCTACAAACTTACTCTAGTCCTCAGCCACTATAAGCAGTACCCTCCACATTCCTTCCACCATATTCACCTATATCTCTAAACTTGTTAGTGTTCTTTTATCTCTGACACTCCTCTATAACATCTTTATTTCTCTCCCAGGCCCACCTACATACCACCTTCTCGCTGTCCCCTTTATAATATCCGCAGCTCCTAGCAGTTTCCTAAGCTCCTAGTTCTGTCTCTTGACCATACTTTTTCCTCATCACTCTCCTGCTACGTCCAGTTATCACTGGTTAGATGCAAACTGCCACATCACTTAGCAACAACTGAAAACATTGGCTTCACCAACACTGTTCTCAGGCTGGAATTCAAAACACAGCACTGCACCAGCTACCACAAAGGAAAAAACATGACTGCTACTGCTGAACCCAGGACACTTAGCAATGGACACTATTGCCCAGGTGATTCACGAGTGTGAACACTGCACACAGCCTCTCCTGCTCTGAAAGACTGTTACAAGAGAAGGAGCCAGACAAGATGGACTCAGCAGCTTTATAGGGATCGGTCCATGCACTAAGGAATGATCTCTCTCTGTGTGGATGTGTATATATGTACATATAGAAGAGTGATGGTATATTAATAATGCAGGATCTGAACATGACGTGAATGGTATGGAATAAGGGGTGGATACTGTCCTGGGTTCAGCAGTAGCAGTCATTTTTCTCCTTCTTAGTAGGTGGTGCAGTGCTGTGGTTTTGACTTTCAGCCTAGGAACAGCACTGATAACGCCGATGTTTTTGTTTGCTCCTAAGTTATGTTTACTGTTACCAAGGACTTTGGGGAGCTCATGCTCTGCCAGGGAGGAGGGGGAGCCAGGAGGAAGCAGAGGCAGGACACCTGACCCAAACTAGCCAAAGAAGTATTCCATACCACAGCATGTCATGCCAAGGATGTAAAACTGGGAGCAGTTACCCGGAAGAGCTAGATCACTGCTTGGCGGCTGGTGAGCGTTTGTATTCTCTTCCCTTGTTATTTCCCTTATCATTACTACTATTGGTGGTAGCAGTAGTGGTTTGTGTCATACCTTAGCTACTGGACTGTTCTTATCTCAACCTGTGGGAGTTACATTCTCCTCCCCATCCCTCCAGGAGCAAGGGAAGGAAAAGTGGGAGTGAGCGAGGGATGCGCAGCTGACTGGGCTTAAAGCACGGCAATCATACGTTCCCAGCTCTGTCAGAGAGAAGGCACTTTGTCCAGGATGGACATAAAAATCAAACATCACATTATACTTTAAAAGACATCTAATTTCTCCAGACACAGAAAAAGAAATTATTTTGGCTACAACTAAGACTGACTGCAGAACCACTCCACTCTGGCGGGCTGCAAGACAAAGCAGAGACTTAAGACACCACAGGAGCAGCTGCATCTCCTCTTCCACCAGAGAGGCAAGGGACCCAGGTAGCAGGGTCCCACAAGTTCCCAACACCTTCACCCCAACAACAGTGATTTCATAGAATCATTGAGTAGTTGGGGTCACAGTGGACCTTAAAGCCCATCTAGTTTCAACCACCTGCTATGGGCATGGACACCTTCCACTAAACCACGTTGCTCAAGGCCCCATCCAACCAGGCCTTGAACACTGCCAGGGATAGGGCAGTCACAGCTTCTCCAGGCAAGCTATGCCACTGCCTTACCACTCTCATAGGGAAAAACTTCTGCCTAATATCTAATCTAAATTTACCCTCTTTCTGCAAGTGTTTTGGTTTTAGTAAAACTGTTTGGTTTATCACTGCTGGGTGGGGGTTGGGTTTTTTGTTTTTATTTTGGGTTTTGTGGGGTTGTTGGTTTTTTTAATTTCCATTGCTGAACAACCCTTTGAAACATCTGAAAATTATTGTGCCTGATTTTTTCCTCCATGCTTTAATAAGTATTTTAGTATTTAGCAAATTCTCTTGCTTTGAGAAGGCTATCTAAGCATCTAATATCCATATGGCTGTAACAGATATTTAGATCCTAATTTAGTAACCCTGGATATTAAGAATTTCAGACTAAACCAGTATCTTTGCTGCTGCCACCAAGCCATCAGCAGGAGCACACAAAGTTACATTTAACATGTGTAAATGATACAAAAGCGCTAGAACTTTAGAGGAATTTTCCACTAAGCAGCATCAATTTCAACCACATTGTAACTACAGCTATTTTGACAGGTACCTATTCCTTAACAACAGCATCACATTTCTAATCCACAAACTACAACGGCCATTAAATTATTTACTCCCAATTCACACTACATGTATGAATTTCCAGTGAATGATTTAACATCAAACTGGGCCATTCACATCCATAAATCTTTGTGGAAGATGAGGCACAAAGGCCAGGTAAACAGATGACAACACAAGTTAAACTACTAGAGAAAGATTTTTTTACTTTTAATCTCACAATGTCTCCCTGACCACCCTAAGGCAGCATATCTGATCACAGTCATAAGGGACTTCATACAGCTGCCTTCCATCTCTGACACTTTGCCACAACATTGCAGGACCCATCAGTAAGCAAGGCATATTGCTTCTCACTTTCTGACAGCTTATTATAAGGTGGGTCCTCCCTGGCATGCATCATCTCCTCCGCTAGTGACATTCCAAAATCTTTGGCCTCTGGCCAGTCCATGATGACTTCTAGAATTCCTGGGCGACTGGGATTTTCTACTCAAGCTTGTTGTTTAATTAGTGCAGCCCACTTACTCTATGTAGCACCAGTTACACAATACATAAGGAAGAGCCTGCCTCTGAACATCCAGCCCAGCACAGGAGACCAGGGTGCCAGGAGCATTACCATAAAAGTCAGCCAGAAAAGCACTCCAAGACTCAATTTGGAGTTCTAGAAAGCAGGCATTCTGTATTGCAGTGCCAGGCAGGCATGCAAAACATTCTGCAAAGGTGAGCGCACCTGTTACTTGCCAGCAGCAGCTATATATTTAGCATACCCATACCCATTTACAGCTTTTCCAGGAAATTATTTACTGATACATGATGTTTACAGGAGCTAACTCTATTGGCATCCTAATTAAACATGTGCTTTCTTGATGACTGGGGGGTCTCTGCAGTCACCAATTATCTTCCTCACTGTGATTACTGCATGACCTCAGTGCTTGCGCATGCTCGCAGGGTCCTAGTGCTGAGTTAGCAGTTGGTATGTCCTTGCTTCTGTTCTGTTCCAGTCTCACTTGACATTGGGTGCCACTCTCACCTTAAAGACTAGCATCCTTGGTCTTATTTACTGTCTCCTGCATTGTTACAAGTCCCATGCTGTTCCTTCCCCTGTCAGCCGAACATTCCTTTCTCTCTGCATGCTAGCAAGTTAGAAAAATTTTGTCTCTTCAACTATGTAAAGGCACACACACACTATTGTTAGTATAAAATTTAAGAGCACATGAGGAGCTGTGTTACAGTTCCAATCACTTCTGAAGCAGCTCGAAACCCTTCATAGGCTGCCAGTTACAGTACAGATACTTTGCATCCCCAACTCCAAAAGCCAAAGGGTCAACTTCAAGTCTCCCCTGGAGCTTTCTGCCAGAGGCTCCAGGTAGGACCATTCTCCCCAGCTGCAGTATAAAGCACATTGTTCACATCTTGCCCAGTCTGGACTGGTCCAAGGCCTACAGCATGAACTATCTCGCGTTTAATTTGTTCAAAGGCTAGTTATTGCTCAGGGCCCCATTTACAACAATTTTTCTTCCGGGTCACATGATAGAGAGGGCTTACAATCGAACTGTAATTTGGGATGTGCAATCTCCAGAACCCCATGACACCCAAGAAAGCTTGTGTTTCTTTCTTATTTGTTGGTGGAAACATTGCAGTTATCTTGTTGATCACATCTGTAGGGATCTGGCAACGTCTATCTAGCCAGTTTATTCCCAAAAATTCAATCTCCCATGCAGGCCCTTGACCTTAACATGTTTTATGGCAAAACCAGCCTTCAGAAGGATTTGGACCGTTTTTCTCCCTTTCTCAAAAACTTCTCCCACTGTATAATGTCATCCCCACACAATAATGTCATCAATGTACTGCAGGTATTCTGGAGCTTGCTCCTGTTCCAGTGCAGTCTGGATCAGTCAATGGCAGGTTGTAGGGCTGTGTTTCCATCCCTAGGGCAGTCAGTTCCAAGCGTACTGGACGCCCCCCAAGTAAAACCCAGCTGTGGCCTGCACTCTGCTTTGAAAGGAACTGAGAACACACTGGCAATATCAGTTGTGGCATACCACTTGGCTGCCTTTGACTCCTGCTCATACTGAAGACCTGTGATGTCTGATACGGTAGCACTCAATGGTGGTGTGACATCATTCAGGCCACAATAGTCTACTGTTAGTCTCCACTCTCTGTTAGCCCCATATGGCCAGTGCGAAAGTCTGTTAAAGGGTGAGCAGGTCCTGCTGATCACTTCCTGACTCTCTAGTCTACCAATCAGCTTATAGACAGGAATCAGGGAGTCTCGGTTGGTGCGATATTGCGGCTGGTGCACTGTTGTGGTCATGACTGGCACTTGTTTTTTGACCTTCAGCAATCCCACAACAGAAGGATCCTCTGAGAGACCAAGCAAGGTGGATAGCTGCTCCATTTCCTCAGTCTCCAAAGCAGCAATACCAAAAGCCCACCAGTACCCTTTGGGGTCTTTGAAGTACCCTCTCCGGAGGTAGTCTATGCCAAGGATGCATGAAGGCTCTGGACCAGGCACAATGGGGTGCTTTTGCCACTTCCTCTCAGTCAGGCTGATCTCAGCCTCCTGTAGAGTCAACTCTTGGAATCCCCGTCACTCTAGAAATACAAATGGGTTCCACCCCTTGAGAGCTTGATGGCATCAGGGTACACTGCACACTGGTATCTACTAGAGCCTTATACTTCTGTGGGACTGATGTGCCAGGCCATCTGATCCACACAGTCCAGTAAACCCAACTGACCCTCTCCTCCACCCTGGCTGAAGGCAGGGCCCCTCAAATAGTGATCATGAGAGTCTCCACTTAAGTCTTGTGATAAGGAACACTTATCCCTTTCTACAAGAGTTGGACTAAAATCAGCTCTTCATCTGGGAAGGTGCTCACTGAAGACTGGAGCAACAACTTTCTTGGGAGGACCATCCTTGACCATCGTTTTCCTCTTCAATTCGCACACACCTATTCCTCCAGAACTGAGATAGGTTTTCCATCCCACTTGCTCCTATCTTCTCCATGATCCCACAGATAAAACCATAGGGTGGCCTGTGGCATGTACCTCCTACATCTTCTCTCTCAGGAAACAGGGCGCCTCCTGTTACTAGCAAAGATGCGAGTTGGTACACATGGGGAGCTGGAAAGATTGTTTTTCAATTTATTTACCTCCTGGGACAGGAGTCTTCCCACAGCTGAAATGATGGAAGGGGTGAAATTGCCTTCAAACTCTTGGAAGCGGCAAGTCAATTCATCATTTATTGGTGGTGCTGCCTCACTCTAGGTCATTGATGCCAATGAGTAGGCTTATCATGATGGCACACTCCGTGTAAGTTTGCACCACACTGGTCATGTACATTCAATTTCATATGGATTTCTGGGTGCATTCCCAGCATTCAGTTTACGACAGATCATCGCTAGAAAGGCCGATTCCCTCAGGGACTGGATGCCTATATCGTGGCCCACTTGGCTGAGTGACATAAAACACCCTCCTCGTAGGGATACCTTTCCTTCACAGCTGCCAGAAGCCACCTCCAAAGGCGGAGGGCTCATTTCTCTTCTGCAACCAATTAGTCAATTCCCCCGTCCCTAGCAAGTGATCTCAGCTGCTTGGCTTCCCTACCTTCTAGCTCATGACCATCAGCCCCATTGTCCCAGCACTGGACCAACCAGGTGATAATGATCACAGTATCACAGTATGCTAGAGATTGGAAGGGACCTCAAAAGATCATCTACTCCAATCCCCCTGCAGGAGCAGGAATACCCAGATAATTGTCGTGGTTTAAACCCAGTCAGGTAACTTGTTGTCCTGGGTTCAGCAGTAGCAGTCATGTTTTTTCCTTTGTGTTAACTGGTGCAGTGCTATGTTTTGACTTCTAGCTTGAGAACAGTGTTGGTGAAGCCGATGTTGTCGGTTGTTGCTAAGTGATGTTTACCCTGACCAAGGACTCTGTGAGGCTCATGCTCTGCCAGGGAGGAGGGGAAGCTGTGAGGAAGCAGAGACGGGGCGCCTGACCCGGGCTAGCCGGGGAGGTATTCCATACCACAGCACGTCATGCTCGGGGTGGGGGGTAACTGGGAGTTACCCGGAAGGACAGGGGCTTCCGGGTGGAACTCGCTTTCTTGGCCGGTGGTATCGTATTCTCTTCCCTTGTTATTGTCCCTTATCATTGTTTTAGCTGATAGTAGCGGTGGTGATTTGTTGCTGGACTGTTCTTGTCTCAACCCGTAGGAGTTGCACTCTCTCGATCCTCCTCCCCGTTCCTCCGGGAGCAAGGAAGGGGAAAGCCCCGGTGCGGGGGGGGGGGGAGACGGACATGGACCTCGATTGTTGTCAGCTCGGCACCACTCACTGGGAGTGAGTGAACAAGTTACCTGACTGGGTTTAAACCACGACAGTTCTGTTTGGCGCCCAACGTGGGGCACGAGGGGTTGAGAAAAGAACAGATCTGACTGGATTGATAGGCACTCGTCACAATGCTGATTTATTGGCTCTCAAGGTTTTTCCTCTTGATCTCACAGTTTCAGTAAATCATATCTTACGTCCATCCGGTATTTGCTGTATTAGTGTTTTTCAAGTCTGGGGCTTGGGCTAAGGTTTTTATCCCATTGTACTTTATGGTAATGACTTGTAATACAATAGAATCATTGATCATGAAACTGATCTGGCTTATGTTCCCAGTGTGGTCACCACCTTTATATTTTGGGAGGTATATGATGGAGGTGCTTAGCAATTACACATCTTTTTTCGCCTCCTCAGGTGCTCAACCTGTGAAGGAGACATCCTTTTACCCTCCTAGTCGTCCCCCCAGACCATTTACATTTGAGAGTTTTGAATTTTTTGAATGGCCTTTTAATGCTGTTGAGACTTGTTTGCTGATGATGATGGGAATCACCATGCTAACACGCATACAGAGTGTGTTTTGCCCACTACTGATTTCAAGAGTTAAGCAGATTCAGGTTTGGGTCTTGTCTGGGGTCAAACGACGATGTAAGAGGACCGAGAGATTTTCCCTGAGGCTGGACAGCCATGAGTGGCAGGGTGTGTGGGATAGTATGGGCAAGTATCTAGGTCAGTGGGCCCCTCCAGTACTTTGGAATTTCACTACCGAACAACTGCAAAATCCAGAAGAATTAGTAAAACACTTAAATGAGGTGTGTGGTCATTCTGGCCATACCAGAGATGGACAAATCACGGCAACGTGCTGGGGCTTGGCCTATGCTCACAGGGCCTTGTTCAACACTATCCAGCACCTTCAAAAGGAAAAGAATGTCGGCAGATTTGAGGGCAAAGTGACAGTCGCTACTCCAACTTTGGCTGCAATGAACTACGCAGCTACCCCAGTGGCAAGTACAGCAGCTGCTCAAACTTCAACTGCAACAGACAGCGCGGTTACCCCAGCTCCAAGCACAGTAGCTACACCACCCCCAGCAACAAGTACAGTCGCTACTCAAACCACAGTGATAATCACTGCAGCCAAACCAGAGGACCAATTCGTACCAATATCGGTTGCCCCTGTACGCAAGAGAACAAGCAAAATGGAGGCAAAAAGGGTGAAGCGAGATGAAGAACCAATGAATTCACCACCCGGCCCAGAATCTGATCAGGAGTCATCATCACATGACGAAGAAGAAGAAGAAGAGGTAACTTCTCGACCTCGGACCTCAACCAAGCTGCGGAATATGCGAAAAGATTTTACCCGTCAACCAGGGGAGCACATCATCACCTGGTTACTCCGATGCTGGGACAATGGGGCCGATGGTCACGAACTAGAAGGTACAGAAGCCAAGCAGCTGGGATCACTTGCTAGAGAAGGGGGAATTGACAAAGCAATTGCAAGAGAGAAAAAGTCCCTCAGCCTTTGGAGGCGGCTCTTGGCAGCTGTGAAAGAAAGGTTTCCGTACAAGGACGATGTTACGAGTCGTTTGGCCAAGTGGACTACTATAGACAAAGGCATCCAGTCTCTGAGGGAATCGGCTATCGTAGAGATGCTCTATCACATCAAGCCGAATAATGGGGATACACCTATAGATCCAGATGAAGTTGAATGTACACGACCCATGTGGCGAAAACTTACACGGAATGCACCGTCATCATATGCCCATTCATTGGCAACAGTAACCTGGAATGACATAGTACCGCTAACAGTGGATGAAATGGTTCATAAACTCTGAGAGTTCGAAGACAACCTCACCCCTTCCATCATCTCAGCTGTGAAAAAACTGTCCCAGGACCTCAAACAATTGAGGGACGATGTATCTGATTTATCCAGCTCCTCACGTGTACCAACACACGTCTCAGCTATTAACAAAAGGCGTCCTATTGTTCAAGAGAGGAGATACAGGAGGTATACGCCACGGGGTACCCTATGGTTTTACCTGCTGGATCACGGAGAAGACATGACAAAGTGGGATGGAAAACCTACTTCAGCTTTGGAGGAATGGGTGAGTGAACTGAAGAGGGGAGCAAGGGCCAAGACTGATCGTCCCATGAGAGCTGCGGCTTCAGTCTCTGGTGAGCAGTTTCCCAGATGGAGTGGAAGAGCTGATTTTACTCCAGCTCCTGTGATAATGAAGAATTATCCCTTTCAACACGACTTAAGTGTCCAATGCTGTGACGACCATTAGAGGGGCCCTGCCTCCAGCCAGGTGGAGGTAGGGGACAATCGGATTTACTGGACTGTGTGGATCAGATGGTCTGGCACATCAGTCCCACAGAAGTATAAGGCTCTAGTAGATACCGGTGCACAGTGTACCCTGATGCCATCAAGCTGTCAAGGGGTGGAACCCATCTATATTTCTGGAGTAACAGAAGGATCCCAAGAGTTGACTGTGCTGGAGGCTGAAATCAGCCTGACTGGGAGGGAATGACAAAAGCACCCTATTGTGACTGGTCCAGAGGCTCCATGCATTCTCGGCATAGACTACCTCAAGAGAGGGTACTTCAAAGACCCAAAAGGGTACCGGTGGGCTTTTGGTATTGCTGCTTTGGAGACTGAGGAAATTGAGCAGCTGTCCACCTTGCCTGGTCTCTCAGAAGATCCCTCTGCTGTGGGGTTGCTGAAAGTTGAAGAACAACAAGTGCCAATTGCGACCACAACAGTGCACCGGCGGCAATATCGCACCAACCGAGACTCCCTGATTCCCATCCATCAGTTGATCCGTAGACTGGAGAGTCAGGGGGTGATCAGCAGGACCCACTCACCCTTCAATAGCCCCATATGGCCAGTGCGAAAGTCTAATGGAGAATGGAGACTAACAGTAGACTATCATGGCCTGAATGAAGTCACACCACCATTGAGTGCTGCCGTACCGGACATGCTAGAACTTCAGTATGAACTAGAGTCAAAGGCAGCCAAGTGGTATGCCACGATTGATGTTGCCAATGCATTTTTCTCAATTCCTTTGGCAGCAGAGTGCAGGCCACAGTTTGCTTTTACTTGGAGGGGTGTCCAGTTCACTTGGAACTGACTGCCCCAGGGGTGGAAACACAGCCCTACCATTTGCCACGGACTGATCCAGACTGCACTGGAACAGGGGCAAGCTCCAGAAAACCTGCAATACATTGATGACATTATTGTGTGGGGCGATACAGTGGAAGAAGTCTTTGAGAAAGGGAGGAAAATAATCCAAATCCTGCTGAAAGCCGGTTTTGCCATAAAACAGAGTAAGGTCAAGGGACCTGCACAGGAGATTCAATTTCTGGGAATAAAATGGCAAGATGGACATAGACAGATCCCCACAGATGTGATCAACAAGATAACAGCAATGTCTCCACCAACTAATAAGAAAGAAACGCAAGCTTTCTTGGGTGCAGTGGGGTTCTGGAGAATGCACATCCCAAATTACAGTTTGATTGTAAGCCCTCTCTATCATGTGACCCGGAGGAAGAATGATTTTAAATGGGGCCCTGAGCAGCAACAAGCCTTTGAGCAAATTAAACGCGAGATAGTTCATGCAGTAGCCCTTGGACCAGTCCGGACCGGACCAGATGTAAAAAATGTGCTGTACACTGCAGCTGGGGAGAACGATCCTACCTGGAGCCTCTGACAGAAAGCTCCAGGGGGGACTCGAGGTCGACCCCTCGGCTTTTGGAGTCGGGGATATAAAGGATCTGAGGCCAGCTATACCCCAACTGAGAAAGAGATACTGGCAGCCTATGAAGGGGTTCGAGCTGCTTCGGAAGTGATTGGCACTGAAGCACAGCTCCTCCTGGCACCCCGGTTGCCCATGCTGGGCTGGATGTTCAAAGGCAGGGTCTCCTCTACACATCATGCAACTGATGCTACATGGAGAAAATGGGCTGCACTAATTACACAACGAACTCGAATAGGAAATCCCAGTCGTCCAGGCATTCTAGAAGTCATCATGGACTGGCCAGAGGGCAATGATTTCGGAATGTCACCAGAGGAGGAGGTGGTGCGCGCTGAGGAGGCCCCACCATATAATAAACTGTCAGAAAGTGAAAAGCAGTATGCCTTGTTTACTGATGGCTCTTGCCGTATTGTGGGAAAGCATCGGAGATGGAAGGCAGCTGTATGGAGTCCTGGACGACAAGTTGCAGAAACTGCTGAAGGAGAGGGTGAATCGAGTCAATTTGCCAAGGTGAAAGCCATCCAGCTGGCCCTGGACATTGCTGAACGAGAAAAGTGGCCAGTACTTTATCTCTATACTGACTCATGGATGGTGGCAAATGCCCTGTGGGGGTGGTTGAAGCAATGGAAGCAGAGCAACTGGCAACGCAGAGGTAAACCCATCTGGGCTGCTGCACTGTGGAAAGATATTGCTGCCAGGGTGCAGAACCTGGTGGTGAAGGTACGTCATGTAGATGCCCATGTACCCAAGAGTCGGGCCACTGAGGAACACCAGAACAACCAACAAGTGGATAAAGCGGCTAAGATTGAAGTGGCTCAGATGGACTTAGATTGGCAACATAAAGGTGAATTATTTTTGGCCCGGTGGGCCCATGACACTTCAGGCCATCAGGGCAGAGATGCAACATATAGATGGGCCCGTGACCGAGGGATGGACTTAACAATGGACACTATTGCCCAGGTTATTCATGAGTGTGAAACATGTGCTGCAATTAAACAGGCCAAGCGGTTAAAGCCTCTTTGGTATGGAGGACGATGGTTGAAGTATAAATATGGGGAGGCCTGGCAGATTGACTATATCACACTGCCACCAACCCGCCAAGGCAAGCGCCATGTGCTTACCATGGTGGAAGCAACCACCGGGTGGCTGGAAACATACGCTGTGCCCCATGCCACTGCCCGGAACACCATCCTGGGCCTTGAGAAACAGATTTTGTGGCGACACGGCACCCCAGAGAGAATTGAGTCAGACAATGGGACTCATTTCCGGAATAACCTTATAGATATTTGGGCCAAAGAGCATGGCATTGAGTGGGTATATCACATCCTATACCATGCACCAGCCTCTGGGAAAATCAAACGGTACAATGGGCTGTTAAAAAGCACACTGAGAGCAATGGGTGGGGGAACTTTCAAGCATTGGGATACACACTTACCAAAGGCCACCTGGTTGGTCAACACCAGAGGATCTGCCAACAGGGCCGGCCCAGCCCAGTCAGAATTTTTACATATTGTAGAGGGGGACAAAGTTCCCGTGGTGCATATGAAGAATTTGCTGGGGAAGACAGTCTGGGTTATTCCTGCTTCAGGTAAAGGCAAACCCACTCGTGGGATTGCTTTTGCTCAGGGACCTGGATATACTTGGTGGGTAATGCGGGAAGATGGGGAAGTCCGATGTATACCTCAAGGGGATTTGATTTTAGGGGAAAACAGCCAGTGAACTCAATTGTATGCTGTTGCCTGCTGTGTAATGCTTTTATAGCCCATCAACTAGATGTCTCCATGTCACCAGGGACTGGCCCTGACTTCCCTCCAGCCATCATCCCAACAGAGAATGAACTTGGAACATCATGGACCGAATGGACTCGGCAGCATTATAGGGATTGGTCCATGCACTAAGAAAATTATTTTTTCCTCTTGGTCTGTATGTATATGGATGTATATATGTGGGAGAGCGATGGTGTATTGAAAATGTGGGATGTGAGCACGACGTGAATGGTATGGAATAAGGGGTGGATAATGTCCTGGGTTCAGCAGTGGCAGTCATGTTTTTTCCTTTGTGGTAGCTGGTGCAGTGCTGTGTTTTGACTTCCAGCCTGAGAACAGTGTTGGTGAAGTCGATGTTTTCGGTTGTTGCTAAGTGATGTTTACCCTGACCAAGGACTCTGTGAGGCTCATGCTCTGGCAGGGAGGAGGGGAAGCTGTGAGGAAGCAGAGACGGGGCGCCTGACCCGGGCTAGCCGGGGAGGTATTCCATACCACAGCACGTCATGCCCGGGGTGGGGGGGTAACTGGGAGTTACCCGGAAGGACAGGGGCTTCCGGGTGGAACTCGCTTTCTTGGCCGGTGGTATCGTATTCTCTTCCCTTGTTATTTTCCCTTATCATTGTTTTAGCTGATAGTAGCGGTGGTGATTTGTTGCTGGACTGTTCTTGTCTCAACCCGTAGGAGTTGCACTCTCTCGGTCCTCCTCCCCGTTCCTCCGGGAGCGGGGAAGGGGAGAGTCCCGGTGCGGGGGGGGAGACAGACACGGACCTCGATTGTTGTCAGCTCGGCACCACTCACTGGGAGTGAGTGAACAAGTTACCTGACTGGGTTTAAACCACGACACCAATGTACAGGGGGGGATGTCAGGGGGGGTTAGAGGAATTCGATTGCTTAAACCAAAGTATTGTCTGTGCCTATCTTGCCTACTAAGCAGATCAAAGGCACTATCCATTGATAAGGGAAAGCAGACACCTGGTTCTATTGACAAGGAAAAGCAGATTGATTCTACTGATAAGCAGCTATTGATAAGGAAAAGCAGACACCTGAAGGGGGAGAATCAGATGGTTTATGGCTGGGACACCGACCAGACCCTAAGGCCATACGTGAAGACTCAAAGGTGAAAAGTGCAAGAAGAGGAAGACTCATTTACTTCATCTTGAAGACCCCTACCCACAGGAGGAAGACTCATTTACTTCATCTTGAGACCCCTGCCCTTGACCAGAGGGGGCACTGCGCAGGCGCAAAGGACCCTCTAGCTCATTATAATACGTAGCGGGGATAGGACATGAATATGTATAGGCGTATTGTGCAACCTTAATAAATGTACAGGGAAACAACACTGAGGTACGCATGACTTTGAGGAATTATCCCCATGCATCTCAGCGCTGAATAAAAAGCATACCTACTTTACAACTTTAACGAGTTGTGGAGTCTATCTGGGTATCAAAGCCAGCCAGAAAATCTTTGCATTTGAATGGAAAAGCCCCAAGAGTGGGTGCAAAATCCAGCTCACTTGGATGGTGTTGCCTCAGGGATTTAAGAACAGTCCCACCCTCTTTGGAGAATGACTTTCAAAAGACTTAGAGTCCTGGGAAGCCCCATCGGAAGAAGGGAAGTTATTGCAGTACAAAGACATCCTAGTAGCTACCCAGACAGAGGAGGCCTTTGTGGCTTGGAAGGTATGACAGGATGGTGTAGATTGTGGATCTACCATCATGGACTAATTGTTAAGCCTCTATATGCATTACAACAAGAATCTTCAGTGGACAAAGGAAGCCACTTAAGCCTTCCACCAATTAAAAAAAAAAAAACACCGCCTTGATGTTGGCACCAGCCTTAGGACTCCCAGACCTTCTTTCCTCAGCAGAAATGAAGGAGAACCGGTACACCACTATTGCCTGGAGACTACTGAGGCCACATATTCAAGTCATCCGGATCTGAAAGATACCCTTTTAGACGACGTGGAAACCTGGTTTACTGATGGGAGCAGCTATGTGGAAAATGGCATGCTGGATATGCAGTTAGGTAATAGAATCCGGACCATTACCCATAAACACCTCTGCACAGAAGGTGGAACTGATTTCTCTGACTAGAGCTCTGGAACTGGCAAAAGGAAAAAGCATAAACGTCTATACAGACTCAAGGTATGCATTCGGAGTTGTGCATGCACATGGCACCATTTGGAAGGAGAGAGGACTGTTGAATTCACAAGGAAAAAACCATTAAACAGTTGTGGAGTCTATCTGTGTATCAAGGTCTACCTGAGAAGTGAGCACCAGAGGGGCTGCTATTGGGAAGACTAGCTAAGACCTGAGCTGTCCCACAGGCTCACACTACAGCAACAGGACCTTCCATCTGGGCACTGGGTGGGAGGTAGCACCTCTCCCACCCAAGACCTACCTGACAGAAGCTGACACAACCCACTCCCAACCCTCTAGGCCCAGCAGCCTGAGACAAGGAGGCACAAAAGCACAAAATGTAATCAGTTCTAAGTAATGTTAAGTTTGATGGCTTTGTAATGGAAAATAACTGCAGTGCTTGAAGGTAGTTGACATAGTTTCAGGTCCTTAGGACCTTAGTACAAAAGGTGTAAGAAAAGCAGAATGGAAAAACAGGACCTGGGGATGGGGAGTATCTGGGACTAGCAGATGTCCAGGATGGGCACAGTTAAACTAACTGATAAGTAGAAAGACAGGATGAGTGCTATGTTTGTGGTGTTAATAAACCCATTAAGCTGGTGCTTCAAAGACTGCCAGAAGTTATGAAGATTGTTGGGAGAAGTAAACCACCCTTAAAGACCACCATCACATTTTTTTGTATGCATGTGAGAAACCTTCTGGAAAATGATGTAATTCATGTGTAGCCTCATATACAAGGATGGCCTGTATAGCAATAGGGGGACGTTAGGAGGAGCTATCCCCCGTGTCTCCCAGCGCCGCAATAAATACCTGCTTGTCAACTTGAAACTGCTGGCAAGTTTGTTCCTGGAGTTTTCTCCGAATCAATATCCAGCCCGACCCAAGCAGCGATCTGGGCCTTCTGGCTAACTCCCCCCAGCTTATATATTGAGCATGATATGCTGTGGTACGGAATACCCCTTTGGCTAGTTTGGGTCAGGTGTCCTGTCTGATTGCACCCAGCTCCCCATGCCCCTCCTCACTGGCAGAACATGAGACTGAAAAGTCCTTGATCAGAGTATGCATTACTTAGAAACAACTAAAAACATTGCTGTCTTATCAGCACTGTTCTAAGGCTAAAGTCAAAAACACAGCACTGCACCAGCTACTAGGAAGAAGAGTAACAATTACAGCTGAACCCAGGACACTCATGCAGGGAAAGCACAGGATCTTCCCCTTGAACCAAAAGACATGCTGTAAAAATGTACGATATCACTCAAGAGCTAGTCAGAAAACTTGCATCTTACACATACACAAAAAGAAAAAAAAAAACAACAAAAAACAGGCAAAACTCTGTCCCTCTACAGTACAAGCATCCTGACAAGTATCTCACTTTACCTGCTAAAGCAGGTATTATTATCTAAGCATCTATTGACAGCAGGACCTTAAACCCACCATGGATCCAGCAGTGTCCCAGGGGTCCATAGCTGTCATTCTCTGTGGTGGGAGTCCTCCAGGGTCCATAGTTGGCATCAGAGAGTGTCCCCAAAGGTCCATAGTAGTCAGAGGTGGGTGTCCCAATAGCGATTACCTTTTCCCCCTTTTGAGTTGGGGGGAGTACCTCTGTTCTTCATATCACCTACTAGGGGTTCCTGGTGGGCCAGTTTTGCTGGTCTTGCAGCCAGCTCTTCAACTGCATGTCTGTAGCAATCCTTGAGATAATGGGCAGCAATTCCTCACACCAATCCTGGAAATAATGGATGGAGGAGTCTTAGCTCTTCCTGCCCATCTCTCAGACAGTGGATGGTGGAGTCCCATCTCAGCTTCTCATACCAATCTTCAAGACAATGGATGGTGGAGTCTGATTTCAGTTCAGTCTCTCACAGCTAACAACTAGTTGTGGGTTTGGTTTTTTTCTTGGTTGTCCCCCCCCCCAGAACAGCAGCATTACAGGAGGAAATGATGTGTGCAGAACTCTTTCTTCAAACAAGCAATGTCTACTGTTTAGGGAGATGTTTTTACAAATGATTGCCACATGGATGGTGTAGTTCTTGTCCTTTGAGAAAACAAGACTCCCATCCATCTCACTGCAGTTTGGTTTCAGTCCAAATCCAATTTAACCCATATAAAAGCAAAATAAAGTTTACAACCTAACATCCCACCTAAATGCCCCTATATTTTTTTTCTGTGCTCAAAATGAAAACAGCTTAAAGTAGTTTCATAGCCACTTTCAGCTTGGCCCTAGTTGCTGGCAGCTCTGGACCAACAAACAATGCCTTGAAATGGCAAAAGCCTGGGTGCGTGTGTGCGTGGGTGGGTGTAAACTCACAGGCATAAGCTTCATCAAATTGAAATAACATATTTCTCAAACGTAAGCAAATTTCGTCACATATCTGCTAAAACTCTCGGCAGCTCCCTCTCCTGTTCTGAATCAGTTGTCTCTTGTGTTTCACACATTGGTTAGGAACATTAATTTAAAAGCTCCCCAAATGCACATGCTGATGAGTGGGCACATTATCCTCACACAACCACACAGACCGGGAGAGTGGGAAGAAGAGATATTTGGACACAAAAGGAAAAAATTCTTCTATCACTTGTTACCTTGTGTCATGGTTTAAGCCCAGGCTTAAACCACAACACCCGGACATCTGTGGCTTCAGGTCCAGCTAATGTTTGTGCACAGTTGTGCGCTCTCAGCAGCAACCCATAGCCTACCCTTGCCCCACTAGCACTGCTGCCACTGACCTCCAGAGTTCCCATGGGTGGGATTCAGCTCCATAATAGAAGCCCCCAGGCACAAAATGCAGCACTACTGGGGGACAAGGTAGCCAGGTCCACCAGTCCCCAACTCTGCCATGATCCAGGGAGAGTGGCGTTCAGTAGCCCCTCAGCTTACCATCCCATCTGCAGAGCAGGGTTAGGAATTCCTCATGTGGGCACACAGCGCTGACCAACCTATTTGAAAATGAAAAAGCTCTAAGCCATTCACATGGCTTACTCATTATTCATGGAGCACTTTTCCCAGACCTTGCAACGCACCCTTTCTCTGACCTTGCAATAATCTAAAGACCATGTTTGGTCAGTGGTTGGTGCAGTGCTATGGTTTTGACTTTCGGCCCGGGAACAGCGCTGATAACAATGATGTTTTTAGTTATTGCTAAGTCATGTTTACTCTGACCAAGGATTTTGTGAGTCTCATGCTCTGCCAGGGAGGAGGGGAAGGCGGGAGGAAGCAGAGGCAGGACACCTGACACAAACTAGCCAAAGGGGTATTCCATACCACAGCATGTCACCCCCAGGATGTAAAACTGGGAGCAGTTACCCGGAAGGGCTAAATCACTGCTCGGTCAGGCTGGGTATCGGTCAGCAGGTGATGAGCAGTGCTATTCTCTTCCCTTGTTATTTCCCTTATCATTACTACTATTGGTGGTAGCAGTAGTGGTTTGTGTTATACCTTAGCTACTGGACTGTTCTTATCTCAACCCATGGGAGTTACATTCTTTCGATTCTCCTCCCCATCCCTCCAGGAGCAGGGGGAGGAAGTGGGGGGACTGAGCAAGGGCTACGTGGCTAACTGGGCTTAAACCACGACAGTTCTTTTTGGCTCCCAATGTGGGGCATGAAGGGTTGCGATAACGACATCTGACCGGAGCGTGTCTAACCGTATTTGTGATAAGCATTCATTGTTTTGGATTAATAGTCACTCGTCACAATGCTGATTTATTGGCTCTCAAAGTTGTTGCGCTTGATCTCACAGTTTCAGCATGTGGTACTTTACTTACAGCCAGTATTTGATGTGTTAGTGTTTATTGGCTGAGGGCCTTGGGCTAAGGTTCTTGTCTCATTGTACTTTATGGCAATAACTTGTAATACAATAGACTCACTGACCATGAAACTGACCTGGCTTGCATTCCCAGCGTGGTCACCACCTCTATACTTTGAGAGGTATGTAACAGAAGTGCTTAACAATTACACATTCATTTTCCCCTCCTTGAGAGGTCAGCCTATGAGGGAGACTTTCCCATGCACCCCTACAACAAGTACAGCAGCTACTTAAACTCCGACCGCAGCAGACAGTGTCAGAACACAGCACTGCACCAGCTACCACAAAGGAAAAAACATGACTGCCACTGCTGAACCCAGGACATTATCCACCCCTTATTCCATACCATTCACGTCATGCTCACATCCCACATTTTCAATACAACATCGCTCTCCCACATATATACATCCATATACATACAGACCAAGAGAAAAAGTGCATGGACCAATCCCTATAATGCTGCCGAGTCCATTCGGTCCATGATGTTCAAAGTTCATTCTCTGTTGGGATGATGGCTGGAGGGAAGTCAGGGCCAGTCCCTGGTGACCTGGAGACATCTAGTTGATGGGCTATAAAAGCATTACAAAACAGGCAACAGCATACAATTGAGTTCACTGGCTGTTTTCCCCTAAAATCAAATCCCCTTGAGGTACACATCAGAATTCCCCATCTTCCCGCATTACCCACCAAGTATATCCAGGTCCCTGAGCAAAAGCAATCCCACGAGTGGGTTTGCCTTTACCTGAAGCAGGAATAACCCAGACTGTCTTCCCCAGCAAATTCTTCATATGCACCACGGGAACTTTGTCCCCCTCTACAATATGTAAAAGTTCTGACTGGGCTGGGCCAGCCCTGTTGGCAGATCCTCTGGTGTTGACCAACCAGGTGGCCTTTGGGAAGTGTTTATCACAATGCTTGAAAGTTCCCCCACCCATTGCTCTCAGTGTAGTTTTTAACAGCCCATTGTACCGTTCGATTTTCCCAGAGGCTGGCGCATGGTAGGGGATGTGATATACCCACTCAATGCCATGCTCTTTGGCCCAAATATCTATAAGGTAATTCAGGAAATGAGTCCCATTGTCTGACTCAATTCTCTCTGGGGTGCCGTGTCGCCACAAAATCTGTTTCTCAAGGCCCAGGATGGTGTTCCGGGCAGTGGCATGGGGCACAGCGTATGTTTCCAGCCACCCGGTGGTTGCTTCCACCATGGTAAGCACATGGCGCTTGCCTTGGCGGGTTGGTGGCAGTGTGATATAGTCAATCTGCCAGGCCTCCCCATATTTATACTTCAACCATCGTCCTCCATACCAAAGAGACTTTAACCGCTTGGCCTGTTTAATTGCAGCACATGTTTCACACTCATGAATAACCTGGGCAATAGTGTCCATTGTTAAGTCCATCCCTCGATCACGGGCCCATCTATATGTTGCATCTCTGCCCTGATGGCCTGAAGTGTCATGGGCCCACCGGGCCAAAAATAATTCACCTTTATGTTGCCAATCTAAGTCCAACTGAGCCACTTCAATCTTAGCCGCTTTATCCACTTGTTGGTTGTTCTGGTGTTCCTCAGTGGCCCAACTCTTGGGGACATGGGCATCTACATGACGTACCTACACCACCAGGTTCTGCACCCTGGCAGCAATATCTTTCCACAGTGCAGCAGACCAGACGGGTTTACCTCTGCGTTGCCAGTTGCTCTGCTTCCATTGCTGCAACCACCCCCACAGGGCATTTGCCACCATCCATGAGTCAGTACAGAGATAAAGTACTGGCCACTTTTCTCGTTCAGCAATGTCCAGGGCCAGCTGGATGGCTTTCACCGCGGCAAACTGACTCGATTTACCCTCTCCTTCAGCAGTTTCTGCAACTTGTCGTCCAGGACTCCATACAGCTGTCTTCCATCTCCGATGCTTTCCCACAATACGGCAAGAGCCATCAGTAAACAAGACATACTGCTTTTCACTTTCTGACAGTTTATTATATGGTGGGGCCTCTTCAGCGCGCACCACCTCCTCCTCTGGTGACATTCCAAAATCTTTCGCCTCTGGCCAGTCCATGATGACTTCTAGAATGCCTGGACGACTGAGATTTCCTATTCGAGTTCGTTGTGTAATTAGTGCAGCCCATTTACTCCATGTAGCATCAGTTGCATGATGGGTAGAGGAGACCCTGCCTTTGAACATCCAGCCCAGCACGGGCAACCGGGGTGCCAGGAGGAGCTGTGCTTCAGTGCCAATCACTTCCGAAGCAGCTCGAACCCCTTCATAGGCTGCCAGTATCTCTTTCTCAGTTGGGGTATAGCTGGCCTCAGATCCTTTATATCCCCGACTCCAAAAGCCGAGGGGTCGACCTCGAGTCTCCCCTGGAGCTTTCTGTCAGAGGCTCCAGGTAGGACCGTTCTCCCCAGCTGCAGTGTACAGTACATTTTTTACATCTGGCCCGGTCCGGACTGGTCCAAGGGCTACTGCATGAACTATCTCGCGTTTAATTTGCTCAAAGGCTTGTTGCTGCTCAGGGCCCCATTTAAAATCATTTTTCTTGCGGGTCACATG
Source organism: Pezoporus flaviventris (assembly GCF_033815535.1). Lineage (NCBI taxonomy): Eukaryota > Metazoa > Chordata > Aves > Psittaciformes > Psittacidae > Pezoporus > Pezoporus flaviventris. The sequence goes on from NW_026892625.1 coordinate 680,625, forward strand.
ATAGAGAGGGCTTACAATCAAACTGTAATTTGGGATGTGCATTCTCCAGAACCCCACTGCACCCAAGAAAGCTTGCGTTTCTTTCTTATTAGTTGGTGGAGACATTGCTGTTATCTCGTTGATCACATCTGTGGGGATTTGGCCACATCTATATTGCCATTTTATTCCCAAAAATTGAATCTTCTGTGCAGGTCCCTTGACCTTACTCCGTTTTATGGCAAAATCGGCTTTCAGCAGGATTTGGATTATTTTCCTCCCTTTCTCAAAGACTTCTTCCACTCTATCGCCCCACACAATAATGTCATCAATGTATTGCAGGTGTTCTGGAGCTTGCCCCTGCACCAGTGCAGTCTGGATCAGTCCATGGCAAATGGTAGGGCTGTGTTTCCACCCCTGGGGCAGTCGGTTCCAAGTGAACTGGACACCTCTCCAAGTAAAAGCAAACTGTGGCCTGCACTCTGCTGCCAAAGGAATGGAGAAAAATGCATTGGCAATATCAATCGTGGCATACCACTTGGCTGCCTTTGACTCTAGTTCATACTGAAGTTCTAGCATGTCCGGTACGGCAGCACTCAATGGTGGTGTGACTTCATTCAGGCCACGATAGTCTACTGTTAGTCTCCATTGTCCATTAGACTTTCGCACTGGCCATATGGGGCTATCGAAGGGTGAGCGGGTCCTGCTGATCACCCCCTGACTCTCCAGTCTACGGATCAGCTGATGGATGGGAATCAGGGAGTCTTGGTTGGTGCTATCTTGCCATCGGTGCACTGTTGTGGTCGCAATTGGCACTTGCTGCTCTTCAACTTTCAGCAACCCCACAGCAGAGGGATCTTCTGAGAGACCAGGCAAGGTGGACAGCTGCTCAATTTCCTCAGTCTCCAAAGCAGCAATACCAAAAGCCCACCGGTACCCTTTTGGGTCTTTGAAGTACCCTCTCTTGAGGTAGTCTATGCCGAGGATGCATGGAGCCTCTGGACCAGTCACAATAGGGTGCTTTTGCCACTCCCTCCAGGTCAGGCTGATTTCAGCCTCCAGCACAGTCAACTCTTGGGATCCTCCTGTTACTCCAGAAATATAGATGGGTTCCACCCCTTGACAGCTTGATGGCATCAGGGTACACTGTGCACCGGTATCTACTAAAGCCTTATACTTCTGTGGGACTGATGTGCCAGGCCATCTGATCCACACAGTCCAGTAAAACCGATTGTCCCCTACCTCCACCTGGCTGGAGGCAGGGCCCCTCTAATGGTCGTCACAGCTTTGGACACTTAAGTCGTGTTGAAAGGGATTATTCTTCGTTATCACAGGAGCTGGAGTAAAATCAGCTCTTCCATTCCATCTGGGAAACTGCTCACCAGAGACTGAAGCCGTAGCTCTCATGGGACGATCAGTCTTGGCCCTTGCTCCCCTCTTCAGTTCACTCACCCGTTCCTCCAAAGCTGAAGTAGGTTTTCCATCCCACTTTGTCATGTCTTCTCCGTGATCCAGCAGGTAAAACCATAGGGTACCCCGTGGCGTATACCTCCTGTATCTCCTCTCTTGAACAATAGGACGCATTTTGTTAATAGCTGAGACGTGTGTTGGTACACGTGAGGAGCTGGATAAATCAGATACATCGTCCCTCAATTGTTTGAGGTCCTGGGACAGTTTTTCCACAGCTGAGATGATGGAAGGGGTGAGGTTGTCTTCGAACTCTCGGAGTTTATGAACCATTTCATCCACTGTTAGTGGTACTATGTCATTCCAGGTCACTGTTCCCAATGAATGGGCATATGATGACGGTGCATTCCGTGTAAGTTTTCGCCACATGGGTCGTGTTCATTCGACTTCATCTGGATCTATAGGTGTACCCCCGTTATTCGGCTTTATGTGATAGAGCATCTCTACGATGGCCGATTCCCTCAGAGACTGGATGCCTTTGTCTATAGTAGTCCACTTGGCCGAACGACTCGTAACATCGTCCTTGTACGGAAACCTTTCTTTCACAGCTGCCAAGAGCCTCCTCCAAAGGCTGAGGGACTTTTTCTCTCTTGCGATTGCTTTGTCAATTCCCCCTTCTCTAGCAAGTGATCCCAGCTGCTTGGCCCATCTCTGCTTCCTCACGGCTTCCCCTCCTCCCTGGCAGAGCATGAGCCTCACAAAGTCCTTGGTCAGGGTAAACATCACTTAGCAACAACTGAAAACATCAACTTCACCAACACTGTTCTCAGGATGGAAGTCAAAACACAGCACTGCACCAGCTAGCACAAAGGAAAAAAAAAAAAAAAACATGACTGCTACTGCTGAACCCAGGACAATAATGTTACACAGGAATGTGTCCAGGCGAGTTTTTTTGAATGTCTCCAGGGAAGGAGACTCCACAACCACCTTCTTGCTGTCCCCTTTATAATATCGGCAGCTCCTAGCAGTTTCCTAAGCTCCTAGTTCTGTCTCTTGACCATACTTTTTCCTCATCACTCTCCTGCTACATCCAGTTATCACTGGTTAGATGCAAACTGCCACGTGGATTTGCATAAAGACCTGACACAGTACCACACCTCAGGAGGTTAAGTGCTACTGTAGAAGTGCTACTGTGCGTTTGTTTCTCCTTACCTACAGCCACTTGTGGAAATGCAGTAGCTTTGAGATCACTGATGTAATTGCTTAATGTTTGCAAGCAGCTTCAAATGCTGCTGGAGAGGACTAGCAGAACAATTCCCTATCATCTTGTTTTTAGGAAATCATACTGAAAATTTCTCACCATTTCTCATGTGAGTGGAGTAGTATGCTGATAAGAAAGGAAAAAATAATGATATGTACCTAAACAGCAATTTTCCTCTCTTAATAGAAACACATATCAAGCTATATCTAGGAATACCCTTATTTACTTCATCCTATTCCTCCCTTAAAGAATCATAGAAAGAAGAATCAAGACCTCCAAATCAAAGCACTAAATTGCCTCCCCCTCCTGTTCTGTTGTCTGCAGGTGTATGTTATTTGTAATCACTCTGCTTAGACAGCAGCACATAAATCACCTTGGGTAAGCAAAACACAGTTGACTGACTTGTGCAAGATTTGCTGGGTTACTTTGATCCTGGTTTCTGCTTTCTTGCATGTTCAGTATTTTAGATGCACAAAACTGATGGCTTCTGGTCCTTATAGCTGCAAAAAGAAGAAAGAAAATATCTCTACCTATAGATACAGAAAGAGAACACAGGGAAAAAATAAATCTATGTTCCTTAATTCAGTGTTTATTCAGTATTCTAATCCAAATTTTAAATTTTGGGTCAGTAGAAATATTGAACTAATAACATACAAAGATACATTACTGCATTCAGCTACAGTAAAGTATTCCACTATCTTTCTTGTCCTTTACATATGTGGCACTGGAATTCACTGAGAAAATAAAAAATTCCAAGCATCAAGAATGAATTGTTACTGTGAAAAGAAGCTATAAAAGTTTATCAGCATTACAGAATCTTGCATCAGTATAAACAACTCGAGAATGCTGTGTGACGGAAGAGCAATTTCTACCACTGCAAATAGCAATTTGTAGACTGATGTAATGAGCCTGCCTCAAAAATTGTTAGTGAAGACAGAGCCTACATTAGGACTGCCAAGCTAAGGCACTGGGAAGAATATCTCCTTCATTTTAACATTTCAATCTTGTTTTCCAGCTACATTTCCTTCCATATTAGTATCACTGCTATTAGGAGTTGAACAAGTTGTCAGTTTAAAAGTGGCTTGCTTTCCTTAGTTTGTCTTTTTTTTGTTTTTTTTTTTTTTCTTAATTACTGGAAAGCTTAATAAATGTTTTGATTTATAATTTGCCCTCAAGGGCATGAGAAAGTTAAGTTGGAAAATTCTACATTAATACAATGTTGGTGACTAGTAGCCAATTAAGGACGCTCATACTCAGTTCTGAAAAGCAGTTTTCATTTAGCAAAGCAGCTTGCATTTTTAGTGGTTCATTCAGCATTGCTAAACTGTCATGGGTTCAGCAGTAGCAGTAATTTTTTCTCCTTCTTAGTAGCTGGTGTGCGCTGTGGTTTTGACTTTCAGACTGGGAACAGCGCTGATAACACTGATGTTTTCAGTTACTGCTCAAATGTCTGACCAAGGACTTTCTGAGTTTCATGCTCTGCCAGGGAGGAGGAGAAGGCGGGAGGAAGCAGAGACAGGACACCTGACCCAAAGTAGCCAAAGAGGTATTTCATACCACAGCACATCATGCCCAGGATGTAACTGGGAGTTACCCGGAAGGGCACTCAATGCTCAGTCGGGCTCGGTCGACGGGTGGTATCGTATTCTCTTCCCTTGTTATTTACCTTAGCATTATTATTATTGGTGGTAGCATTAGTGATTTGTGTTATACCTTAGTTACTGGACTGTTCTTATCTCAACCCGTGGGAGTTACATTTTTTCGATTCTCCTTCCCATCCCTCTGGGAGAGGGGGGGGAGGGAAGAACGGGGGGAGTGAGAGAACGAGACTGCGTGGCTGACAGAATTTAAACCACAACAGTTCTTTTTGGCACCCAACGTAGAGCATAAAGGGTTGAGATAACAACAGATCTGTCCAGAGTGTGTCTAACCATATTTGTGATAAGCATTCATTGTTTTGGATTAATAGTCACTTGTCACAATGCCGATTTATTGGCTCTCAAGGTTGTTTCTCTTGATCTCAAAGTTTCAGCATATCGTACCTTACTTACAGCTGGTATTTGCTGTGTTAGTGTTTATCAGCTCGGGGTCTTGGGCTAAGGTTCTTGTTTCATTGTACTTTATGGTAATGACTTGTAATTCAATAGACTAATTGATCATGAAACTGATCTGGCTTGGGTTCCCAGTGTGGTCACCACCTCTATAATTTGGGAACTATATAATAGAAGTGTTTAACAATTACACATCTTTTTTCTCCTTCTCAGGTGCTCAACCTGTGAAGGAGACGTTCCCTTATGCTCCCAGCCCCCCCACCAGACTATTTACAGCATCATTTGAGAGTTCTGAAGGTTTTGAATGGCCTTTAGGTACCCTTGAGACCTGCCTGCTGATTGTGATGGGGATCACCATGTTGTCACACATACGGAGTGTGTTTTGCCTGCGACCATTTCGCCTGATTGCAAGCGTTAAGCAGAGTCAGGTTTGGGTCTTGTCTGGGGTTAAACGACGATGTAGGAGGACCAAGATATTTTCCCCGAGGCTGGACAGTCATGAGTGGCAGGGTGTGTGGGATAGTATGGGCAAGTATCTAGGTCAGTGGGCCCCACCAGTACTTTGGAATTTCACCACCAAACAAGTGCAAAATACAGAAAAATTAGTAAAACAAATGAGGTGTGTTGTCATTCTGGCCATACAGGAGACGGAAAAATCATGTCAACATGCTGGGGCTTGGCCTATGCTCACAGGGCCTTGTTCAACACTATCCAGCACCTTCAAAAGGAAGAAAATGTCCCTGGATCTGATGGCAAAGCAACAGTCAGCGCAGCTACTCCAGCGGCAAGTACAGCAGCTGCTCAAACTTCAACTGCAACAGACAGCGTGGCTACCCCAGCTCCAAGCACAGCAGCTACACCACCCCCAGCAACAAGTACAGTTGCTACGCAAACCACAGTGATAATCACTGCAGCTAAACCAGAGGACCAATTCGTGCCAATATGGGTTGCCCCTGTACGCAAGAGGAAAAGCAAAAAAGAGGCAAGAAGGGTGAAGCAAGATGAAGGAACAATGTACTCACTACCCTGGCCAGCATGTGATCAGGAGTCATCATCACATGACGAAGAAGAAGAAGAAGAGGTGACTACTTGACCTCGGACCTCAACCGAGCTACGGAATACGCAAAAAGATTTTACCCGTCAACCAGGGGAGCACATCATCACCTGGTTGCTCTGATGCTGGGACCATGGGGCCAATGGTCACGAACTTGAAGGTCCAGAAGCCAAGCAGCTGGGATCACTTGCTAGAGAAGGGGGAATTGACAAAGCAATTGCAAGAGAGATAAAGTCCCTCAGTCTTTGGAGGCGGCTCTTGGCAGCTGTGAAAGAAAGGTTTCCATACAAGGATGATGTTATGAGTCATTCGGCCAAGTGGACTACTATAGACAAAGGCATCCAGTCTCTGAGGGAATCAGCCATCGTAGAGATGATCTATCACATCAAGCTGAATAATGGGGATATACCCATATGAAACAAGGGGGCACAAAATCATAAAATGGAATATAGAAACCTTTAGAATTAGATTTAAGTAATGTTAAGTTTGACGGCTTTGTAACAGTAGCAATGGAAAATTACTGAGGTGCATGATACATAGAGAAAAAAAAATACAGTACAGCTAGAGAACATACTGAGAATTCTCACAAGATAAATTGTTAATAGTTGTGACATAGTCTAAGAAAAACAGTCTAGAAGAACAGGACACGGGGATAAGGAGTATCTGGGAACCACAGGAGTCCAGGATGAGCTACAGTTAAACTAACTGATAAGTAGGAGGATAGGAGGATTATTATGTCTCTGGTGCTAACGAACCAATTAAACTGGTATGAGCATCTACTGCGCATGCTTCAAAGGCTGCCAGAAGTGATGAAGGTAGTTGGAAGAAGTAAACAACCCTCAGAGACCACCACCACAATTCTGTACGCATGCGGGGAACTTTCTGGAAAGTTATGTAATCCATATGTAGCCTCATGAATATGAATGTATGCCCAGTGGCTATAAAAGGACGGTTTGTGTGGCAATGGGGAGACGCACGTTAGGAAGAGCTATGCCCCGTGTCTCCCGGTGCCGCAATGAAGAATACCTGCTTGTCAGCTTGAAAACTTTGTTGGCAAGTTTGTTCCTGGAGTTTTCTCTGTATCACATAGACCCAGATTAAGTCGAATGTACACGACCCATGTGGCGAAAACTTACGTGGAATGCACCATCATCACATACCCCTTCATTGCCAACAGTAACCTGGAATGACATAGTACCACCAAGAGTGGATGAAATGATTCAGAAACTCTGAGACATCGAACATAGTCTCACCCCTTCTATCATCTCATCTGTGGAAAAACTGTCCCAGGATCTCAAACAATTGAGAGATGATCTATCAGATCTATCCAGCTCCTCACGTGTACAAACACACGTCTCAGCTGTTAACAAAAGGCATCCTATTGTCCAAGAGGAAAGATATAGAAGGTATATGACACGGACCACCCTATAGTTTTACCTATGGGATCACAGAAAAGACATGACAAAGTGGGATGGAACACCTTCTTCAGCATTGGAGGAATGGGTGTGTGAATTGAAGGGTCAAGGCTGATCATCTCATAAAAGCTGCGGCTTCAGTCTCTTTTAAACAGGTTCCCAGATGGAGTGGAAGAGCTGATTTTACTCCAGCTCCTGTAATAAAGAAGAATAATCCCTTTCTACAAGACTTCAGTGTCCAGCGTTGTGATGATTATTAGAGGGGCCCTGCCTCCAGCCAGGTGGAGGTAGGGGACAACTGGATTTAGTGGACTGTGTGGATCAGATGGCCTGGCACATCAATCCCACAGAAGTATAAGGCTCTAGTAGATACAAGTGCACAGTGTACCCTGATGCCATCAAGCGGTCAAGGGGTGAAAGCCATCTATATTTCTGGAGTGAGAGGAGGATCCCAAGAGTAGACTGTACTGGAGGCTGAAATCAGCCTGACTGGGAGGAAATGGCAAAAGCACCCCATTGTGACTGGTCCAGAGGCTCCATGTATCCTCGGCATAGACTACCTTCAGGAGAGGGTACTTCAAAGACCCAAAAGGGTACCGGTGGGCTTTTAGTATCGCTGCTTTGGAGACTGAGGAAATTGAGCAGCTATCCACCTTGCCTGGTCTCTCAGAGGATCCTTCTGTTCTGGGGTTGCTGAAATTCTAAGAAAAAGAAGCGCCAATCACAACCACAGATATATCGCACCAACCGAGACTCCCTGATTCCCATCCATCAGCTGATCCGTAGACTGTACAGTCAGAGAGCGATCAGGAGGACCCGCTAGACCCTTTAATAGCCCCATATGGCCAGTGTTAAAGTCTAACATGCTAAAACTTCAGTATGAATTAGAGTCAAAGGCAGCCAAGTGGTATGCCACGATTGATATTGCCAGTGCATGTTTCTCATTTCCTTTGGCAGCAGAGCGCAGGCCACTGTTTGCTTTTACTTGGAGGGGTGTCCAGTTCACTTGGAACCGACTGCCCCAGGGGTGGAAACACAGCCCTACCATTTGCCATGGACTGATCCAGACTGCACTGGAACAGAGGCAAGCTCCAGAACACCTGCAATATATTGATGACATTATTTTGTGGGGCGATAGAGTGGAAGAAGTCTTTGAGAAAGGGAGGAAAATAATCCAAATCCTGCTGAAAGTCAGTTGTGCCATAAAATGGAGTAAGGTCAAGGAACCTGCACAGGAAATTAAATTTTTGGGAATAAAATGGCAAGACAGATGTGGCCAAATCCCCACAGATGTGATCAACAAGATAACAGCAATGTCTCCACCAACTAATAAGGAAGAAATACAAGCTTTCTTGGGTGCTGTGGGGTTCTGGAGAACGCGCACCCCAAATTACAGTTCGATTGTAAGCCCTCTCTATCATGTGACCCGGAAGAAAAATTATTGTAAATGGGGCCCTGAGCAACAACAAGCCTTTGAGCAAATTAAACGCGAGACAGTTCATGCAGTAGCCCTTGGACCAGTCCGGACCGGGCCAGATGTAAAAAATGTACTGTACACTGCAGCTGGGGAGAACGGTCCTACCTGGAGCCTCTGGCAGAAAGTTCCAGGAGAGATTTGAGGTCGACCCCTCGGCTTTCGGAGTCGGGGATATAAAGGAACTGAGGCCAGCTATACCCCAACTGAGAAAGAGATACTGGCAGCCTATGAAGGGGTTCGAGTCTTCGGACGTGATTGGCATTGAAGCACAGCTCCTCCTGGCACCCCGGTTGCCCGTGCTGGGCTGGATGTTCAAAGGCAGGGTCTCCTCTACACATCATGCAACTGATACTACATGGAGTAAGTGGTCTACACTAATTATACAAGCTCAAATAGGAAATCTCAGTCGTCCAGGCATTCTAGAAGTCATCATGGACTGGCCAGAGGGCAATGATTTCGGAATGTCACCAGAGGAGGAGGTGGTGCGCGCTGAAGAGGCCCCACCATATAATAAACTGTCAGAAAGTGAAAAGCAGTATGCCTTGTTTACTGATGGGTCCTGCCCTATTGTGGGAAAGCATCAGAGATGGAAGGATGCTGTATAGTGTCCCCTATGACAAGTTGCAGAAACTGCTGAAGGAGAGGGTGAATCGAGTCAGTTTGCCGCGGTGAAAGCCATCCAGCTGGCCCTGGACGTTGGTGAAAGTGAAAAGTGGCCCGTACTTTACCTCTATACTGACTCACGGATGGTGGCAAATGCCCTGTGGGGGTGGTTGCAGCAATGGAAGCAGAGCAACTGGCAACGCAAAGGTAAGCCCATCTGGGCTGCTGCACTGTGGAAAGATATCGCTACCCAGGCGCAGACCCTGGTGGTGAAGGTACATCATGTAGATGCTCATGTACCCAAGAGTTGGGCCACTGAGGAATACCAGAGCAACCAACAAGTGGATCAAGGTGCTAAGATTGAAGTGGCTCAGATGGACTTAGGTTGGCAACATAAGGGTGAATTATTTTTGGCTCCGTGGGCCCATGACACTTCAGGCCATCAGGACAGAGATGCAACATATAGATGGGCCTGTGATCGAGTGGTGGACTTAACAATGGACACTATTGCCCAGGTTATTAACGACTGTGAAACATGTACTGCAATTAATTAAGCTAAATGGTTAAAGCCTCTTTTGTATGGAGGACGATGGCTGAAGTACAAATAGGGGGAGGCGTGGCAGACTGATTATATCACACTCCCACCAACATGCCAAGGCAAGCATCATGTGCTGTCCATGGTGGAAGCAACCACCGGATGGCTGAAAATATACGCTGTGCCGCACGCCACAGCCCAGAACACTATCCTGGGCCTTGAGAAACAGATTTTGTGGCGACACGGCACGCCAGAGAGAACCGAGTCAGAGAATGGAACTCATTTCCAGAATAACCTCATAGACATTTGTCGTGGTTTAAACCCTAGCCAGACAGCTCGTTCACTCACTCCCAGTGAGTGGTGCCAGGCTGACAGCAATTGAGGCCCCCTCCCAGGGCTCTCCCCTTCCCCGCTCCCGGAAGAATGGGGAGGAGGATCGACAGAGTGCAACTCCTATGGGTTGAGACAAGAACAGTCCAGCAACCAATGCACAACACAAATCACCACTGCTACTACCAATGACAACAATGATAAGAGAAAATAACAAGGGAAGAGAATACAATACCACTGGCCAAGAAACAAGTCCCACCCGGAAGCCCGTGTCCTTCCCGGTAACTCCCAGTCACCCCCCACCCCGGCCATGACGTGCTGTGGTATGGAATACCTCTTTGGATAGCCTGGGTCAGGCGCCCTGTCTCTGCTTCCTCACGGCTTCCCCTGCTCCCGGGCACAGCATGAGCCTCACAAAGTCCTTGGTCAGGGTAAACATCACTTAGCAACAACCGAAAACATCAATATCACCAGCACTGTTGCCAGGCTGGAAGTCAAAACACAGCACTGCACCAGCTACCACGAAGGAGAAACATGACTGCTACTGCTGAACCCAGGACATTATCCACCCCTTATTCCATACCATTCACGTCATGCTCAGATCCCACATTTTCAATACACCATTGCTCTCCACATACATACAGTATCACAGTATGCTAGAGATTGGAAGGGACCTCAAAAGATCATCCAGTCCAATCCCCCTGCCGGAGCAGGAACACCTAGAGAATGTTACACAGGAATGCGTCCAGGCAAGTTTTGAATGTCTCCAGGGAAGGAGACTCCACAACCTCCCTGGGCAGCCTGTTCCAGTGTTCTGTCAACCTCACTGAGAAGAAGTTTCTTCTCAAGTTTAAGTGGAACCTCTTGTGTTCCAGTTTGTACCCATTACCCCTTGTCCTATCATTGTTTGCCACTGAGTAGAGACTGGCTCCGTCCTCATGACACTCCCCCTTTATATATTTATATACACTAATAAGGTCACCCCTCAGTCTCCTCTTCTCCAAACTATAGAGACCCAGCTCCCTCAGTCTTCCCTCATAAGGGATGATGCTCCACTCCCTTAATCATCTTAGTTGCCCTGTGCTGGACTCTCTCCGGCAGGTCCCTGTCCTTCTTGAACTGAGGGGCCCAGAACTGGACACAATATTCCAGATGCGATCTCACCAGGGCAGAGTAGAGGGGAAGGAGGACCTCTCTCGACCTACTAACCACCCCCCTTCTAATACACCCCAGGATGCCATTGGCTTCTTGGCCACAAGGGCACAGTGGTGGCTCATGGTCATCCTGTCGTCCACTAGGACCCCCAGGTCCCTCTCCCCTACACTGCTCTCTAACAGGTTGTTTCCCAACTTATACTGGAACCTGGGGTTGTTCCTGCCCAGATGCAGGACTCTACACTTTCCCTTGTTATATTTCATCAAGTTATTCCCTGCCCAACTCTCCAGCCTGTCCAGGTCTCGCTGGATGGCAGCACAGCCTTCTGGCGTGTCAGCTACTCCTCCCAGCTTAGTGTCATCAGCAAACTTGCTGATAGTACACTCAATTCCCTCATCTAAATCGTTGATGAATATATTAAATAATACTGGTCCCAGTACTGACCCTTGAGGCACTCCACTAGTTACAGGCCTCCAACTAGACTCAGCCCCATAGACTACAACACTCTGGCTTCTCGCCTTCAGCCAGTTCACAGTCCACCTCACTATCTGATCATCCAGACCACACTTCCTCAATTTAGCTGTGAGGATGCTGTGGGAGACTGTGTCAAATGCTTTGCTGAAGTCAAGGTAGACCACATCCACCGCTCTGCCATCATCCATCCACTGTGTTATTTCCTCATAAAAGGCTAAGAGATTGGTCAAACATGATTTCCCCCTGGTGAAGCCATGTTGACTGCCCCTCATAACCCTCTTATCCTTGATATGCCTTAAGATGGCACCAAGGATAAGGTGTTCCATCACTTTCCCAGGGATGGAGGTGAGGCTGACCAGTCTATAGTTACCCGGGTCCTCCTTCTTGCCCTTTTTGAAGACTGGAGTGACATTTGCTTTCCTCCAGTCCTCAGGCACCTCTCCCGTTTCCCAAGACTTGGTAAAGATGATGGAGAGCGGTCTAGCAATGACTTCCGCCAGTTCCCTCAGCACCCGCTGGTGCATCCCATCTGGACCCATGGATTTATGGATGTCCAGATTGCTCAACTGGTCTCTAACCCATTCCTCATCCACTAAGGCAAACCGCTCCGTTGACCTGACTTCATCTAAGGTCTCAGGGGTACAGGGCTCTTCAGGACTGCCTGCAGCAGAGTAGACAGAGACAAAGAAGGCATTCAGTAACTCTGCCATCTCTGTATCTTCTGTCACCAGGGCACCCATCCCGCTCATCAGTGGGCCTACATTGCCTCTGGTGTTAGTTTTATCTGCCATGTATTTGAAAAAGCTCTTTTTGCTGTCCTTGACCCTTCTCGCCAGGTTTAATTCTAAGGAGGCCTTAGTCATCCTAGCTGCCTTCCTACATCCTCTAGCAGCAGCCTTATATTCTTCCCAAGTGGCCAGCCCCTCCTTCCATGACCCGTAAACTCTCCTCTTCCACTTGAGCATACCCAGCAATTCCCTATTTAGCCACGCAGGTCTCCTGGCCCTCTTCCTTGACTTCCTACGTGTCGGGATGCTCTGATCCTGAGCTCTGAAAAAGCAATCCTTGAATGCCAACCAACTATCTTGGGCCCCTTTACCTTCAAACAGCCTTGCCCATGGGATTTCCCCTAGCAATTGCTTGAAAAGGCCAAAGTTTGCCCTGCTAAAGTCCAGGGTTGCAATTCTACTTGCTATTCTACTGGTCCTACCACACAAGATCCTGAATTCCACCATCTCGTGGTCGCTGCAACCAAGGCAGCCCTCAACCCTTACTGCTTCGACCAGACCCTCCTTGTTAGTGAGGATGAGATTCAGCAGCACTCCTCTCCTGGTTGGCTCATCCACCATTTGCAGGAGGAAGTTATCATCCATACACTGGAGGAACCTCCTGGACTGCGGCTGGGTTGCTGAGTGGTCCTTCCAGCAAACATCAGGGAAGTTAAAATCCCCCACAACAACCACAGCCTGTGACTGTGAGGCCCCTCTCAGCTGCCTGTAGAAGGCCTCGTCAACTTCCTCACCCTGATCAGGTGGTCTGTAACAGACACCTACAACAGTATCCCCTCTGCCAGCCTGCCCCTTAATTCTCACCTACACTCTCAACTCACTTGTCATCTGTCCCTGGACAGAACTCAGTGCATTGTAGTTCCTCCCGCACATAAAGAGCAACCCCACCACCCCTCCTGGCTGGCCTGTCTTTTCTGAAAAGGACATAGCCCTCCATGACTATATTCCAGTCATGTGAGCTTTCCCACCACATCTCTGTAATTGCCACCAGATCATAGTCTCCTGACTTAACACAGGCTTCCAACTCCTCCTGCTTATTTCCCATGCTGCGCACATTGGTGTACAGACATTTCAGGGAGAGAGCTGAGCGCACCGATTTCACCCTAGGATTATAGGGGGCCTCCCAGTCTTCATTAATTCTGGAGTGCCGCCCCACTGGGGCAAGCCCAGCTACAACCCCATCCCCCTTCGAATCTAGTTTAAAGCTCTCCAAATGAGCCCTGCTAATTCATGCCCCAGCATCCTTTTGCCTCTGTGACATAAACCTTTCCCACTTGTCATTGTCCAGACTGGTGCCCTATAAAATCAGCTGTTATCAAGGAATCCAAAGCCCTGCCTGTAGCACCAGTCTCGAAGCCAATCGTTTATGGACTGAATCTTCCCATTCCGTCCCACATCATCAGTGGAAGATGGAAGGAGTGAGGAGAAGATCACCTGAGCCCCAGACTCTTTCACCATCCGCCCCAAGGCCCTGTAGTCTTTCTTCATCCCCCTCAGACTGCAGGAAGCAGCTTCCCCCTCACCTGTCTGGAAGACCAGCAGCGGGTAGTAGTCTGTCGGGTGCACCAGGTCGGGGAGCGCTCTAGTGATATCCCTGATCCGGGCTCCAGGCAGACTACACACTTCCCTATGATGAGGGTCAACTCTGCATATCAGGCCCTGTGCTCCTCTCAGAAGGGAATATACATCCATATACACACAGACCAAGAGAAAGAGATCATTTTCTTAGTGCATGGACCAATCCCTATAATGCTGCCGAGTCCGTTCGGTCCATGATGTCAGGTTCCATCTCTGGTAACAATCTTTCAGGGCAGGAAAGGCTGTGTGCAGTATTGGATCATTGCCTGCTGATTCTGGTTGTTCCTTTACTGTGGAACTCATCTAGTTCTATCAAAGTTCATTCTCTGTTGGGATGATGGTTGGAGCAAAGTCAGGGCTAATCACTGGTGACATGGAGACATCTAGTTAATGAGCTATGAAAGTACTACACAGCAGGTAACAGCATACAATTAAGTTCATTGGTTGTTTTCCCCTAAAATGAAATGCCCTTGAGGTATACATCGGACTTCCCCATCTTTCCGCATTACCCACCAAGTATATCCAGGTCCCTCATGCCACCATCCATGAGTCAGTATACAGGTAAAGTACTGGCCACTTTTCTTGTTCAGCAATGTCCAGGGCCAGCTGGATGGCTTTCACCTCGGCAAACTGACTCAATTCATCCTCTCCTTCAGCAGTTTCTACAACTTGTCGTCCAGGACTCTATACAGCATCCTTCCATCTCCGATGCTTTCCCACAATACGGCAAGAGCCATCAGTAAACAAGGCATACTGCTTTTCACTTTCTGACAGTTTATTATATGGTGGGGCCTCTTCAGCACGCATCACCTCCTCCTCTGGTGACATTCCAAAATCTTTGCCCTTTGGCCAGTCCATGATGACTTCTAGAATGCCTGGACGACTGAGATTTCCTATTCGAGTTCATTGTGTAATTAGTGCAGCCCATTTACTCCATGTAGCATCAGTTGCATAATGTGTAGAGGAGACCCTGCCTTTGAACATCCAGCTCAGCACAGGCAACCGGGGTGCCAGGAAGACCTGTGCTTCAGTGCCTATCACTTCCAAAGAAGATCAAACGCCTTCATAGGCTGCCAGTATCTCTTTCTCAGGTGGGGCATAGCTGGACTCACATCCTTTGTATCCCCGACTCCAAAAGCCGAGGGGTCGACCTCGAGTCCCCCCTGGAGCTTTCTGTCAGAGGCTCCAGGTAGGATCCATCTCCCCAGCTGCAGTGTACAGTACATTTTTTACATCTGGCCCAGTCCAGACAGGTCCAAGGGCTACTGCATGAACTATCTCACGTTTAATTTGCTCAAAGGCTTGTTGCTGCTCAGGGCCCCATTTAAAATCATTCTTCTTCTGGGTCACATGATAGAGAGGGCTTACAATCGAACTGTAATTTGGGATGTGCATTCTCCAGAACCCCACTGCACCCAAGAAAGCTTGCGTTTCTTTCTTATTAGTTGGTGAAGACATTGCTGTTATCTTGTTGATCACATCTGTGGGGATCTGTCTACGTCCATCTTGCCATTTTATTCCCAAAAATTGAATCTCCTGTGCAGGTCCCTTGACCTTACTCCGTTTTATGGCAAAACTGGCTTTCAGCAGGATTTGGATTATTTTCCTCCCTTTCTCAAAGACTTCTTCCGCTGTATCGCCCCACACAATAATGTCATCAGTGTATTGCAGGTGTTCTGGAGCTTGCCCCTGTTCCAGTGCAGTCTGGATCAGTCCATGGCAAATGGTAGGGATGTGTTTCCACCCCTGGGGCAGTCGGTTCCAAGTGAACTAGACACCCCTCCAAGTAAAAGCATACAGTGGCCTGCACTCTGCTGCCAAAGGAATTGAGAAAAATGCATTGGCAATATCAATCGTGGCATACCACTTGGCTGCCTTTGACTCTAATTCATACTGATGTTCTAGCATGTCTGGTAGGGCAGCACTCAATGGTGGTGTGACTTCATTCAGGCCACGATAGTCTACTGTTAGTCTCCACTCTCCATTAGAGTTTCACACTGGCCATATGGGGCTATTAAAGGGTGAGCGGGTCCTGCTGATCACACCCTGACCCTCCAGTCAACGGATCAGCTGATGGATGGGAATCAGGGAGTCTCGGTTGGTGCGATATTGCCGCCGGTGCACTGTTGTGGTCGCAATTGGCACTTGTTGTTCTTCAACTTTCAGCAACCCCACAGCAGAGGGATCTTCTGAGAGACCAGGCAAGGTGGACAGCTGCTCAATTTCCTCAGTCTCCAAAGCAGCAATACCAAAAGCCCACCGGTACCCTTTTGGATCTTTGAAGTACCCTCTCTTGAGGTAGTCTATGCCGAGAATGCATGGAGCCTCTGGACCAGTCACAATAGGGTGCTTTTGCCATTCCCTCCCAGTCAGGCTGATTTCAGCCTCCAGCACAGTCAACTCTTGGGATCCTCCTGTTACTCCAGAAATATAGATGGGTTCCACCCCTTGACAGCTTGATGGCATCAGGGTACACTGTGCACCGGTATCTACTAGAGCCTTATACTTCTGTGGGACTGATGTGCCAGGCCATCTGATCCACACAGTCCAGTAAATCCGATTGTCCCCTACCTCCACCTGGCTGGAGGCAGGGCCCCTCTAATGGTCATCACAGTGTTGGACACTTAAGTCGTGTTGAAAGGGATGATTCTTCATTATCACAGGAGCTGGAGTAAAATCAGCTCCTCCTTTGCATCGGGGAAACTGCTCACCAAAGACTGAAGCCATAGCTATCATGGGACAATCAGTCTTGGCCTTTGCTCCCCTCTTCAGTTCACTCACCCGTTCCTCCAAAGCTGAAGTAGGTTTTCCATCCCACTTTGTCATGTCTTCTCCGTGATCCCACAGGTAAAACCATAGGGTAGCCCGTGGGGTATACCTCTATGAACAGCCTTTCATATATCAGCCTTAATTTTGGAAGATGTAAGCAGACATGTTAAATTCTAGTGCACCCAACTGTTCATAGCAAAAACTGTAAAAGTTTCCCATTGTAGCACTGAAAATCCTTTCTGTAATGTCTCTAATTTATATCTTTACCTCTTAGTCTTCACTCATGCTAGCCAAGAATGCACTAACTCAAAAGGATTTAATTTCGCAGTGAAGTATTATGCCTCCAAACAAGCCCTTGCATGACTTACCTAGAAGAAGAGATAAAACATTAACTGAATTAATTAATTGCATTAACAGAATCATAGTTTTGCACTGGCTTGACATTTTAACACCAATGATGATCTGGCCAATAACTGCTTGTCCACGAGAAAAACCATTCACAAAAGTTTTATAAAATAAAAAAAAATCTAAAAAAAAAAAAATCCCCTTTCACCTCAAATAAGTGAAGCTTAAGCTCTGTACTACTAGGCTATGTTTAGAAAAATGCAAATAAGACAGTAATTTTTGAGGCTACACATTGTAAAATCCTATAAGTCAGCATAACATTGGACTGTGCAAACAAATATAGCAAATATTTCAGATGTCATTTATTTGGTCCATCAGATGTACAGTATAGTAGCAGTATCTGTGTCTACAAAACATCAAATATAAATAACTTGAAACTGTAACAATACACAAAAATTTGATTCTTAAAATTGATATACCAGGCAGTACAAGCTGAAAAACTTGAGTAAATTAACAGTTTTACAGTAATGTACAGTGCCAGCTGAAGTTTAAGAACACCGTTAAAACATGGCACTAATTTCCTTTATTGAGTTTTCTTCTTGTTCAGGGTGTGGAAAAGTTTTTAGGACTAGGCTAAAACTCTTTTTCTTCAAGATATAGAAAAAAAAGTAGTTACATGAAAAGTAGATTCTATGAAATAGTAATCTGTAAGTATTTACTAACTATGTTTCTACTACATTTAATATATGGAATTCACATGGAAAAACTGCTGAGTCTATTGAGATGAGAGCTTTATCATCAAGAGAAACAGACACAAATTATTTAAGCCAGTGGTCTGGTATTTACTTGGGACGACGGCCTTAAAATTAGTCTAGTTCTGGATATTTTTCACATCCCAACATAATACGCTATTACTGTATTACATCATCTAAATCATTTTGTCAAGGGGCATTTGCATGTTCAGTCTAACTGTATAATTTCATCTTGCTCTTCTGTCTGCTCAGTACACACTCTCTTTGTACTGACACACTCTTTATCTTCTAGTTTTCTCTTGCGGGTTTTGTTTTCTATATCATCCTCAACATTGCTCGAAGTACTTTCATCTTCAGAATCAAGAATCAGTAGATCATCTGGAGCTGCAAAATATGTTTTTAATTCAAATGGATACTGTAAAATTTCATACATAAAAATGTCTCTAATACAACAAATCCACCTTAGAGCTTTCTTTATCCATATTCTTTGTCACTTAACTGCAAGAATATTTTGAAAAGTGTAAATCAGAACTAAAAGATATTTAACTTACATCTGTCAACCAGTATTCAGATTCATACACTACCCCTATAAAACAGTAGGTTTCCGGAACATTAGATTTCCGTTCTTAAGCATCCCACATTAAGTTAAACTACTTTGAATATGTCCATATCTTCTACATTAAGAACGTGATGGTACTTCTTCCTGAATAGGAAATACTATTTTCTTACCATGCTTTGCTTGACAGGTAAAAAAGAATTTTTTTGAAGCAGATAAAGATTTCATGTTGTTAATTTAAAAAGATGTGATCAAAGACATCCAAAGTAATTTTTAATCTGCAAGGAGAAAGTCATAAATTTGATTGATTCTTTTTTGTCAAGCAATAGCATGACCATCAGATAGAATGGGTCCAACTATTTAAAACACTGTACAAATTGATGCATTTAAGATAACACCCCACCAAACCCTTGCAAGTTAAATATAATTTCAAGGTGTATTTACTGTAAGTCTTTCAATAATCTTAAATGTGCATTCTTTAACAATTAAAAATGCATTTTTTCTATTTAACATTATATTTATGCACAAAGACAATTTAAATGCCTTTTATTTCATGTTGGCAAAAAGTCATAAAACTGAAGACAGCTATTCTAATTGGACTGCACTACCAAAACTCTCTTTAATTTCATATTTATTATTGTTATTTACCTGTTGATGTTGAGGGCTGTGCTCCATCATCACTACCATTGGTAATGTTCCTGGATGTTGGTTCTGATGGTTTAGGGCCAACTTTTTCAGGGTTATCACCAACAACTTCAAATTCTATCTCTTTTTCTAGGTCTTCACTGCAGAAGAATACATATGCTTTTAAACAACCAGGTAAAAATAAAAAAATCCTGTCTTTTAAAGAAAGAAAATATGTCACTCCAGTGTTAGAGCACCCTGCAACTGTGACAAAATGAGAAAAAACAAAAAAAAAAAAAAGGGAAAATCTGTTCAGTCCTCCTTTAGAATTTATGCTTTGGTTATTTATAAACACTGTTCCACTCAGTGCCATGACTTAAAACCATTACCTGAGCTTACCTTTCTTCCTCAATGTCACATTCCTATTCTCACTCAAAGTGGAGTGTGTCAAATTACTGTATAAAAATGTATATTACTTATCCAGGGTTAAATACACACATCAGTTATTCCAAAGTAACTTCTATTTGCATTGCTGTATCTGAACAAGTAGTCAAACAGAGAAATTACTACCCCAGCAGGCTGGGTGTTTTTTTTTGACTTAAAAAAAAATAAATAAATAAAAAATGTTGTCCTGGGTTCAGCAGTAGCAGTCATGTTTCTCCTCCTTGGTAGCTGCTGCAGTGCAGTGTTTTGACTTTCGGCTCGGGAACAGAGCTGATAGAGATGTTGTGGTTTGGCCAAGGACTTTGTGAGCCTCATGCTCTGCCAGGGAATAGGGGAAGCTGAGAGGAAGCAGAGACAGGACACCTGACCCAAACTGACCAAAGAGGTATTCCATACCACAGCACGTCATGCCCAGGATGTAACTGGGAGTGAGCCGGAAGGGCTGGGAGACTGCAGGGTTGGAGGAGGTATCGGTCGGAGCTTGGTCGGGCTTGGGGGGCGAGTTATCGGTCAGCGGGTGGTGAGGTGTTGTATTCTGTTCCCTTGTTATTTCCTTTATCATTATTATCATTGGTGGTAGCAGTAGTGATTTGTGTTATACCTTAGTTACTAAACTGTTCTTATCTCAACCCGTGGGAATTGCATTCTTTTGATTCTCCTCTCCGTCCCTCCGAGAGCAGGGGGAGGGCAAGAAAGGGGGGGGAAGTGAGCGAACGAATTACCTGACTGGGTTTAAACCACGACAGTTCTTTTTGGCACCCAACGTGGGGCACGAAGGGTTGAGATAACGACAGATTTGACTGGATTAATAGTCATTCGTCACAATGCTGATTTATTGGGTATCAGAGTTGTTCTTCTTGATCTCACAGCTTCAGACCGTTGTAACTTACGTAGAGCCGGTATTTGCTCTGATAGTGTTTATCAAGTGTGGGGCTTGGGCTAAGGTTCTTGCCTCACTGTGCTTTATGGCAATGGCTTGTAATACGGGTGGGCTCCAGCAGCAGGGCGGGACGGACGTGGCCGGGGACTTGTACCTGGCCGTCCGGCTGCTCTTCACCGTCCTGGCCCTCGCCCTACTCTCCATCTTCGTGAGGCTGCAGGGAACTGAGGGGGAGCGGTCCCGGGAGGCGGCGGCTGCTGAAGCGGCCCGGGAGAGCAGCCCCGGGGACCAAGCGGCGGCGGGAGCGGGGCCGGAGGCCGCGAAGGGACGGCTGCCGGTGGAGGAGGCCGGGGCGGTCGAGGAGCAGAAGGAAGCGGCTGCCGAGCAGCGGGATAAGGCGGCGGAGGAGCCGAGCCCCGCGGAAGAGCCGAGCTCGGCGGAGGAGCCGAGTCCGGCGGCCGAGCCGAGCCCCGCGGCCGAGCCCCGCCCTGAGACGGCCGAGAGCATCCCCCGGAAGCCGCCCGCCGAGCCCCAGGAGGATGCCGGAGACCACGCAGCATTTCCCAGCAAGGCAGAGGAGGAAGAGCTGGACTCAGGAAAAGAGAAGCTGGCGGTGGGAGAGCCGGCAAGCACAGCAGCTACACCAGCCCCAGTGACAAGCACAGCAGCATCGTTTGACAGTTCTGAAGGCTCTGAATGGCCTTTGGGTACCCTTGGGACCTGCCTGCTGATTGTGATGGGGATCAGCATGTTGGCACACACACAGACTGTGTTCTACCCACAACCATTTTGTCTGATCTCAAAAGTTAAGCAGAGTCAGGTTTGGGTCTTGTCTGGGGTTAGACAACAATATAGGGGGACCAAGAGATTTTCCCCAAGGCTGGAGAGTCATGAGTGGCAGGGTGTGTGGGACAGTATGGGCAAGTATCTAGTCCACTGGGCCCCTCCAGTGCTTTGGAAGCGTCGGAGATGGAAGGCAGCTGTATGGAGTCCCCAGCAACAAGCTGCAGAAACTGCTGAAGGGGACAGTGAATTATTTTGAGCCTGGTGGGCCCATGGCACTTCAGGCCATCAGAGCAGAGATGCAACACAGAGATGGACTCATGATCGAGGGGTGGACATAACAATGGACACTATTGCCCAGGTTATTCACGCGTGTGAACACTGCACACAGTCTCTCCTGCTCTGGAAGACTGTTACAAGAGATGGAGCCTGACATGGACCAGATGGACGCAGCAGCTTTATAGGGACTGGTCCATGCACTAAGATAAGAGTGCACCGAGATAAGAGTGATGGTATATTGAAAATGTGGGATCTGAGCATGACGTGAATGGTATGGAATAAGGGGTGGATAATGTCCTGGGTTCAGCAGTAGCAGTCATGTTTCTCCTCCTTGGTAGCTGCTGCAGTGCAGTGTTTTGACTTTCGGCTCGGGAACAGAGCTGATAGAGATGTTTTGGTTTGGCCAAGGACTTTGTGAGCCTCATGCTCTGCCAGGGAATAGGGGAAGCTGAGAGGAAGCAGAGACAGGACACCTGACCCAAACTGACCAAAGAGGTATTCCATACCACAGCACGTCATGCCCAGGATGTAACTGGGAGTGAGCCGGAAGGGCTGGGAGACTGCAGGGTTGGAGGAGGTATCGGTCGGAGCTTGGTCGGGCTTGGGGGGCGAGTTATCGGTCAGCGGGTGGTGAGGTGTTGTATTCTGTTCCCTTGTTATTTCCTTTATCATTATTATCATTGGTGGTAGCAGTAGTGATTTGTGTTATACCTTAGTTACTAAACTGTTCTTATCTCAACCCGTGGGAATTGCATTCTTTTGATTCTCCTCTCCGTCCCTCCGAGAGCAGGGGGAGGGCAAGAAAGGGGGGGGAAGTGAGCGAACGAATTACCTGACTGGGTTTAAACCACGACAAATGTTAACAACAATTTCTCACTTGTTGGCTGCCTCAAAAGTAAATTTGTTTTCTGCACTGTATTTTTATGTTGTACAATGATAACTCATTCAAATAAACATTTCCCAGTTACTCTTGGGAAAAAGCCCTCAACAACCTAAACACACTAAACTCCATAAATTCATAAAAAAAAAAAAACCAAACAATTCCTCTTCTACCTCTTTATTTTCTGTCCACAACTTAATCTTTGAGCTTTATTCATCAATTTAAAATTTTGATTTGGAAATTCCCTGTGGAACTGTTCTACATCTATGTACAAAAATAATTATTTCAGAATCCTTACCTATGAAGCACATTGATTAACAGTGTATAGTCCTGAAGGAAATCATCTGCTTGTAGTCGAGTGCCGTTTCGAATTCCGAATTCCGATAACTTCCTGTGGTTATTCGCTACAAAAAAAAGTGAAAGCCTGTAGTGTATACAGCTATTTATGTAAAAATCCATTACACCTGAATAAGTAGGATGAAATGAGTACTTCAGAACTTTTATGTAGAAACCTAAGATTAACATTTATTAGCTATATTTGAAGTAAAAGCTAGCCATCAGGAGTTAAAACTACATTTAAGCCTATCAGGAGTTAAAACTACATGTTTGACTTATTTACCCCTCATGCATCATGTTCAAGCACTTCACTACTATTACATTTAGAAACATTTTGGAGATATTTATATTACAATAGTGCTTACAAGCATCATAAAAAGACCACAGTCTAAGAACAAGAAAAAAAGGGGGCTTGCAAAGTGAGGAAAATGACTGGTGCACTTTCATAGCTGAATACCTACTCTTGAAAGGAATCCTGATGGTCCAGGTGAAAAGTACTTTAAATAGGAAAAACTGAGCTGGACATGCAAGCTTGTAGACAATACCACTAAGCTATTCTCAAGCCACTTAAATACTTGCAAATCCACTTATCTTCCAATACTAGTCTATGGGATGAACATGAACATTTGCTGTACTTCCATTCTTGGTTTCTTCCTAGTTTCTATCTACTCTTATCTAAAAAGCTTCAGTATGCATACCTTCTGTTTCTCCTTCTTCTGAAGAGATAAGGATAGTTCCTTTTCCATCATCTATTTGTACATCTGGTGCTACCATAGCAAATTTTTCTTTCACTATCTGAAAGGATGTAGATGATTAATCAGACTTAAAATAATTCAAGGTTCTTTTTTATAAGTGTTTTTGATTTTCTTATCCTGGCTCATTTTCAGACATCTGCTGAAAGCCTATAAAGCCTATACTTTTTAATTTTATTTTTTTTAATTTCCATGAACAAAAGAATTATATTTTTCACTATCTGAAATCTACAGGTTTAGATATGCTGAAAAAAAATTTGAATACTTCATAAAATGGCAGAAATACAAATCTACTGTGACCATACAGCTGTAATGTGGCTACTGAACAACTGAAATACAAATTTAGTTTTTTGCTGTTAGATATCAACAGGCTTTAAAACCATCAAAAGGTCACAAAATACAAACATTCTTTCACAAGATATAAAAGCGCATATGTGCAAGAAGCATACTGGCTAATCTAGGTCCTCCTGTTGCTCAGAGAAATGCAAAACGTAAAGCAAATATAAACAGTTGGTGTTCAGTCAAAATACATTGAACAAAACCCTAACTTTAATAATTTACAGTATTAGAACAATAATGAAGGCCGTAGCCAATACTTAAGATTTACCTTATCCTGGAGCGTTAACACAGTAACTTTGTGTACATTAAGTTTCACAGTCACTTCTGGCTTACTTGCACATACGTAACAGTTCGGATTTGGTGGATCCAAAGCACAAGGAACCAATAGTTTCTTTCTGGGATTTGGCTGCTTGTTCAGAAAAATCTTGAGGACAAACAAGAACAAAACAAGTTATTCTGTAAATAACAGCACTCATAAAACCTGTTTTCCTACAGATTTATTTTTAATCTCGCAGGTTTTCTTGTTCCCTAATCTTCTTTGACATGCCTGCTTAACAGGAGAAAGTACATATTACAGCCAGTCCTCAATAACACCTGTGCTGACTGACCAGCTGCTGCCAAATTAAGAAGAAACAACCATGTTTCAAGTGATGTCAGTTTGGTTCTCTCCTATCCAGCAACTAATTTTCATTAAATCAGAGGAATTTAATGTTGCTTAAGACTTCCACTTCTCTTTTCATTGTGACTGAAAGTTCCCAGCACATTCAGGATCTACCAAAAATCTACTAAAGCAACAAGTGAGAGACAGTAAAACTACACAATAGCTAAAGGAAGCTAAAATGACTTCTAAACAAATAATAACTAACAAGTAAAAGTATCTCATTCCCACTTACCGTTTTACACTGATCTATTTTTCCTGATAAAATCTTCAAACCCTGCAGCACTATCAGACCAGCTATTACCGCATTAGTAGTAGCTATAGCTGGGATAATATTTCCTGCCATTGCTGCAAAATAAGCAAGAGTATGCAGAGTTTTATCAGTAAATTAAAATGAGATGTTTAAATAATTATTTAAATTAAAAAAATGTTTTAGTTTATCCTTACACTTGATGTCAAATCTGCTCTTCATATTCATACCGAAAACATGCATCCTGAGGTTCGCAGCAGAAGTGACAAAATCCAGTGCAGAAGGATCATCCTTGACAATAAGTTAATATACAAAGTATTTAAAAATCAGATTAGTCACTGGAAAAAGTCTGCAACACACACATAAACCTTAAAGACTAAAAAAAAAAAACAAAAACAACCAAACAAAAACCAAACACCTCTGCAATATTCCATTTCAAAGTCAATATACTTCCTCTTTCAGATGGCATGTTTATAGTCAGAGCAGTAATACTTTAAATATACATGTTTAGAAATTGTATTTAGTACTTTAGTAGTGTATTAGTGTCAATAAAATGCCTTGCATGTTAAAAAAAAAAATACCCAAACCCTAAATCTTAAAACATTTTATTCTCAGTTTCAAAAGTCGGTGTTTCAGAAAGAATTATTTTTACTAATTGTTGTAATATTATTTTATTATTTTGTCCCTCCTATATTTATAGACTCCTTTTTTTTTATTTATTCTAAAAGGACAATGACTGCAGGAGGATTACACTGTGGTGCCTAGAGAAAATTCTTCTTTTTCTTCAGTGAAACTAGTAATATATCACATATCTATCATTTGAGCTAATTTACAAGGTACAACTCGGTAGAACTCTAGCTACAAACCACTGTTTATGAGCATGTTTTAGAGAAAGCTAAAAAGGAAAAAATTAAGTTGCATTAGTAAAATATTTTCAAAAATCAAAATATGACAAGTACTTCTGAATTTATGCTTTTTGAAGTTGGTGAATTATTTTACATCACAATAGTTTACCCTTACACACAGCAAGTTACAAAATATAGCGTTAAAGTATGTATTTGTTTACATATGCAAGGTGCTTTCAGTGAGGTGCCAGACATTATTAGTAGTACTATTTTAGAATGAAACCAAATGAGTCCAATATTTATACTACATATGTAGAGTATAACTGGTTCTTATGTATTTGGTAGACTAACTTTATCCCATATAAGCTCTGCTCCATGACCCTTCTCGGCCAGCTGAAGTCTCAGGGTTTCAACAGTCTTTGAAAATAAGTGTGCATAGCTCTCGACATTGAGAACCTGCTGATCCTTCAAGACTGCAGAGGACTCATTTTGTTTGTCCGATGTGTTTTTCTCTTTGGGAAAAGAAAAAAATAATTAAGATTAGGAAGACCCAAAAAATATCACAAAAGGTCTCTCAAAGAGATATGAATTTTCCAATTCAGCAAAAGTCTTTTCTAAATTGAATAATATCTTTAAACTATAGTAGCCCCAACATTTTACAACAAATCACAAACCTGAATTTAAAACTGCAACTACATTTACACCAATCACCTACATGTGCACAAATTACAGCAAATGTACTTTTACAGCAAAACTCAGCTTTCAGAGATAAAAATGTATCAGTGCTCCTGGAATAAGCCGATATGTAATTTTGTGAAATGTGAATTTTCTGCAGCAAATACCGAGTACCTAAAATAACAATTGCAGAACATTTTTAGATAAAAATGGTTTCTATATAGAGAAAAATTTTAAATCTTCAGGAATCACAAAGAATTAAGACATTCATTATCAGCACTCAACTGTGGCAGTAAGAAAATGTATGTATCACAGAGCTGCCTTAAGAAACAGCAGGTATGGCTTACAAATAAACAGTGAGAGGAGGGACAATTACCTTGATTTTGTACCTCAGTCCAGTCCAGTGGCACTGGAGGCTTTCTTTTCTGCCATAGCTTATCCATTGTCAGCAGATATCTAATGTCATCTTTGAAAAGCTAGGAAACAGTAAAACAAAGAACAAAAAAAACCCCACCAAAACAACAAACAAAGCACATTAAAATGAAAGGTAAAAAAAAAAAGGTATATTTTTAAAGTTGCTGTGAAATTGAAAAATCGGTATTAGGTTTATGAGGTCTTGCTCTTATCCTTGAAAATATTTTCAACCACACAGAATCATAGAATGGTTAGGGTTGGAAAGGACCTTAAGATCACCTAGTTCCAAAGCCCCTGCCATAGGCAGGGACATCTCACACTAGACCATGTCACCCAAGGCTCTGTCCAACCTGGCCTTGAACACTGCCACAGATGAAGCATTTACTACTTCAGGCAACCCGTTCCAGTGCTTCGCCACCCTCACAGTAAAGAAATTTTTCCTTATATCTAACCTGAACTTGCCCTGTTTTAGTTTAAACCCATTACCCTTTGCCCTATTGCTACAGTCCTGATGAAGAGTCCCTCTCCAGCATCCTTGCAGGTCTCCCTCAGATATTGGAAGGCTGTTATAAGGTCTCCATGCAGCCTTCTCTTCTCCAGGCTGAAGAGCCCCAACTTTCTCAGCTTATCTTCATATGGGAGATGCTCCAGCCCCCTTACAATCCTGGTGGCCCTCCTCTGGACTTGTTCCAACAGCTCCATGTCCTTCTTATGTTGAAGACACCAGAATTGCACACAGTACTTTAAGTGGGGTCTCATGAGAGCAGACTAGAGGGGCAGGATTACCTCTTTCCACCTGCTGGTCATGCTCCTTTTGATGCAGCCCAGGATACGGCTGGCTGGCTGGACTGTGAGCACACACTGCCGGCTCATGTTCAGTTTCTCATCTACCAACACCCTGAAGTCCTTCTCCACTGGGCTGATCTGAATCACTTCACCCAACCCATAGCTGTGCCTGGGATTGACCCGACCCAAGTATAGGACCTTGCACTTTGGCTTCGTTGAACTTTATGTTGTTGGCATTGGCCCACCTCTCAAGAATGTTAAGGTCCCTCTGGATGACAGATTTGAAAAACTTCTTATTCCTCATTCTCTAAAACTTACTACATAAAGTACGCTCAGCTCTGCTTAATCTGAGGAGTAAAGTAAAAATCAAGAAACAATAATCCAAACATGTAGTGGGTTCATGTGCCTACTAAAGCCATCACTGTAGCTCTTCACAGCTCCCTGAGATAATTCTTACCTACATGCCAATGTTTCCAAAGCAATTACTCCTATCAACATTACATTCTATACAAATTTCCTCTATTTACCCACTTTCAGCAACTATTTATAGTTTGTATTTTCTCATGCCAGAGCCTGATTATACACAGATAACTGGTAGCTTTTTAGGTCCTTAGATTGATTCTGATTATGCCCAGTGAAACTCCTATAGAATTCAGGTTTACCTTTTCATATTAAAAGAAATGTGAATGAAGTTTTTTCTGTACAGTACAGACAAGCTACTGAAGCCATCTGTACAGATGTAGATGGAATGCTGTAAAACAAACAAGTGTTGTAAAAGACCAAGACTACAGCAATATTAGTGGAAGCTGTAACATAACTACATAATAAATAGCTAGCATTAAGTGTCTAACTAAGGTTTGACAACTTTACAGCACCTCATACACTTCAAATAAAGACATTTATTGCAGATAAAGAAGATACCTTAGTAAAAAGTTTAACTGGATCATATCCAGTTGATTTAGCCCACTCCTTAGTTGAAACACGTTTAATCTCACCATCTTCATTGGATGCTTGTTCTCTGGCTTCTGCTGGCTCCCCTATTAATAAAGTGTTAACCAATATTTTAAGAAAATAAATAAAAAAAAAGCAGCAAGCAAAGTCCCATCCAAACATTTCCCCTGGAGTCAATAACAAAAATTAGGCAGGGACCATAAAATGGCTTTACTGTGCCCAACAACACTGAATTAGACACAGTGTGACTCCTCCTCTTTGCTTCTGTAACTGCAACTCACTAATTGATGTCACCTCCTTCTTTTATTGGCAGAAACAGCAAACAATTGTTCCCTAATACTCTCCACATAATGTTGTGATTTCGTAAATGTTCAGTGATTCCCTTTTAGTATTCTCCTGTCTTAGTCTGGTTTGAACTTCAACACAAAAAAACACAAACCAAACCAAAAAAACACCTTACCTCTGGTTATTTCTATAGAAAAAAGATTCCATGCATACAGATGCTATCCATTTTGTGTTTCTTTCCCAGTCACATCCAGCAATTGCTATCACAATTCCCAATAAGCAGCAGGTTGATGTTTTCATAAAACTATCTATTAACATCTTGACTGAATGAGAAAAATCAGAGACCATCCTTTATATGTAAACCTATGAACATTTCTCCCCCCCACCAACACGATTTGCATCACTTCATATTTATCTGCACCAAATCTACCTAATGTTACATTGCCAAGTCATTCTGCATTGTGCAGCTTTCTACTACTTTTTGCAGTTGGTCCTCATCTTATTATCCTGAATGACTGCCTAATTTTGCATGCTGAACAGCACTGGTCCCATCCCCAAGCTGAGACACTCCTCTAATCACCACTTATCTCTATCATTTAAGTAGTTTATCCACTTCAGGATCTCCATCCTTTTTTCTCCCCATGACTGCTGAGCTCCTTCAGGTTCCTCACAAAAAGTTTGATATTCAGAAGTGTAAACCAAATATGCTTGTCCACAGATTTCCCAACTCCTTTAATGGACCTGTAGAGCCCTGCAAGGCATGAATTCCCTTTGCAAAGGTTGCACTGACTCTCCCCGATACACCATGTATGTCCACTGATTCTCAACAGCATTATCACTATGAACAGTTTGCTCATTAAGATAAGAGGCTA
Source organism: Pezoporus flaviventris (assembly GCF_033815535.1). NCBI lineage: Eukaryota > Metazoa > Chordata > Aves > Psittaciformes > Psittacidae > Pezoporus > Pezoporus flaviventris. The sequence continues at coordinate 710,204 of NW_026892625.1, forward strand.
CAGCTCAGGCCCTCCTATAATTGCCCTGATATCTTTGTTTAAACTAAGTGGCATTGTGTCTGCTACCTTCCAAGTATTCCAGCAGCCACTGTTTTGAGCAATTTTATACACCACTGTTTTTAAGGCTCAGCTATTTCATTCTGCACATCTTGTAGGAACAACCTGTTGGGTGATCACTACCTGATGTTCAGAGAATCTGAAGAGTTGGAGGATCCTCTAAGCTCCCTCTCCCAAGTCCATTCATCCATCAAAGGATCCAAAAGAAGAAACAATGATGCTTATTCACCTGTACAGTAACTACAGTTACTGTCCTTACAGAAAAATACTGAATAGCTACCAAAAAAAAAAAAAAAAAAATCACTCAATATTTCCTATGCAGATTAACACTGAAGTGTTTCAGGCTAGAAGAGTTCAAATACAATCCTGGTATTTCTTTGCAACCCCTCAGCTAAGAGTGGAAAATGTAAAGTGACTACAAATATCACTCAGTTCTCAGTTCAAAAGACAAGTCTCCCAGCTACAAGGAAGGAAGCGCTCCATCAAATCCAAACATATAAGGGGGGAAAATAGGCACTTCAAACTCACTTTTCACCTCAAGTTTCTGTGCACATGGGGAAGACAGCTTGCTACAGAGGGAACAGGAGTCTCCCAACAGATACAAACCTATTCATCTAAATTACAGAACTTACACCTGGATGTGTTAACTGGAACTTTATGATTAGCATACCGATTGTGTTCCTCACAGCTGTTCTACTCACACTACCGGAGAACAACTAGTAAATACCAGTGACCCATCTTACACTGTATTAAAAAGCCTTCACACCAACTGAAGAACTAAAATAATCAGCCCCACAAGGGCTACAGTTCTGACAGGTGAAACCATTAAACTGTTGTCACTTCGCAGGTTTGTTGTGGTTTTTTTTTTGCACATTCTCCATGCAAAAGCCTCTGGTATGCACTATGCATCAAGTTAACTAAAAACATGGAAACTGGTTCAAATATCTTATAAGTAGCAGTATGAGGGAACTAAATTATACACGGTGTACATGAAGATCTGTTAGGCAAACTACTGTCAACACACCCTGAACTCTTACTGCCCAAGGGCACAGCAAATGGAATCCTCTTAAAAGGAAACTTAGCTGAACTCCCTAACCTTAAGAGTTGTACAGAAACAAGAACAGTTCAGTAACAGGGTAAGCTACCAGCTTATTTCACACTCACAAGCAGCTTCAGGATCAGCTCTGTCAGGAGAAACTTCTTGATCAGCATCTTCTTCTCCAAACAACTGGCTGTATAATAATTAAGAACAACACCACCACACTAGAATTTCATCATATCTTGTTAAAGACTGAAATATTTGCTAATGGATATATATTCACTTTAGAATTCTTGATATCAGAGAACCATTTCATACACTGCTTTTTAAATTATTTGGATTAATCACACACAGTCTTAACACTGACAACATAAAATGTCCAATACAAAAATGAATTCAGCAAACCACTTCCGTATAACTCAATAGTTCACCTAGCATTGTATTTATACGGCAGTACTGAATGCATTGGTTATAACCCTCCAAGATCCCAGCAAACTTTAGATCTGTTAATACATGCATTAAACTGAAGAATGTGTTAACTTCACACACAGGTGAAGAATAAAGTAAACTTAACCTACACTACAGTGTCAAACTGGCAGATTTTCTGCAATATTAAAGCAAGGCCTAAGTACTAACCCACCTTCCACCTTCACATTAAAAAACAACCACCAGCAAAAAAAAAAAGAAAACAAAACCCAAAAAAACCCCACACCACACAAACAAACAAAAACACACACACAAAAAAAAAAACACAAAAAAACCAAAAAAACCCCACCAAACAAAACCCCACAAACCTGCACCCCAAAACCCAGATCAAAGAACTGGATATTTTCCCTATAATCCATATTCATTTGAAAAAGTAACCAAACCAAAAAGTATATGTCCACTTCATTTCTCTGCCTGTAGAATTTAGCAACCAGAAGAGTAAACCACAGTATCCATTTTCTTTTTAAATAAATTACTTACTTGAACAAATACTTAGCCCACACAATGCAGTGGATAGGTTCTGATGGCGTATTTCGGATTGTGCAGCCTGGAAAAGTCTTCTGAGTTGGTTTGGGATGACATTCATAACATTCTGTCACTCCCTGGTAAAAAGTGAAATATTTACTTGTCACACTGTGAAGGCTATTGGTAACATATGCTACTACCAGTTGAACTGTAACTGTATCTCAAAACACCCAATGCCCTGTTGTCTAAAACAGCCAACAGTTTAAACTTAAAGTGACAAGAGTAATAATACACAAACTAACCTTTTTGATAACTGTTACTTGTCCAAGGTAGCCTGCGGTCCCACTCTCTATAAGAGGAACATCAGCAGCCAGACACATCCTGTTCACATGGTTACGGGCAACTACAAAACCAAGAGTTTTTAAAGAAAAACTCGAATAATTAGAAAAAAAATTTTACTACTCCAAATTCAAACTAGCTTCCTATGAAAACATGTATCCTTAATCTGCCTTATTTCATTAGGGAGCACTACACATTTTTCACAATTTTCCAATTAACACAAAAGATATCAACACATATATAGCAAACTCAACTGAATAAAGTTACATACCTACACACAATAATCATCAGTTCACATAAAGCAGCAGCACAGCAGTTAATATTTACTTTCTAAACCCCTGTCAAAGCACTAACTACCCTTTAAGTTTCTCATAAAGCACACAAGCATTAGGAGAAATTAAGAGGATACTTGTTTTTTAACTGACATTGCAGAAGTACTAAAAGGAGAACACATTAAAGGTCTGTTTGTATGAACAAGCAACAGTATTTTTATCTCCAATATAAAATCATGGTGAAAACTTCACCTCTGTTATCCAGAGCATTCATAACCAACGTAAACTGGCGGAAGAACTCCACATTATAGTCAGGGCTACAGGAGAAAAAAAAAACAAAACCAAACAAAAAACCAATACTCAAAATGGTATATCAAAGTTATTATTATTGCCATAACAGAAACAATACACATGGCAAAGTGTGGACTGATGTTTCTGTGATAAATTACACATATTATGAATTTACTGCTAGCCTTTAAATGCCCCATTTGCCTTCTGCCCATTTTAAAGCTGGATGAAAGCCTCTGGAATGAAGCTATTGCAATTAGTACTAATTTGACCAATGAAACAGGCAGACAACTAAGAAGTGATTATACTGTTCTGACCTAATGAGTAAATTGGCTGAGCTGTGGTAACAGACCTTAAAAACCACCAGCTGAGGCTAAAACGTGCACACTGTAATTACCATAGCTCCTCAGACTGTTGATAATTCATTATACTGTGATAGCTCAATTAGTTTTGATTGTGCCTCCATACTTTTAGAAGCCAAGACACAGGATTTTATAATCTCAATGCTTTAGTATGTTTACACTGCATTTTTCTGATTTAAAGAAGGTGACAAGAGAGTACAGAGGAAACAGGATTAACGGCTTTACAGTTTCAGAGGGAAGCAATGAGTCAGTGTTTCAGTGGCTAATAGGAAATTCAGAGTTCAAACCTTAACATGACAGAATATCAGTTTTTAAGAAACCAAAGAAAAGTAAAACATGGGAAACAGCTAATGAAAATCTACATAATCCTGTACTTATTGGTTACGGATCATAAAGACTAAATTTTAACAGTTTTGTACACGTATAAATGACTGTTACCTAAAAGGACTTACTTCATTACAGACTCAACATTGACATTTATTTTAATCTAATTATTGCTCAAAACATCAGGGCAGCCTTACAGTGTAGAAACTTATATAGTAAGTATTGCTAATAAAATAGACGCAAACAAATGACTACAACTTAATACCAGAGCCTAAGAAAACTCATTCAAAATCCACACTCCCACTCTGGTTTGTGGTAGTCTCATATTTACAGCTTTTTCTTCTTACTGTGGTAGCTGTGTAAAACACCTTAAATCACCCCGTCATAGCACTTAAGTAACACAGTCCTTGCAAACGAAAACATGCAATTAGAGCATAAAACCAAACATACTTCATGACGCTATCATGGTAAGCTATAATATTAGCCTCTGGATAAAACTGTAACACGCTTTCCTTGGCAACCTAGAAACAAACAAAAAACAAACAAACAAAACTTATTATTTCTTCCTTCCTTCTAAAGATAGACTTAATACCAGTTGAGTATCAAGTTGACTACCTTAAGAGATTTAAATACTTTTGTAATGAAATTCTGTGGATAGTCATGATCAACCAACCAACATTTCCCTCTTCACAGTAGAAACAAGATTGTGACATATTTCTAACACTCAGTATTATTTTGTGGACAGTAAGACATAACCCTTGACTTTTAACTCACCTGTGATTTTGATCTTCCAACATGTTTCTTTTGAAACAAAAATTGCCTGTTGAGATTGCTGACATCGATAGTATCCAAATCAATCTATAAACACACAAGAGACAGCCATTTCAGTTTTACAGAAACAAAAGGAACAAAACCATTAACAGAGTTTGAAGCAAATGTGACTGACCAAAATGCATAAACTTTAAAGACACTTTTTCAGACCTGCATACAACGGTTACATCTGTACTATAACAACTATGGAAGCACAAGTGATAACCTAATCATGTTCAGGAATCCAGGCATTTTAAATAATTACTAACGATGGAGCCACATGTAAGAAGTTAAGGGTTACACAACAAACTTTCTGAATAAAGAGTCCCTACTAAAACCACAAGTGAATTTTGAGATACATATGCACAGTAGTTAGGACAATCAGTTACTGACCTTCTACTACATACCACAGAATAAAGATTTTGGTGAGAATTTATCAAGAGCACAGTGTACAGACTCAGAAGGGACACTGCAGAAATTGGTCTAGATAAGTCCAGTCAGACTCTACATGTGACTAACCACCCTGAACACTGTCTCTGTTCCACAGTTCCCCAAGGCTGAAAAAAGGCTTCTCAGCAAACTAATTAGTACTTTACATTTGAACATGGCTTTGAGCAACTGAATCAGTACACTGAGAACTGCGCTGTGTTCTAATCCACACACTGCAGAGGAAAAGGTTTTACTGGTTGTCACTAGAACTAACTGCTTAAGTGTATATTAAAAAATTAGGAAGTCTACTCACAGAAAAAAATAATCCAATCACGCAATTAAAACGTCTAAAAACCTATACCACAGAACACCTCTGATGAGCAACCTCAAAGGGTGTCATAACTGTAATCCTCGTAACAGCCAAGACTTTATTTATTAATACGTGCACATGAGCATGAGAATTTCAAATGTGTTTATCTCCTACCACAATAACTAAGACTTAATTAGAACTTTAAGAAGATTTATTCCTACCTCTGGTACCACTATTTTTCCTTTAAACAATTTCTCTGATCAACAACACTTTTAGAAGTCCACTCCTGTCCCTAACATTTTTAACTAGAAATAGAGACAATTTTTCTGAGCCCAAGATATTTCTCCCCAGTTTCCAAAGACAATAGTCCAGGGTTCAGCAGTGCCAATTACTTTTCTCCTTCCTAGTAGCTGGTGCAGTGCTGTGTTTTGACTTTAGTCTGAGAAGAATACTGATAACACACTGATGGTTTAGCTGTTGCTAAGTAATGCCTACTCTGATCAAGGACTTTCTCAGTTTGATGCTCTGCCACGGAGGAGGGGCACAAGAAGCCAGGAGGAAGGAGACAGGACACCTGAACCAAACAAGCCAAAGGAGTATTCCATACCACAGCACATCATGCCCAGTATATAAACCAGGAGGAAAGCACCCAGAAGGGCAGATCGCTGCCCGGTCAGGCTGGGTATAGGTCAGCAGGTGGTAAGCAATTGTATTGTGCATCATGGGTGTTTATTAGTGGGCTTAAACCATAACAGTTCTTTGTGGCACCCAACATGGGCACAAAGTGTTAAGATAATAACATATCTGACCGGAGTGTGTCTAATCATATTTGTGATAAGCATTTATTGTTTTGGATTAATAGTCAATCATCAAATTGTTGATTTCTTCACTCTCAAAGTTGTTGCTCTTGATCTCGGAATTTCAGCATGTCAAACCTTAAAGCCTGTATTTGCTGTATTAGTGTTTATTGGCTGGGGGCTTTGGGCTAAGGTTCTTATTACCATAAAGGACAGTGAAACAACTTGTAATACAATGGACACATGGACCATGAAACTGATCTAGCTTGCAGTACCAGTGTGGTCACCATCTCTATACTTTGGGAGGTATATAATAGAAGTGTTTAGCAAATACATATCTTTTTTCCCCTCCTTGGGTGATAAACCTGTGAAGGAGACATTCCCTTCGCTTCCCAGCCTCCCCCCTCCCCCCAGACTACTTACAGCATCATTTGAAAGCTCTGAAAGTTTTGAATGGCCTTTGGATATCCTTGAAACCTGCCTGCTGATTGTGATGGGGATCACCATGTTGGCACACATACAGAGCATGTTCTACCCACAACCATTTTGTCTGATCTCAAAAGATAAGCAAAGTCGGGTTTCGGTCTTGTCTAGAGTTAGACGACGATATATAAGAAACAAGAAATTTTCCCAAAGGCTGGACAGACAGGAGCAGCAGGGTGTGTGGGATAGTATGGGCAAGTATCTAGGCCAGCGGGCCCCTCCAGTGCATTAGAACTTCACCACTGAAGAAGTACAAAATCCAGAAAAATCTGTAAAACACTTAAATGAGGTGTGTTGTTATCCCAGTCATACCAGAAAGAAACAAATCAAGGCAAGGTTCTGTGGCTTAGCCTATAATTAGAGAACCCTGTACAACACTAACCAGCACCTTCAAATGGAAAAAAAAAGGTCTCTGGATCTGATGGCAAAGCAACTGACAATGCAGCTACTCTATTCCAAACACAGCATCTACACCAACCCTAGTGACAAGTACAGCAGCTACTCAAACTCCAACTGCAACAGATAACGCAGCTACTCCAAGTACAGCAGATAAACCAGCCCCAGCGACAAGTACAGCAGTTACCCAAACCATGACAACAGATATTGCAGCCACTCCAACCATAACCACTGCAGCTAAACCTTAGGACCAATTGATGCCAATATCAGTTGCCCCTGTACACAAGTGGAAAGGCAAAAAAAACCAACCAAACAAAAAAAAACCAACACCACACTCACTATCCGGGACAGCATCTGATCAACAGTCCTTATCACATGAATCAGAGAAAGAAGAAGAAGAAGAGGTGACTTAATCCCAGACCTCAACCGAGCCACAGAATATATGAAAAGATTTTACCTGTCAACCAGGGGAGCACATCATCACCTGGCTGTTCCGATGTTGGGACAATGGAGCCAATGGTCAAAAAGTAGAAGGTACAGAAGCTAAGCAGCTGGGATCACTTGCTAGAGAAGGGGGAATTGACAAAGCAATTGCAAGAGAGAAAAAGTCCCTCAGCATGGATGTGGCTCTTGGCAGCTGTGAAAAAAAGGTTTCCATACAAGGATGATGTTATGAGTCACTTGCCCAAGTGGACCACACTACAGAAAGGCATCCAGTCTCTGAAAGAATCAACCATTGCAGAGATGATCTAACGCAAGCCAGACGCCAGGGAGGAACCCGTAAATCCAAATGAAGTCAAATGTACACAACCCATGTGGCAGAAATTTACACAGAATGCACCGTCATCATACGCCCATTCATTTACAACAGTAACCTGGAATGACATAGTACCACCAAGAATGGAAGAAATTATTTATCTGTTAGCCCAGGAAGCTAGGAATTCGTAACAAAAAAAAAAACAAAAAACAAACCCAACAAAAAAAAAAGGCAGAAGAGGACAATTAAAAACAAGGGGCTTCCTCCTAAATCTGTTGTCCCCAAGCAGAACCGCTTTGCTAATGAGGAAACGCACTCACACCAAAAACAGCCAGCTGGTACACTGCTAAAGAAGATCTCTACTGGTGCTGCCAGGAAAAAGTGGCAAGTCATAGTAGTAGGGGACTCTACTTTCAAAGGGACAGAAGCACTCATCTGTCAGCCTGACCTGGTGTCATGGTTTAAACCCAGCCAGACAGTTAATTCACTCACTCCCCCCCTTCCCCCCCCCAAGGGATGGGGATGAGAATCGAAAGAACGCAGCTCCCACAGGTTGAAACAAGAACAATCCAGTAACTAATGTATAAAACAAATCACTACTGCTACCACCAATGATAAAAATGATAAAGAGAAAATAACAAGGGAAGAGAATACGATAACACTTGCCGAAACAAGTCCAATCCAGAAGCCCGTTTCTTTCCGGGTAACTCCCAGTTACCTCCCCGTGCATGACGTACTGTGGTATGGAATACCTCTTTGGCTAGCTTGGGTCAGGCGCCCTGTCTCTGCTTCCTCCCGGCTTCCCCTCCTCCCTGGCAGACCACGAGACTCACAAAGTCCTTGGTCAGGGTAAACATGACTTATCAACAACTAAAAACATCGGTGCTATCAGCACTGTTCCCAAGCTGAAAGACAAAACACTATGCTGCACCAGCTACCAAGAAGGAAAAGAACTGACTGCTACTACTAAGCCCAGGACACCTGGTCTCAAGGGACATGTGTTGCCTACCTGGGGCACAGATAAGGGATGTGGCAGAGAGGCTGCCTGCTCTAATAAGTCCCACAGACTATTACCCACTTCTAGTGATACATGTGGGTGCTAAGGATTTAGATAGTAGTTGCCTGGGGAACATAAAGAAGGACTACAGAGCCCTGGGAGAGGTGGTTAGGGGCTCTGGAGCTCAGACAGACTTTTCATCAATTCTCCAGGATACAGGGGAAGACGTTAAAAAAAGCTAGGAGGATTGGCCAGGTTAATAAATGGCTAAAAGGGTGGTGTCATAGTCAGGGGTTTGGGTGTCTTGAACATCGGACCCAAGTTTAGAGTCCAGGTCTACTGGGGACTGGAGGAACTGGTCTGATGATAAAGAAGGGGAAGTGTAGTTTTGGTACGAGGCATGCCAGGCTGGTCAAGGAGGCTTTAAACTACATGCATTGGGGGAGGGGGGTATCATTCCATCCCAACACACCCAGTCAGTTGCCAGCACCTATAATAACTACTCGGAGCAATGTAGAGACATTCCAGCTGCTCCAGCCAATAAGCCAGCTTAATTTGGAGCTCAGCTCAGATGCCTCGATACAAACACCCATAGCATGGGGAACAAACAAGAGGAATTAACAGATATGTGCACATGTCGTGGTTTAAACCTTAGCCAAACAGCTTGTTCACTCACGCCCACTGAGTGGTGCTGGGCTGAGAGCAATCAAGGCCTCCCCCCCGCCAGGGCTCTCCCCTTCCCCACTCCCAGAGGAACAGGGAAGAGGATCGAAAGAGTGCAACTCCTATGGGTTGAGACAAGAACAGTCCAGCAACCAATGTACAACACAAATCACCACCGCTACCACCACTGACAACAATGATAAGAGAAAATAACAAGGGAAAAGAATACAATACCACCGGCCAAGAAACAAGTCCCACCCGGAAGCCCGTGTCCATCTGGGTAAATCCCAGTTACCCCCCACCCCGGGCATGACGTGCTGTGGTATGGAATACCTCTTTAGATAGCCTGGGTCAGGCACCCCATCTCTTCTTCCTCACGGCTTCCCCTCCTCCCTGGCAGAGCATGAGCCTCACAAAGTCCTTGGGCAGGGTAAACATCACTTAGCAACAACCGAAAACATCAGTATCACCAACACTGTTCCCAGGCTGGAAGTCAAAACACAGCACTGCACCAGCTACCACGAAGGAGAAACATGACTGCTACTGCTGAACCCAGGACAGCATGTCTACAGGGTTATGATATAATAGGCATCACAGAAACATGGTGGCATGGCTCATAAGACTGGAATGTTGGAATGGAAGGTTATAGGCTCTTTAGAAAAGAAAGGCCCAGCAGATGGGAGTGGGACTTGCCCTTTATGTTAGGGATAGGCTAGAGAGTATGGAACTCTGTCTGGGGACAGGTGATCAGGTAACAGATTTTGTGGGTCAAGGTTAAAGGGAAAACAGCTATGGGAGACATTACTGTGGGGATCTGTTACAGACCAGCTGATCAAGATGAACCTGTGATGAAGCACTCTATAGATAGGAAAAGTCTCATGCTTGTAGGCCCTTGTTCTCATGGGGGCTTTCAACCACCCTGATATCTGTTGGAACAACAGTACAGCCCGACACAAGCAATCCAGGAGGTTCCTCGATTGTGTGGAAGACAACTTCCTTCTGCAAGTAATAAAGGACCCAACAAGGAGAGGTGCCATGCTTGACCTCATGCTCACCAACAGGGAAGGGCTCGTTGGAAATGTGACTCTCCAGGGCAGCCTTGGATACAGCGATCAGGAGATGGTTGAATTTGAGATCCTCAGGACAGTGGGAAGAGTGGGCAGCAATCTCACTGCCCTGGCCTTCAAAAGAGCAGACTTTGGCCTCTTCAGGAACCTGTTTAGTAAGGTTTCATGAGATATAGCCCTAGAGGCTGGGGGGGGGGGGGGGCAAGACTCTTGGTTGATATTCAAGGATCATCTGCTACAAGCTCAGGAGTGTTGCATCCCAACTAGAAGGAAGTGCAGCAGGAGGGCCAGGAGACCTCCTTGGATGGATAAGGAGCTGCTGAAGAAACTTTGAAGGAAAAAAAGAGGTGGAACCAAGGACAGGCAGCCTGGGAAGAGTACAGGGATGTTGACCAGGAAGCTATGGACCAGGTTAGGAAAGCTACGGCTCAGTTAGAATTAAACTTGGCTGAGGTTCTGAATTACTTCTTTGCCTCAGTCTTCACTGGCAAAGGCTCTGACCACATCACCCAAGTCTTGGCAGGCAGACGCAGGGACTGTAAGAATGAAGACCTTGGGCCCACTGTAGGAGAGGATCTGGTTTGAAACCATCTTAAAAACCTGAACGTACACAAGTTCATGGGACCTGATGAAATCTATCCGCGGGTCCTGAAGGAGCTGGCGAATGAAACTACTAAGCCACTGTCAGACATATTTGAAAAATCATGGCAGTCAGGTGAAGTTCCCGATGAGTGGAAAAAGGGAAATATAACCCCCATTTTCAAGAAGGGGAACTGGATGACCTGAGTAATTACAGATAACAAGCCCATCTGTATGTTGCACCTCTGCCCTGATGGCCTGAAGTGTCATGGGCCCACTGGGCCAAAAATAATTCGCCTTTATGTTGCCAAACTAAGTCCATCTGAGCCACTTAGCAGCTTTAGCCACTTCTTGGTTGGGCTGGTGTTCCTCAGTGGCCCAACACCTGGGTACATGAGCATCTACATGGCATACCTTCACCACCAGGTGCTGCACCCAGACAACAATAACTTGCCACAGTTCAGTAGCCCAGATGGATTTACCTCTGCATTGCCAGTTGCTCTGCTTCCATTGCTGCAACCAGTAAAATCAGCTCTTCCGCTCCATCTGGGAAGCTGCTCACCAGAGACAGAAGCCACGGCTTTCATGGGATGATAATCCTTGACCTTTGTTTGCCTTTTCAATTCAAACACCTGTTCCTCCAGAGCTGAGAAACCTTTTCTATCCCACTTCCTCATGTCTTCTCTGTGATCTCACAGGTAAAACAATCAGGAGGCCCGTGGCCTATCCCTCCTATATCTTCTCTCTCGAGCAGTAGGACACCTCTTGGTAATAGCTGAGACATGGGTTGGTACACGTGAGGAACTGAACAGATCAGATAGAGTGTCTCTCAATTGTTTAAACTCCTGGGTCAGCTTTTCCACAGCTGAAATGATGGAAGAGGTGAGACTGTCTTCAAACTGTCAGAGTTTATGAATCATTTCATCCACTCTTGGTGGTACTATGTCATTCCAGGTTACTGTTGCCAATGAATGTGCATATGGTGACAGTGCATTCCGTGTGAATTTCTGCCACATGGGTTATGTACATCCGATTTCCTGTGGATCTACAGGTGCATTCCCAGAATCTGGCCTGCAACAGATCATCTCTACAATAGCTGTTTCCCTCAGAGACTGGATGAATTTCTATAGCATGGTCTACTTGACCTAACAATTCAAAACATGCTCCTTGTACAGAAACATTTCTTTCATAGTGTCATGGTTTAAGCTCAGCCACACAGCTCGTTCACTCACTCCACCTCCCCCAAGCTTCCGGAGGGATGGGGAGGAGAATTGAAAGAACGTAACCCCCACAGGTTGAGATAAGAACAGTCCAGTAACTAAAGCATAACACAGGCCACTGCTGCTACCACCAATAGTAATAATGATAAGTGAAATAACAAGGGAAGAGAATACAAATACTCACAAGCTGCCGAACAATACCCAGCCCAACCAAGCAGTTATCTAGCCCTTCCGGGTAACTGCCCTCAGTTTTAGATCCTGGGCCTTGGTCCTTAGTCAGAGTAAACATGACTTAGCAACAACTAAAAACATTGGTGTTATCAGCTTTGTTCCCAGGCTGAAAGTCAAAACCACAGTACTGCACCAGCTACTAAAAAGGAAAAAAATGACTGCCAATGCTGAACCCTGGACAGTATCCACCCCTTATTCCATACCATTCACGTCATGCTCAGATCCAACATTTTTCAATATACCATCACTCTCATCTCATACATATACATACACATCCACACAGAGAGAGAGATCATTCCTTAGTGCATGGACCAATCTCTATAAAGCTGCTGAGTCCATCTGGTCCATGTCAGGCTCCATCTCTTGTAACAGTCTTTCAGAGCAGGAGAGGCTATATGCAGTGTTCACACTTGTGAATAACCTGCTCAACAGTGTCCATTGCTAAGTCCACCCCTTGATCACGAGTCCATCTATATGCTGCATCTCTGCTCTGATGGCCTGAGGTGGCCTGGGCCCATCAGGCTCAAAATAATTCACCCTCCCCTGCAGCAGTTTCTGCAACTTGTCATTGGGGACTCCATCCAGCTGCCTTCATTCTCCAACACTTCCAAAGCACTGGAGGGGCCCAGTGGACTAGATACTTGCCCATACTGTCCCACACACCCTGCCACTGATGACTGTGCAGCCTTGGAGAAAACCTCTTAGTCCTCCTATATCAGCGTTTAATGCAAGACAAGACCCAAACGCGACTCCGCTTATCTTTCATGATGAGACAAAATGGTCGTGGGTAGAACACACTCTGTATGCATGCCAACATGGTGATCCCCATCACAATCAGCAGGCAGGTCTCAAGGCTATCCAAAGGCCATTCAAAACCTTCAGAACTCTCAAATGATGCTGCTATACTTGTCACTGGGGCTGGTGCAGCTGCTGTGCTTGGAGCTGGTGCAGCTGCGCTACCTGTTACAGTCAGTTTGAGTAGCTGCTGCACTTGTCACTAGGGTGTGTGGCAATGTCTCCCTCACAGGCTGACCACCTGAGGAGGGGAAAAAAGATGTACAATTGCTAAGCACTTCTATTACATACCCCCTAAAGTATAGAGGTGGTGACCACACTAGGAACACAAGCCAGATCAGTTTCCTGATCAATGATTCTATTGCATTTCAAGTCATTACTATAAAGTACAATGAGACAAGAACCTTAGCCCAAGGCCCTCAGCCAATAAACACTAACACTGCAAACACCAGCTGTAAGTAAGGTACAACATGCTGAAAGGGTGAGATCAAGAGCAACAAATTTGAGAGGCAATAAATCAGCATTGTGACAAGTGACTGTTAACCTGAAACAATGAATGCTTATCATAAATACAATTTGACACACTCCAGTCAGATCTGTCATTATCTCAAACCTTTGTGCCCCACACTGGGAGCCAAAAAGAACTGTTGTGGTTGAAGGCCAACCACCCAGATCGCTCTCTCACTCCCCCCCCTCCTCCCCCGGAGGGATGGGGAACAGAATCAAAAGAATGTAACTCCCACAGGTTGAGATAAGAACAGTCCAGTAACTAAGGTATAACACAAACGGCTACTGCTACCACCAATAGTAATAAGGGAAATAACAGGGGAGGAGAACACAACCGCTCACCACCTGCCAACCAATACCCAGCCTGACTGAGCAGTGATCTAGCCCTTCTGGGTAACTGCCCCCAGTTCTACATCCTGGGCATGATGTGCTGTGGTATGGAATACATCTGTGGCTAGTTTGGGTCAGGTGTCCTGTCTCTGCTTCCTCCCAGCTTCCCCTCCTCCCTGGCAGAGTATGAGACTCACAAAGTCCTTGGTCAGAGTAAACATGACTTAGCAACAACTAAAAACATCGGTTTTATCAGTGCTGTTCCCAGGCCAAAAGTCAAAACCACAGTGCTGCACCAGCTACTAAAAAGGAGAAAAATGACTGCTACTGCTGAACCCAGGACACTAAATAACACTAAATAAAAGCACTTGTGGATATAGAGCAAACAGAAGATGTACAATGCTTTAGGCAAGTATTATAAAGCACTCTTTTTTTACCCATAGGATCCTAGTAACTACTGAGTCTTGTATCTTTTAATGAAAATGGCATTTGTGTGAAAACACATTTCTACCCACTTTCCTTTCTCTTAAGACACACTAAAGCTTGCTTAGTCCAAAGCCAGAAAGCCCAAGAACCTCAAGTGATAATTATAAAGTGCATCGTTAAAACTTCCATTACCCAGAAAGCTTTCAGAATTTTAACTTGAGATGATAACAAATGACATAATCCACAACTGAAAACAGTACTACCGAGACCAAAAGAAGCAAAGGAATTTTTACTCTAAAGAGAATACTTGAGAGCTGCCCTGAACCCAGGACAAGACCTCAAGAGAAGCTTCCATCTAGCTCAGAATGATCAGAATATAACAGTTATTATATATATCTTATCTTGTCCAGCTGGAGACCAGTAACGAATGGTGTCCCTCAGGGATCTGTGTTGGGACCGGTCTTGTTTAACATCTTCATCGCTGACATGGACAGTGGGACTGAGTGCGCCCTCAGCAAGTTTGCCAATGACACCAAGCTGTGTGGTTCGGTTGATACCCTGGAGGGAAGGGATGCTTCCCCAGAGGGACCTCGACACACTTGAGAGGTGGGCTGATGCCAACCTCATGAGGTTTAACCATGACAAGTGCAAGGTCCTATACCTGGGTTGGAGCAATCCCAGGCAGAGCTACAGGTTGGGCAGAGAAGAGATTCAGAGCAGCCCTGCGGAAAAGGACTTGGGGGTGCTGGTCGATGAGAAAATGAACATGAGCAGGCAGTGTGTGCTTGCAGCCCAGAAAGCCAACCATATCCTGGGCTACATTAAAAGGAGCATGATCAGCAGGTCGAAGGAGGTGATCCTGCCCCTCTACTCTGCTCTTGTGAGACCTCACCTGGAGTATTGTGTGCAGTTCTGGTGTCCTCAACATAAAAAGGACATGGAACTGTTGGAACAAGTCCAGAGAAGGGCCACGAGGATGATCAGGGGACTGGAGCACCTCCAGTATGAAGACAGGCTGAGGAAGTTGGAGCTGTTCAGCCTGGAGAAGAGAAGGCTGCGTGGAGACCTCATAGCAGCCTTCCAGTATCTGAAGGGGGCCTATAGGGATGCTGGGGAGGGACTCTTCATTAGAGACTGTAGTGACAGGACAAGGGGTAACGGGTTATAACTTGAACAGGGGAAGTTTAGGTTGGATATAAGAAGGAAATTCTTTCCTGTTAGGGTGGTGAGGCACTGGAATAGGTTGCCCAGGGAGGTTGTGAATGCTCCATCCCTGGCAGTGTTCAAGGCCAGGTTGGACGAGGCCTTGGGTGATATGATTTAGCGTAAGGTGTCCCTGCCCACAGCAGGGGGTTGGAACTAGATGATCTTAAGTTCCTTTCCAACCCTAATGATTCTATGATTCTATTAATATAACTTTTATATTGTTCTAATTTTTGTACTTTAGAAGGAAAGTCCTCAGAGCTTCCTAAGATATATATATATTTTCACTTTCAGACTTGGATTTTGAATATTTAGTTTTGCTCTTCATAAGCGCAAAGGCACTGCCTTTCCACAAACTATACTTAATGAAATCACTTATTTGCAATTTGTCTGGCATTCAAAAATACTAGGTTTTAAAAACAGTATTAACATTGTTTCCAAAACTAATTCACAACTTATAAAAATATAAAGCATTTTCAGGTGTCCAAGTTTGTTAGTATTTAATAATCATGAAAACCCTCAATACCGCTAATGATGAGAGCAATTTTTTGTCCCAATAGCCAATTCCCTCTCTGCATAACAATTCTCTTTCTGCTCTCACCTTGTCTTATGCCCACCCGTTCTGTATGTTATCAAAACATTACTGTCTTGCATAAAACATTGCCAATAATCTTTTTTTAATTAATAAGGCTCTGATCCAACATGTACTTGAGTCCAACTTGCCTTGAAAGATAATTAAAAAAAATCAAGTAAAAAAAATAAAATCAAACTATAGTAAGTGAAACAATAAGCAAACTGCAATGAAATTTATACCCAATGACTAACTGGAAAATCAGGAGATATTAAATGGACTGCAGGAGTACACGAATGATATATTAAGGTAGGAAAAAGAAGGGAAAAAAAAGTGCAGAAAATGCAGGCTTCCACTTTTTTGCACACGTTTACTTCACCAATACAATATTAAAATTGGATAGGCTCTTGGCAGCAGGCTGAAATCAAAGGGACAACCTGCAATTACACTTAAGCATATCCTACAAGTTTTAAAATAGTATTTCAGTAGAAAGGCCTTAGCTGTCTGAATAACAAAGCAAATCAGTAGCTGTACTCTTCTACAAGCTGATATAGTTTTAGCTAAAAACTGTTTCTAACATGCTTTGCTGAAACAAGTCTGACTATAAAAAACTTCTCACAACTTGTCATGCAAAAACCTCAGATGTGACTCCTGGCCAGGCACGCACAAGGGAAAACATATTCAAGGAAACAGACCTGTGCTCCAGCTGGATTTGTACTCCTATAAATTCTTTAAACCATATACTTTTCATAACTACAACAAGAAATTCTTAATAAAGGTCTGGAAACTGGGTAATTAGAATTTTGCCAACAGTATTTCTCTCCTACCTGTTTTCACTAACACCCTCACAATTCTGCCCTTCCTATACATGCTCAGAGAATAGTAGCAGGAAGCAAAACTGAAAGCACAGCCCGCGGAAGCTGTCGTGACCGGAGTCCTAGGACTAACAGCTTTACAGATCGGTATCTGAAAACACAGTTCACCTCCCATGAATTTTGTTTTTTGCTGCAATCCATCACTAGGCTATTACCCACAGTATTAGCAAAGGCGGTATTAAACAAAACTAAGACTTTAAAGATCACTCGTGGGGCAGCTAACATGGCACGCCGCTGTTTCCCAGGAGATTTAATCTACGGGCACCCAGAGAAGCGAAGCCGCTCCCCCGCCGAGTTACGGCGGAATCCGCCGCTGGCCTGGGATCGCGGCCCGGCCGCTGGGGGAAAGCCCTCTCTCTGTTAGGGAGCCCGAGCACACCTCGGGGTGTCCCGCTCTGAGACGAGGGCGCGGATGGCGCCCACAGATCGCAACCCCTTTGTGGCGGGGCCCATCCCCGACGCACCCGGCCGCTTTGGCGGGCCGGGAGCAGTTTAAAAACACGCAGACAATGCGGCTGGCGGGAGCGGCCGCGCCGCCACAGTGCCCCAGCCCCCGCCCCGCTCACCACATCCCCGGCCGCGCCACCAGCCCCCTACCCGCCCCAACCCCGGCCCGCACCACGTCGATGTTGCTGAAGCCGGTGAGCACCAGGTCCTTGAGAAGCTCGCAGCCGATGCCGCCGGCTCCCACCACCAGGAGCCGCGCCTGGACCACAGCCTCTGCCAGGTCGCTGCGTAAGGAGCCCGACACTGGGCCCAGCACCGACATGACGATAGGCGGGCAACAGAAAGACACACACAACTCTCTTCAGCCGGGCCGCAGTCCGAACACCGAGCCTAACAAAACCGAAGCAACAACCACCCACAATGCCCTCTGTCGAACATAAGAGCCTCAAGCCTCTCCCACGCACCGCCCCGGAAGATTGCAGCGCGGGCGGGGCGGGGCGCGGCGCGGCGCGGCGGAGCGCGGGTTCGAGTCCCACTCTCGTCGCCACTGTCTGGGTCTGCCTTGGCTGGGGGTTGCCTGTGGTCCAGGGAAGCTGGCTTTTCCCTGCCTACTGCAGACAGGGCTTGAACCACGAACTTCCCACCCGGGCTACCGGCTGTAGTCGAGGAACAGAGCAGGCGGACGCCCGCGGAAAGCAGGGGCAGCGCTCTGGGCTGAGCACGAGATTTGTGTATCTGCCAGTCTAGTCTGAGTTGCCCCCTGCAGCCGTCATGGTGAGCATTCTTCCTTTAAAAAGTAGTTTTGCAAACACATTCCATAACTTTAGCTCCCACCCGTCCCCTTTTTAAATCCACACTTTTAGTGCATTGTTTTATGCAACAGCATTAAACCTGTACAAAACGCTTCAAAGACACTTAAATTACTCCTCCATTAAGTCAATTAAAATACTGCAGTTCAGCCTAAACTAACAGGGAACTCCACAGAAGACTTGAGACTGCTTTAAACTAAAGCAGCTTGATGAGTCTGTGAGGACCAGACTGTGGTAACAAAGCAGGTGCTGTGCCTACCCCATCACTGTACCTGAGAGGGGAACAAAAGCTCCAACAAAAACCTCCACCCTTTCCCCTTCCAAAGAAATGTGACTGTCAGAGCACATTTCAAGCACATTTCACTATGCAAATGTAGCTTATTCCTCATCAGAAAAACACAGAGAAAAGCTTCATGATATGAAGACTGCAGTGACAGCAAGGCTTCTTCAGCCATTACCCACTGAGTTTTCAATCTGTGGTCAAAACAAAGCAGATTTGTTTTTTTAAAGTCAAACTTACATTAAGTTCTTCACTGCTAATAGTTTCTAAAAATTGCATCCTGTTTGGCTGATGAATGTTAACAGACTGTCTCATTTCAGTTAGCTATACTTTCTCCTTTATTCTCCTCCCCAAACGTTAAGTGTAACTACAATCAGGAAACAAGCTCTACAATTCAATATCCATGTGTAACCAAAGCATGCGAGTTTTCTGCCACCACATTTTAGAGGCATGTTCATACTTCAATCAGTTATTCATGAAAATAAGCACAATGTCATCAAATTAATTTAATTTTTCACCACATCTGAGGAAAATTCTGTTGCATAGTTACACTCTTTCACCTGTATGTAGTAAAAAACCCCAAACCATCAGATTTTCCATCTATGCAGAGAAATACAATTTATTTAAATAATCTCTTATCTGGGTCCTCTTGTACAAAAATAAATTCTTCAAGAGGGGTTTGGTGATTAGTTGGCCAGCATCTTCTCTCACACGTGTAAACCGGAGCAGTTCCAAATTCCACTGACAGATCTAATAAACAAAGCAATAAAGGCATGTAATGTAAAGGTATGAAAACTGACATCACACAGCTGTGCGTGTATCGAATTAGAATGATCAGAAAGATTCATACAACACATTCCAGCAAACTCTTCACATCCATGTCCCTGTGCCAACAACAAAAAGTCTATAGCGGCTCTGTTCTGCAGTGTTGCATGTCTCACAGAGTCAACATTAAACAACAAATCAGAAATTGCCTTTGATGTAGCATTTGTCTGCTTAGCAAGCCAGCAACCTAGCTTGTTTAACTGAGCCAAGGCCCTGGCTGAAGCACTTACAGTGATTTGGCATATTATGATTGGATACATGCCTTGAAGACCCTTAGTGACTAGTATACAATTGGTTAAACACAGGTGTGAGAACTCAACCTTGAAAGCTTGCCAACAGTCCACAGTTCTCATTAACTTGGTGAATTCCAGTTTCTTATCTATCTTGCTTGCTTAAGCTTCTTCAGGCCTCTCATGGCCTTGCTGTATCTTTCAGGATTATTCAAAGTTTATGTACCAATTATGCATTCTCCTGTGAGAACACTGTCTCCACATCTCCCCCCTTTTGTTTTATCCAGTAACAAGTCACTACTACAGCAAGGCACACACATTTACATTAGCAGAGTAACTATTACAGGGTGCAGCAGCATGTTGAAGATGCTGATGGTAGCGAGGGACTAGCCAAAGAAACTTCTTACCAGTGGAATTCTCCCACCCACTTAATTTGTTCCATTACCTGCTTTATAACACTACCATTGTATTAAAATCTTCCTAGCTTTTGCCCTAGCATTTTTCTAGCAGCTACTGCAAATTTCCATACTCTAACATCTCTTTTACAAGTGACAAATCTATACAATACAAGGTGCAGTTTCTTATTAGCAACTAGCTAGTAAATACAGGTGGTTTTATACACAAAATCACAGCCTCTAATAATAGCTACTTTACAAGCACACATATTCAGGATGTTACTTTTCAGGTGCCCTCAAGCGATGTTTTGCAGTTATTTGTTCTTTCTCTTCCTCTATCTCATTCTGCTTGGGGTATTCACGGTCAGCTCCTGTAGCTGAGGCATTAGGTTTTTCCATTCGTCTGTCCAGCTCATGGCAAGGCTCGACAAACTTTGCAGGCAGTCGCCATGGACCTGTAGGCAGGAGAACACAAATATACCCCCTCCCCCAGGTTATCAGTTCTTGAGAAGTAGACAGGTTAGACAGGTTAAATGCAGCATCATTACTCTCTCTCCCCCCCCCTCTTTTTTTTTTGGTTTTTGTTTTTTGTTTGTTTTTTTTTTTTTAATCCCTGCAAAAGCCGGCCTGCTTCAGCAGCAACCATAAATACCCACCGGCAACCACACCTTTACGTTAACCCTTTCATGCCCAAAATGTTAAACAGCTACCCGTTGAAAGCTTTTACATGAACCCAACAACAAGAAAAATACACAGAACACCGTCTGCCCTCAGCACACACACACGCACACGCATATGGGATCCCACAAGCACACGCCACACAACTACATTTGAAGCACAAATCATTACTCCCATTACCCAGTTCCATGTACAGAACGTGGCACAAGGACCCTGTGGAGACTAATAGCAAACCAGCTCCGAGAAGCATCATTGCAGTGAGAGGTGGACCAGTGAGTCTGAGCAGACCGACCCGGAAGACGAAGAGTCAGAGTCTGGAAGCAGAGGATACAAATCTGGCTCGGATTCAGGGGATTCGGGGGCTGATCCTGGGCCGAACTCAGGGTCTCCGTTGCTTGCAGCTATGTCTTTCTTGTCAGATGTCTCTCGTTCGGTATGTGGCTATCTGCAGACCTGGCTCCTCCGTAGCTGAGTTAAAAATTTCCACTCTAGGGCATAGTGGGTTGGAAAGGCTCACCGTTCCTTTAAATCTCCCGCTAGCGCATAATCTCTATTTTCTACTGCGTGCTTCAAAACGGCGCCCCAATAGATCCGACGCCGAGGCGCCACCCTCTTCCTTTCAGCTTCTTCGACATTCATCATGCGTATCCCTTCTAATATACTTTCTCTGTCCTTTTCAAAGTCCCTACTTTCGGAACTGGGGTGGTGGGGGAGCAGGGGGTTACACCTCCTCCGCGGCACCTTCTGATGAAGAAGGAGGGGGAGAAAAGGAAGGGGGGGGGGGAACCCTGTGCTCCCGCGAGTTGGGGGAAACGAGTTGTAATCTTTCCCCAGCTTCAACTGACCGGGGACGTCTGTTCCTAGTTTCTCCGTTGCTACCACAGCAGTTTTCTTTACTGCCTTGTATCTTTTTATACAGTTTATTACTTCTCTCCGTGGTTTACTGAGTTTCTTTGCCGTTTTATCATTATTAAGCATTGAGTCAAATAGTTCATCACCAAACTTTCGCCACTCACATGAAAGAGATGAAATTGGAAAGGGCGGCGGTACCTTCTGTATTTGCTGCCACAGCTCCAGAAGGGGCTGTCTCCCCTAACCGCCATCATAGTGCTGCGGCTATGACTTTTGCACCTCTGTAAGCGGCGAGGAGAAGCAGACAGGCCAACCCAATATGGGTCATAAGCAAACTTCCACTTTATTTGTGGCGCACTTCGCTTATATCCATGTGGTGTTTAGCCACGCCTACTAGTCAGAACAGTATTGGTTAGTTCTACACAGCTTCCTTCACATTCTCCTCCCACATCCGGTATCCGGTTACCTGTGAGGCCTACACCTTGCTTTGCTCGCGCAAGGCCTCTAAGGATCCATGGTCTTGTTCTTGGAGCCATTCTGCAACACACCTCCTGTGGTACCTGGAACGGTGCCGAAAAAATCAATGCCCCGAGCTGATGAAAGCAAGAGCCAGGTCCGCAGATGGCCACATACCGAACGAGAGACATCTGACAAGAAATACATAGCTGCAAACGACGGAGCCCCTGAGTTTGACCCAGGATCAGATTCCGAGTCCCCTGAATCCGAGCCAGATTTATATCCTCTGCTTCCAGACTCTGACTCTTTGTCTCCCGGGTCGGTCTGCTCAGCTCATCAGCAACTACTCACTAGCCTTGGAGACGCTCAGCTGCAACAATTGATGAAAAAGCTTGAAGCCCTCGAGACTCAGATTGAGACATCTCCATCGGTGCCTCCACCTTATCCTCTGCAAAACCCCTTCCTTAAAGAAGGCAAACAGGGGGAGGGGGTGGGAGAGGTATAGGGGGGCACAAATCCTGCGCACTGTTGGCACGGGTTAATCAAAGATGCAATTATTACTGGTGAGTTTTCTGCAATGGGCCTCTCTGCATATCCTGTGTTTACTACACAGCAGGGGGTAAAGAGTGGGAAGCTTTTGATCTCAAAATAGTTAGGGAGGGCTGACAAGTGGTGACCACGTATGGGTTAAAATCCTCTTATACTCAAGCTGTATATGTCATGATTTTTTTGTGCTATTGACAGGAGACTTTAATAACTCCTCTGCTATAATACATGGTCAGACATTAGGTTCAGGTTATATGACTAAAACTCCGGGTATTCTTGTCCGGTACAAGGATTTGGAAACCGGCATTTGGAAAGGTCCTGTGGAAGTAAAACTAACTGGTTGAGGTTGTATGTGTGTAAATTACAGATTCCGGTTTGTAGTGAGTGCCAGCTCGATGGGTGAAACCCTGGAAAGAGTCAGCACCGCTCCAGGACACCCCCCTTGAATGCCAAGCAGAGGCTTCTGTGCTGTGCTGAAAGCTCAACAGAGATCTGGCAGCCCAGGAGCAATGAAGGTATAACAGCCATACTCCTAGTACCCAGGAAGGGGAAAGGGAGGGCTACGTAAATACTGTAACTAATGTCAGTCATAGGGATCACCAGAGGTGATGTTTTAGAAGATTGGGAAAGTCAAAAAGCATAATATTGCAAAAAGGTAAATCCTGTGGGAAAAAAACCCACAAAACTTGTCTGTAAACATTACTTGCATTCTGCATTAGTACATTTTCTGTACAGTCTTTGGTACACAATTAATCAAAATTTCTAGTGTTCCTTATATGCATAAATAGCCCCTCAGATTTACTTCCTCCTCAAGAAGATACAAGTTAGTTGCACCTGGTTCTGGAAACTTGCAGTCACTACACTGGGACAGCTTGACCAGATAGGCTGCACTGGACTCTCTGGAACAAAGAAGTTAATAAACTAACACTTGGTATGACCCGTTAATTTCATGTGTGTTATCTTGTACTATTAATAATTTATGATTTGAACTCTTTGTTATATATATTCAGAATTAACTCCTCTTTCAGCAGAGTAACTGCCCTGAGGGTAAATCTGCTTTTATTTTGGAAAAGCAACAGATTTACAAGAACTGAAGACTGCAGGGTCCTAAGGGGTAATCACAGTCAGCTGTAGAAGAACTCAGGCTTTAAAACAGGTCATTTCTTACGTCAGTAACATCTCTGGGACTGAAGCCTCACGGCTTCCTGTGCCCCTCATGGCAGAGCATGAAACTGAGAAGTCCTTGATAAGAGTAAGCATTAATTAGCAAAAACTGAAAACATTGGTGTGTTATCAGCACTATTCTCAGACTAAAGTCGAAAACACAACACTTCACCAGATACTAAGAAGGAGAAAAATAATTGTACAGCTGAACCCAGGACAGTATTCACCCCTTATTCCATGCCATTCATGTCATGCTCAGATCTCATATTTTTCAATATACCATCACTTTTAGTCTCATATATCTACACACACACACATAAAGAGAGAAATATCATCCCTTAGTCCATGGACCATCACTATGAAGTTGCTAAATTCATCCAGTCCATGATGTCAAACTCCATCTCTTGCAACAGTCTTTCAGGGCAGGAGAGACAGTGTTGGGTTGTTGCTTGCTGACGACACCACTGAACTCATCTGGTCACTGCTGAGCTCGTCTGGTTTCATAGAAGTTCATACCTTGTGGGCATGATGGTTGGAGGGAAATCAGGGTCAGTGGATAGTGACCTGAGGACAGTTTTGCTGCTGCTGGCTTTTCCCATGACTTTATTCTCTGATGATGATCATGCCAGAACAGATCTACTTTACAAAGCCCAGAGAGGAAGACATGGGCATCTAGCTGATGGGCTATATAAGTGTTCTATAGCAGGCAACAATATATAATTGAGTTCATTGGCTGTTTTCCCCCAAAATTAAATCCCCTTGAGGTACACACCAGAAGTCCCATTCTTCCCTCATTACCCACCAAGTATATCCAGGTCCCTGAGCAAAAACAATCCCACGAGTGGGTTTGGCTTTACCTGAAGCAGGAATAACCCAAACTGTCCTCCCCAACAAATTCTTTATGTGCACTACTGGAACTTTGTCCCCCTCTACAGTATGTAAAAGTTCGGACTGGGCTGGACCAGCCCTGTTGGCAGATCCTCTGGTGTTGACCAACCAGGTGGCCTTTGGTAAGTGTGTATCCCAAGGCTTGAAAGTTCCCCCACCCATTGCTCTCAGTGTAGTTTTTAACAGCTCTTTGTACTGTTCAGTTTTCCCAGAGGCTGGTGTATGATAGGGGATGTGATATACCCACTTGATGCTCTTTGGCCCAAGTGTCTATAAGGTTATTCCGGAAATGAGTCCCATTGTCTGACTCAGTTCTTTCTGAGGTCCCGTGTAGACACAAGACTTGTTTCTCAAGGCCCAGTATAGTGTTCTGGGCAGTGGCGCAGGGCACAGCATATGTTTCCAGCCATCCGGTGGTTACTTCCACCATGGGAAGCACATGGCGCTTGCCTTGGTGTGTCGGTGGGAGTGTGATGTAGTGAATATGCCAGGCCTCCCTGTATCTGTATGAGCATCTATGTGGCATACCTACACCACCAGGTTCTGCACCTGGCAGTGAAATTTTGCCACAGTGCAGCATCCCAGATAGGTTTACCTCTGCATTGCCAGTTGCTCTGCTTCCATTGATGCAGCCACCCCCACAGGGCATTTGCCACCATCCATGAGTCAGTATGAAGTACTGGACATTTTTCTTGTTCAGCAATGTCCAGGGCCAGCTGGATGGATTTCACCTTGGCAAACTGACTTGATTTACCCTCTCATTCAGCAGTTTTCGCAGCTTGTTGTAGGGGACTCCATTCAGCATCCTTCCATCTCCGATGCTTTCTCACAATACAGCAGGACCTATCAGTAAACAAGGCATACTGCTTCTCCCTTTCTGACAGTTCATTATATGGTAAGGCCTCTTCAGCATACATCACCTCCTCCTCAGGTGACATTCCGAAATCTTTGCCCTCTGGCCAGTCAATGATGACTTCTAGAATGCCTGAATGACTAGGGTTTCCTATTCAAGCTCATTGTGTGAATTAGTGCGGCCCACTTATTCCATGTAGCATTGGTTGTATGATGTGTAGAGGAGACCCTTCCTTTGAACATCCAGCCCAGCACGGGCAACCGGGGTGCCAGGAGGAGCTGTGCTTCAATGCCAATCTCTTCTGAAGCAGATCGAACCCCTTCATAGGCTGCCAGTATCTCTTTTTCAGTTGGAGTACAGCCAGCCTCGTGTCTTCTGTATCTCCAACTTCAAAAGCCAAGGGGTCAACCTCTAGTCTCCCCTGGAGCTTTCTGCCAGAGGCTCCAGGTAGGACTATTCACCCCGGCTGCGGTGTAGAGTGCATTTTTACATCTGGCCTGGTCCAGACTGGTCCAAGGGCTACTGCATGAACTATCTCTCGTTTAATTTGTTCCAAGGCTTATTGTTTCTCAGGGCCCCATTCAAAATCATTCTTCTTCTGGGTTACTGTCATGGTTTAAGTGCAGTCAGTAACCCATGCAGCCTGCTCACTCAATCCCCCCCTTCCTCCCCCCCCCCCCCCATCAGTCCTGGAAGGACGGGGAGGAGAATCGAAAGAATGTAACTCTCACGGGTTGATAATAGAACAGCCCAGTAACTAAGGTGTAACACAAAACCACTACTGCTACCGCCAATAATAATGATGATAAAGGAAATAACAAGGGAAAAGAATACAACACCTCACCACCCGCCAACCAATAACTCGCCCCCACCCTGCCCGACCGAGCACCGACCAATACCCAGTCCAACCCCGCAGTGAACTAGCCCTTCTGGGTAACTCTCGATTACATCCTGGGCATGACGTGCTGTGGTTTGAAATACCTCTTTGGCTAGTTTGGGTCAGGTGTCCTGTCTGTGCTTCCTCCCGGCTTCCCCTCCTCCCTGGCAGAGCATGAGACTCACAAAATCCTTGGTCAGAATAAACATTTCAGAAGTAACTAAAAACTTCGGTGTTATCAGCATTGTTCCCAGGACGAAAGTCAAATCCGCAGTGCTGCACCAGCTATTAAGGAGAAAATTGACTGCTACTGCTGAACCCAGGACAGTATCCACCCCTTATTCCATACCATTCACGTCATGTTCAGATCCCACTTTATCAATATGCCATCACTCTTACATATATACATATATATAGATACATACACACACACACACAGACGGAGAGAAAGATATCCTTCCTTAGTGGATGGATCAATCCCTATAAAGCTGCTGAGTCCATTCGGTGCATGATTTCAGGTTCCATCTCTTGTAACAGTCTTTTGGGGCAGGAGAGGCTGTGTGCAGTGTTGGATTAGCTTTGTTTTGCTAACCGATCTTTACCCTTCATTGTTCTCTTTATAGTTCCCAAGGCTTAGGCCCGAGCAGGGTAGTAACACCTGGTGTTTTCTTTACTGTTCCCAGGGCTTTAACCCAGACCATGGCGATAATGCCTGGATCCATTTCATTAACTTTTTCTATCCATTACCCACATCTCCCCCCCTTTTTTTTTTTACTAAAAGACAGCTTTTATAGATTTATGATCTACTTTTGCCAAAGTTTCTCTATTCTCCATTAACTATTGTAGCAATCCAGGCACACAGATTAGAATACCTAAAAAGACTAACAAAATTATTAAGATAAAGTAAAGCCATTCTGTAATGCTCAAGCCAGAAAACACTTTGTTCAACCAATTCAGTCCCTCATCTTCCTAAAGTTGTGCTGTCCTTGTTATTAAGTCCGGAATGCTTTTATGGATGATCTGATAAATTCGTGCAGCCCATGCCATCAAAAACTTCACACCCATGGTCTTGAGCTAACAACAAAAATCAACAGCCATTCTGTTCTGTAGTGAGGTGTGCATCACAGAATCAATGTCTAAAAGCAATCCTGTTGTCCAGTGGTACCCTTTCCGGGCTTAACTGTTCCCAGTCTATTACTAGTGGCTGGAAAGTCCAGTTGCAATATGCTCCCGCATGGATGCGCTCTCTGTTGACTGGCTCTCCAAAAGGAGACTGGTTGACTTTGTACAGTTCCTATGGGTTAACTTCAGCGATGAATCGGCATCAATCTTCATTGGCAGCTGTCGCTTGTATAAACGGACAGGTACATCGTGCGGGGATCCATTGGGGTCCTCGTTCTGTAGAGACACAAGCATAGCCTCTTCCCCAAGTTATTAACCTAAATGGACCTTCCCAGTTATGATTTTCCAAAGACTTTATCATTACCATAAAGGGTTCTTTCCCTGGTATCAGATCTGAGCCTACATGGGTTAGTGCAGAAAAATGCCTAATCACTGGGGGGACATTCATGCCCGTGTTTAAATCAGAACTGGATAATATTAAAAAATTTAAGACAAACAATGCTTTATTGATTTGTGCATTTGGGGTCTCCCCTATGATTCCCCTTTTTTGTTTTGCTAGCATGTTTTTTAAAATTTGGTGTGTCCGCTCTATCACTGCTTGACCTATGTAATTAACATAACCACTCACTACTCCAGGCAGCATTATTTCAGTAAGATTAGTCTGATTTGAAGTCACTTGAACCTTTATAACATGTGGCATATCAGTGAATCCTACGCACTATGTAACAGGTCAGAATAATGGGGGATTTAACAAATGTGCCAAGTATACTTGTCCATTACCCATGGTCACACATAATAGAACAGATACTACAAAGATTTCTGTCATTGTTGTTTCTTTATGTTGTTGAGTTCCAATGCTTTATACGTCTCGCTGGCAGCCAATATGGTCTTGTTGATAGCTGTACACAGCCGTATCCTTGACCCCATGTCAGCAACAGCACTGGTCCTTTCCACTCATTATCATGTAGGTCTTTATATAGAACTGGTGGTTTGGGCAAGGAATCGTTCGTCATGTGGAGAAAATCCTTGCATTCCCCTTTTTTTGTTTTATATATCTACTATCAATACCTGCTTTAGATGACCCTACTGGAGCAGGGGATTTGGACTAGATCATATCTCCTACATATGCCAATCACAGGCTGATGGGCCTGCCCTTTTTCTCCTGGATGGCTCTCTGATAACAGGGGAGGCCATCCCTCACATCAAGGTCTGGTATGGCATGTGTCCCTGTCGTGGTTTAAACCCAGTCAGGTAACTTGTTCACTCACTCCCAGTGAGTGGTGCCGAGCTGACAACAATCGAGGTCCGTGTCCGTCTCCCTCCGCCCCGCACCGGGGCTCTCCCCTTCCCCGCTCCCGGAGGAACGGGTAGGAGGATCGAGAGAGTGCAACTCCTACGGGTTGAGACAAGAACAGTCCAGCAACAAATCACCACCGCTACTATCAGCTAAAACAATGATAAGGGAAAATAACAAGGGAAGAGAATACGATACCACCGGCCAAGAAAGCGAGTTCCACCCGGAAGCCCCTGTCCTTCCGGGTAACTCCCAGTTACCCCTCACCCCAGGCATGACGTGCTATGGTATGGAATACCTCCCCGGCTAGCCCGGGTCAGGCGCCCCGTCTCTGCTTCCTCACAGCTTCCCCTCCTCCCTGGCAGAGCATGAGCCTCACAGAGTCCTTGGTCAGGGTAAACATCACTTAGCAACAACCGACAACATCGGCTTCACCAACACTGTTCTCAAGCTAGAAGTCAAAACACAGCACTGCACCAGTTAACACAAAGGAAAAACATGACTGCTACTGCTGAACCCAGGACATTATCCACCCCTTATTCCATACCATTCACGTCGTGCTCTGATCCCACATTTTCAATACACCATTGCTCTCCCACATATATACATCCATATACATACAGACCAAGAGGAAAAAATAATTTTCTTAGTGCATGGACCAATCCCTATAATGCTGCCGAGTCCATTCGGTCCATGATGTTCTAAGTTCATTCTCTGTTGGGATGATGGCAGGAGGGAAGTCAGGGCCAGTCGCTGGTGACATGGAGACATCTAGTTGATGGGCTATAAAAGCATTACACAGCAGGCAACAGCATACAATTGAGTTCACTGGCTGTTTTCCCCTAAAATCAAATCCCCTTGAGGTATACATCGGACTTCCCCATCTTCCCGCATTACCCACCAAGTATATCCAGGTCCCTGAGCAAAAGCAATCCCACAAGTGGGTTTGCCTTTACCTGAAGCAGGAATAACCCAGACTGTCTTCCCCAGCAAATTCTTCATATGCACCACGGGAACTTTGTCCCCCTCTACAATATGTAAAAGTTCTGACTGGGCTGGGCCAGCCCTGTTGGCAGATCCTCTGGTGTTGACCAACCAGGTGGCCTTTGGTAAGTGTGTATCCCAATGCTTGAAAGTTCCCCCACCCATTGCTCTCAGTGTAGTTTTTAACAGCCCATTGTACTGTTCGATTTTCCCAGAAGCTGGTGCATGGTAGGGGATGTGATATACCCACTCAATGCCATGCTCTTTGGCCCAAATATCCATAAGGTTATTCTGGAAATGAGGCCCATTGTCTGACTCAATTCTCTCTGGGGTGCCGTGTCGCCACAAAATCTGTTTCTCAAGGCCCAGGATGGTGTTCCGGGCAGTGGCATGGGGCACAGCGTATGTTTCCAGCCACCCGGTGGTTGCTTCCACCATGGTAAGCACATGGCGCTTGCCTTGGCGGGTTGGTGGCAGTGTGATATAGTCAATCTGCCAGGCCTCCCCATATTTATACTTCAACCATCGTCCTCCATACCAAAGAGACTTTAACCGCTTGGCCTGTTTAATTGCAGCACATGTTTCACACTCATGAATAACCTGGGCAATAGTGTCGATTGTTAAGTCCACCCCTCGATCACGAGCCCATCTATATGTTGCATCTCTGCCCTGATGGCCTGAAGTGTCATGGGCCCACCGGGCCAAAAATAATTCATCTTTATGTTGCCAATCTAAGTCCATCTGAGCCACTTCAATCTTAGCCGCTTTATCCACTTGTTGGTTGTTCTGGTGTTCCTCAGTGGCCCGACTCTTGGGGACATGGGCATCTACATGACGTACCTTCACCACCAGGTTCTGCACCCTGGCAGCAATATCTTTCCACAGTGCAGCAGCCCAGATGGGTTTACCTCTGCGTTGCCAGTTGCTCTGCTTCCATTGCTTCAACCACCCCCACAGGGCATTTGCCACCATCCATGAGTCAGTACAGAGATAAAGTACTGGCCACTTTTCTCGTTCAGCAATGTCCAGGGCCAGCTGGATGTCTTTCACCTTGGCAAATTGACTCGATTCACCCTCTCCTTCAGCAGTTTCTGCAACTTGTCGTCCAGGACTCCATACAGCTGCCTTCCATCTCCGATGCTTTCCCACAATACGGCAAGAGCCATCAGTAAACAAGGCATACTGCTTTTCACTTTCTGACA
This sequence comes from Pezoporus flaviventris, assembly GCF_033815535.1. Lineage (NCBI taxonomy): Eukaryota > Metazoa > Chordata > Aves > Psittaciformes > Psittacidae > Pezoporus > Pezoporus flaviventris. Next base: position 741,184 of record NW_026892625.1, read on the forward strand.
GTTTATTATATGGTGGGGCCTCTTCAGCGCGCATCACCTCCTCCTCTGGTGACATTCCAAAATCTTTGCCCTCTGGCCAGTCCATGATGACTTCTAGAATGCCTGGACGACTGGGATTTCCTATTCGAGTTCGTTGTGTAATTAGTGCAGCCCATTTACTCCATGTAGCATCAGTTGCATGATGTGTAGAGGACACGCTGCCTTTGAACATCCAGCTCAGCACGGGCAGCCGGGGTGCCAGGAGGAGCTGTGCTTCAGTGCCAATCACTTCCGAAGCAGCTTGAACCCCTTCATAGGCGGCCAGTATCTCTTTCTCAGTTGGGGTATAGCAGGCCTCAGATCCTTTATATCCCCGACTCCAAAAGCCGAGGGGTCGACCTCGAGTCTCCCCTGGAGCTTTCTGCCAGAGGCTCCAGGTCGGACCGTTCTCCCCAGCTGCAGGGTTCAGCACATTTTTTACATCTGGTCCGGTCCGGACTGGTCCAAGGGCTACTGCATGAACTATCTCGCGTTTAATTTGCTCAAAGGCTTGTTGCTGCTCAGGGCCCCATTTAAAATCATTCTTCTTCCGGGTCACATGATAGAGAGGGCTTACAATTGAACTGTAATTTGGGATGTGCATTCTCCAGAACCCCACTGCACCCAAGAAAGCTTGCGTTTCTTTCTTATTTGTTGGTGGAGACATTGCTGTTATCTTGTTGATCACATCTGTGGGGATCTGTCTATGTCCATCTTGCCATTTTATTCCCAAAAATTGAATCTCCTGTGCAGGTCCCTTGACCATACTCCGTTTTATGGCAAAACCGGCTTTCAGCAGGATTTGGATTATTTTCCTCCCTTTCTCAAAGACTTCTTCCGCTGTATCGCCCCACACAATAATGTCATCAAGGTATTGCAGGTGTTCTGGAGCTTGCCCCTGTTCCAGTGCAGTCTGGATCAGTCCATGGCAAATGGTAGGGATGTGTTTCCACCCCTGGGGCAGTCGGTTCCAAATGAACTGGACACCCCTCCAAGTAAAAGCAAACTGTGGACTGCACTCTGCTGCCAAAGGAATTGAGAAAAATGCATTGGCAATATCAATCGTGGCATACCACTTGGCTGTCTTTGACTCTAGTTCATACTGAAGTTCTAGCATGTCCGGTACGGCAGTACTCAATGGTGGTGTGACTTCATTCAGGCCACGATAGTCTACTGTTAGTCTCCATTCTCCATTAGACTTTCGCACTGGCCATATGGGGCTATTGAAGGGTGAGCGGGTCCTGCTGATCACCCCCTGACTCTCCAGTCTATGGATCAACGGATGGATGGGAATCAGGGAGTCTCGCTTGGTGCGATATTGCCGCCGGTGCACTGTTGTGGTCGCAATTGGCACTTGTTGTTCTTCAACTTTCAGCAACCCCACAGCAGAGGGATCTTCTGAGAGACCAGGCAAGGTGGACAGCTGCTCAATTTCCTCAGTCTCCAAAGCAGCAATACCAAAAGCCCACCGGTACCCTTTTGGGTCTTTGAAGGACCCTCTCTTGAGGTAGTCTATGCCGATGTCCTGGGTTCAGCAGTAGCAGTCATGTTTTTTTTTTTCCTTTGTGTTAACTGGTGCAGTGCTGTGTTTTGACTTCTAGTTTTAGAACAGTGTTGGTGAAGCCGATGTTTTCGGTTGTTGCTAAGTGATGTTTACCCTGACCAAGGACTCTGTGAGGCTCATGCTCTGCCAGGGAGGAGGGGAGGCTGTGAGGAAGCAGAGACGGGGCGCCTGACCCGGGCTAGCCGGGGAGGTATTCCATACCACAGCACGTCATGCCCGGGGGGGGGGGGGTAACTGGGAGTTACTCGGAAGGACAGGGGCTTCCGGGTGGAACTCGCTTTCTTGGCCGGTGGTATCGTATTCTCTTCTCTTGTTATTTTCCCTTATAATTGTTTTAGCTGATAGTAGCGGTGGTGATTTGTTGCTGGACTGTTCTTGTCTCAACCCGTAGGAGTTGCACTCTCTCGATCCTCCTCCCCGTTCCTCCGGGAGCGGGGAAGGGGAGACCCCCGGTGCAGGGGGGGGGGAGACGGACACGGACCTTGATTGTTGTCAGCTTGGCACCACTCACTGGGAGTGAGTGAACAAGTTACCTGACTGGGTTTAAACCACGACAGCCGAGAATGCATGGAGCCTCTGGACCAGTCACAATCGGGTGCTTTTGCCATTCCCTCCCAGTCAGGCTGATTTCAGCCTCCAGCACAGTCAACTCTTGGGATCCTCCTGTTACTCCAGAAATATAGATGGGTTCCACCCCTTGACAGCTTGATGGCATCAGGGTACACTGTGCACCGGTATCTACTAGAGCCTTATACTTCTGTGGGACTGATGTGCCAGGCCATCTGATCCACACAGTCCAGTAAATCCGATTGTCCCCTACCTCCACCTGGCTGGAGGCAGGGCCCCTCTAATGGTCGTCACAGCATTGGACACTTAAGTCGTGTTGAAAGGGATAATTCTTCATTATCACAGGAGCTGGAGTAAAATCAGCTCTTCCACTCCATCTGGGAAACTGATCACCAGAGACTGAAGCCGTAGCTCTCATGGGACGATCAGTCTTGGCCCTTGCTCCCCTCTTCAGTTCACTCACCCGTTCCTCCAAAGCTGAAGTAGGTTTTCCATCCCACTTTGTCATATCTTCTCCGTGATCCAGCAGGTAAAACCATAGGGTACCCCGTGGCGTATACCTTCTGTATCTCCTCTCTTGAACAATAGGACGCCTTTTGTTAATAGCTGAGACATGTGTTGGTACACGTGAGGAGCTGGATAAATCAGATAGATTGTCCCTCAATTGTTCGAGGTCCTGGGACAGGTTTTTCAAAGCTGAGATGATGGAAGGGGTGAGATTGTCTTCAAACTCTCGGAGTTTATGAACCATTTTATCCACTGTTAGTGGTACTATGTCATTCCAGGTCACTGTTGCCAATGAATGGGCATATGATGACGGTGCATTCCGTGTAAGTTTTCGCCACATGGGTCGTGTACATTCAACTTCATCTGGATCTATAGGTGTATCCCCGTTATTCGGCTTGATGTGATAGATTATCTCTACGATGGCTGATTCCCTCAGAGACTGTATGCCTTTGTCTATAGTAGTCCACTTGGCCGAAGGACTTGTAACATCGTCCTTGTACGGAAACCTTTCTTTCACAGCTGCCAAGAGCCGCCTCCAAAGGCTGAGGGACTTTTTCTCTCTTGCAATTGCTTTGTCAATTCCCCCTTCTCTAGCAAGTGATCCCAGCTGCTTGGCTTCTGTACCTTCTAGTTCGTGACCATCGGCCCCATTGTCCCAGCATCGGAGTAACCAGGTGATGATGTGCTCCCCTGGTTGACGGTTAAAATCTTTTCGCATATTCCGCAGCTCGGTTGAGGTCCGAGGTCGAGAAGTTACCTCTTCTTCTTCTTCTTCGTCATGTGATGATGACTCCTGATCAGATTCTGGACCGGGTGGTGAATTCATTGGTTCTTCATCTCGCTTCACCCTTTTTGCCTCCTTTTTCTTCTTCTCTTGCGTACAGGGGCAACCGATATTGGTACGAATTGGTCCTCTGGTTTGGCTGCAGTGATTATCACTGTGGTTTGAGTAGCGACTGTACTTGTTGCTGGGGGTGGTGTAGCTACTGTGCTTGGAGCTGGGGTAACCGCGCTGTCTGTTGCAGTTGAAGTTTGAGCAGCTGCTGTACTTGCCACTGGGGTAGCTGCTCTGTTCATTGCAGCCAAAGTTTGAGTAGCGACTGTGCTTGTCGCTGGGGTTGGTGCAGCTGCTGTGCTTGGAGCTGGGGTAACCGCGCTGTCTGTTGCAGTTGAAGTTTGAGCAGCTGCTGTACTTGCCACTGGGGTAGCTGCGCAGTTCATTGCAGCCAATGTTTGAGTAGCGACTGTCGCTTTGCCCTCAGATCCGCCGACATTCTTTTCCTTTTGAAGGTGCTGGATAGTGTTGAACAAGGCCCTGTAAGCATAGGCCAAGCCCCAGCACGTTGCCGTGATTTGTCCATCTCTGCTATGGCCAGAATGACCACACACCTCATTTAAGTGTTTTACTAATTCTTCTGGATTTTGCAGTTGTTCAGTAGTGAAATTCCAAAGTACTGGAGGGGCCCACTGACCTAGATACTTGACCATACTATCCCACACACCCTGCCACTCATGGCTGTCCAGCCTCAGGGAAAATCTCTCGGTCCTCCTACATCGTCGTTTGACCCCAGACAAGACCCAAACCTGAATCTGCTTAACTCTTGAAATCAGTAGTGGGCAAAACACACTCTGTATGCGTGTTAGCATGGTGATTCCCATCACCATCAGCAAACAAGTCTCAACAGCATTAAAAGGCCATTCAAAAAATTCAAAACTCTCAAATGTAAATGGTCTGGGGGGACGACTGGGAGGGTAAAAGGATGTCTCCTTCACAGGTTGAGCACCTGAGGAGGAGAAAAAAGATGTGTAATTGCTAAGCACCTCCATCATATACCTCCCAAAGTATAAAGGTGGTGACCACACTGGGAACATAAGCCAGATCAGTTTCATGATCAATGATTCTATTGTATTACAAGTCATTACCATAAAGTACAATGGGATAAAAACCTTAGCCCAAGCCCCAGACTTGAAAAACACTAATACAGCAAATACCGGATGGACGTAAGATATGATATACTGAAACTGTGAGATCAAGAGGAACAACCTTGAGAGCCAATAAATCAGCATTGTGACAAGTGACTATCAATCCAGTCAGATCTGTTCTTATCTCAACCCCTCGTGCCCCACGTTGGGCGCCAAAAAGAACTGTCGTGTTTTAAACCCAGTCAGGTAACTTGTTCACTCACTCCCAGTGAGTGGTGCCGAGCTGACAACAATCGAGGTCCGTGTCTGTCTCCCCCCCCCCCCCTTCCCCCACACCGGGGCTCTCCCCTTCCCCGCTCCCGGAGGAACGGGGAGGAGGATCGAAAGAGTGCAACTCCTACGGGTTGAGACAAGAACAGTCCAGCAACAAATCACCACCGCTACTATCAGCTAAAACAATGATAAGGGAAAATAACAAGGGAAGAGAATACAATACCACCGGCCAAGAAAGCGAGTTCCACCTGGAAGCCCCTGTCCTTCCGGATAACTCCCTGTTATCCCTCACCCCAGGCATGACGTGCTGTGGTATGGAATACCTCCCCGGCTAGCCCGGGTCAGGCGCCCCGTCTCTGCTTCCTCACAGCTTCCCCTCCTCCCTGGCAGAGCATGAGCCTCACAGAGTCCTTGGTCAGGGTAAACATCACTTAGCAACAACCGAAAACATCGGCTTCACCAACACTGTTCTCAAGCTAGAAGTCAAAACACAGCACTGCACCAGTTAACACAAAGGAAAAACATGACTGCTACTGCTGAACCCAGGACAGTCCCTACCACTCGATGCCTGCTGGGTTGCAGCCAACAGCAGAGCTAAAGGTTCTTCTTGGTGGCAAACACAGAGGCCAACCCAGTCTTGCCCTTGATTGTGGTAGCAGGCATTTGGCCAACCTCAGTCCTTACACCTTGTTGTCAATGCAGAGTTTCACCTGCTTCATCCAGTAACAAGTCACTACTGTGGCAAAGCACATACAGATTTACATTAGCAAAGTAACTATTATAGGGTGCATCAGCATGTTGAAGATGCTGATGGCAGTGGGGGACCAGCCAAAGAAATTTCTTACCAGTGGAGTTCTCCTACCCTCTTAATTTGTTTCATTACCTGCTTTATAACACTACCATTGTATTTGAATCTTTCTAGCTTTTGCCTTAGCATTTTCTAGCAGCTGCTGCAAATTTGCATGCTCTCACATCTCTTCTACAAGTGACAAAGCCATACAATACATGGTATAGTTTCTTATTAGCAACCGGCTAGTAAATACAGGTGGTTTTATACACAAAATCACAGCCCCTAATAATATCTACGTTACAAGCACACATATTCAAGTTGTTACTTTTCAGTTGCCCCCAAGTGATGTTTTGCAATCATTTGTTTTTTTCTTCCTCTATCTCATTCTGCTTGGGGTATTCACAGTCAGCTCCTGTAGCTGAGGCATCAGGTTCCTCCACTTGTCTGTCCAGCTCATGGCAAGGCTTGACAAACTTTGCAGGCAGCCACCATGGACCTGTAGGTAGGAGGACACAAATACACCCCCTCCCCCTGGTTATCAATTCTTGAGAAATAGACCAGTTAAAGTGATTCCTTAAAGCAGAGACATTCTGATACAAAAGGAATGTGAAGCAGCTGCAGAAGTAACTGCACAATGTTAACAGTCAAGGAGTTTGCTGTGTCATTCCCTTTTTTTTTTTCTTCTTTCTCTGCTACTCTGATGCTTCTTGGGTTATGGCTGATAAAGCTTGTGGTTGCACTACCCCTCTTGCTTTTTCAGTTAGCAGTTCTTGTTTCAACCGGTCTGTTCCTCCAAGTCTTGGATTCACTCCCAGGTTACTTTAAACACACTAAGCAGTGCTCCTACCATGCTCCCAGCATGTTGCAGACACTCTTTAGGCTTTGTTTATGGTGTCTCTACAAACTGCCCCAATACTTCAACAGTTTGAGAGTCTTTGGGAGGTGGGGGGGTTATTGTTTTGTTTTCTTCTTCACTCCACGGCTCCGATGTCCATCCTGGCCATTCCACCGGTGGAGCACTGGGAGCCGAATTGGAGGGCAGCTTCTTTTGAACAGGGTTACTGAGCTCCTATCAAATAACTTTTTTTTTATCTAAGTCGCTCACCCTGCTCTGTGCGGCTACAAATGCTGGCCTGCTTGGCAGCAGCTATAAATGCCTGTCTGCTCAGCAGCAGCTACAGCTGCCTGCCTGTTCCACAGCAGCCATAAATATCTGCCACAACTGCACTTTTGCATTAACCCTTTCTTTCCCGAAAAGTTAATCTGCTACCCATTAAAAACTTTTAATGAACCCGACAACAAAAAATACACAGAATACCATCTGCCCTCAACACACACACAACATTAAATTTAATTCTGGCTCTTTAAAGGTTGCTCCCTTCACCTTAAGGACTGAAAACATCCATAAAATGGAGGCTTCTTCCTTAGTAATATTCCCCCCTCATAGTCCCGTTCCCAGCTGCTCACCTTTTCCAGGTGATCATATGTCCGGACCTCTTTGGTGTTCCCCCACCAGCCTCCTCACCTCTCCCAGGTGATAGGTTCGTGTCCGGATGACTTTGGTGCTCCCCCACCAGACTCCTCTGAGTTCAGCCGAGCTATGCCACCGGCCGCCGACTCTGATGGATTAGCCTGAGTTCCTCCTATTCGGGCGCTATTCCCAGGGCTTAAGCCGGACCAGGGTGATAATGCCTGGATCCATTTTGTTAACTATTTCTATCCATCACCCACAGACTCCATGGGTTGCACTGGAAGACAGAATGCCCTTAGAATCGAAAGAAACACTGGAGATTTAGAGGAATGTCAGGACAGGCAGAGAAAAATATTACTTTCGATGAAGACTGAGGAGGCCTGGGGAAGATTCGAAACCCTCCCCAACAGGGCCCCTGGTTACAATTAGGTTGGGGAATAATAAAGTAAAATTACTTGTAGAAAGAGAAGCTACTTGCTATATTATAAATACTTGTAAAGGGCAATTAAGCAAGCAAACAGCTTCAGTCATTGGAGCCACAGGGTGAGCAGGAACCCAGCCTTTCTTTCAACCTTTAAATTTTAAAATTTTTGACAGATCAATTTCTTTACATGCCTGAGTGCCTGTCATGGTTTAAACCCAGTCAGGCAACTAGTTCACTCACTCCCAGTGAGTGGTGCCGAGCTGACAACAATCGAGGGCCGCCCCACCCGCCTCCCTCCCCCCCCCCCCCCCCGCCCGGGGCTCTCCCCTTCCCCGCTCCCGGAGGAACGGGGAGGAGGATCGAGAGAGTGCAACTCCTACAGGTTGAGACAAGAACAGTCCAGCAACCAATGTACAACACAAATCACCACCGCTACTATCAACTACAACAATGATAAGGGAAAATAACAAGGGAAGAGAATACGATACCACCGGCCAAGAAACAAGTCCCACCCGGAAGCCCGTGTCCTTCCGGGTAACTCCCAGTTACCCCCCACCCCGGGCATGACATGCTGTGGTATGGAATACCTCCCTGGCTAGCCCGGGTCAGGGGCCCCATCTCTGCTTCCTCACAGCTTCCCTCCTCCCTGGCAGAGCATGAGCCTCACAAAGTCCTTGGTCAGGGTAAACATCACTTAGCAACAACTGAAAACATCGGCTTCACCAACACTGTTCTCAAGCTGGAAGTCAAAACACAGCACTGCACCAGCTACCACAAAGGAAAAACATGACTGCTACTGCTGAACCCAGGAGAGTGCCCCGTGCTGTTATTTGGTAGAGATAAATACTGAGTAAATTACATGCATATGCTATGTTCTGTGATGGGTTCAGCAGTAGCAGTCATTTTTTCTCCTTCTTGGTAGCATCAGATTAGGAATCATCATCATGTGACGAAAAAGAAGAAGAGGTGACTTCTCGACCTTGGACCTCAACCAAGCTGCGGAATATGTGAAAAGATTTTATCCATCAACCAGAGGAGCACATCATCGGCTGCTCCGATGTTGGGACAATGGGGCCGATGGTCACGAACTAGAAGGTCCAGAAGCCAAGCAGCTGGGATCGCTTGTTAGAGAAGGGGGAATTGACAAAGCAATTGCAAGAGAGAAAAAGTCCCTCAGCCTGTGGAGGCAGCTCTTGGCAGCTGTGAAAGAAAGGTTTCCGTACAAGGACGATGTTACGAGTCGTTCGGCCAAGTGGACTACTATAGACAAAGGCATACAGTCTCTGAGGGAATCAGCCATCGTAGAGATAATCTATCACATCAAGCCGAATAACGGGGATATACACATAGATCCAGCTGAAGTTGAATGTTTAAGACCCATGTGGCGAAATCTTACACGGAATGCACCGTCATCATATGCCCATTCATTGGCGACAGTGACCTGGAATGACATAGTACCACAAAGAGTGGATGAAATGGTTCATAAACTCCGAGAGTTCGAAGACAATCTCACCCCTTCCATCATCTCAGCTGTGGAAAAACTGTCCCAGGACCTCAAACAATTGAGGGACGATCTATCTGATTTATCCAGCTCCTCACGTGTACCAACACACGTCTCAGCTATTAACAAAAGGCGTCCTATTGTTCAAGAGAGGAGATACAGGAGGTATACGCCACGGGGTACCCTATGGTTTTACCTGCTGGATCACGGAGAAGACATGACAAAGTGGGATGGAAAACCTACTTCAGCTTTGGAGGAACAGGTGAGTGAACTGAAGAGGGGAGCAAGGGCCAAGACTGATCGTCCCATGAGAGCTACGGCTTCAGTCTCTGGTGATCATTTTCCCAGATGGAATGGAAGAGCTGATTTTACTCCAGCTCCTGTGATAATAAAGAATAATCCCTTTTACCCCAACTTAAGTGTCCAACACTGTGATGACTATAAGAGAGGGGCCCTGCCTCCAGCCAGGTGGAGGTAGGGGACAATTGGATTTAGTGGACTGTGTGGATCAGATGGCCTGGCACATCAGTCCCACAGAAGTATAAGGCTCTAGTAGATACCGGTGCACAGTGTACCCTGATGCCACCAAGCTGTCAAGGGGCGTGTCCTGGGTTCAGCAGTAGCAGTCATGTTTTTTCCTTTGTGTTAGCTGGTGCAGTGCTGTGTTTTGACTTCTAGTTTTGAGAACAGCGTTGGTGAAGCCGATGTTTTCGGTTGTTGCTAAGTGATGTTTACCCTGACCAAGGACTCTGTGAGGCTCATGTTCTGCCAGGGAGGAGGGGAAGCTGTGAGGAAGCAGAGACGGGGCGCCTGACCCGGGCTAGCCGGGGAGGTATTCCATACCACAGCACGTCATGCCCGGGGTGGGGGGTAACTGGGAGTTACCCGGAAGGACAGGAGCTTCCGGGTGGAACTCGTTTTCTTGGCCGGTGGTATCGTATTCTCTTCCCTTGTTATTTTCCCTTATCATTGTTTTAGCTGATAGTAGCGGTGATGATTTGTTGCTGGACTGTTCTTGTCTCAACCCGTAGGAGTTGCACTCTCTCGATCCTCCTCCCCGTTCCTCCGGGAGCGGGGAAGGGGAGAGCCCCGGTGCAGGGAGGGGGGGGAGACGAACACGGACCTTGATTGTTGTCAGCTTGGCACCACTCACTGGGAGTGAGTGAACAAGTTACCTGACTGGGTTTAAACCACGACAGTTCTTTTTGGCGCCCAACGTGGGGCACGAGGGGTTGAGATAAGAACAGATCTGACTGGATTGATAGTCACTCGTCACAATGCTGATTTATTGGCTCTCAAGGTTTTTCCTCTTGATCTCACAGTTTCAGTATACCATATCTTACGTCCATCCGGTATTGGCTGTATTAGTGTTTTTCAAGTGTGGGGCTTGGGCTAAGGTTTTTATCCCATTGTACTTTATGGTAATGACTTGTAATACAATAGAATCATTGATCATGAAACTGATCTGGCTTATGTTCCCAGTGTGGTCACCACCTTTATACTTTGGGAGGTATATGATGGAGGTGCTTAGCAATTACACATCTTTTTTCTCCTTCTCAGGTGCTCAACCTGTGAAGGAGACATCCTTTTACCCTCCTAGTCGTCCCCCCAGACCATTTACATTTGAGAGTTTCGAATTTTTTAAATGGCCTTTTAATGCTCTTGAGACTTGTTTGCTGATGGTGATGGGAATCACCATGCTAACACGCATACAGAGTGTGTTTTGCCCACTACTGATTTCAAGAGTTAAGCAGATTCAGGTTTGGGTCTTGTCTGGGGTCAAACGACGATGTAGGAGGACCGAGAGATTTTCCCAGAGGCTGGACAGCCATGAGTGGCAGGGTGTGTGGGATAGTATGGGCAAGTATCTAGGTCAGTGGGCCCCCCCAGTATTTTGGAATTTCACTACCGAACAACTGCAAAATCCAGAAGAATTAGTAAAACACTTAAATGAGGTGTGTGGTCATTCTGGCCATACCAGAGATGGACAAATCACGGCAACGTGCTGGGGCTTGGCCTATGCTTACAGGGCCTTGTTCAACACTATCCAGCACCTTCAAAAGGAAAAGAATGTCGGCGGATTTGAGGGCAAAGCGACAGTCGCTACTCAAACTTTGGCTGCAATGAACTGCGCAGCTACCCCAGTGGCAAGTACAGCAGCTGCTCAAACTTCAACTGCAACAGACAGCGCGGTTACCCCAGCTCCAAGCACGGTAGCTACACCACCCCCAGCAACAAGTACAGTCGCTACTCAAACCACAGTGATAATCACTGCAGCCAAACCAGAGGACCAATTCGTACCAATATCGGTTGCCCCTGTACGCAAGAGAACAAGCAAAAAGGAGGCAAAAAGGGTGAAGCGAGATGAAGAACCAATGAATTCACCACCCGGTCCAGAATCTGATCAGGAGTCATCCTCACATGACGAAGAAGAAGAAGAAGAGGTAACTTCTCGACCTCGGACCTCAACCGAGCTGCGGAATATGCGAAAAGATTTTACCCGTCAACCAGGGGAGCACATCATCACCTGGTTACTCCGATGCTGGGACAATGGGGCCGATGGTCACGAACTAGAAGGTACAGAAGCCAAGCAGCTGGGATCACTTGCTAGAGAAGGGGGAATTGACAAAGCAATTGCAAGAGAGAAAAAGTCCCTCAGCCTTTGGAGGAGGCTCTTGGCAGCTGTGAAAGAAAGGTTTCCGTACAAGGACGATGTTACGAGTCGTTTGGCCAAGTGGACTACTATAGACAAAGGCATCCAGTCTCTGAGGGAATCGGCCATCGTAGAGATGATCTATCACATCAAGCCGAATAACGGGGATACACCTATAGATCCAGATGAAGTTGAATGTACACGACCCATGTGGCGAAAACTTACACGGAATGCACCGTCATCATATGCCCATTCATTGGCAACAGTGACCTGGAATGACATAGTACCACTAACAGTGGATGAAATGGTTCATAAACTCCGAGAGTTCGAAGACAATCTCACTCCTTCCATCATCTCAGCTGTGAAAAAACTGTCCCAGGACCTCGACAAATTGAGGGACGATGTATCTGATTTATCCAGCTCCTCACGTGTACCAACACGCGTCTCAGCTATTAACAAAAGACGTCCTATTGTTCAAGAGAGGAGATACAGAAGGTATACGCCACGGGGTACCCTATGGTTTTACCTGCTGGATCACGGAGAAGACATGACAAAGTGGGATGGAAAACCTACTTCAGCTTTGGAGGAACGGGTGAGTGAACTGAAGAGGGGAGCAAGGGCCAAGACTGATCGTCCCATGAGAGCTACGGCTTCAGTTTCTGGTGAGCAGTTTCCCAGATGGAGTGGAAGAGCTGATTTTACTCCAGCTCCTGTGATAACGAAGAATAATCCCTTTCAACACGACTTAAGTGTCCAATGCTGTGACGACCATTAGAGGGGCCCTGCCTCCAGCCAGGTGGAGGTAGGGGACAATCGGATTTACTGGACTGTGTGGATCAGATGGCCTGGCACATCAGTCCCACAGAAGTATAAGGCTCTAGTAGATACCGGTGCACAGTGTACCCTGATGCCATCAAGCTGTCAAGGGGTGGAACCCATCTATATTTCTGGAGTAACAGGAGGATCCCAAGAGTTGACTGTGCTGGAGGCTGAAATCAGCCTGACTGGGAGGGAGTGGCAAAAGCACCCTATTGTGACTGGTCCAGAGGCTCCATGCATCCTCGGCATAGACTACCTCAAGAGAGGGTACTTCAAAGACCCAAAAGGGTACCGGTGGGCTTTTGGTATTGCTGCTTTGGAGACTGAGGAAATTGAGCAGCTGTCCACCTTGCCTGGTCTCTCAGAAGATCCCTCTGCTGTGGGGTTGCTGAAAGTTGAAGAACAACAAGTGCCAATTGCGACCACAACAGTGCACCGGCGGCAATATCGCACCAACCGAGACTCCCTGATTCCCATCCATCAGCTGATCCGTAGACTGGAGAGTCAGGGGGTGATCAGCAGGACCCGCTCACCCTTCAATAGCCCCATATGGCCAGTGCGAAAGTCTAATGGAGAATGGAGACTAACAGTAGACTATCGTGGCCTGAATGAAGTCACACCACCATTGAGTGCTGCCGTACCGGACATGCTAGAACTTCAGTATGAGCTAGAGTCAAAAGCAGCCAAGTGGTATGCCACGATTGATATTGCCAATGCATTTTTCTCCATTCCTTTGGCAGCAGAGTGCAGGCCACAGTTTGCTTTTACTTGGAGGGGTGTCCAGTTCACTTGGAACCGACTGCCCCAGGGGTGGAAACACAGCCCTACCATTTGCCATGGACTGATCCAGACTGCACTGGAACAGGGGCAAGCTCCAGAACACCTGCAATACATTGATGACATTATTGTGTGGGGCGATACAGCGGAAGAAGTCTTTGAGAAAGGGAGGAAAATAATCCAAATCCTGCTGAAAGCCGGTTTTGCCATAAAACGGAGTAAGGTCAAGGGACCTGCACAGGAGATAGAATTTTTGGGAATAAAATGGCAAGATGGACGTAGACAGATCCCCACAGATGTGATCAACAAGATAACAGCAATGTCTCCACCAACTAATAAGAAAGAAACGCAAGCTTTCTTGGGTGCAGTGGGGTTCTGGAGAATGCACATCCCAAATTACAGTTCGATTGTAAGCCCTCTCTATCATGTGACCCGGAAGAAGAATGATTTTAAATGGGGCCCTGAGCAGCAACAAGCCTTTGAGCAAATTAAACGCGAGATAGTTCATGCAGTAGCCCTTGGACCAGTCCGAACCGGACCAGATGTAAAAAATGTGCTGTACACTGCAGCTGGGGAGAACGGTCCTACCTGGAGCCTCTGGCAGAAAGCTCCAGGGGAGACTCGAGGTCGACCCCTCGGCTTTTGGAGTCGGGGATACAAAGGATCTGAGGCCAGCTATACCCCAACTGAGAAAGAGATACTGGCAGCCTATGAAGGGGTTCGAGCTGCTTCGGAAGTGATTGGCACTGAAGCACAGCTCCTCCTGGCACCCCGGCTGCCCGTGCTGGGCTGGATGTTCAAAGGCAGGGTCTCCTCTACACATCATGGACTGGCCAGAGGGCAAAGATTTCGGAATGTCACCAGAGGAGGAGGTGGTGCGTGCTGAAGAGGCCCCACCATATAATAAACTGTCAGAAAGTGAAAAGCAGTATGCCTTGTTTACTGATGGCTCTTGCCGTATTGTGGGAAAGCATCGGAGATGGAAGGCAGCTGTATGGAGTCCTGGACGACAAGTTGCAGAAACTGCTGAAGGAGAGGGTGAATCGAGTCAATTTGCCGAGGTGAAAGCCATCCAGCTGGCCCTGGACATTGCTGAACGAGAAAAGTGGCCAGTACTTTATCTGTATACTGACTCATGGATGGTGGCAAATGCCCTGTGGGGGTGGTTGAAGCAATGGAAGCAGAGCAACTGGCAACGCAGAGGTAAACCCATCTGGGCTGCTGCACTGTGGAAAGATATTGCTGCCCGGGTGCAGAACCTGGTGGTGAAGGTACGTCATGTAGATGCCCATGTACCCAAGAGTCGGGCCACTGAGGAACACCAGAACAACCAACAAGTGGATAAAGCGGCTAAGATTGAAGTGGCTCAGATGGACTTAGATTGGCAACATAAAGGTGAATTATTTTTGGCCCGGTGGGCCCATGACACTTCAGGCCATCAAGGCAGAGATGCAACATATAGATGGGCCCGTGACCGAGGGGTGGACTTAACAATGGACACTATTGCCCAGGTTATTCATGAGTGTGAAACATGTGCTGCAATTAAACAAGCCAAGCGGTTAAAGCCTCTTTGGTATGGAGGACGATGGTTGAAGTATAAATATGGGGAGGCCTGGCAGATTGACTATATCACACTGCCACCAACCCGCCAAGGCAAGCGCCATGTGCTTACCATGGTGGAAGCAACCACCGGGTGGCTGGAAACATACGCTGTGCCCCATGCCACTGCCCGGAACACCATCCTGGGCCTTGAGAAACAGATTTTGTGGCGACACGGCACCCCAGAGAGAATTGAGTCAGACAATGGGACTCATTTCCGGAATAACCTTATAGATATTTGGGCCAAAGAGCATGGCATTGAGTGGGTATATCACATCCCCTACCATGCACCAGCCTCTGGGAAAATCGAACGGTACAATGGGCTGTTAAAAACTACACTGAGAGCGATGGGTGGGGGAACTTTCAAGCATTGGGATACACATTTACCAAAGGCCACCTGGTTGGTCAACACCAGAGGATCTGCCAACAGGGCCGGCCCAGCCCAGTCAGAACTTTTACATATTGTAGAGGGGGACAAAGTTCCCGTGGTGCATATGAAGAATTTGCTGGGGAAGACAGTCTGGGTTATTCCTGCTTCAGGTAAAGGCAAACCCACTCGTGGGATTGCTTTTGCTCAGGGACCTGGATATACTTGGTGGGTAATGCGGGAAGATGGGGAAGTCCGATGTATACCTCAAGGGGATTTGATTTTAGGGGAAAACAGCCAGTGAACTCAATTGTATGCCGTTGCCTGCTGTGTAATGCTTTTATAGCCCATCAACTAGATGTCTCCAGGTCACCAGCGACTGGCCCTGACTTCCCTCCAGCCATCATCCCAACAGAGAATGAACTTGGAACATCATGGACCGAATGGACTCGGCAGCATTATAGGGATTGGTCCATGCACTAAGAAAATGATTTTTTTCCTCTTGGTCTGTATGTATATGGATGTATATATGTGGGAGAGCGATGGTGTATTGAAAATGTGGGATCTGAGCACGACGTGAATGGTATGGAAAAAAAAAAAAAAGCAAACCCAGTTATTCTGGCAAACTGCTTTCCGGACAGAGGACGCACACCCTGACCTTTTATCCAGCAGGTTGGAGCATTTCTGAAAGTCACTTTGATTCTGCCTGGACGACTGGGATTTCCTATTCGAGTTCGTTGTGTAATTAGTGCAGCCCCTGCGCAAGGATGACACGCAAGGATTAGCATGGCCCCTGCGCAAGGATGACACGCAAATTCGTGAAGCGTTCCATCCAAAAAGAACTGTCGTGGTTTAAACCCAGTCAGGTAACTTGTTCACTCACTCCCAGTGAGTGGTGCCAAGCTGACAACAATCAAGGTCCGTGTTCGTCTCCCCCCCCTCCCTGCACCGGGGCTCTCCCCTTCCCCGCTCCCGGAGGAACGGGGAGGAGGATCGAGAGAGTGCAACTCCTACGGGTTGAGACAAGAACAGTCCAGCAACAAATCACCACCGCTACTATCAGCTAAAACAATGATAAGGGAAAATAACAAGGGAAGAGAATACGATACCACCGGCCAAGAAAACGAGTTCCACCCGGAAGCTCCTGTCCTTCCGGGTAACTCCCAGTTACCCCCCACCCCGGGCATGACGTGCTGTGGTATGGAATACCTCCCCGGCTAGCCCGGGTCAGGCGCCCCGTCTCTGCTTCCTCACAGCTTCCCCTCCTCCCTGGCAGAACATGAGCCTCACAGAGTCCTTGGTCAGGGTAAACATCACTTAGCAACAACCGAAAACATCGGCTTCACCAACGCTGTTCTCAAAACTAGAAGTCAAAACACAGCACTGCACCAGCTAACACAAAGGAAAAAACATGACTGCTACTGCTGAACCCAGGACAGGGCGGAACCCATCTATATTTCTGGAGGGACAGGAGGGTCCCAAGAGTTGACTGTACTGGAGTCTGAAATCAGCCTGACTGGGAGGGAATGGCAAAAGCACCTCATTGTGACTGGTCCTGAGGCTCCATGCATCCTCGGCATAGACTACCTCAAGAGAGGGTACTTCAAAGACCCAAAAGGGTACCGGTGGGCTTTTGGTATTGCTGCTTTGGAGACTGAGGAAATTGAGCAGCTGTCCACCTTGCCTGCTCTCTCAGAGGATCCTTCTGTTGTGGGATTGCTGAAAGTCAAAGAACAACAAGTGCAATTGCGACCACAACAGTGCACCGGCGTCAATATCGCACCAACCGAGACTCCCTGATTCCCATCCATCAGCTGATCCGTAGCCTGGAGAGTCAGGGAGTGATCAGCAGGACCCGTTCGCCCTTTAATAGCCCCATATTGCCAGTGTGAAAGTCTAATGGAGAGTGAAGACTAACAGTAGACTATCATGGCCTGAATGAAGTCACACCACCATTGAGTGCTGCCGTACCGGACATGCTAGAACTTCAGTATGAATTAGAGTCAAAGGCAGCCAAGTGGTATGCCACGACTGATATTGCCAATGCATTTTTCTCAATTCCTTTGGCAGCAGAGTGCAGGCCACAGTTTGCTTTTACTTGGAGGGGTGTCTTGTTCAATTGGAACCGACTGCCCCAAGAATGGAAACACAGCCCTACCATTTGCCATGGACTGATCTAGACTGCACTGGAACAGGGGCAAGCTCCAGAACACCTGCAATATATTGCTGACATTATTGTGTGGGGTGATACAGCGGAAGAAGTCTTTGAGAAAGGGAGGAAAATAACCCAAATACTGCTGAAAGCCAGTTTTGCCATAAAACAGGGTAAGGTCAAGGGACCTGCACAGGAGACTCAGTTTTTGGGAATAAAATGGCAAGATGGACGTAGAGAGATCCCCACAGATGTGATCAACAAGATAACAGCAATGTCTCCATAAAACTAATAAGAAAGAAAAGCAAGCTTTCTTTCGTGCAGTGCAGCTCTGGAGAATGCACATCCCAAATTACAGTTCGATTGTAAGCCCTCTCTATCATGTGACCCAGAAGAAGAATGATTGCAAATGGGGCCCTGAGCAAAACAAGCCTTTGAGCAAATTAAACGAGAGACAGTTCATGCAGTAGCCCTTGGACCAGTCTGGAACGGACCAGATGTAAAAAATGTACTGTACACTGCGTGCTGAAGAGGCCCCACCATTTAATAAACTGTCAGAAAGTGAAAAGCAGTATGCCTTGTTTACTGATGGGTCTTGCCGTAAATTGGGAAAGCATCGGAGATGGACGGCAGCTGTATGGTGTCCCCTATGACAAGTTGCAGAAACTGCTGAATGAGAGAGTGAATCAAGTCAGTTTGCAGAGGTGAAAGCCATCCAGCTGGTCCTGGACATTGCTGAACGAGAAAAGTGGCCAGTACTTTATCTCTGTACTGACTCATGGATGGTGGCAAATGCCCTGTGAGGGTGGTTGCAGCAATAGAAGCAGAGCAACTGGCAACGCAGAGGTAAACCCATCTGGGCTGCTGCACTATGGAAAGGTATTGCTGCCTGGGTGCAGGACCTGGTGGTGAAGGTACGTCATGTAGATGCCCATGTACCCAAGAGTCGGGCCACTGAGGAATACCAGAGCAACCCACAAGTGGATAAAGCGGCTAAGATTGAAGTGGCTCAGATGGACTTAGATTGGCAACATAAAGGTGAATTATTTTTGGCCCGGTGGGCCCATGACACTTCAGGCCATCAGGGCAGAGATGCAACATATAGATGGGCTCGTGATCGAGGGGTGGACTTAACAATGGACACTATATCCCAGGTTATTCATGAGTGTGAAACATGTGCTGCAATTAAACAAGCCAAACGGTTAAAGTCTCTTTGATATGGAGGACAATGGCTGAAGTACAAATATGGGGTGGCCTGGCAGATAGACTATATCACACTGCCACCAACCCGCCAAGGCAAGTGCCATGTGCTTTCCAAGGTGGAAGCAACCACCGGGTGGCTGGAAACATAAGCTGTGCCCCACTATACTGGGCCTTGAGAAACCAATCTTGTGGCTACACGGCACCTCAGAAAGAACTGAGTCAGACAGTGGGACTCATTTCTGGAATAACCTTATAGACACTTGAGCCAAAGAGCATGGCATTGAGTGGGTATAACACATCCCCTACCATGCACCAGCCTCTGGGAAAATTGAACGGTACAATGGGCTGTTCAAAACTACACTGAGAGCAATGGGTAGGGGAACTTTTAGCCATTGGGATACACACTTCCCAAAGGCCACCTGGTTGGTAAACACCAGAGGATCTGCCAACAGGGATGGCCCGGCCCAGTCAGAATTTTTACATATTGTACAGGGGGACAGAGTTCCTTGGTGCATATGAAGAATTTTCTGGGGAAGACAGTCTGGGTTATTCCTGCTTCAGGTAAAGGCAAACCCACTCGTGGGACTGTGTTTGCTCAAGGACCTGGATAGTTTTGGTGGGTAATGTGGGAAGATGGGGAAGTCCGATGTATACCTCAAGGGGATTTGATTTTAGGGGAAAACAGCCAGTGAACTTAATTGTATGCCGTTGCCTGCTGTGTAATACTTATATAGCTCATCAACTAGATGTCTCCATGTCACCAGCGCCTCGCCCTGACTTCCCTCCAACTATCATCCCAACAGAGAGAACCAGAGAAGTTCCTCAGTAAAGGAACGACCAGCATCAGCAGGCAATGATCCAATACTGCACACAGCCTTTCCTGCCCTGAAAGATTGTTACAAGAGATGGAACCTGACATCATGGACTGAATGGACTTGGCAGCATTATAGGGATTGGTCCATGTACTAAGAAAATGATCTCTTTCTCGCGGTCTGTGTGTGTATGTGGATGCATATATATATGTAAGAGCGATGTTATACTGAAAAATGTGGGATTTGAGCATGATGTGAATGGTATGGAATAAGGGGTGGATACTGTCCTGGGTTTAGCAGTCGAAGTCAATTTTTCTCCTTCTAGGTAGCTGGTGCAGTGCTTTGTTTTTGACTTTCAGCCTGGGAACAGTGCTGATAATAGCAATGTTTTCAGTTGTTGCTGAGTAATGTTTACCCTGACCAAGGATTTCGTGAGGCTCATTGTCGTGGTTTAAACCCAGTCAGGTAATTCGTTCGCTCACTTCCCCCCCCCTTTCTTGCCCTCCCCCTGCTCCCGGAGGGACGGAGAGGAGAATCGAAAAGAATGCAACTCCCACGGGTTGAGATAAGAACAGTTTAGTAACTAAGGTATAACACAGATCACTACTGCTACCACCAATAATAACAATGATAAAGGAAATAACAAGGGAAGAGAATACAACACCTCAGCACCAGCCGACCGATAACTTGCCCCCCTCAGCCCGACCAAGCTCCGACCGATACCTCCTCCAACCCTGCAGACTCCCAGCCCTTCCGGCTAACTCCCAGTTACATCCTGGGCATGACGTGCTGTGGTATGGAATACCTCTTTGGTCAGTTTGGGTCAGGTGTCCTGTCTCTGCTTCCTCCTGGCTTCCCCTCCCCCCTGGCAGAGCATGAGGCTCACAAAGTCCTTGGCCAAACCAAAACATCCTTGTTATCATCTCTGTTCCCGAGCTGAAAGTCAAAACACTGCACTGCACCAGCTACCAAGAAGGAGAAAAAATGACTGCTACTGCTGAACCCAGGACATTATCCACCCCTTATTCCATACCATTCACGTCATGCTCAGATCCCACATTTTCAATATACCATCACTCTTATCTTAGTGCATGGACCAGTCCCTATAAAGCTGCTGAGTCCATCTGGTCCATGTCAGGCTCCATCTCTTGTAACAGTCTTCCAGAGCAGGAGAGACTGTGTGCAGTGTTCACACTCATGAATAACCTGGGCAATAGTGTCCATTGTTAAGTCCACCCCTCGATCATGAGTCCATCTCTGTGTTGCATCTCTGCTCTGATGGCCTGACCAGGCTTAAAATAATTCACTGTCCCCTTAAGCAGTTTCTGCAGCTTGTTGCTGGGGACTCCATACAGCTGCCTTCCATCTCCGACGCTTCCAAAGCACTGGAGGGGCCCAGTGGACTAGATACTTGCCCATACTGTCCCACACACCCTGCCACTCATGACTGTCCAGCCTTGGGGAAAATCTCTTGGTCCCCCTATATTGTTGTCTAACCCCAGACAAGACCCAAACCTGACTCTGCTTAACTTTCGAGATCAGACAAAATGGTTGTGGGTAGAACACAGCCTGTGTGTGTGCCAACATGCTGATCCCCATCACAATCAGCAGGCAGGTCCCAGGGATACCCAAAGGCCATTCAGAGCCTTCAGAACTCTCAAACGATGCTGCTGTGCTTGTCACTGGGGCTGGTGTAGCTGCTGTGCTTGCCGGCTCTCCCACCACCGGCTTCTCTTTTCCTGAGTCCAGCTCTTCCTCCTCTGCCTTGCTGGGAAGTGCTGCGTGGTCTCCTGCATCCTCCTGGGGCTCGGCAGGTGGCTGCCGGGGAATGCTCTCGGCCGTCGCGGGGCTGGGCTCCTCCGCGGGGCTCTGCTCTTCCGCGGGGCTCGGCTCCTCCGCCGCCTTATCCCGCTGCTCGGCAGCCGCTTCCTTCTGCTCCTCGACCGCCCCGGCCTCCTCCACCGGCAGCCGTCCCCTGGCGGCCTCCGGCCCCGCTCCCGCCGCCGCTTGGTCCCCGGGGCCGCTCTCCCGGGCCGCTTCAGCAGCCGCCGGCTCCCACGACCGCTCCCCCTCAGCTCCCCGCAGCCTCACGAAGATGGAGAGTAGGGCGAGGGCCAGGACGGTGAAGAGCAGCCGGACGGCCAGGTACAAGTCCCCGGCCACGTCCGTCCCGCCCTGCTGCTGGAGCCCGCCCGTATTACAAGCCATTGCCATAAAGCACAGTGAGACAAGAACCTTAGCCCAGGCCCCACACTTGATAAACACTATCACAGCAAATACCGGCTCTACGTAAGTTACAACGGTCTGAAGCTGTGAGATCAAGAAGAACAACTCTGATACCCAATAAATCAGCATTGTGACGAATGACTATTAATCCAGTCAAATCTGTCGTTATCTCAACCCTTCGCGCCCCACGTTGGGCGCCAAAAAGAACTGTCGTGGTTTAAACCCAGTCAGGTAATTCGTTCGCTCACTTCCCCCCCCCTTTCTTGCCCTCCCCCTGCTCCCGGAGGGACGGAGAGGAGAATCGAAAAGAATGCAACTCCCACGGGTTGAGATAAGAACAGTTTAGTAACTAAGGTATAACACAGATCACTACTGCTACCACCAATAATAACAATGATAAAGGAAATAACAAGGGAAGAGAATACAACACCTCAGCACCAGCCGACCGATAACTTGCCCCCCTCAGCCCGACCAAGCTCCGACCGATACCTCCTCCAACCCTGCAGACTCCCAGCCCTTCCGGCTAACTCCCAGTTACATCCTGGGCATGACGTGCTGTGGTATGGAATACCTCTTTGGTCAGTTTGGGTCAGGTGTCCTGTCTCTGCTTCCTCCTGGCTTCCCCTCCCCCCTGGCAGAGCATGAGGCTCACAAAGTCCTTGGCCAAACCAAAACATCCTTGTTATCATCTCTGTTCCCGAGCTGAAAGTCAAAACACTGCACTGCACCAGCTACCAAGAAGGAGAAAAAATGACTGCTACTGCTGAACCCAGGACACTCATGCTCTGCCAGGGATGAGGGGAAGCCAGGAGGAAGCAGAGACAGGACACCTGGCCCAGGCTAGCCAAAGAGGTATTCCATACCACAACATGTCATGCCCAGGGGGGTAACTGGGAGTTACCTGGAAGGACATGGGGTCTTCTGGGTGTACCTTGTTTTTTGGCGGGTGGTATCGTATTCTCTTCCCTTGTTATTTTCTCTTATCATTGTTGTTGGTGGTGGTAGCGGTGGTGATTTGTGTTGTACATTGTTTGTTGCACTGTTTTTGTCTCAACCCGTGGGAGCTGCATTCTTTTGGTTCTCCTCCCCATCCCTCTGGGAGTGGGGAAGGGGAGATCCCTCTGGGAGCGGGGAAGGGGAGATCCCCCAGGAGGGGGACGCGGGCCTCGATTGCTTCCAGCCCGGCACCACTCACTGGGAGTGAGTGAACAAGCTGTCTGGGTAGGTTTAAACCACGACAATCGGGCAAAGGGACTCATTTCCAGAACAACCTTATTGACGCTTGGTGCAAAGAGTATGGCATTGAGTGGGTATATCACATTCCCTGTCTTGCACCTGCATCTGGGAAAAGCAAATGGTATAATGGACTGTTAAAAACTACACTGAGATCAATGGGTGGGGGAACTTTCAAGCATTGGGATACACATTTATCAAAAGCCACCTGGTTGGTCAACACTAAGGGATCTGCCAAAAGGGCTGGCCCAGCCCAATCAGAACTTTTGCATACTGTAGAAGGGGACAGAGTTGCTGTGGTGCACATAAAGAATTTGTTGGGGAAGGCAGTCTGAGTTATTCCTGCTTCAGGTAAAGGCAAACCCACTTGTAGGATTGCTTTTGCTCAGGGACCCAGATATAATTGGTGGGTAACGCGGGAAATGGGGAAATCTGATGTGATTTGATTTTAGGGGAAAACAGCCAGTGAAATCAAATGTATTCTTTTGCCTGCTATATAACACTTTAATGGTCCCCCTTGTTGTGGGGAAAGAGCTTGCATGTTCTTGTGAGTTTGGGAGCTATGCTGGTGGTGGCATATGCCACCGGTAGGGTATCCCATGCCAGACAGGTCTCAACTGAAGGGTCAGACAAAGTGTGTCCATGGGCAGGATGGGCTCACTAGCCTTTGGGCAACCATCCTAGGAGGACAACTCTAACTTCAAATCTGGGCAGATGGAGCTCATTTAGCTCTGTAAGGCCATCCATCTAAGAGAAGGATACTCTAATCAAATGTATGACCTGAGGACTTTGTTGTCACCATCCAAGATGGCTAGGCCCTGGCAGATAAACATCAGGTGTAAAGGGTGGGGCCAGTTCTGCGCACGCTGTGCCTCACCTAAAATATCCACTGCTCAGGACTGAAGGGTTTACCCACACTTGCAAAGCCCTGTAGCGACAGGCGAGGGATGAAATGGGAGGTGATAAGGTGCACTGGAAGTCGCGGATCCAGCCCTGCATGCAGGCAGTTCAGGAGATTGGTCGCTTGAGACTGACCCAGGAGATGACAGTCATGTTCGGCAATGTCCTGAATGACCAAGCAGCCTTTTTTCAAGGAGATTACTGCTAGTTCCATATGGAGAGAGGCCTAGAAAAGGTGGCCTAACCAAAGCTCATCTCCCCCTCCACCTGGTTGGCTAGCCGCGGCCAACAGGCATCTTCTGTTGTGGGTGATTAAAGACTGAGACAAGGGGGCAAAAAATCACAAAATGGAATAGAGAAACCTTTAGAATTAGTTTTAAGTAATGTTAAGAATGATGGCTTTGTAACAGTAGCAATGGAAAATTACTGAGGTGCATGATACATAGAGAAAAAAATAGAGTACAGCTAGAGAACATACTGAGAATTCTCACAAGATAAATTGTTATAGTTGTGACATAGTCTAAGAAAAACAGTCTAGAAGAACAGGACACAGGGATAAGGAGTATCTGGGAACCGCAGGTGTCCAGGATGGGCCACAGTTAAACTAACTGATAAGAAGGAGGACAGGAGGATTATTATGTCTCTGGTGCTAATGAACCAATTAAACTGGTATGATCATCTACTGCGTGTGCTTCAAAGGCTGCCAGAAGTGATGAAGATTGTTGGAAGAAGTAAACGACCCTCAGAGACCACCACCACAATTCTGTACGCATGCGGGGAACTTTCTGGAAAATTATGTAATCCATATGTAGCCTCATGAATACATATGTATGCCCAGTGGCTATAAAAGGACGGCTTGTGTGGCAATGGGGAGACACACATTAGGAGGAGCTATCCGCCGTGTCTCCCGGCGCCGCAATGAAGAATACCTACTTGTCAGCTTGAAAACTTTGTTGGCAAGTTTGTTCCGGGAGTTTTCTCCCAATCAGTTTGGCACCCCAGATGGGACCCTCTCTGCTCGGCTGCAGGACCCGCTGAGGACAGGGCTCCCTAGGGCCCTCGGGAATTTTTCCCAGAGGGATCCTCGACTCATTCGGATCACTGCGGGAGCAGACAAGGACCATCTTCATAAAAGGTATTCTTTTCTTCTATATAGTCTGTAAGGTGCAGGGGGCATCGTGCATAAAGACTAAATTGGTAATTGGGTTGGTTTGGAAAGTGTATGCAAGGTTTGGAAGCCTTCCGTAAATCAAGATAGCATCCGTTTGCTATACACCCACAAGAAGCAGGGGACATCTTGTGGTTTGGGCAGTGGGCGTCTTGTTGAAAAGGTTTTGGATTTTACTGGTATATAGCCACAAGAAGCAGGGGGCTTCTTGTGGTTTGGGTTCTGAAAGATGCAGGGGGTGTCTTGTGGAAATGGTTTTGGATCTTGTTGGTATTTATTTTGTGCTTGTTACATTAAGGATTTTGGTATTCTGATTTTGGTATCAGTGACAGACTGTTATAACTAAGCAGGGGGCATCTTGTGGTTTGGGTCCTACAAGACACAGGGGTTGTCTTGTGGAAATGTTTTTGGGTCCAGTGTGCTATCAACAGCCCATAAGGGATTTGATTCAGTGATGCTGTCAGTGTGGGTCCCCGAATAGGTTAGTCAAATCACCCTCCGATACAGTGGGCTGTCCAGTACGTCCCACAGTGGGATGCAGACAAGCTGGTCGGGCACAAGGGTCTCGTCCTTCTTGGGACACTGACAGGCTGGTCAACTATAAAGGGTTCAAGGAAACCCCCCTATTAATGTTACAATATGGTCTGAGCCATAGGGGTTAGGATGTATTGCTTTTGATTCGACTGGTATTTGTCTCATTTTGTGGCTTGTTACAGTAATGATTTTGGTCTTGTGATTTTGGTACTGGTGACAGGATGTTATAGTTGTGTTATTAACTGTTGTTTGTTTGGTTGAATTTTAGTCTGTCTTTGTCTCAAGTGCTGTAACTGTGTGGAGTGTGTCTGTGGGATTCCGTTTGTGTATGTGTGTGAATGTGAGATTGATAATGGAAAATCATCAGAATGAAGACATCTTGAAAAAGAGTTCTTTGGGTGCATTTTGGCGCACTGGAAAGAACTTGGAGGGTCTCCTGGGGGCTTGGTAAATAAGAAAACATTGGTAAAATATTGTAACCAATGGTGGCCTTTGTATACTTTGGAAGATCAAGAAAAATGGCCTAAAAATGGAGCTATGAACTATAATACATTGTTACGATTAATGTTGTTTTGAGGGGGCAAGGAAAATGGCATGAAGTAATGTATGCAGATATGTTTTTCACTTTAAGAAATCATGCAGAGTGACAGACTGAATGCAAAATTTATATAGCTCTGCCAGATTCCTTAATTTTGGCTTTGGAAAAGGACAGGGAAAAACTGAAAAGCTGAAGAGATGTTTTCAGCCTGTGATATTGGGGAAAGATGCTTAAAGTTAAAAAAACAGTAATCAGGAAGATAGGTTGAAAATTATGTATCACAGGTACCTCCGAGAGAGGCATCCTCTGCATCTGTCCTATCTGATATTGATAAGGAGGAAGAGATTGCTGTCACTGGCAACAAGCAGCACATTCACATTCAGAATTAAGAAAGGGTTAAAACAGAAGTGCTGTTGCAGAGGCAGGCATCTGCAGCTCCTGCAGAGCAGGGTGAACAACTGTGAGGAAAAAAAAAGGGAAAACCAAGGGGAAAGGGGGGGAGCTTGGGTAGCTCCTGTATTTGAGATGGGAAGAGTGACGACAGGCAGAGGTGGGGGAGTGGGCTCTTCTGTGGAACCGGATCGGTGTGCGTGCTATGGGGAATTTGGACGTTGGAAGTGAGAATGCCCTGGGGGGGGGGAGGGGCAGTGCCATGGGGTGGCTCCGGTGACTGAATTGTAACTAGACTGACAGAGACCTGGGGAATCTACCCTAGCAGAACCACTGATTAAATTAAAACTAGGGACTAGAGGAAATAAAGTGGAATTTTAGGAATTTTAGTGGATACAGCAGCAAATTATTTGGTGTTAAATCAGAGCGAAAAGAATTCGTTACAGATGTGGGAGCTACTGGCCACCAAGAAAAAGTG
Organism: Pezoporus flaviventris; assembly: GCF_033815535.1. NCBI lineage: Eukaryota > Metazoa > Chordata > Aves > Psittaciformes > Psittacidae > Pezoporus > Pezoporus flaviventris. The sequence continues at coordinate 768,071 of NW_026892625.1, forward strand.
GGGGGAAAAAAAAAAAGGCATTCTTTCTGAAACCTTTAAAGTACAAATTGAGAAAACAAATAGGAATGCATAAATTTTTATGCATGCCAAATTCTCTGAAATCTTTATTAGGGTGAGAAGCAACATTTAAAGAAGACAAAATGGAATTTAGAGTTAAAAACAATCAATTAATTGCAGTTTTGAGTTTATCTTTAATTCAACAGAAAAGCAAAAAGGAGGACCTCCCTGAAATAGAAGGAATCCTTAATCAGGTATATGTGGGAGTATGGGCATCTGAAGTTCCAGGCAAGGCAAAAAATGCTTTGCCTGTTAAAGTGGAAACAAAAAGAGGGGGGTCTGCCCAATTAGAATACAACAGTATCCCTTAAAATTAGAAGATCAAAGGGAATCAAAGAAATCATTGATAAATTTTAAAATATAGATTATTAATTGAGTGTGAATTGGAATATAATGCTCCTATTTGTACAGTAAAGAAATATCATGGGAAAAGTTGCGGATTGGTTCAAGATCTTAGAGAAATCAACATAATTGTAGAGGATATTCACCCAGTAGTAACTAATTCATATGATTTATTGACTAAATTGAATAATAATCAGAAATGGTTTGCCATCCTGGATTTAAAGGATGCTTTCTTTTGCTTACCATTGGCCAAAGAAAGCCAAAATTATTTGCTTTCGAATGGGAAAATCCTGACACAGGAAGAAAAACTCAATTAACTTGGACAGTATTACCTCAGGGGTTTTAAAGGAGTCCAGCAATTTTTGGAAATCAGTTAGCATGAGAATTAGAGTCATGAAAGCCACCTGCTCAGACAGGAACTCTTACAATATGTGGATGACCTATTAGTTGCTACAGAAACAAAGGAAGAATGTGTCCAGTGGACAGTGGAATTATTAAATCTTCTGGGACTGAATGGTTATTGGGTATCCAGACAAAAGGCCCAACTAATCCAAACCTGAGTTTCCTACTTAGGATATAAAATAACAGGAGAACAGAGAGAACTTGGAACTGCCAAAAAAGAAGCCATTTGCCAGACTCCACGACCGTTGACCGTCAAGGAGCTCCGGACATTCCTGGGAATGACAGGATGGTACAGACTTTGGATCCATGATTATGGTGTTCTGGTAAGACCACTATATGAACTGTCGAAGGGAAACCCTCCCTCTTTGGACTGGACTGATAAAGCAGAGGAGGCTTTTAGAAATTTAAAGATAGAGTTAATAAGAACTCCAGCTCTGGGAATTCCGGATGTGACGAAACCATTTTGGCTATATTCCTATGAAAAACAAGGAAAGCCCTGGGAGTCCTAGCTCAGAACCTAGGACCATACAGAAGGGCAGTGGCGTATTTTTCAAAACAGCTGGATGAAGCAAGCAAAGGATGGCCCGGATGCCTAAGGGCTGTGGCAGCAGTCGTCATGAATATTGAAGAGGCTCGCAAATTCACCTTGGGACAAAAGATCACTGTGCATGCCCAGTGGCTATAAAAGGACGGCTTGTGTGGCAACTGGGGGACACGTTAGGAGGAGCTATCCCCCGTGTCTCCCGGCACCACAATAAAGAATACCTACTTGTCAGCTTGAAAACTTTGTTGGCAAGTTTGTTCCTGGAGTTTTCTCCGAATCAAGACAAAGAGACAAAGGCATACACCTGCCTCCAAAGGTGTGTCCAGATTGACACTCTCATGTTGGAATATCAGAACCATGATTGATACAGTGAACAGTGGGTGTCCTGAGTGCCATTCTGCGCTAATTGCCCACAAATTGTCACAACTTAACATTGATATTGCTGCTCTCAGTGAAGTTCGCCTTCATGAGGAAGGTAGCCTTAAAGAACATGGCGCCGGCTATACACTCTACTGGTTAGGCAAGCCCAAAACTGAAAGTCATCTTTCTGGAGTTGGCTTTATGATTAAAAACTCCATTGTCTAAACTTGAAAATTTGCCGATAGGTTATTCCGATCACATTATCTCTTTGCATCTTCCACTACACTAGCTTTCAGGCTAACCTTCAAACTAGGCTTGAAGACCAGCTTATAGATTCTTCTCCTGAAGCGCTTTGGCAACATATTAAAAATAGCATCCTGCAGTCCTCCCTAGAATCCATTGGGTTCTCCTTAAAGAAAAACAAAGACTGGTTTGACAATAACAACCAGGAGGTCCAGGAATTTCTGACAGAGATCTGCTCATCCAGCACACCTTGCTCAGCCACTTTGCCATGTAAGAAAAGCAGCCTTTTGTCTTGCATGTAGCAAACTCCAACAGAAACTTCGAGACATCCAGAACAAGTGGTGGCTCATCCTAGCAGAAAAGACTCAATTATGTGCAGATTTGGGTGACCATAGAGGATTCTATGAGGCTCTGAAAGCAGTGTATGGACCCACATTTCAGGTTCAAAGCCCCTTACTTAGTGCAGATGGCCAAATGCTTCTTACAGATAAAATCTTCATCCTGAATCATTGGTCTGAACATTTTCAAACACTCTTTAGTGCTAACCATGTAGTCCAAGGCAAAGGACTCCAGCACATTTTACAACATCCAGTGAAAAATGAATTGGATTTAGCCCCTACCATGGGAGAGACTCTTAAGGCTATATAGCAGGTGAAAACTGGCAAGGCATCTGGTGTCAATGGAATCCCACCTGAAATCTGGAAGCACGGAGGCCAAGCACTTCATGCTAAATTTCACGAGCTAGTTGTGCACTGTTGGGAACAAGGTAAATTACCATCAGATTTTCATGATGCAATCATCATCACTCTGTATAAGAAAAAAGGTGTAAAGTCAGACTGCTCAAGCTACTGAGGTATAATTCTGCTCTCCATTGCTGGAAAAATTCTTGCAAGAATACTATTGAACAGATTAGTACCTGCTATTGCAGAAGAGCTTCTACCTGAAAGTCAGTGTGGTTTCAGAGCTAATAGAAGTACCACAGACATGGTATTTGTTCTCAGACAGCTGCAAGAAAAGTGTAGAGAACAGAATAAGGGTCTCTATGTAACTTTCGTTGACTTCACCAAAGCTTTAGACACTGTGAGCAGAAAAGGCCTGTGGCTGATATTGGAATGATTAGCTTGTCCGCCCAAGTTCCTCAAAATGATTATTCTGTTACATGAGGATCAGCAAGGCCAAGTCAGATATGGCAATGTGCTCTCTGAGCCCTTCCCAATAACCACTGGTGTGAAACAAGGTTGCGTTCTCGCACCAACTTTATTTACAGTCTTCTTCAGCATGATGCTCCACAGGGCTATGGTAGACCTCGACGAACAAAACAGCATTTATATTTGATATCATACTGATGGTAGCCTATTAAATCTAAGGCAACTGAAGGCCCACACTAAGACCCTAAATCATCTTGTCCGTGAACTGTTTTTTGCTGACGATGCCGCCCTTGTTGCCACAGAAGCAGCTCTGCAGCATTTAACATCTTGCTTTGCAGAGGTGGCTGAGCTTTTTGGGCTGGAAGTCAGCTTGAAGAAGACAGTAGTTCTTTACCAACCTGCAACACAAGAAGATTATCATCATCCCCACATTACCATTGGCGAGTCAGAGCTTAAGTCAGTTCAGCAGTTCAGCTATCTGGGAAGCATTTTTTCCTCGGATGCCAGGATAGATAAAGAGATAGACAACAGAATAGCAAAGGCACATAGAGTCTTCGGAAAACTCCATAAAAGAGTCCGGTGCAATAAACACCTGAAGAAAAGTACAAAGATTAGTGTCTATCGAGCCATTGTACTGTCTACTCTTTTATATGGGTCTGAATCATGGGTTATCTAGCGCCATCACCTGCAACTCCTCGAACGCATTCATCAGCGCTGCCTTTGTACAATTCTAAACATTAATTGGACTATGTGTCAAATGTTACTGTCCTTGAACAGGCAGGGGTCACCAGTATCAAGGCCATATTGTTGAAATTGAAGCTGTGCTGGGCAGGACACGTCTCCAGGATGAAGGATCACCGCCTCCCTAAGATCGTGTTTTATGGTGAACTTGCCACTGGTTGCCACAAGAGAAGTGCCCCAAAGAAGAGATATAAGGACTCCCTGAAACAATACCTTAGCCTTGGCCATACTGACTACCATCAGTGATCCACCTTGGCCTCCAATTGGGAGACTTGGAGACACACCATACATAATGCAGTTTGAGAACTCACTCAGAACTAGTCTCAAGGAGAAAATACAACATAAAAAGAATCACGTCCCGCCTATACCACCCAAGGAGACCTTTCACTGTGCTTTTTGCAACTGGATTTGCCTATCTCACATTGGTCTTTTTAGTCATCAGGGAGCTTGTAGTAAGCGTGGGTAAAGCCCTTCCCAAATCTTCGTTCGCGAAGTCAAGCCATGAGCCTGCCAGCTAGATGTCTTCAGGTCACGAGAGACTGGCCCTGACTTCCCTCCGACCATCATCCCAACAAAGAATGAACTTTGACGAAACCTGATGAGCTCAGCAGTGACCAGACAAGTTTGTCAGTGTCGCCAGGTGTTGTATGGACTCAGTTAGCATGAGTCGGGCTTTTCAGTTAGCATAAGTAGAGCTTCAGTAAGCATAAGTAGAGCTTCTCTATAAGTGGAAAAATACTAGGCCAGAGGGGAGGTTAGCCAGAGATAGCAGTGGAGGAAATGAAAATGCAACGTTAGCGATGAAATTGCAATGTTAGCGATGAAATTGCAATGTTAGCGATGTTAAGAACAGATGTTAAGAACAAAAAACAGGATGTAAAACTGCAGTGTATGGATGTTGAGGTTAGTGCTAAACATAGGTAACTGTTGTAACTTGTATTTAGCAACTTTGTGTAAAACCCAATCAGAAGCTTGTTGGCAAGGCATGTTAACCAATCAGCGTGTAATTAATGTGTGGATTTGTGTATAAAAGATCATGTCTGATGCTCAATAAATGGCAATTGCTTGATCACATTGATCGTCTCTGTGTTGTCCACAACTCCCGCGTCGACAGCCAGGAGGCAACAATCCAATGCTGCACACCGTCTCTCCTGCCCTGAAAGACTGTTACAAGAGATGGAGCATGACATCATAGACTGGATGAATTCAGAAGTCTTATAGGGATTGGTCCATGGATTAAGTAATGAGATCTCTTGCTTTGTGTCTGTGTGGGTATGTGTATGTATATATATATATGAGACAAGAGTGATGGTATACTGAAAAATGTGGGATCTTAGCATGACGTGAATGGTATGGAATAAGGGGTGGATTCTGTCCTTGGTTCAGCTATAGCAGCCATTTTTCTCCTTCTTAGTAGCTAGTGCAGTACAGTGTTTTTGATTTTCAGCCTGGAAGCAATGCTGATAACACTGATGCTTTTAATTGCTTCTAAGTAATGTTTACACCGACAAAGGACTTTCTGAGTCTCATGTTTTGCCATGGTGGTAGGGAAGCCAGGAGGAAACAGAGACGGGACACCTGACCCAAACTATCCAAAGGGCTATTCCATACTACAGCACATCAAGCCCAATATATAAATTTAGGGGAGTTACCTGGAAGGCGCAGATTGCTGCTTGGATCGGGCTGGGTATCGGTTGGTGGGTAGTGAGCGGTATTCTCTTCCCTTGCTATTTCCCTTATCATTATTATAATTGATGGTAGCAGTAGTAGTTTTGTATTATACCTTAGTTACAAGACTGTTCTTATCTCAACCCGTGGGAGTTACATTCTTTCGATTCTCCTCCCCATCCCTCTGGGAGCGGGGGGAGGAAGAAGGGGGCAGTGAGTAAGCGGCTGCATGGTTCTGAGAAACCAGCAGGGCTTAAACCACAACAACATTTTCCTGATGATGTATTTTAGTCGTATTTGGAGATTTTTTTTTTTTTCTAGGCTTGCTTCCTTGCAAACTGTTATTACTGTAACATCTAACCAGTGCCAGAGCATGGCACCAGGCATCTATTTCCATGGAAGCTTTTAACTGTCAACACCAAAGCAATTTTCTAGTCCTTAAAATGGACCACTCTTTGGATAAAGAATTGGCTGGATGGCCACATACAGAGAGTTGCGGTAAACAGCTCAATGTCCATTTGGAGAACAGCAATGAGTTGTGTCCCTCAGGGATTGGTGTTGGGCCCAATCTTGTTCAACATCTTTGTCGGTGACATGGACAGTGAGGTTGAGTAAGCCCTCAGCAAGTTTGCCAATGACACCAAGCTGTGTGGTTTGGTTGATACACTGGAGGGAAGGGATGCCATCCAGAGGGACCTTGACACGCTTATGTGGTGGGCCAATGCCAACCTCATAAAGTTCAACCAAGACAAGTGCAAAGTCTTACAGTGGGGTCGGGGCTATCCCAGGCACATCTGGGCAGAGAAGGGATTCAGAACAACCCTGTGGAGAAGTACTTGGGGGTGTTGGTTGATGAGAAACTGAAGCCAACTGTATATATGCCCATTGCTTATCTGCATATAAGATTTCTCTAACCCACTGTTCAGAATCAAAGGGGGAATGACACTTTTTAGCCTACAAATATACTAATGATCCTAGCACTAGAAGGTAGGAATCAGGCTAAGAAATTTAGTTCCAACACCAAGTTCTTCACCAACAAAAGAGTTTCATTATGTACCGCAAATTTTTTCTGGCTACTGGGTAAAATGGTTATCCTATGTTCTAAAGACTCTTCTCTCTCATGCTCCCTCCCCCCCCCCCCTTTTTTTCCCCTATTTCTTAGTGTGCTGTCTGAATGAATCATTGGAAAAGTATTAGGAGCCTACAGATTTTTTTTCTAATACTTTCCATATTTATCACACAAGCTAAAGAAAATATTAATCTGAACTAAAATTTAGCAGATTCAGAGACATATAAACAGAATACATTTGAAAATATTAATTTTCTCACCCTCCTTAAAAGTTTCTCTGAGGTACAAAACATGGGCTGGAGAAAGGGCAGGATTTGGAGAGCAAATGCTCCTGTTCAGAATAGTCTAGTCAGATCCATAAAAATCTCCTCAGCCTGTTTCTCACAGTAAGTTCCACTCTCATCAGCCTCATTACACTAGCTTAGATAATTACACTACTGTTAGGCTTGCAGTCCCACTGAAGGTTGTGACCCTTACTTCAGGAAAGACAATTTTCAGCATAGTAGATGCCTTGGCAGAAGAACAGTGATTTTTGTCACACCTAAATTGAATTATTGCAATGCATTATGCTTACCAAAGAGCTTTCAGGAGCTCCAGGTAGTAGGAACTATAGCCACATTATTTAAGCTGGCAAAGTCAAAATGAACACATCACTTGTGTGCTGTGGGAACACCAGGCCTGGGTTCCCATACACTTTCAGGTGAAGTGATGATCTAGAAAAGCTATAAATAGCATTGGACATGAGTAATGTTGAAAATGCTTCACTTTGTTGCATATTTCTTGTCTGGCTACAAAGCTTGTTGAACTCACTAGAAAGCCATCAGCACTGTTGGATTTTGGACTGCTCAACAAGAACAATCTTTGTATTTCTAATTGCAGGTATTAAAGTGTTTTACTGCAGGTGTTCAAGCCACAGGAGTGTAGTGCATCCAACGCTCCAATGGTAACTGCAAGAGATCACACTTTATTTACTACTCTTGCAGATCAAGGATGCAAAAAGCATAAAGCACCAGAAATACATCTTAACTGAACTAGATCATGCAGTGAAACTTCAAACCGTGCCAACCTGCAACAGCTTCGCTTCATTACAGGCCTTCCAGTGGAATTTATTGAGGAGTGCTTACCAATCTTCTTCAAGGAAAAGAATACTGTACCTCTCTTTGAGTATCAGCCAGGTGCTGAACAACTTTCTCACAGACTTTTCAGCTATGGTTATGTCAGTTGTTGTGCTTCTTTGTCAAACGCTTTTCATGTCAACTTCAACTTTATCTTTCCAACCTCCATTGTCACATATCGTTACCCTTGCAGCAGTGGCTCAGCGCTATGGTGAGAATGGGAAAGTGGCACTCGACTGCTGCATGACTTACTGAAAAACAGCTGTCAACAGTTGCAACATGAACCTGGTCCCTCAGCTCACTGCTTTACATAATATAGTCTAGATAAAAATGTGAGATTTTGCTGCACATAAGTCCCTGATTAAGACAGAATAGCAAATTAAATTACTCCCTCCTTGAATGTCAGGGGTACTGCTGTATTTGCAAGGGAAAAGAGAATATAAGATTTTTAGCTAATCTGGGCATGGAGAAAACAGAGCAAATTTATTCAGTCTGACAGCAATCTCTCACTTCTACCCTACAGTAATATTTTCAACTGATTTTTTTTTTTGGCTGTGGAGTATTGCATATACTCTTCTGCCCTCTGACAATTCAGCGTTCTTGGATCTCTATCCTTCCTACCCAGTCCCATATGGAAAATCATTTTACAAGTCTGACACACACTCAAGTTAAACAAGTTGGGTGAAAGATACAAGCAATGGAAAAGTTTTCATGATTTTGAAAAACACTAATAAAAATATTTTATTCAACAAACTAACATTTCTATGCAGGGTTTACAACTCACAGTCCACAGCACTGTGGTAGTCCATTAAATTCAAAAGGAAAAACTGGTTAGAGAAACGAAGAAAACACAGAACTCATTAGCCTTTATCAGTAATAGGTATTTTCTGTGGTAATCTTGATACTCTGAAGCAGATTTAAAGTCACTGTCGGTAATAAACTGCAAAGTAGAGCAAACAAACTGCAAGACTAGGCTGTTTTCTTGCATCACTTTTGTCCTTACTAATAACAAGCTTTCACTTGTGCAAGTAAAGACACTCAATTCATATGTATGAAAAATACACAACAAATACATCTATATGCAGCTGCTACAAGCAGAACTGTTTTTCTTTCTTATTTTCTCTTAGGTAGTAATTCAAAAGATAATTCTAAAAATCTAAGTTATAGCATAGTATTGAAATAAGCACAAAAATAAAGCAGTAGCCAGCAGTGAGTAAGCAAATAAGGCCTCCTGCAGATCTGTCTCTTAGTCACCATTCATTTTTTCAATATCCTGGAGAACTGAAGTATACATGCATGTCTGCACAACATTGTTCTGGGTTCACCTGTAACAGTTATTTTTCTCCTTCTTAGTAAGTGGTGCAGTGCTGTGTTTTCAACTTCAGTCTGAGAACAATGCTGATAACACCAATGTTTTTAATTGTTGATAAGTAATATTTACTCTGATCAAGGACTTGTTCAGTCTCATGCTCTGCCAGTGAGGAGGGGCACAAGGAACCGGGAGGAAGCAGAGACAGGACACATGACCCAAACTAGCCAAAGGAGGATTCCATACCACAGCACATCATGCCCAGTATATAAACTGAGGGGAGTCACCTGGAAGGCTCACATCACTGCTCAGGTTTGGCTGGGTATCGGTCAGGGAGTGGTGAGAAATTGTATTGTGCATCACTTGTGTTCATTGTTTTTTTTCCCTTTCCCCTTTTAGCTTTATAGTCCCTCCTCTTGTTATTTCCCTTATCATTATTATTATTGGTGGTGGTAGTAGTAATTTTGTATTATACCTTACTTATAGGACTCTTCTTATCTCAACCTGTGGGATTTACATTCTTTCAGTTCTCCTCCCCATCCCTCTGGGGGTGGAGGGAGGGAAGAAGGGCGGGGGAGTGAGTGAGTGGCTGTGTGTTTCTAAGTAACCAGCTGTGCTTAAACCATGACCACCTCAGACCTAACACATAGTAGACAATAAGAAAGCATTTGCTTTTCAGTTGTCTCCACTACACCAGTAACGGTTAAGACCCACTGTTGTTGTTTAAGCCCCCCATTCTTCCTTCTCCCCCACTCCCAGAGACTGAAAAAGTCCTTGATCAGACTAAACCTTACTTAACAACAACTAAAACCATAGGCGTGTTACCAGCATTGTTCTCAGACTAAAGTTGAAAACACAGCACTGCACCAGCTACTTAGAAGGAGAAAAATGACTGCTAGTGCTGAACCCAGGACAATATCCAGCCCTTATTCCATTACATTCACATCATGCTCAGATCCCACATTTTTCAATATACCATTGCCTTTGTCTAATATATATATACACGTATAAATACACACATGCATAAAGAGTGAGATATCATTCCTTAGTCCAAGGACCAATCCCTATAAAGTTGCTGTATTCATTCAGTAAATGATGTCGTGCTCCATCTCTTGTAACAGTCTTTCAGGGCAGGAGAGACGATGTCTAGTGTTGGACTGTTGCCTGCTGATGGCACTGCCAAACTTGTCTGGTCACTGCTGAGCTCGTCTGGTTTTGAGAAAGTTCATTCTTTGTGGGGTGATTATCAGAGGGAAGTCAGAGTCAGTCAATGGTGACCTGAGGACAGTTCTCCATCTGCTGGCTTTTCCCATGACTTTATTCTCAGCTGATGATCATGACAGCACAGATCTTCTTTTCAAAGCCCAGAGAGGTGGAGATGGGCATCTAGCTGACTGCCTATAAAAGTTTTATATCTCAAGCAACAGCATATAATTGAGCACATTGGCTGTTTTCCCCTTTGAGTTACACATCGGAATTCCCATCTTCCTGCATTACCCACCAAGTATACCCAGGTCGATGAGCAAAACCAATCCCACAAGTGGGTTTGCCTTTACCTGAAGCAGGAATAACCCAGACTTCCTTCCCCAGCAAATTCTTTATGTGCACCACAGAAACTTTGTCCTCTTCTACAGTATGCAAAAGTTCTGATTGGGCTGGGCCAGCCCTTTTGGCAGATCCCCTAGTGTTGACCAACCAGGTGGCTTTTGCTAAATGTGTATCCCAATGCTTGAAAGTCCCAACACCCATTGCTCTCAGTGTAGTTTTTAACAGCCCATTGTACCGTTCGATTTTCCCAGAGGCTGGTGCATGGCAGGGGATATGATATACCCACTCAATGCCATGCTCTTTGGCCCAAGTGTCTATAAAATTGTTCTGGAAATTAGTCACTTTGCCTGACTCAGTTCTCTCTGGGGTGCTGTTTCACCACAAGATCTTTTCTCAAGGCCCAGGATAGTGTTCCAGGAAGTGGCATGGGGCACAGTGTATGTTTCCAGACATCCAGTAGCTGCTTCTACCATGGTTAGCACATAGCGCTTGCCTTGGTGGGTTGGTGGGAGTGCGATATAGCCAATCTGCCAGGCCTCCCCATATTTGTACTTCAGCCATCATCCTCCATACCAGACAGGCTTTGACTGAATTGATTGTACGTTTCACATTCATGAATAACTTGGGCAATAGTGTCCATTGTTAAATCCACCCCTCAAACACGATCTCATCTGTATGTTGCATCTCTGCCTTGACGGGATCAGGTGTCATGGGCCCACAGGGCCAAAAATAATTCACCCTTATGTTGCCAATCTAAGTCCATCTGAGCCACTTCAATCTTAGCAGCTTTATCAACCTGTTGGTTGTTTTGGTGTTCCTCAGCAGCCTGACTCTTGGGTACATGAGAACCTACATGGCGTACCTTCACCACAAGATTCTGCACCTGGGCAGCAATATCTTGCCACAGTGCAGCAGCCCAGATGGGTTTACCTCTGCATTGTGAGTTCCTCTGCTTCCATTGCTGCAACCACCCCCACAGGGCATTTGCCACCATCCATGAGTCAGTATAAAGTACTGGCCACTTTTCTTGTTGTCCTGGGTTCATCAGTAGCAGTCATTCTTCTCCTTCTCAGTAGCTAGTGCAGTGCTGTGGTTTTGACTTTCAGCCTGGGAACAGCGCTGATAACATCAGTGTTTTTAGTTGTTGCTCAGTAATGTTTACTCTGACCAAGGACTTCCTCAGTCTCATGATCTGCCTGGGAGGAGGGGAAGCCAGAAGGAAGCAGAAACAGGACACCTGACCCAAACTGACCAAAGAGGTATTCCTTACCACAACACGTCATGCTCACTATATAAACTGGGGGCAGTTACCCAGAAGGGCTAGATCACTGCTCTGTCAAGCTGGGTATCAGTCGGCAGGTGGTGAACAGTTGTATTCTCTTCCCTTGTTATTTCCCTTATCATTATTACCATTGGTGGTAGCAGCAGTGTGTAAGTGGCGAGGAGAAGCAGACAGGCCAACCCAATATGGGTGATAAGCAACTTCTGCTTTATTTGTGACGCAGTTCACACATATATAGGAGTGGTATTCAGCCACTCCTTCTTGGCATAACAGTATTGGTTAGCCCCCACAGCTTCCTCCACATTCTCCTCCCAGGTCCGGTCTCCGGCCACCTGTGGGGGCCACCCCCTGCCTTGCTTGCACAGTCCTCCAGAACTCTATGGTCCTGCTCTTAGAGTCATTCTGCAACAGCAGTGGTTTGTGTTATATCTTAATTACTGGACTGTTCTTATCTCAGTCCGTGGGAGTTACATTCTTTTGATTCTCCTCCCCATCCCTCTGGGAGTGGGGGGATGAAGAGGGGGGAGTGAGTGAACAGCTGCATGGTTTGTAAGTGACAGGCTGGGTTTAAACAACAACACTTGTTCAGCAATGTCCAAGGCCAGCTGGATGGCTTCCACCTCTGCAAATGGACTTGATTCACCCTCTCCTTCAGTGTTTTCTTGAACTTGTCATAGGGGTCTCCATACAGCTGCCTTCCATCTCTGATGCTTTCCAAAGCACTGGAGGGGTCCCCTGGCTTAAGTGCTTGCCCCTACGATCCCACACACCCTGCCACTCATGACTGTCCAGCCTCAGGCAAGATCTCATGGTAGTATTAGTCATTTAATTTTAGACAAGACCCGAGCTGGACCCTGCTTAGCTTCCAAGATTGGACAAGACTGGACATTCTCAGGGTGGTCATGCCATAGGCAAAACATAGAGAGCATATGCAGCAGCAAGCTGGTTCCCAGCAAAAGGAACAGTATGTTTTCAAGGGCACTGAAAGGGTATTCAAGATCTTTAACTTTTCCAGAATCTACTCCTACTGTCAATGGACTGGTGGGGGAGCAGAGGGTATGAGGGAATGTCTTCTCCACAGGTCGACCACCCAAGGGAAGGAAAAAGAAAGATGTGCAATTCTTAAAAATTCCCATTACCTGCCCCCCTAGAATAGAGGTGATGACCACACTGGGAATGCAAGCCAAACCAGTTTCATGATCAATGAGTCTATTGTAAGTCATTACCATGAAGTACAGTGAAACAAGAGCCTTAGCCCAAGCCCCCCAGCCAATAAACATTAGACCAGCAAATACTGGCTGCAAGTAAGGTATGACATGCTGAAAGTCTGAGATCAATAGCAACTTTGAGAGCCAATAAATCAGCACTGTTGATGAATGACTATTAATCCGAAACAATGAATGCTTACCACAAACGCGATTAGACACACTCCCGTCATATCTGTTGTTATCTCAACCCTTCAAGTCTCACATTGGCCTCCAAAAAGAACTGTCATGGTTTAAGCCCTGCTGATTTCTCAGAACCATGCAGCCGCTTGCTCACTCCCCATCTTCTTCTTGCCCCTGATCCCAGAGGGATGGAGAGGAGAATCAAAAAAATGTAACTCCCAAAGGTTGAGATAAGAACAGTAACTAAGGTGTAATACAAAACCCCTATTACTACCACCAATAATTATAAAGATAAGGGAAATAACAAGGGAAAAGAATACAACTGCTCACCACACGCCAACCAATACCCAGCCAGACCCGAGCAGCGATCTAGCATTTCCGGGAAACTGCCCCCAGTTTATATAGTGGGCATGATGTGCTGTGGTACAGAATACCCCTTTTGGGTCAGGTGTCCTGTCTCTGTTTCCTCTCAGCTTCCTGTGCACCTCCTCACTGGCAGAGCATAAGACTGAACAAATCCTTGAATGTGTAAACATTACTTAACAACAACTAAAACTATCTGTGTTATCAGTGTTGTTCTCAAGCTAAAGTTGAAAACACAGCACTGCACCAGCTACTAAGAAGGAGAGAAATGACTGCTACAGCTGAACCCAGGACACACTCCCAAATTAATTTTCTGCCCTTGAAGAGATAGATGGACTAAGGAGCATTTTCATTTTAACCAGAGAAACTGGGAGTTGGTTGAATTTCTCTCTTCTCTGCTGGCTTTGACTGTGACCCATTTAAAGTCACACTGCTCCTACCTGTCCAACATGAATAAGGAGGTCTCCAGCCTTTGAACTGAGAGGGCTTTACCTGCTTTCCTGCTTTTACATTTCTTTTTGAATGACTATGCTTAAATATTTGCAAATGCAATATTCATTTGAGAAATATGATGTAGAGCAGATATGAAGCCCAAAAGAACAAACCACAGACAAATTTTGACAGGAGTTCGGATGTTGTGAATATTGTAAAGGCAAATCAGCATTCCAGGTGGTAACTTCAGGTTTTTCTTGACTGAACAAAGATTTTTAATATTCTCCTCATTAGTAAATGTCATTATTACATAGTACTTTTTTCTTTCTCTGCCTTTTTTTTTTAAATTTATTTAAGAGAATTTGAAGCATTTGGGCACTCTAAACTTCCAGTTTAATGCTGGATTGTGTATGCTTGCTAGCAGGTATCAAAGATAAAATTACATCTAGAAAATGACATTTGTTTTACATTGAGTTTTCTAGGATTTTTTTCTTTGGGTATTGTACAAAGATTGACTCTATGTTGGCACCCGCAGAAGTCACATAAAAGACCTGACTTTGCTGCTGAAATTGCAGATGGGGGATGGATGGATGGAAGGATAGAGGGGATACACAGGCCAGAGGAGACCTTTAGGTCCAGACACAGCATTCGCTTTTTTATCACTCCCTGTTGCCAACTGTTCCTTTCCCAAACTCTACAGCCAAATGCAGGGGTTCTTGGGCTCAAGCAGAGAAAGGAAGGGCAAGCAGGGAAGGGCAAGCAGAGAAGTGCAAACTTCACCTGTACTAAGTTCTTGTCTTGGAGCTGCTTCAAGAAGCAACTGCAACACGGGGATTGCCGACTTCAACAAGGAACTGTACCTGAGGAAGACCAAATTAAGTGTCTAAGCAGTTCCAGCAGGAGTTTATTCTTCCATATCATGTTTGGTGAGAAATGTCCTGCATCTCAAAGAATCACTTCTACCCTTCTTCCTTACCCTCCCTCCCCCCGAAGGGTTTTTTAATTCAGTATTTGTAAAGCTTTCTTTCTTAACAACAGGATAGAGGTTTAATTAAAACTCCAGCTGGTACTAACATAATCCAGCAAAATCTCATCCATTTCCAGCACAACATCCTTGTTTCTAAATTGGAGAGACATCAGTTTGATAGATGGACTACTCAGTGGATAAAGAACTGGCTGGATGGCCTCATGCAAAGAGTTGTGGTCAACAGCTCAATGTCCAGTTGGAAAACAGTAACGAGTGTTGTCCCTCAGGGATTGGTGTTGGGACCAATCTTGTTCAACATCTTTGTTGGCACTGGAATGGGTTGCCCAAGGAAGTTGTGAATGCTCCATCCCTGGGGGTATTCAAGGCTGGGTTGGACAGAGCCTTGGGAGACATATTTTAGTTTGAGGTGTCCCTGCCCATGGCAGGGGGGTTGGAAGTTGATGATCTTAAGGTCCTTTCCAACCCTAACTATTCTATGATTTTATGATTCTATGATTTCAGGGAATAAATCCTTGCTGAGGTTGGTTAACCAAAACTATAGTTTAGGCAGTTTACTT
The DNA here is from genome assembly GCF_033815535.1 of Pezoporus flaviventris. Taxonomy (NCBI): domain Eukaryota; kingdom Metazoa; phylum Chordata; class Aves; order Psittaciformes; family Psittacidae; genus Pezoporus; species Pezoporus flaviventris. The sequence goes on from NW_026892625.1 coordinate 783,627, forward strand.
TACTGTTCCTTGAATTTAACTGTACTGCATGAGAAAAGCTGGAAAACCATTCAAATCTCTAACATATTTTACATGATTTTGAAAATGTCTTATTAAGGTAACTTGGTGAATAATGGGTGAGGAACACTAATTTCATTTTAATAGCTGTGTTTCAGACATTATCCTTTGTAATTTCCAGAAAGATGAACAGAAAAAAACCCAGCTGAAATTCCTAATATTCCTTACTTACATCCCTATCTGAATGGCAGAGAAGGCACAGCATCTTCATTGCTAAACGTACACACAGGTTTCTAATTCCTTATTCAACTGAGTGCTATTTATGCAAATAATGTTATTAAAATCACAGGAAAAATCCTGCTTTTTTTTCTGGAGAGTCAGCAGATTTAGGTCTTGGTTTTGGAAACACTAACACATGCAACGCATCAGCAGGGTACACTGAATGTGAAAAATTAAATGAATATTTAAAAAGCTGTTAGTTTGGAATTGTGTTCTTGCTATACTGTGGGGAAAACAAAAATAGAATTTGGCATTGTAAGATGTCTATGTCATCTCATAAAATATATGGCATGTTTGCAGTATCAGGATATGTTTTGAAAACAAAATAATTTCTGTGAGACACACAATGTGGCAAAAACATGAACAAGCACAGGATGGCTCTCAAATAAAACCAAAACTAAACAATTCCTCCAGTGATGACTTATTTTACCATAAAACTAAGACAAATCAGATATCTACTACTAGAACAAGACATTACATTAATCACTAATAAATTCAAACCTGCTTTGGAATGTTCTTAGCACTTAGAATCATAGAATAGTTAGGGTTGGAAAGGACCTTAAGATCATCTAGTTTCAACCCCCCTGCCATGGGCAGGGACACCTCCCACTAAACCATGTCACCCAAGGCTCTGGCCTTGAACACTGCCAGGGATGGAGCATTCACAACTTCCCTGGGCAACCCATTCCAGTGCCTCACCACCCTAACAGGAAAGAAGTTCTTCCTTATATCCAATCTAAACTTCCCCTGTTTAAGTTTTAACCCATTACCCCTTGTCCTATCACTATGGTCCTGTCCTGGCCTACAGCCACACCACCCTGAAAACGCCCGATCTCATCTGATCTCGGAAGCTAAGCGGGGTCGGTCTCGGTTAGTACTTGGATGGGAGACCGCCTGGGAATCCCGGGTGCTGTAGGCTTTTTCCAAAAAGAACTGTCGTGGTTTAAACCCAGTCAGGCAATTTGTTCACTCACTCCCAGTGAGTGGTGCTGGGCTGACAACAATCGAGCCCCCCCCTTCCCCCCCAGGGCTCTCCCCTTCCCCGCTCACGGAGGAACAGGGAAGAGGATCGAAAGGGTGCAACTCCTGCTGGTTGAGACAAGAACAGTCCAGCAACCAATGTACAACACAAATCACCACCACTACTACCAACTACAACAATGATAAGGGAAAATAACAAGGGAAGAGAATACGATACCACCGGCCAAGAAACAAGTCCCACCCGGAAGCCCGTGTCCTTCTGGGTAACTCCCAGTTACCCCCCACCCCGGGCATGACGTGCTGTGGCATGGAATACCTCTTTGCTCAGTTTGGGTCAAGTGTCCTGTCTCTGCTTCCTCCTGGCTTCCCCTCCTCCCTGGCAGGGCATGAGGTTCACAAAGTCCTTGGCCAAGCCAAAACATCGCTATCAGCTCTGTTCCCAGGCCGAAAGTCAAAACACTGCACTGCACCAGCTACCAAGAAGGAGAAACATGACTGCTACTGCTGAACCCAGGACAGGTCCCTAGTGAAGAGTCCCTCTCTAGCACCCTTGTAGGCCCCCTTCAGATACTGGAAGGCTGCTATGAGGTCTCCACACAGCCTTCTCTTCTCCAGGCTGATGGTTAAGAAACCATTAAAATAATAATGTCACATAGACACAAAAATTTCAACAGAGCGGAATGGAGCTAAGAATTCGTTTTCCGAAGAAAGGGATATAATTCTAACACAGCATCCTAATTCTAAACTGCAAATTTATCAAAGGGATAGCTGAAATTTTGATTAACATTTGACCCTTTCTACCTTTTGGAGAGGAACGATTATGCTGGGATCTCACTCCTATTAGAAATTAAGGATTTAGCTATAGAGGTACAGGGAAAGTTTATGCTTAAACTAGACGCTTAAACCATGACAAACCCGAAAGCTCAAATAAGATCTTTCTTAAATTTCATTTAATTTCAAAACCTCCCTTGTGAATTTTCGATAAAATTTAAGACTGGCAATTTCATGGATCTCTGTCATCTGTGGAAAGCATCCGTTTGTAAGTTAGAGAACCAGTATGAACTTGCTTCTGAGCCTTACCTTCTTCTGAGTTACAGCAGAACAAATAATTGCACTGATTTTGGAAGAGAACTAGATTTTGGTTGGTGTGGGTTTCGGTGTGTTTTTTTTTTTTGTCTGGGTTTGTTGTTGTTGTGGGTTTTGGTTTTTTGGTTTTGTATTTGGGTTTTTTTTAAACAATTCTTTTCTTATTTTCTCTTCAGTCAGAACACTTTATGAAATGAACCATTAATTTCATATTCATCTACTGGGCTCTCATCCGGAGAAACAACAACTCATTTTAGGCCAAAGTTTAGCTGTGTGATGCTTTTTATAATCTCATTAGAAGTAGAATTATTTTATTTTAAAAAAGATTCTATAAATTTGCAGCCCAGCACAGCTTTCCCTATGTCAAGCTTGGTCTACAGTAATTAGCTTCATTTTTTTAAAAACCTTTTCTTGCCATCCTATATGTTGAATTCCTAAAAAGCTGAATAGACAGATTTGTGGTGTAGTGTAATCCAACTTTATCTGAAGTTTCTTTGTCATCTCTGTGTCCACGTAAGTTTTTTCTTCTTGTGCTGAAACATCAGGTACCATTCCTATACCTTTGCAATGCAGAAGAGACCCAAGTGCATTTCAGGAATTTTTAAGCCCCAGAAGCAAGCCATCCTAAAACAGCTGCTACTTGGATGGTTGGACCACTGAGATGAAAGTTATGGTTTTTCACTTGTCTTCTGTAATTCAGACCCATTCCAATTTAGTTGAACAAGCGTATCTTGGAATATGGATGGATCTGAATGCAGTTGCTCTAGCTTCCAGAATCGTTGCTCGATGAGACTCCTTTGCATTCCCCCTCCACCTCCCTAATGAGAACAGAGGGTATTTCTGGGGCTTGTCCTGAGGCTGGAAATAAGAAAAAAAAATGAATGCATCCAAAAATCATGTGATAGGAAAATGGATTCCTGTCCAGCCCTGCTGGCAAATACAACGGGTTAAATCCTAACCCTGATGAAACAGCAAGCTTTTCCTTAGACCCAACTGTAGCCAAGAGCTGTATTTCCTCTGTCATTAATGATGCAGTAACTTGAAAAAGCACAAAAAGGAAAATTAATTCTATTTTTAAGTATTTTTGTACAAATTAGCAAACTATGCACAGAAAGAATTCAAAGCCTGTACCTCATGTTACATGTCCTGCACAAGACTTTTGACAGATGGATGCATTCAGACAGAAATTAAGAAAATGAACCCAGCAAAGGTTTTCTGATTATTTTTGTTTCCAACATCTCAAATATTTGAATGATTAAATGCAAAACTATTTTTCTATGTCTGGGAGACAACTAACAACAAAACAACTGGAAAAGTCTTTCATTTTATTTAATTAAAAAAAGAGTGGCGGTCAGAGTCCTACAAAGGCATATGCTCCTGCCACACTTTATGCTGCAGAAGAGCTGTACTGAGTTGAAAGGAATAATTTTAATTTAAGAAATTAAATATATGATGGGGGATTTGGAGAGCTGACCTTCCCCAGCTCACTCTCCATACCACCTCTTTGCCAGAAAGTACATGTCCTGCACCCTAGCCACCAGGCTGGCCTAGCTCAAGGCACCAGGAGATGCAGAGCTAAAACAAGACCTGGATACTCCTCACCTGAGAGGTGCCATCTATATTTGAGAACAATATTTTAAAGGTCCACAGCAGAATTTATCAAAGTTCTTCTATAACAGCTTTCAGCGATTAGAGCCTGATGTGTATTAAAGAATGAATCAGAACTAAAACTGATAGACTGCTTTAATAAAGGCAATTTTAATATTGCTCCTTCCCTGATAGGCTGATATTTAGACATGTGCCTGATGCAACAAATAAAATTCAAAGTAACAAGTGCATATGTATTCGCAGAGCTACTGCTCTAATGACTAACTGTGGTACTAGGACACCCGTTGTGGTATTACTCTTCTTTTTGTGTAAATCAGTATTTTTTCCTCAGAATAATTTATTTAAAAGGCACCAGGACAGTACTGATAGATTAAAATAATGTCCAGTATTTATAAAAAACAGGAGAAATAAAAAGCATTCATCCACTGTTGGATTTTGTTGCTTTATATCATGGGAATGATCAATTAAATTTAGTCAATCGTTTTAATTTAATTTATACCAGGGATGCAATTAAGGCAATTTTCTGACACTAAGACAGACAGCAGGCATAGCTGGCTTTAAACATTATTTTTCCACATATCGTTCTTTTACCACTCACCTTTCAGTAAATGTAAGCATTTCCATACTGCTCTAATAAGTATCTTTATATTTTTAAAAAACAGTATTTACAGTAATTTTTCATCTTTATTGTTCTGTTTTGAGAAAATTGCTAATTCCAATTTTCTAGTACAAATGTACTTATATTTCACCCTGAAATCCTTTTACATTTCACAGGGATATTTAAATATCAGGTTTCTTAAGTAGACATCCAGTTTTAACTACATGAATAAGGCAACTAATTATAGGAGGATGATGGTTCATATTTACAGTAATATAATGGGATATTCAGATTGTAACATTGTACATGTGACTTTAAGAATAATAGTGGACCAAAAGTGTCCTTTTGTTATGGTTTAATCCCAAATGGTAACTCAGAACTGTGGAGGCAGTGTTCTCACAGGAGAATGGATAATTGGTACATAAACTCTGAATAATCCTGAAAGATACAGCAAGGCCATGAGAGGCCCAAGGAAGCTTAAGCAAGCAAGATAAGAAGAAGCTGGAATTCACCAAGCTAATGATAACTGTGGACTGTTGGCAAGCTTTCGAGGTCAAGTTCCCACACCTGTGCTTAACCAATTATATGTTAGTCACTAAGGGTCAAGACATGTATCCAATCATAATATGCCAAATCACTGTAAGTGCATGTAAGAAATAGTATTTAAGGGGTTAAGGCTCTGTAATAAATGGCTTTTTGTCTGATCATATTGATCTCTGACTGGGTCCATATATTTTCTGCAGCACAGAACCACACAGCTGCTCACTCACTCCCCCACTTCCCCCCCATCCAGGCAGGATGGAAAGGGGAATCAAAAGAATGTAAACCCCATGGGTTGAGATAAGAACAGTCCAGTAGCTAAAGTATAATTCAAAACTACTACCACCAATAATAATAATGATAAGGGAAATAACAAGAGGAGAGAATATAAAACTAAAAGGGGAAAGGGAAAGCAATAATAAACACAAGTGATACCAAATACAATTACTCACCGCTCCCTGACCAATACCCAGCCAAACCCAAGCAGCTATCTGGGCCTTATAGGTAACTCCCCCCAGTTTATATACTGGGCATGACATGCTGTGGTATGGAATACGTCTGTGGCTAGCTTGGGTCAGGTGTCCTGTCTCTGCTTCCTCCTGGCTTCTTATGCCCCTCCTCACTGGCAGAGCATGAGAGATGGAAAAGTCCTTGATCAGGGTAAGCATTACTTAGCAACAACTAAAACCATCAGTTTGTTATCAGCATTGTTCTCAGGCTGAAAGTCAAAACCACAGCACTGCACCAGCTAGTAAGAAGGAGAAAAATAACTGTTACAGCTGAACCCAGGACACCTTTGTACCATAGTCTTTCTGGTTCATATAAAGTTTGAGTTGATTTTGACCCTAAGTACACTATGAACCTGCTCCAAGAGTTTGCACCATAAACAGAAATCTTACCATGATTCTGGAATAGACAAGCCCTGTAACCTTATAATACATCTGTCCACAGTCATCTTATTATTGCATTTTTTCTATAATTAGATATAAAAGGGTATAAGCTGACAAAGACAATGACCTAGTAAAGTAGAAAAGTATGAAAACAAGGTGATAGCACTGTAGGAAGTTAATGATGAATACTTACAGGGGTTTATATAAATATCTTGCACATACAACTGCACACTGACAGAAAATTGAACCATTCTTTCCATTTTGTAGGAGTTATTTTGTGGTTTGTCACTTTGTCTCACACAGGCACATAAAGGAGTCCTGAATACATCATATTATTAAACAGGCTAAGATATATTTGTGACATCATTCAGAGTTTTCCTCTATTCTTTTTACCTAAGATGTAATCTGTGACAAACATCAACAATCAAATCATGGAAATGTGACACCTATCAGTCTATCAGTTCAAGTGTTTTCTGCTTTACCACATTGTCTGGCAGTCAGTGATGTTACAAACATGTTTTCTGCAGGGATGTGGATAAGATTAATTTCTTCCACATAACCTTTATAAGTGCGTGAATATTGTCACCTGAGCAGCCGCCTGTGTAATATGCCTGTTTAATTACCCTAAGATTTTATTTAGACCTGGTTCAAGGTTGATGGTGGTTATTCAGATGAGCATGAACCATAAACTCATCCTGAGGCAAAATTTTTCAAAAGTGCAGGGGTAAGTATTGTTCAAGTTTTATTCTGACAATCTTTAAACCATAACAACTCTCTAGCTTGAGTTCATTAAAGAACAAGAAACTTGACTGTACATGGTTCCTGTACCAAGTACTGAGGTCAGCTGAGTAGCTCAGACCATAACCCATATGCAGAAGCAGAGACTGGCTCAGAATTCATTCATTAGCATTAAAAACAACTCCAGATTAGAGAGATGAGTTAAAATAATCATGATTAGAAACCTGACACAAAGATGTTCTGAATTCCAAAGGATTCAGTGGAAGTTGTCAATGTTCAGTACTATTCTAGATTAAATCCTCTGTGTTAGTTAAAGCTTATCCTATCTACTGTTGGAAACAGTCTAAACATCTTGAAGTATAGCCAGGTTTCCAGCCACTGATGTCACATATAAAGGAAAGATTAAACAAAGAATAGCATAAATCATTAACCTACGCAAACATTTTTCTTATGTATTTCACTTTAGAATTTAGAGGAATGTACTTAGGGACACTGTACAAATAAACAAGCAATTATTCTTATTAGAAAGAGGAGAAAGAAGGACCAAAGTCTGCTCTAATGCATATTGATCAACTTCAGAATAATAGGACTAATTTTCAGGGAGACATGCCACTGAATGAGACTGGTATTTGTTCCATTGCCGTAAAGGGAAGATGTCATTCTAGTATTGCCAGGAAAAAATAAAATTGTATTTGGTTTTGTCTGAATTAAGAAGTTAATTTATCTTTCAGGTTTTCATATTGTTATCAGCAATATATATTATTAGCAGAAAAGAATATGCAGAGGAACCTGAAAAGTAAGGGTGGCTCATTCCCACTGTATTCCTTATGCTACCATAAAAACCCATGGAGGGTTTCACAGCTACTGTTCTGCCCTCATTTTCACTGTTTAGTAGCCCCACCAAAGTCAATGAAATAACACCATTGTAGAACAGGTGTAAGCCAAACAGACTAACCTGGATCACCTGCACTATCATAGTCTGCTGCTGCTTACAAAAAAACTTTTCAGCATATAAAAATATTACTTTCAATCTTAGCTTGCTATGTGCTTTATAATTCCTTTTGCTCTTCCAGGCTTCTATTGTTAGTATCCAGGAAATGCAAGAAAAAGCCACTGTTACCAGGTAAAAATATATTGATTTTAATATTTCTGTCCCCAGCAATCTCCTTTTTGTCTTATACCCAGATAAACCTTTATACTGATAGCATTTTTTAAGCAGGCTGAGACTAAGAATTCAATGTGAAAAATGGACTAGCAAAGCTTTGCCTGGTTTTTGTTTTCTTAAAAGAATTATCTCAATGCTTAAAAGAAGTATTTGGAAAGAATTTTTCCTCCAAGAAAAATGTCATCAAAACACATAAGGATTTATTTTTTTTTTAAATTCATATAAGTAATTTAAAAAAACCCCTCCTGAATATTTGGACTTGAAAATGTTGCTGTGGTAACTCCAAGGAGTTACAGTTCTTACTCTTCTACTGCATGTGCTGGGGTCCCTAATAGGGCAATATGAATCCACAAAACACCAAAGTGTTCCTGCTTCTTACATGTCTTAAGAGTTCCTGATTGTTGTGCATGAAAAAAGTAGGACAATAGGGAGGTTAGTTCAGAGAGAAGAGAACTATCAAAGACCCAGAAAGTACTTCCTAGAAGACTCTGAGGATATCTACTACCTAAAGCCATAATTTTCCAGTTTTTAGTCATCATCTTAATTTTAAACAAGGAATTAGACACACTTAGCCTACTTTTAGTTTTACAATTACTATATGATCTTTGCACAATAAATGATGAAAGCCAAACTCAGTATCCTAAATTTCTGAGTACAAACACTGTTGACTGGAGCCACTCAGTTAAAATACATATTGAAAACAATTTGCACTGTGTACTTCTCTGTATTTTGGGATCTCATAAGGTTCAGAGGTTTTGGAGGAGGCATCATAACTATTAAAAAAACTAAAGTCAAATTCCTTTTAACATAAGTATTATGCTTCTGTTCAATCTTATCACGGAGCCTGCAACTGAAATGAAACAAATGTCAATGATACTAAGCTTGCCTTTTAATTCCCAACAACAGATTTGACTTCAGTAACTGCCCTCTGCTAGAATAACAAACAGCCATTCTCCTTCCCAGTCATAAGCACCCTCTGGTATTTAATAGGTGCTTCAGTGACTCATTAGGCTGTGCTTAAAAATTGACTTTGAACAGAACACTGCAATTTTATTGCTGCTGTGCTTCACAGAACCAGCTAGGACCCTTCAAGTCAATATCGGTAACGTCAATATCTTTGAAAACAGTTCCCAGGGTCATGTAAACCGTACTGGAGTTTTATTTTCAGTCTTAGTATCGCTTTCTTCACCTTTCTGAATTCATGAGTGCACAACATGGTCCAAATACAACTGTACTATTTTTCATAGAGTAAAACTCCTGCACATATTTTCAAATGTGATTTAAAAATGTTTCATGTGTGCTAGAAGTGTGTTTGGAGAGCAGAACTGTCTAACTGCATGTGCAGATCAAGTTTTGTGCACTGAAATAGATATTAAATGAATGCGAAAAAGTATTTATAGACAGTTTCGATATTGTTTGAAAAGCTACTCAAAATAATACTGGAACCTCTTTAAGTAACAAATTAAATTGCATTTTGATACAAATTTACCTTCTTAAAATTACTTCCAGATGCTTGCATTTCTGTAAATATTCTAGATATTGAATACAGACTAAGTCCTTAAAGTCATATTGCTAAAAAAAACCCCAGCAGTTCTTATTGCAACCAGTGCACACTTCACCCAAGTCTGTAAAAAATGGTTATTTACACACCCTTTTACTTTTGTATTTTTAATGTGCTTGTTTGTTATGTCAGATATTAAGGCCTGTGCTTGGAGATCACTAAATGGAAAAACTAAGTAGCCTTGATCTTATAGGGACTACTTGACGAGCTGTTGAATGTCCAAATATAAAATAATTAGCAAATAATACTAATTAAAAAATTAAGATAAAATAATTATTAATTGAAAACTATTCCCACATTAGCAGCTAATATCAGTTGTGGCTGCCCAATCCCTGGAAGTTTTCAAGGCTAGGCTGGACAGGGCTTTGAGCAACTTGGTCTAGTGGAAGATCTGGAACTAGATGATCTTTATGGTCCCTTCCAACTCAAACCATTCTGTGATTCTGTGATAACCCTACCAAATAAGCATTTGAAAATTAAAGAACACGGATTACTCTTATACTTTCTATCCTCCCAAATACAGTAAATGCTCCCACAGGCTCACTAGTAAGTGATACAAACTGAAAGAAAACCATGGGGGCTTAGCTATCCCATGGTAACAACTTCATAGATACCTCTTCTATTTCCTGAATGCTTTTCATGGCAGAACCACATCTTATAGTCTGTTCCACAAGTAGACTACATTTCTGTGGGTACATATTCTGAGTCATCTGTCTCCCCCAACACTAATTCAGGCCACACATAGCAATAAAGTAATTGTCATCCCCCCCCCCCCCCCAAGTTTCAATAAAAAGGCCAATAAAAAAATTCTACAGCTGAAGTATTTGGCTCTCATCAGAAGCATGCATTGAAGCATCTAAATTAGATGCTTCTCTGAAGGCAGAAAACATGCATGGATCTGGTTACATTAATGTATACTGACACAAAGTGAGAGACTCAAACATCCAAAAACCACAATACTGCTCAAGTGGCGGCAATATTTATAAAGCAATATCCAAGCACTAGAGTTCTTCATGTTGTTTCTTTCTGAACAATATATAAGCAAATCGCACTGTGACCATGCCAAAATAATGGAAATGATGCCAAAAAATCATCACCCCATTGTTAACTGTAGGTAAAGAAAGCTGCAACTCCAAAGTTCTGGCCCTGGGAAATCACTAGCAGCAGGGGTAGGACTTGAAGATCTCAATATGAGTGTTTCTTTTTGTCTCTCTGTTACTTTTTTCCCTGGCCGATATGAGGGACAGAAATTCAGACAGGAGAGATGGAGGAAGCTCATCTCCACAACCCAGGTTATTTCTTTCCCCCATATTTTAGATATTTAAAATTTTTAATAAAATTTAAATCTAAACATCATGTGCTCTTTATTAGTAGCAGCTAATAAAGGTTTTCCTACAGCTCTAGTAAAATCACATGTATTATAAAACATGTTCTAAAAATTAGCATTTCTAAAAGATGGTGAGCATCAAGAACTGAATTTCATGATCATGAGCAGTACAAGATGAAAAAAGTCAATATGCCAGTGTTGACCAAAGATGTCTTCTCTGCAGTTCTTAGCAAACAGAAGGTAACATCAACCCTTCCAGATCCTTTTTAGAAAGGCACATTTCTTTGTCTCCGCCTACGTTCAAAACCAAAGGTTTTACAGATCACATGCTAATCTTTGTGAATTTAGTCAAACATTTCATTAAAATAATCAAAATTTTTTAAATTATATAGTGTTTATACAGAAAGTTCAGAAATTATTTGCCCTCCCAGAGAAGAGACTAGAACTGAATATGAAAAGAACAAGTATAAATGCCTTTCCTCCCCAAAATAATCACAACCACCCATGTGGGAAGGAGAAATATCATGCCTTACTCTTTGGGATTAGGGCATTCTTTTTATTTGCCATTTGGCATTATGAACACAGTAAAACAAAGAGAGAAAGTATAGAAACCACGTGACTGCTTCTTCCATAGCCTTTTGCACACTGCTGCTGTAGGCTTGCTTTCACATGTCAGTACAAAGCTGCCTGCTCACTGATGCTCAGTAAGAAATGTCAGAGAAGACTGTTGTATCATTAGTTCTATAGATAAACTTCCCAACATATTTTTGAACAGCAAATGTTACTGCTTAGTCAAACAAAGTCAGAAGGAGAAAGTATTTTAATATGGAAGTAGGGGTGATTTCAGGCCCTTTATATAGGGTGAAATAGTTAAACCGTGTTAGGCTATTTTTTAAGCTGCTAGTGTACATAAGTCTTGATGCAAAAATAATTCTGCTTGTCAGAAAAATGGGGAAGTTTAAAACTTCAGCACATAGGGGGGTTGGAACTAGATGATCTTAAGGTCCTTTCCAACCCTAACTATTCTATGATTCTATGATTCTATAAGTCAGTGTCCTAAGTTCAGCTATAGCAGTCATTTTTCTCCTTCTTAGGTGCTAGTGCAGTGCTGTGGTTTTGACTTTCAGCCTGGGAACAATGCTGATAATACTGATGTTTTTAGTTGTTGCTCAGTAAGGTTTGCTCTGACCAAGGACTTTCTGATTTTCATGCTACGCCAGGGAGGAGGGGAAGTGGAGAGGAAGTAGAGACAGGACACCTGACCTAAAGTAGCCAAAGAGGTATTCCATACCACAGCATGCCATGCCCAGTATGTAAATGGGGGGCAGTTACACAGAAGATGCAGATTGCTGCTCGGGTCGGGCTGGGTATCAGCTGGCAGGTGGTGAGCGATTGTATTCTACTCCCTTGTTATTTCCTTATCATTATTATTATTGGTGGTAGCAGTAGTGGTTTTGAGTTATACCTTAGTTACTGGACTGTACTTATCTCAACCTGTGAGAGTTACATTCTTTTGATTCTCCTCCCCATCCCTCCAGGAGTGGGGGGAGGAAGGTGGGAGTTAGCGAATGGCTGCGTGGTTCTGGGTTGCCAGCTGGGCTTAAACCACAACAGTTCAAAATGTGGGGCACAAAGGGTTGAGAAAATGACAGATATGACAGGAGTGTGTCTAATCGTGTTTGTGATAAGCAATCATTGTTTTGGATTAATACTCATCACAATGCTGATTTATTAAAGTTCTTGCTCTTGATCTCAGACTTTCAGTATGTCATACCTTACTTACAGTCGGTATTTGTTGTGTTAGTGTTTATCAGCTGGGGGTCTTGGTCTAAGGTTCTTGTTTCATTGTACTTTATGGTAATGACTTGTAATTCAATAGACTAATTGATCATGAAACTGCCCTGGCTTGGGTTCCCAGTGTGGTCACCACCTCTATAATTTGGGAACTATATAATAGAAGTGTTTAACAGTTATACATCTTCTTTTTCCTCCTTGGGTGGTCAACCTATGAAGGAGACATTCCCTTATGCTCCCAGCCCCCCCACCAGACTATTTACAGCATCATTTGAGAGTTCTGAAGGTTTTGAATGGCCTATAGGTACCCTTGAGGCCTGCCTGCTGATTGTGATGGGGATCACCATGTTGGCATGCATACAGAGTGTGTTTTACCCACAATCATTTCATCTGATCTCGAAAGTTAAGCAGTCAGGTTTGGGCCTTGACTACAGTTGGATGATGATATAGGAGGACCAAGATATTTTCCCCGAGGCTGGACAGTCATGAGTGTGGGATAGTATGGGCAAGTATCTAGTCCACTGGACCCCTCCAGTGCTTTGGAATTTCACCACTGAACAAGTGCAAAATCCAGAAAAATTAGTAAAACACTTAAACAAAGTGTGTTGTCATCCTGGTCATACCAGAGAGGGGCAAATCATGGCAATGTTCTGGGGCTTGGCCTATGCTTACAGAGTGGTGTTCAACACTATCCAGCACCTTCAAAAGGAAAAAAATGTCCTTGGATCTGATGGCAAAGGAACGGACAGTGCAGCTACTCCAGCTCCAAGCACAGCAGCTACACTAGCCCCAGCGACAAGTACAGTAGCTACTCAAACTTTGAGTGCAACAGACAGTGCAGCTACTCCAACTCCAATTACAGCAACTACACCAACCCCAGCAACAAATACAGCAGCTACCCAAACTTCATCCGCAACAGGCAGCGCAGATAATCTAGCTCCAAATACAGCAGCTAAACCAGAGGACCAATTCATGCCAATATCAGTTGCCCCTGTACACAAGGGGAAAAGGAAAAAAGAGACAAGAAATATGAAGCAAGATGAAGAAACAATGTGCTCACCACCCAGGTTTTTTGTTGTTGATTTGTTTTTTTTTGTTTTTTTTTTCTTCTTCCCATCCACTCCATCCAGCAATACAGTATCTGCTCCTTCCTCCATGAGGAGAACTGGCCAGTTTTGGGGTTTCTCCCCTGGCATATGCTTGTATTTATCCAGTAAGTTACTAATCTCCTCGGGACTATAGTCTGTCTATTTGTCTGTTCTTACGTGTCTGTTTGCCCTGGTAATCATCTTACATTTAAACAGGAGCTGCGCGGGGACCTTACTTTTTCACGTCTGCCTCGTCTCTGGTATTTGATTCTGACTCACTGGTATCCCAAATATCTCCATTCCATGTCTCTGGGTCCCAATCTGGTTGGGTTACTGCTGCCCGTTCCTGCTGTCCCGTATCCGCACCAGATATTCCCAATGTGGAATACAATACCACCCGCCGACAAACGAGTCCAACCCAGAAGACCCCATGTCCTTCTGGGTAACTCCTAGTTATCCCCCCAGGTATGATGTGCTGTGGTATGGAATACCTCCTTGGCTAGCTTGAGTCAGGTGTCCTGTCTCTGCTTCCTCCCGGCTTCCCCTCATCCCTGGCAGAGCATGAGCCTCACAAAGTTCTTTGTCAGGGTAAACATTACTTAGCAACAGCTAAAAACATCGGTATTATCAGCACTGTTCCCAGTCAAAACACAGCGCTGCACCAGCTACCAAGAAGGAGAAAAATTCACTGCTACTGCTAAACCCAGGACAGGTGTGATAACAGAACTTAGTAGTCTTACTAACAAGAGTGAATTGTTTCTTTTCATTTTTCTAATGAATGAATTATTTCTTACTATCCTTCTAATTATCAGTTAGTTTGGAGACAGTGACTCCTGAACATCTTCTAGCTTAGGATACTCCTTGTCTGCCCATCCTGTTCTTCTTGCAAGAAATTTTGTACGAAGGTCACACTGTTCTAAATCTTTGCCAGCTATCAGAAACTTGCAGATACGGTTGGTTTCAGCTAGCTTTGTGATTACTGGGACATCCAACTGTGCCAAAGGTGAAAAGTGCACCCTGAGGAAGACTGCTTACTTCATCTTGAAGACCCCTGCCCATGACCATTGGAGGGCAGTGCCAAAAGGGAGGAGACTTATGATAATAAGTACCTAAACTAATTGTAATATCCCCTCCAAACTCTCGGGAACCTAATGAATATACATGTTTGCATGTAATAAATATCTGCTTGCTTAACCCCTCGGTGTGCAAGTTAGGAGGAGCAATCCCCCTTGCACCCAGCGCCGTAATAAACATACCTGCTTTATAACTCTGAGTTGTAGAATCTGATTCTGTGCTTCATTACCACCCCCTCTTTTTCTCTTTCTTTTTTCTTCAAGTCCCAGCTGCTAAAAACGAAGGCCTGCTCCACAGCAGCTGCTAGTGCCTGCCTGCTCAGCAGCAGCTATAAATGCCTGCTGGCAACTGCACTTCTGCTTTAACCCTTTCTTGCCCAGAATGTTAATCTGCTACCAGTTAAAAACTTCTACGTGAGCCCGACAACAAAAATACGCAGAACAGCATCTCTTGGTGCAGCTACACACTTCACTGATCGAGCCCTGCCCTCAACACACACAGACAAGGGATTCCACAAACACACTCCTCACAACTACAATACTTGAAACACAAGCAAAATCCAGACAATCATTACCTGCTACCCAGCCTCACATACAGAACGTGATGCAATCTGATATCTGTGCACCCCCACTACACAACACCATGTACAGAACAAGACGCAATCTGATATCTGTGCACCCCTACTACACGGCCCCACATACAGAATGCGGTGCAATCCGGTGGCTGTGTACCCTCACTACGCAGCCCCATGTACAGAATGTGACGCAATCCAATACCTGTGCACCTCCACTACAAGGCCCCATGGACAGAACGTGACTAAATCTGATATTCGTGCACCCCCACTACAAGACCCCATGTACAGAACGCGGTGCAATCCGGTAGCTGTGCACCCTCACTTTGTAGTAATACGTGACATAACCTGTTAGCGGTGTACTCCGCTACCTGGCCCCCCTAATTCTTGTTATACCCAACTATTTCTCTCATGCTCTCTCAGACCTGGAATGCCATCCTCGTCACCATTTATGTTCCAGAGTTCAAGGATTCCGGGTGAGAGAAATGAAGCACAAATAGAGAACTCATAGCTAGTTTATTTATATAGGAAAATATAGAGATATTAGCAGATACAGTAAAGGATACTTCTGATGTTTGGTTATCTTACCAATCCCGAGGACCCTGTGAGGACAATCAGGAAACCAGCTCTGAGAAACATCATCGCAATGCAAGGTGGCAGGCTCAACCTTAGCAGGCATCCCTGTGGAGGCAACATTGACCTGGGTGATATGAGATTTTGCCTCCTTCACATCACATGAGGCTCGGGCTTTTATACTAGCAAAAATGCACACTCATACTGACACAGGGGGCCAGCCTATGTCAGATAAAGTGGCCAGCAATATCTAGAAAAGTCTCCAAGGGTCAGGACTTTTTCAGGGAGTTCTAAAGTGGAATTTTCTGAGCAGGAACCAAAGCTGGACTTTCTGGGGAGCAGCCAAAGCAGGACACTCTGGGGAGGAGCCAAAGCAGACAAACAGTACTTTTCTACCTTTGTGTGTTTCACCACAGACCATTATATATTGTCCCTGACACACAAATATATCCGGGTCCCTGAAAAAAAGTAATCCCACGAACAGGTTTGCCTTTACCTGAAGCAGGAATAACCCAGACTGCCTTCCCTAGAAAAGTCTTTATGTCACAGGAACTTTATCCCCCTCTACAGTACATAGAAGTTCTGATTGTGCTAGGACAGCCCTGTTGTCAAATCCCCTAGTGTTGACCAACCAGGTGGCTTTTGGTAAATGTGCATTCCAATGTTTCAAAGACCCCACCACCCACTGGTCTCAGAGTAGTTTTTAACAGTCCATTGTAGCGTTCAATTTTCCCAGAGGCTGGTGCATGATAGGGGTTGTGATATACCCACTTGATGCCATGCCCCTTGGCCCAACTGTCTATAAGTTTATTCTGGAAATGATTCCCACTGTCGGACTCAATTCTTTCTGGAGTAACGTGTGTCCTGGGTTCAGCAGTAGCAGTCATTTTTCTCCTTCTTAGTACCTGGTGCAGTGCTGTATTTTTGACTTTCAGCTTGGGAACAATGCTGATAACACCCATGTTTTTAGTTGTTACTCAGTAAGGTTTACTCTGACCAAGGACTTTCTGAGTCTCATGCTCTGCCAGGGAGGAGGGGAAACCAGGAGGAAGCTGAGGCAGGACACCCGACCCAGACTAGCCAAAGGGGTTTTCCATACCACAGCACGTTATGCCCAGTATATAAACTGGGGGCAGTTACCCGGAAGGGCTAGATCGCTGCTTGGGTCAGGCTGGGTATCAGCTGGCATGTGGTGAGCAGCTGTATTCTTTTCCCTTGTTATTTCCCTTATCATTATTATTATTGGTGGTAGCAGTAGTGGTTTTGTGTTATACCTTAGTTACTGGACTCTTCTTATCTCAACCCGTGGGAGTTACATTCTTTCAGTTCTCCTCCCCATCCCTGCAGGAGTGGTGGGAGGAAGTGAATGGGGGAGTGAGAGAGTGGCTGTGTGGTTCTGTGTTACTGGCTGGGGTTAAACCATGACATCCCCTCACTACAAGAAAGACATTGAGGTGATGGAGTGGGTTCGGAGTAGGGAAATGAAGCTGGTGAAGGATCTGTAGCACAAGTCTTACGAGGAATGGCTGAGGGAACTGGGGCTGTTTTGTCTTCAGAAGGGACAGGGAGAACCTTATTGCTCTCTACAAGTACATGAAAGGAGGTTGTATTGAGTGGGGGTCGGTCTCTTCTCCCATGTAACAAGTAACAGGGCAATAGTTTGCTCAAGAGAGCAGACTTTGGCATCTTCAGGAACCTGCTTAGTAAGTGTCCTGAGTTCAGCAGTAGCAGTCATGTTTTTTCCTTTGTGTTAACTGGTGCAGTGCTGTGTTTTGACTTCTAGTTTGAGAACAGTGTTGGTGAAGCCGATGTTGTCGGTTGTTGCTAAGTGATGTTTACCCTGACCAAGGACTCTGTGAGGCTCATGCTCTGCCAGGGAGGAGGGGAAGCTGTGAGGAAGCAGAGACGGGGCGCCTGACCCGGGCTAGCCGGGGAGGTATTCCATACCACAGCACGTCATGCCCGGGGTGGGGGGTAACTGGGAGTTACCCAGAAGGACAGGAGCTTCCGGGTGGAACTCGTTTTCTTGGCCGGTGGTATCGTATTCTCTTCCCTTGTTATTTTCCCTTATCATTGTTTTAGCTGATAGTAGCGGTGGTGATTTGTTGCTGGACTGTTCTTGTCTCAACCCGTAGGAGTTGCACTCTCTCGATCCTCCTCCCCGTTCCTCCGGGAGCGGGGAAGGGGAGAGCCCCGGTGCAAGGGGGGGGGGGAGACGGACAAGGACCTTGATTGTTGTCAGCTCGGCACCACTCACTGGGAGTGAGTGAACAAGTTACCTGACTGGGTTTAAACCACGACAGTAAGGTTCCATGGGATAAAGCCCTAGAGGGCAGGGGGGCTCAAGACTGCTGTTTGATATTCAAGGATCACCTGCTCCAAGCTCAGGAGTGTTACCTGCCAACTAGCAGAAAACAGGGCAGGAAGGCCAGGAGGCCTCTGTGTATGGATAAGGAGCTGCTGAGAAAACTTTGAGGGAAAAAAGAAGCTTATATAATGTGGAACTGAGTCTGGCAAGGGATGTGAAAGAAAACAGGCAGGTCTTCTATAGGTATGTAGCAAACAAAAGACAGACTAGGGAAAACGTGGGTCCTCTCCGGAAGCTATCGGGAGAACTGGCTACCCTGGATTTGGAGAAGGCTGAGGTTCTTAAAGACTTCTTTGCCTCACTATTCACCAGCAAGTCCTCTGACCACACCGCCCAAGTCTTGGAAGGCAGATGCAGGGACTGTGAGAATGAAGACCCCAGGCCCACTGTAGGGGAGGATCAGGTTCAAGATCATCTAAGGAACCTGAACGTGGGAACTGCAAGCTGTCCTGTTCCTGCTATGTGGATAATTAAAGAAGAGTAATTGCTGATAGTGCACCTGGGTCTTGAGTAAGCCAGGGAGTGCTTGGGTGCAAGGTCAGGCTGGGAAGCAGCCTGGGAAGTGATTGTTTATAGAATGGAATTTATAGTGACTGAAACCAGTCACTGGGAATGATGTAGTTGCTGTTTGGCTTCATGGCTCCGACCCGTATCTGTATGCTATATATTGCCATGCTTGAGTGAATAAAGTGGAACTAGTTATGAAAGCAGTGTGTTTGTGTTTGTGTGTGTGTGTGTGTGTTTGGCCTCTTTCTTTACAGACACTGCGAATGGTGCCCTGTGTGTGTGGTAGCTAAACTGCTCAACATTGCGGTGCCCGTGCGATCCAACAGGGAATTTCTGGTACCAACATTTGCCTGTTAAAGGTCAGTAATGCCTGTTGAATGGGGAATTACAGGATTGTGTTAGAAAAATTGGACAAATAGAATCAGCTGAACAGAAATTATTTGAAAGTTTTAAAGCAAATTCTAAAATCTTCTGGATATCATTTGTCTGAGAAGCAAGTAATGAATCTTTTATTATGGGTGAAAACAAATTGCAAATGGTTTCCAGCAACAGGGTCATTTCATACTCGGATATGGGAGAGAGTGGGAGAACATTTACAGACTCAAAGTCGCCTTGGTATGGAGGTTCCTGATGATTTAATAGTGACATGGCATTTTGTCTTTTCTGTGTTATCTAATTTACAACCTGTTGAGAATATAATTCAGAAACGTGATAAAACAAATGATCAAAAATACTGACAATTTGAAAGAGCAAGGACAGAATGATGAAAATATCTTTTCTGAGAAGCCTGATGATCCTTTTGATTCTGGATCTGTAAATTCAGAAAAGAAGCAAAATTCATACCCACCTTTGACACCATTAAAGGCATTCACATTGAATATTCCTCATGCTCCTCAACCTATCACACCTCCCTTGGCTGATCTTGATAAAGAACCATTTGACCATCCATTAGTTAACCAGAAGGCTACTAAAACATTTAAACAAAAATGTATGGTGTCGTGGTTTAAACCCAGTCAGGCAACTTGTTCACTCACTCCCAGTGAGTGGTGCCGGGCTGAGAACAGTCAAGGGTCCCCCCCGCCCCCACCGGGGCTCTCCCTTTCCCCGCTCCCAGAGGAACGGGGAGGAGGATCGAAAGGGTGCAACTCCTACGGGTTGAGACAAGAACAGTCCAGCAACCAATGTACAACACAAATCACCACCACTACTACCAAGGACAACAATGATAAGAGAAAATAACAAGGGAAGAGAATACGATACCACCGGCCAAGAAATGAGTCCCACCCAGAAGCCTGTGTCCTTCCGGGTAGCTGCCAGTTACCCCCCACCCCAGGGCATGACGTGCTGTGGTATGGAATACCTCCTTGGTTATCCTGGGTCAGGTGCCCTGTCTCTGCTTCCTCCTGGCTTCCCCTCCTCCCTGGCAGGGCATGAGCCTCACAGAGTCCTTGGTCAGGGTAAACATCGCTTAGCAACAACCGAAAACATTGGCTTCACCAACACTGTTCCCAGGCTGGAAGTCAAAACACAGCACTGCACCAGCTACCACGAAGGAGAAACATGACTGCTACTGCTGAACCCAGGACATATGGGGAAAGCGATAGAGGATGGTGATTTTACTGAAGACATGGCTTTCACTTTTCCTGTATTTTATATAACAGATGGGCAACAGGGACAGCAGGGACAGCAGGGACAACAGCAACCGGTACAGGAAAATGTTCCGTACTCAGTATTTAAGGAATTGAAAAATATCAGTGATGGAAAATGGAATTCAAAGTCCTTATACATTAGGTCTGCTAGAAATGATGGCTAGTTCAGGATCTATGGTGCCATGGGACTGGAACACTTTAATGAGAACGATTTTGACACCTGCTCAATACTTGGTGTGGAGACTGGAATACAATGACTTAGCGGCTTTACAGGTATTAGATAATGTTCAAGGAGGAATACCAACAGATGCTGATATGTTAACAGGCTCTGGGCAATGGTTGCAACCTCATGATGAAATTAATTTAAACCCTCTGGTATTCCAGGAAGCCACCTGTATGGCTTTACAAGCCTGGAGGTGAGTACCTGGATCAGGAAAGAAAACTTTATTTTGCAACTGTTTGCCAAGGGTCTCAGGAACCCTATGTGTCTTTTATAGACCGGTTAGACAACGCTATACAAAGGCAGATTGATAATCCTGAGGCTGCTCGTGCACTTTAATTTCAGCTAGCATATGAAAATACAAATGGAGATTGCAAAACTGCTTTAGCTCCAGTCAGGGAAAAATATACAGACACTGCTGAGTTTATTAAAACATGTCAGGATATCAGTACAGAGGCTCTTAAGGCTTCTGTATTGGCTGCTGCATTATTAAAACTTAATATGTATCAGCAAAAATGTTTTAACTGTGGACAGGAAGGACATATTAGTAAAATGCCCTGGTGTGGGGAGTGAAGGCAATAAGATTTGCATGAAGAACAGTTTGAGAATGAGCTCTGAGGCCTTGGTGCTTTGACAAGCCCTGGGGCGATGAGCTGGGGCGTTGAAGACCAGAGGATGTGGGGGTTGTGAGAGGGTCTGTAGCATTGTGATTAGACTATTTACCTGGAGAGTTTTACAGGGGTCAATGAGATTGAACGTTGTATGTATGTGCAGGTTGGGAAAGTACGGAACAAGGGGATAAAAAGGGCTTGGTGGTAATAAACGAGGATTTGAGTCTCTGCGTCAACTGGAGTCCATGTCATGAAATGCCACACCCTGGAAGGGCTAGATTGCTGCTTGGGTTGGGCTGGGTATTGGTCAGCGGGTGGTGAGTGGTTGTATTCTCTTCCCTTGTTATTTCCCTTATCATTATTATTCTTGGTGGTAGCAGTAGTGGTTTTGTGTTATACCTTAGTTACTGGATTGTTCTTATCTCAACCTGTGGGAATTATATTCTTTGGATTCTCCTCCCCATCCCTCCAGGAGTGGGGTGAGGAAGCGAGGGGAGTGAGAGAGCAGCTGTGTGGTTTTGAGTTACCGGCTGGGCTTAAACCACGACACCCTCCCGAGTCACTGCCCCCAGTTTATATACTGGGCATGACATGCTGTGGTATGGAATACCCCTTTGGCTAGTCTGGGTCAGGTGTCCTGCCTCTGCTTCCTCCCGACTTCCCCTCTTCCCTGGCAGAGCATGAGACTCAGAAAGTCCTTGGTCAGAGTAAAGTTATCAACAATTAAAAACATGGGTGTTATCAGCGTTGTTCCCTGGCTGAAAGTCAAAATCACAGCACTGCACCAGCTACTAAGAAGGAGAAAAAATGACTGCTACTGCTGAACTCAGGACAGGGGCCCAGAACTGAACACAGGATTTGAGGTGTAGCCTCACTTGTGCCAAGTACAGGGGAAAGATCACTTCCCTGGCACTGCTGGCTGCGATATATCTGATACAGGCCAGGATGCCGTTGGCCTTCTTGGCTGCCTGGGCACAAGCTTGCTCATGTTCAGCCAGCTGCCAGTCAGCACCCCTAGATCCTTTTCTACCAAGCAGCTTTCCAGCCTCTCTTCCCCAAGCCTGTAGTGTTGCATGGGGTTGTTGTGGCCCAAATGCAGGACCCAGCACCTTTTCTGGTGTTTTAGCTAGTCTCGTCATGCCAGTTGCTGAAAACAGCATTGTTAAAAAATTATTGTGTAATCCAGAAGGGAAGAGTCATAGTCTAAAGTGAGCAAAAACCTGTTGTGTGTATTTGTGCAAGTTAATCTTTTTCTCTCTTTTTGAGTGCCTGTACAATCTTGATACTTATTTTCTTGCATGAAATGCTTTGAAATCCACACATAATGGGCATCATGAAAATATAATTGCATAAGAATAATTAATATCATTTTTAGGCGGCTTGAGCGACCCAGCACAACAGGCTGTAGGGAGCAGTGGAGCGCGCTCCTCCCCGGCGCCAGGGTGCGCTGCCGGCGGTGATCGGCCCCACCCCTTCGCCGCCGCTGCAGGCACAGCCCAGCGCGCTATCCGGGCTGCCTGTGTTCTGCCTGATCGGAA
This sequence comes from Pezoporus flaviventris, assembly GCF_033815535.1. NCBI lineage: Eukaryota > Metazoa > Chordata > Aves > Psittaciformes > Psittacidae > Pezoporus > Pezoporus flaviventris. The sequence continues at coordinate 806,390 of NW_026892625.1, forward strand.
ATCAGCATGGCTACCGAGGGTGGGAAGTGACGACAGGTTTGCGCGGTGCGCCGTTGCTGGAGGGTGGGACTGGGAGGAGTTGGGTCCTTGCGGCTCTGTGTGATGTCACTCTTTGTGGCTGCAGTTGGCAAGATGGTGCCAGTCCTCGTGGAGAAGAAATTGGTGGGTCTGGATGGGCTTGGCGGTGCTGAGCTCCCCAGCGAGGAGCAGGAGGAGCAGGAGGAGCAGAACCTCTGGTGAATGCCCGCGGGGGGAGGTATCTGGGGTCGTCGCCACCCCGGCGGTGGAGCTGAGAGGCTGCTCTCGGGCGTCACGGCGGGGTCTCTCTGGGCTGCCTCAGCCCTCGCTCCGCCCGACTGGGTAGGGGGTCTGTGGGCGCCGGCTGCGGGCCGCGCTTGAGCCCTGCTGACAGGAGCTGCGCGGCAGCTACCCACGGCGCAGGTCGGCCCAGGCGCCAGGGCCGATGAGGAATGCTGCCCTTCCCGGTTCTGGAGGGAACCCCACACCCTCGGGAATAAGACATCATCGCTGCCAGGGTGGGGGGCGCACGCGTGCGGAGTGCCTGAGGTGTGGATCTGCGGGATAGGCTCCACAAGACTTGCTCTCTCGTGTTCCTGTCGCTTGTCTCTGAGTGACACTTTTGAAAACACTAATAATGACAGAAAAAGCTGTGTGTAAAATACAGTAATGAATTGTGAGAGGAGTTATCAGTTGGAAAGTAATGTGGCCTTTAACAACCAGAGAAAAACGTTACTGCATGCATTTTAGAAACGTAAAGCTTTCTTTTAAAAAGGTGGCTTACTTTTGGTCTTTTAAAATGAACTTAAATCTCTAACTGTAGCATCATTTCCAGTTTGTAAATAGTTTGAATGTAACTGGCTTGGTCTGTGTGGATCTGATAAGCTCATCAGTGCTGTCAAATAGGCAGTTGTGTGGGTTGTGTTTGGGTTTGCATGTGTACACATCAGCCTAACAACAGTGATGCTGTTTTTCTAGGTCCTCAATACTGAGAGAAGTTTCTACCCGGTCAAGATCTAAGTTGCCATCAGGCAAGAATATTCTCGTTTTTGGTAAGTAACACATGTGAGCAGGTTGGGGGTTGTTTATTTGTAGAAATAAAGGTGTTTAAAGTAGTGATATGAACAAACTGACATCTCAGTTTGTTAAAATTAGGTTATGCAATGTGAACTATGCTATTATTGTCTTCAGATTGATAGATCTACTTTCTTTTTGGTTTGCACTGTGACATTTATAACATTCAGTTTACATTCCAATTGTTTAAATATATGTAATAATGGCTTTGAACTGACAGAGGGTAGGTTTAGATTAGATATTAGGAAGAAGCTCTTCACTGTGAGGATGGTGAGGCACTGGCACAGGTTGCCTAGAAAAGCTGTGGCTGCCCTATCCCTAACAGTGTTCAAGGCCAGACCATTCTGTGATAATAGAGAATAATTGAGTGCTTCATTCTTATTGTTGTGGTATAAGCTGTTGGATTCAGCTGGATTACTTGAAAGAAAATAACAAGTATGATCTGAAAATGTACAAGGATACTTCTGGTTGCTTAATGATTTGAAAAAAATTATCTTTTTTTTTCCTCTGTAAAAATTTACTGGAAGGTGATGATGGCTCAGGTAAAACCACACTTATGACCAAAATACAGGGAGCAGAGCATGGCAAGAAAGGAAGAGGGCTGGAATACTTGTATCTAAATATTCATGATGAAGACAGAGATGGTAAGTTCTTTTTATATGCAATCTCTTTACTGTAATTATGTAACTGATATGCTTTTTTAATAACTGTGTTTTCATCAGTGTACATTGGGTTGCACCAAGTAGCTGGTTCCAGCATTGCTCTGTATCTTTTAGAAGCTGTATCAGTTTCTTAAAAGTGAAATGTGTTTTGTCTTCAGTGTACATTCTCCTCTTGCCCTTCTTACAGCTTGACCTGTGTATGAGGGAAAAGTACACTTGAGCAACTCTCGGGATCCATTTACTTTTAGGGTAGATACATTTGCTGATGTTGACTTACTAGCAGATATATTGTCATTTGGTATGGCTACTTGATAACTATGAAGTAAGTGATACATTAATAAGAATTTAATTTCCATTATGGATTTTTGGGCATGGAGTTTTGTTTCCTTGCGGGGGCTGTGAGCAGAATTTTGGTTAACTATAACTGAGATGTTTTGTTAGAGTTGAATGAGTGAAGAACAATACTTAAAGTCAAAATTAGTATTTCCTTTTCTCAAATTGAAGCTTGTTTCTTTGCCCCTTGCTTTTGTGCTTGTTGCTGTTGATGATTGCTCTTCTCTACTATATGGGAGAGGGATGACAAGAAGACACTGTTTAAAAGCAGGTCTGATGATCAGAATACCTTTATTGTTAGGAAGGTTAGGGACAGGAAGAGATGGGGGGAGCGAGTTCCTTGCTCATAAATCTGCCTCTGCTTGTCTCATTTTGGGCAAATGGCTGGGACCAATTTTGTGCTAGATTTTGTCTTTAAAAACAGAGAATGGCAATCTTGTTTATGACTTCCCTCTGAGCTTTCAGTTCAGAAGAGGGAAGCAGTGATGGCAGTTCATCCATGTTCCTGAAAACACATCAACTAGGAAGATCCTATAATGGTATTCTGGAAATGGAAATGTACTGAAGGCTTGCAGGAGTGATTAAGTACCATATATGACTGGTTGTTATGGAGATTGGTCCTGTGCTCACATGGTAGTAAACTGCTTTTGGATACTAAGGCACAATGAAAGGATGAGTACATTGCCTGTGTCTTCAGTGGCCACCTAATCTTGCAGTTCCTAAAAATATCTTGTGCTGTAACTTTAAGTGCTGAGCCGTTCTTGGCGTAAGTACTTTCTCATCATGCACAAGCTTCTTTAATACTGCAAAATACTTCAGGGAAAAAACCCACTATGATTAGAAGAAGTGTTAAGGCAGCCTGTGACATCAGGCTTCTTGAAACATCAAAGGAGATGGTATTATAAACCGAAAAATGTTTGGCATGCTATTTTTCCTGGTGAAATCAAACCTCAAGTATGTCCCTTCTTTGGAAACATTTTGGGGCTATTCCTGAGTATCTGGAGGTGATGAGTATTTGAATCCTGTCATAAGAACTCAGGCAGCACTAGCAGGGGAATAAAAAAAAAAAAAAAGACGTTTTTGACTACCAGACTCAGATGGAGAATTCAGGTCTTCATGCATCCCTTTAATGGATGTGTTAGGATCTAATAATACATTCATTTCTGTTTCATTCTTGTCATCAGCAAACAAAATAAATAGCAAAGTGGGTCAGGACCTCCCAGCAGGTAACAACAGCACTCTTCCTTCTCTGGGACAGGTTTGGTTTTGTTTCTTTAAACTCTGTTTAGATACATGTTTGGAAACAAAACCTGTAGAACTGACCCACAGTTCTTGGAAGCCATAAAGAAACTCAGGATAGGCATTCAGGAGCTTACTATCACATGTTCATTTATGAGGATATCTGCTTTTCATTATACTCCAACCTGTTCAAGACCAGCAAACCAAAGGATTTCCAGGGGTGTCAAATTTACACTGATAACTGAAACTCTGTAGTGGGGTGAGATATTTCCAGCCTCTTTCCCAAGAGCTAGAAGATTTCTTTGTTCTCTTTGTCTTTTTCTTGTTCATTTCAGAAGGGTTTATTCTGTCCAGGAGAAATGTTTTGTTTATAGTGCTGAGTCATTATCTACCTCCCACCTCCCTTTGGAAATGTTGAGGAAAATCTTCTGTATTGTTTCTTATCCTCCCCCTGCTTCCTCTTCAAAAGATAATTGAATCTGGCTCATTCTACATTTTAAGTAGAATTACTCTGGATTGCTAGGTGCATATCTTGGTTTACAGTTATTTTTGTCTTTTCCCCTAAAGATTAGATCAGTGGTTACATTTTGTTTTGGTTTTGCTTGTTTTGTGTTGTTGGTTGTTTTTTTTTGTGTGTGTGTGTTTTTTTTGTGTGTGTTTTTTTTTTTTGGTGTTGCTTTTTTGTTATTGTTTCTTTTGTTTGTTTTGTTTTTAGGAAACTTAAATGCAAGGAAAGCACCTCTTTTATGAAGGACCCCTGTGGCTAATACAGGTGCACACTGACGTTTTAGCTTTCTGTTATCTGCTTGTTTCTTGACAGTGGCTGATACCTAGCTTGGATGGCAAAATATACATCACCACTGTTTTGGTAACTAGCTGTTTCAGTTCTGTTAGATGTTTGTTCAGTGTAGTGTGCAGTAGTTCCTTAGGTCTCAGGATAACTTAGAATAAGTCCACTACTGAATCTCTACCTGAAAAATCTCCTTAGGATACTATCCTAAATTCTGCCTAGGGTGAGACATTTGTTCAAGTTGAGGTTTGGGGATGCCTGAGAAGCAGTTCTGAGAGATGATTCTCCTAGATCATTAGCCCCAGGCATGATAACCTTGGAGCATATGGCTTCCTCTGCTTATGTGACACCATAGTTCATCTAGATGAAAAAACAGTAAAGTTGACTGGGAATGTTAAACTGTGCAGCTCGGGCCCAAGAGTCCTGTTAGTGGATTTTCTCAGCGAGTGTGGCTAGTTTCAGTTTTTTGTCTGTCTTTGTGATGAGCAGATGTTTTGTATGTATGCTGGTAAGTCTGCTTTTGAGACCTGAGAATCTTAATTTGTAGGAGGTAGAAGAGAGGCTCTGCATAATTTTCTTAAAGGATATGTGTTTCTAGAGTAGCTTTTAGAGTCTCATGCAGAGTAGTTAAAGTGAGGATGTACAGCAGGATAGTGAAACAAACATTGACTGGTTTTGCAGCATTACTATGTGGGTTAGCTGGCAATTCCAACCACCACAGAGAACTTTGGGTTGAGCTGCCTCAGATTACAAATGCAGTACAGCTGTCCTGACTGTGCCAAATGTGCCAGTGAAGTAGAGCCATTCTGTTGTGTTCTTATTTGTAACAAAATCAAGTAGTCTTTTTTTTTTTTGCCTCAGATTTGGACTGGCCTCAGTCATGTCATATGCATGTTCCAGTTGAACTGGTTGTTCCAGATTGAGCTAAGTGCTGCTGGTACACTAGTATCTAATGGGAAAATTGTCTTTTTGTCAACATCTTTAAAGTAGTTTTCTTGGAAATTATTTTTCCCTGTTGTGCTTCTCTGCACAGCTTAGACAAGGCTTGTCTAATTACCACTGATACCTTTTGAATAAATGCAGGAGTTGTTGCAGTTCACAGAATCAGCCTTCTGCAGTAAAATTCATCAAAGCTGGAAATCTTTCATGGCTAAAGGGGTAATGAAATATTGACAGGGTTTAGAAATGTTGTTTTAGCAGCTATTGAAATAATCTTTAATAGGTTGCACCTGCTTCTGTTTTGGTGTCTCCAGTCATAGCCACTGTGAAAGGTTCAGTTACTGTTTACATATGACTAACTAGGTGCTTGATGTTGATTCGGAAAAAACTCCAGGAACAAACTCGCCAACAAAGTTTTAAGTTGACAAGCAGGTACTGCGGCGCTGGGAGACACGGGGGAGAGCTCCTCCTAACGTGTGTCTCCCCATTGCCACACAAGCCATTCTTTTATAGCCACTGGGCATACATACATATTCATGAGGCTACTTATGGATTACATAATTTTCCAGAAAGTTCCCTGCATGCGTACAGAATTGTGGTGGTGGTATCTGAGGATCGTTTACTTCTTCCAACAATCTTCATCACTTCTGGCAGCCTTTGAAGCACGCGCAGTAGATGATCATACCAGTTTAATTGGTTCGTTAGCACCAGAGACATAATAATCCTTCTGTCCTCCTTCTTATCAGTTAGTTTAACTGTAGCCCATCTTGGACACCTGCCATTCCCAGATATTCCTTATCCCTGTGTCCTGTTCTTCTAGACTGTTTTTCTTACAACTATGTCAACTATAACGATTTATCTTGTACAAGAATTCTCAGTATGTTCTCTAGCTGCATGCTGTTTTTTTTCTCTATGTATCATGCACCTCAGTAATTTTCCATTGCTACTGTTACAAAGCTATCAAACTTAACATTACTTAAAACTAATACTAAAGGTTTATATATTCCATTTTGTGATTTTTGTGCCCCCCTTGTCTCAATGTGGTGCTGACAAAGTTGAATTTTGACATCAAGTCCTTGCCAAATCGTGAACAACTAGTACTATATTTTTAAGATTTGGAGAACAGGGAAGAGAAATATAATGAGGCAGAGTAATGATGAAGCTCAGTAGCTGGTCTGAAAATCTGTGCTCTGCAGTGATTGGTTTGCAGAATTCACATATCAGAATTCATGTATCTTGTATTTAATACCTATAGAGACCCACTGTTCTCTCTGGACAGCTGTAGTAGAATAAGGAGTACTTTGGAAGAAGTGCTAGGAAAAGTCTAGAAGATAGAAACAAATGGAGTTGTTTGTTTCAAGGAGGAAGTTCTGAGGATAATGTAATTTATTTTATTCATTTGGGCAGAATTGGTTGTTTAGAGGACCTGATAGATCATTCCAAATTGATGCTTCATTTTCAGTTTCTTCTATTCTTGCCAAAGTTCAGGTTTGGGGTAATTTTTTTTCATGCCAGCTGTCTGTTCCAGCTGATTTTTCCACCCCCCTGCTTTGCATTTCTGCAAATAAGTATCCAGTTGCTACCAAAACACTGGGAGGGCGGAGAAAGACAAAACCTAAAATTCCAAATGGTTTGTCTAGTACTCATTCTGTAAGGAGCCTGCAAGTAGAGGCCAATGTGAATTAAGAGCAGGTAGCATAACTTTAAGGTTTGGTCAGTGCTAGAAGCCTAAGCTGCTTATTGCTTGTATCTTGTTTGCAGCTTATTTCTGTTGTGGGATGTCTTTAGTATGTTAAACCAGCTTATGTGTCTGAGGGACATCTAAGGTTTCCCTGCTGGACTCGGCTATAACCACACCTTTGGAACTTGGAGTTACATACGGCACATGTATTCTGGTTTCACCTGTAATATACATCTTTCAAATTCAGGAATGCTGTGCAGTGTCTAAAAGCTGTCGTGCCAGCTGTCCTTAGTAAAAGCTAAAGAACAGATTTTTATTTTTTTTTTCCCTAACAAAAAGATACTGAACCAAGGAAAAAAATCCTGTTAAACGAAAGCATCTACTGAATAATGTAGGCATTTACACATGCACCTGTCTTAATAAACAGGCAAGATCTGCTGGTAGCTGGGTTTTGGCCTTCCTTTTAAGACTAATGTACTCCTCTGTTCACTTGCAGACTAGCAAAGAAAAAAGTTGGCATCTGTTGAATGGCATCTGTACCTTTCTCTTTCAGATCATACTCGCTGTAATGTTTGGATTCTAGATGGAGACTTATACCATAAAGGGCTATTGAAGTTTGCAGTTTCTGCAGAATCCCTGCAAGACACCATTGTAGTCTTTGTTGCAGATATGTCTAGACCTTGGACTGTTATGGAGTCTTTACAGAAATGGGCCAGTGTCTTGCAAGAACATATTGATAAGATGAAAATTCCTCCAGAAGAGATAAGAGACATGGAACGGAAGTGTAAGTCTTTGTGCATCCATACATTCTGTTTTTTGATTTGTTGTTGGTTTTGGGGTTTTTTTTGGGTGTGGTTTTGTTTTTGTTTTTGTTGTTGTTGTGTTTTGGGGTTTGTTTTTTTGTGTTGTTTTTCTTTTTAACTAGCTCTTGCAACTTTCTTTTGTAATGATAAATTTCTTCAGATTACTGTTTTGAGAATGGGTTAGATAAGAATTACTTTGAAGTTGAGATTATAACTCTTAATTCAGGTAGATTCTATTAGGCTTTAAAACAACTCTTCCAGTTTCATTGTGCTAACAAAACATCAGGTGAATTAATGGTCTAAATCCCTTGCAGTAATGAAATTTTGATAATTGGATTTTTTTTAAAGGCCAATTAAAAAAACAAAAAAAAAAACCAAAAAAAAAACAAACCAACAACCTCCATACAGAATCATGCTTTTAAAAATAGTGACAAATTTCAGTAGTGAAGTGAGCTGTCGGCTTTTTTGTATCTAAGCCAGGTCCCATTCCCATATTGTGTGTGTTTTCCAGTAGGTATCGCTGCCTTTGTTTTTCATAAGGCTTAGACTGTGATCCTGGTACATCTAATTGTCTCTCACTACAGCCTCTCCTACCCTGTGACTTTAGGAATATTATATAAATCTTTCCTGGCATATTTGTGGCAGGAAAGAAAGAATCTGGCACTGGCCAGCAGTTGTCACTGCAGTATTTTTATTTCCTGCTGCTTCCTTTCTTTCCTAAAATAGTTTTGAATATTTCTTGAGAGTGTTTTTCTGTTTAGTTTCATATTGAATTACTTCAAAATAAAGTCCTTTGGTGGAAAAGACCTTAGCCATGTGGCTTCCTCTTCAGCTGAAGTATAGATTCAGACTGATCCTTGCTGGTTGCTGTTTTTGATCAGGGCTGGTGGCTGGCTGTACTGGAGTGTTACAACCTTGCAAATGCTGTCTAGTAGCTTTCTTAGATTCACTTTAGGGAGCAGTGTAATCTACTTGGTCTGTGAGCATTCAGATGTATTTGTGTAGCTGATATTCTCTGAATGTTAAATTACTTTCCCAAAAGGCTTGCTACGTCCCCTACAGCATGCTAGCTAGAGTTTAATCTTAATGACTGAAGCCACCTGGGTTTGATCACCAGGTTAGATAAAAAGGTAAAACCTGACAATTTTAAGAGGAAAAAGCATCTTTTTTTTTTTTCATTCTCCTTTTGTGTGTGAGAGATTTTGGGGGAATGGGAGATGGAAATGCAGTTCTAGTCTCACAGTACAGCAGCTAACCTGATTTGCACTTTTCTGAGACACACCAAATTTTATGGCAATCCAAATAAATGTGGAGTGTTCTCAGCCTTCACTAAGAGTGTACTGTGTGAAGGAGCCAGTTACAGCTATGGCAAAGCTTTATCACCATATTTGGGCAACTTAGAAGATATTTCAGTAGTGTTGTCTTAGAGATTTCTAAATTAGTGTTGTCGAAATTCCTAGTTTCTCTTGTGCTTGGATAAGAGTTGAGGGAAAAGGAAAATTGGAGAGCTAATTCTCACTCTTGCAGGACTCTGCTGCCATTTTATGGCTCAGCGGTGAACTTTGGTCCAATATCGGCATCCAGGTGAAACATTGGCCTTAATGTCTCGCTCCCAAACTTCCATCTCGCTCCTTTTCTCAGTCACTGTGTAGGACACTTCTGTCATCTCGGATATTTCTCTTCTGACTTCTTGCAGACTGTCCTTAAGGCCAGATCTGTGCTCAAACCTTTGGCCACCATAGCTTGTAATTCTTTTAACTGCAAGCTGTGCTAAAAGAAATTCCTATTGTTACTGTGGTTTTATTAGTGTAACTGTTTAGACAATACAGGCTTGAAGAATGACTTGTGACTACAGTTCATCAGTAAAGCAACACCAGCAAAGTTTTCCTTGCTAAAATCCTGCTTCGTACACTGTCTGAGATAAGCTGCCACTTAGAAAATGAAGACTCACTGTGTTGCAATAGCCTGGATATGAAAACCCTGGGATAATAAAGCATATGCAAAGCAGGCAGTCAGAACAGAGAAACAGGCTTGCAGAGTGGAGAGATGTGCTAAATTCACTCCAGTAACTGCAGCATAACATTGCATGGATGCATGTTTCTTAACTTCAGCTTGCAGAACCGTGTTCCCTTAATACTTATTTCTAGGTGCAAGCTATGTCATGTGGACCAAGCTGAATGCCTATGGCGCTTTCTGGTACTGGTACCCACTAGTTCTTGTTGACCCTGGAGAAACATTTTTTTTTTTGTCCCACTAGCATATGTTTAAAGTGCTGCTGGGTTGTTCTTTTTCTATTACTATGATGTTAACAGTTTCCAGAAATCTTTTTGTTAGCTCACCATTCTCTATGGAATTGAACTTTGAACTGCTTGTCTTTGCTTTCAAGGTTTTTGTGGCCTTTCTCCACCCAGCATTTTGTCTCGTGTTTGCTATTTGAGATACTGACTCTTGGCTTTATTGGGTGGATGATGCTAGGCACCATCTGGTATATGAACATGAGGAATATGAACTTTTGTGCTTAAAGAGCTTCCAGAATGGGAGGCAGGACACATGTGGAAGCAACAGGCATCTCAAAAGAAATGGAATTACTCAGAGTATACCAAGAGCATTCTTTGTCTGCACTCATTCCTATCACTGAGCCCCTCTGGAAATTCCTTGCTAAAAGCTTGGCTAGTGTGGGTTCAGATAAATAATGTCAGTTTAAACGTTCTAATTTAATTCAGGCTCAGTTATGATAAATCATTGTTTAAATAACAGACATTTGCATAAGTATTTCAGGGGAGATCTAAATTTTGCCTTCCCATTTATGACAGCAAAGCAGAAGACTGTCAAGAATCAAGAAATGCAGAAAGGAAGTATACTGGTAAAATGTCTGTTATATTAATGTGTTCTGGAAACTAAATACTTGAAACAACAGCATTTTTTTCTGAAAATTAAGTAGTGTCCCTTTCAAGCCGAATTAGTTTCAGGTTCTCTGCCTTTTTTTTTTTTGTGTGTGTGTGTGTCAATTCTTAAGCTAAAAGAAACTTACTTTGCTCTGTTGTCTGGGAATTATTTTCACAAGTCTAAAACTTATGATCCGTAAAGATAGTTTAAAAAAAAATACAGCTGAAAGCTGCGTGTGTATGAAACGTAATAGAGTGTAAATATGGAAACTTGCATTCATTTGCTTTAAATGCAAAATTCTGAATATAAGGCTTTTTTACCTAGATAAGCCACAAGTCTGGTAGATAAACCAGCGCAATGTAGTGGAGGTGTGATTTTTATGGCACATCATCACTTGGTGATAATTTTTCAAATTTGCTTTCTGTGAGATAGTTCCTTCCCTGTCACATGGATGGATGTACTGAACAACACTGTCTTTGTGACCATGCTGGGGACTGGGAGTATTTCTGGAGAGTTTTCCTTACTGTGCATAAAGTCAGCCTGCTTCCACTGTTTCAAAAATAAAGATGCCTTCATGGGAGCAAATCATGGAGCTTTGCTTGCCTCTTTCCTGATGGCTGAGCAAGGAGGAGGCTTCATGTGGGATTGTCATGTGAGGGAAAGCCCTGGGCCTTCAGGAAGTGCTGTGCTGGGAGCAGACACATACAGTAGGCAGATTGATCTGGTCTGTGGCTTTCTCTCTGAAAAAAGACATAAAGGCTGCAAGTTGCAGCCCAGTTTTGATAAAGTATGTGTGGGGGTCACAGTGTGCTTCCAAAATGGTGTTAATACCATTTCTTAGGCGCTTGAATATCTGATAATATTCAATAGGGAATACTCATTGTTGTCATAAAATTAAAACATTGAAAATGTAGAAAGCATCTAGTTTCCTCTGGACTCCACTGTAGTCTTTCAGAATATAACTGAGTCTTTTCAGATAATATTTAGAAGTGCTTGAGTCTGTATTTATGCAGTGCAATTTTGATATGCCTAGCATTGGACTCCTGCAACAGAAATGTAGAGTAATATAAACTTGAGTTACAGTTTGTAAGAGTAGATGTTTCAGCTTGGTGTTCTCTGGGTCCATTTACATTTTCACCATGCTTTCTTCCCAAACTAGGTACAAATTGCACTGAGTATAAGCTATGTTGCTAAACTACATTTCTGTTTTCAGCTCCCCAGTAATGTTGAGGAATGTGCATTTGTGCATACTATAGCTCTTGCAGCTATAAATACACTTAATTTAGCTTGCTGTAAGTTTTGCTGGAGGAGAATTTTTTGTTTGAAGGGGCCATAGGGCTTGAGCTTGTGTTCTGTTCTCATGGAGTGCCTCATTATGAAAGGAAAAAAAAGTTGAGATTTCTAGTTAGCTATGGATTAATTATGGTTTAAAAAGAACTAGCTCCTTTGTTGTGCCTGAAGAAGATCTCTTTCATGATAGTTATGAAGGAGTTTCAAGAGTATGTAGAACCTGAAGAAGGCTACCAAGGATCACCGCAGAGAAGAGGCCCTTCTTCTGGCCGAGAAGATGAACATATTTCTTTGCCACTTGGAGAAAATGTGCTGACTCACAACCTTGGTATTCCTGTGCTGGTAGTTTGTACGAAAGTGAGTTTCTGGTTCTGTTTGCTACTATGGAAAAGTTTAATTACTTTTCTTCTAGAAAGCATGCTTTATACAGATATGCAAAATGAATTTTGGATTAATAGTAAAGGGATTTATTTTAAAAGTCAATTTTTAATTTTGCAAAAGGGTAATAACCTTATCAATTATATGTGAATTACTTTATCTTTTGAGTTATTGGTGGCATTTTAAAATCAAAGACTCACAGTAAATGTGATGTGTATGTAATAATCAGGAATATGTTTTAGGGTGTGCTGGAATTAAATGACTGGGTTTTATGGTTCTATTTTTTTTCTCTTCCTTTCTGCCAGTGCGATGCAGTGAGTGTACTAGAGAAGGAGCATGATTACAGAGAAGAACACTTCGACTTCATTCAGTCACACATTCGTAAATTCTGCTTACAGTGTATCCTTTCCTGCACTGAAGAGATTTGCTGTAATCTGGAAGCAAGAAAATATGTTTTTAATATTGAATTGCACGTAAAGTTAATCTGAGAAGTTGCACTTCAAGATTGCTTGGTGTTTAGTTATTTACTGTGTAGCATTTGTTGTTTTGAAGTTGATGGATGATTTTAAATTGTACATGGATTTGGCACTTTTGTTCCTTTACAATGGATTTGTCCTGCGTTGTATGAGGGTTTTTTTCTTGGTTTTCCCCTCAGAACTTGCAATTTCCATGTAAACCTGAGATCTTGGCTGTCTCCTAAGTTTTTGACTTTTTCAAATTTAAGTGGCTGGGAGGGCATGTAACTTTGTGTATGTCAACGAGAAGTATCCTGTTATACCCCCTTCCTCTCCCTGAATGCTAAATGGCTTTAGCTATTGCCTTGAACTGCTTCTCAAAATTAGGTCTAGTCTTAATATCTCCATTAGCTACTTTTCTGGAATTCTTACTATAATTTAAAAAATGTATCTTACATAATTTTCCTTAAATAAATAATCAGATGGGGCTGCCTTGATTTATACATCAGTTAAGGAGGAAAAGAACCTTGATCTGTTGTACAAGTACATTGTACATAAAACATATGGTTTTCAGTTTACCACACCTGCCTTAGTGGTAGAAAAGGATGCAGTTTTTATGTAAGTCAATTGTATTAGCAGCATGGTTTCAGATTGTTTGCTGTTAAGCACTGTACTTCATATAACACATGTAAAAATAACTTGGATGGTTTGTGTAATTCAAAAGCTTAGTATGTGAGTCTGAAATTCCAAGTTAAAAAAAACAACTTGGTGCATATTACTTAGAATATACCATTCCAGCTTCTTAGTATCTTTGGAATTTAGCTGAGAACTAGGACTGATCTGTAGAGGGCAGTAAATAAATGGTCTCTGTAGAAGTGTTTTTTTTGTGACTGAAAAGGCGAAGCTTTCCTTCCTTTTATAGACCTGCCGGTTGGGACAATGAAAATAAAATTGCCATTTTACATGAAAATTTTATGACAGTGAAACCAGAAGATGCATATGAGGACTTCATTGTAAAACCTCCCATAAGAAAGGTAAAAAGGGGTAAACTTTTCCCTCCACCCTGACAAATACGTAAACTTTGCTTGAATGGCTGCTAATACCTATTAATGTTGAAGAACTCTGAATTAAATATAAAGGGGTTTTATATCCAAATGTGTGAAACATGAGGCTTTTGTTTTCCAGTTGTTTAAAATACTACAAGCAAACACAGAAGTCATTCACTTCAGTGAATGAAAAGCAGTCTAAAAATAACCATACACATGAACCTCTGAATGCATGGGGCAAAATCTCCTTTTGAAAAAGGAGAATACCTTTGTAGGACTTCAACAATTTACGTAGGACTTCAACAATTTACATATGTACACAGGTGGCATTGAGGTTACCATGTAAAGGCAAATCTTGTAAAACAAGTGTCTGTCACTATTGCATTAAGATACATGAAGAAATGTCATTAATAGTAAGGGAAGAGCAGTAAATGATCTATATAAATTCTGTTTACCGTGAACTTTGTGACTGTAGGCACACAGGAGTAGGATATGTGTAAAATGGATAATATGAAAAATTGTAAATTACATTGTTTTCTGGTTTCTATCAAAAACCTTCTTTTACAATTTCTGTGCACACCTAATGTTTCTAGATCAAGCCCCAGTATTTAGAAAAGGGAAGAAATGTTTGAAGCTTTCATGGAAGGGAAAGGTTTAATCCTTTTTGTAACTCATGCACCTATAAGAAATATTCATTACCTAATAGTGTTAGGGCTGATAAGAGGGGGTGAGGGATTGAGTGTAGGGTTTTACAGAGTAAGGTCATCTCAGGTCTTTGAAGAGATGCCGATGAGTTTAATAATTAGATGAATGTGGCTACTTACCAAGTACTCATCTTTCTAGGAGAATACCCACAGGCTGGTATCAATGTTACTCTACTCCATTTACTTACAATATTTTTTTTTTTTTAATGACAATTTCTTTAATGTTACTATTTTTAAATGTGGAAAGAAGTTTGGGTTTTGTTGTGGTTTAAATCCAGCTGGCAACCCAGAACCACGCAGCTGCTCACTCACTCCCCCCGCTCCCAGAGGGATAGGGAGGAGAATCGAAAGAATGTAACTCCCACGGGTTGAGATAAGACCAATCCAGTAACTAAGGTATAATACAAAACTACTATTGCTACCGCCAGTAATAATAATGATAAGGGAAATAACAAGGGGAGAGGATACAATTACTCACCACCCACTGACTGATACCCAGCCTGACCTGAGCAGTGATCTCGGCTTTCCGTGTAACTGCCCCCAGTTTATATACTGGGCATGATGTGCTGTGGTATGGAATGCCCCTTTGGCTAGTTTGGGTCAGGTGTCCTGTCTCTGCTTCCTCCTGACTTCCCCTCCTCCCTGGCAGAGCATGTGACTGAGAAAGCCCTTGATAGGAGTAAACATTACTTAGCAGCAATTAAAAACATGGGTGTTATCAGCGTTGTTCCCAGGCTGAAAGTCAAAAACAGCACTGCACCGGCTACTAAGGAGAAAAAGTGATTGCTACTGCTGAACCCAGGACTGTTTTGCTGTGGGTTTTTTAATAGTATTAAAGAATTGCCTTTTTTTTTCCTCCCCTTTTCATCACCAAACCATAAAAACAGTTACAGTAGTTTCAGTTTTTACCTCTAATAACAAGATATGTTGTTCCACAGTTAGTCCATGATAAAGAGCTGGCGGCAGAAGATGAGCAAGTATTTCTTATGAAGCAGCAGGTAAGAATGGATGAATGAAAATAAATCCTTACTAAATAAGATTTCACTTTAAGCTCTCCATTGTTAGTGCTTTCAGTTTTTCATTCCTCATTTAAATCACTAGATAGCCGTTTTTCAGCTTTGTAAATTCAGATGTAATTATGAAATATTTTTTTTAAGAAATATGGGTAGAAATATGGCTGTGTATCTTGGCAACTTGAAAGGAAAATATGCTGATAACAGAAATAACTTACATTTCAAAGGAGAAGAGCAAGAAGATAACTTTAAATTTTGCAATACAGCTATATTCATCTGTAAAATATAAATACTTTTAAAACATTTTAGTGTTGTGGTTTTCTTACAGCCAGACATTTGAAAGACTTTAAGGTGTCAAATTTAGTTATGCTGTATCTTGCCATTTTCTTTACTGCTCTGTTGTTTAAAAAACTATTAACACTTTCCTGTATGGTTGATTCTAAATGTTGTAGGGGTTACGGAGTTGGGTGTCCGTGGTTCTGGTTTATAGTTCTGGGACAGCTGTGTAAGACAAAGGACTGAAGCTTATTTACTCATTTTAACTCTGTTTTCTAGTGGTAAAGTCTGTAAGTATTTAGATATCAAAGAGGAAGCCTGTAAATATCTGGAAAAAAATGTCAAATATCACTGTATCTTATTCCTTTATATTTCCTTAAATATATTGATTTTTAATATTTTGGTTTTGCAGTCATTCCTTGCCAAACAGCCAGCAACACCTACAAGAGCATCAGTAAGTAGATCTAAGAGAAGAATAGGAGGTGTTCTCTTTCTTTCTAGAGAAGAGGGGAATGGTTATAACCTGTAGCGTTTCATTTTGTAATTTAAAGTGTGTAATATATAACCTCCCCAAAACTGTAGGAAATAAAAACAAAAAAGTTGGCAATATCTTAAAATGTTGCTTATAAATAACTTCATTCTAATTCACTGTGGAAACATAGAAATATCTAATGATCACTGAACTGAAAACGTCCTACTGTGTTTCATCCTTTCTTCTAGTGGAGAAACATGCTGAAAATAACTGGTGTTATTTTTTGTTTGTTTTCCCTATTTTGCGTACACTACGGTGCAAATATAAAGGTTTAAAAAGTAATTTGTGTGTAGTGTTACATTTGCTTTATATATTTACTCCATTTAAGTTCTATGATTTGTGTGATTTTTACTTGTTTTAAGGAATCTTCTGCAAGAGGCCCTGCAGGATCCCCAAGAACTCAAGGCAGAGCTGGTCCCACTAATGTACCCAGTGCTTCACCAATAACATCAGTTAAGAAACCAGATCCAAATATTAAAAGTATGAATAAGCATTTTACTGGTTTTATCATGTGTTGTTTTGTTGTTGGTTTTTGGTTTTTTGTTTTTTAAATCCTCTTTTGTAGAAATATTTTGGCTTAGTTTAATAACAGGAATTTATGACATAGCTTCAGGTTTGGTTTTTTTTTTGTTTTTTTTTTGTCATTCATGTGACTTGAAATAGAGCAGTCGGAGTTCAGAATACATTATTTCCTTAAGTTGCCTAAACATACTTAATACTTCGCTTCTTAGCTACTACATTTAGAAAAAAACAAAAGCATGCAAATAGATTAAAGTTTTGTGGCAACTCTCCATTCCAGAAGAGTAGTAATATGCTTTCAGTCATCTCTGACTTTGTTAAAGAATGCAAAGGACTAGTGTCTTTAAATTGAGCAAGGAGAGACTCTCATATTTGAGGTTTATTTCCTTGACTGGTAAGAGTTATGTATGTATGTAAGAAGTTATATCATTTACCAGCAATAACTATTCTGTGATTATATATATATATATTTTTTTTTTTCTTTTACTCAGGTAATGCTGCAAGTGAAGGTGTCTTGGCTAGTTTCTTTAACAGTCTCTTGAGCAAAAAGACTGGCTCTCCTGGGAGTCCCAGTTCTGGCGGAGTGCAAAGTACAGTCAAGAAATCAGGTATTGGACTTGTTATTGCAGGCTGTTTTGCATATTTTCAATAATTTATTAGGTCCACATTGATCTAACTGCATGTATCTTTTAAACTGGTCAATGAAGTGACAGACCTTGACAGATGACAGTGCCCAAATGTGCAGTCTTATAAAAAAGAACTAAGCTCTTGCAACTTCACAACTCCAGGGCTTCTGTTAAGCCTGTTTATAACTTAATTCTTCAGAGAAGTTGTACTGCTGGGATATAAATAACATTTGAGTCTTGATCTTATTCAGAAAGTGGTCATTTCCTTTATTTTACTTTAGACTTCCTTCCTTTATTAACATTTAAACTGTTGCTTGAAGGAAATGCAGTTTATTGGGTTTGGACTGCAGTTTCCAGTCAAACTATTGAACTCTATCCGGAGTTCGTGTTTAAATTAATTACTTCTTATCACAGCTTGATGTTATTCTCTCATTACTTAGTATTTTATTGTGATCCAACACAACTGGATTTGTTCTGTGTGTGTGCCTGTGACTGCATTGTATAACGTATTTGCTGGTAAGTAATTGCACTGTTCTGGGTGAAAATAAAAGAAGCCCATCAGAATACTTTGTACCTTTACAGAACTCAGTATTGTAAAATGTGGTGGTGTTCCACCTGATATTTACTACTTGGATTATTTAGTTGCTTCTTTTTGATACGGGCATTCCCATCACACTTAACATTGTTTCCAGAATTATTTTACTACTAAATTATTGATAGATGGTTTACTTCTGATCCCAGACTTGCAAAATCATGTAAAATGTAATGGTGATGACAAACCCAGGGTGTCTGATGCTTAAAGGAGAGTGTAAGGCCCCAGGCATTCCCAACTGGAAATGATAAGTATTTGATGCCAGCCACAGTGGTGGTTATTGCCAGGGAGAGAACCAGAACAGTTGTTGGAGTGTGGATGTTTAAACTGAAAATATTCCTGGACAAGGGAAGTCAAGATTTTTTTTTTTTTTTTTTTTTTTTTTTTTGCGATGGGAGGTTTTATATGGTAATCCATGCTCTGAAAGCTCAAAACTGGCTAGAATTTGACTTGGCATGTCATGGTTTAAGCCCAGCTAGTAACACCAGTCAGGTGTCCTGTCTCTGCTCCCTCTCGGCTTCCTCTCCTCTCTAGCAGAGCATGAGACTGAGAAAGTCCTTGATCGGAGTAAACATTACTTAGCAACAACTAAAAACATCGGTGTTATCAGTGTTCTTCCCTGGCTGAAAGTCAAAAACACAGCACTGCACCAGCTACTAAGAAGGACAAAAATGACTGCTACTGCTGAACCCAGGACAGTATCCAACCCTTATTCCATACCATTCATGTCATGCTCAGATGCCACGTTTTTCAATATACCATTGCTTTTGCCTCATACATATATATACACGCACAAGCATATATATACACACCTCCCCCCACACACACAGATAGCATTCCTTACTCCACGAACCAATCCCTATAAAGCTGCTGAAGTCATCTGATCCATGATGTTGGGCTCCATCTCTTGTAATAGTCTTTCAGAGCAGGGGAGACTGTGCAATGTTGAATTGTTGCCTGATGCTCAAACCGTGGAACTCATCTGGTCACTGCTGAAATTGTCTGGTTTCGTCAAAGTTTATTCTTTGTTGGGATGATAACTGGAGGGAAGTCAGGGCCAGCTGCTGCTGACCTCAAGGCATCTAGCTGATGGGCTGTTGAAATCTTTTATAGCAGGTAATAGCATAAAATTGAGATAATTGGTTGTTTTACCTGAAAATTAAATCCCCTTGAGGTACACACTAGACTTCCCCATCTTCCTGCACTGCCCACCAAGTATATCCGGATTTCCGAGCAAAAGCATTCCCACGAGTAGATTTGACTTTACCTGAAGCGGGAATAACCCAGTCTGTCTTCCCCAGCAAATTTTTTATGTGCACCACAAGAACTTTACCCACCTCTACAGTGCGTAGAAGTTCTGACTGGGCTGGGCTAGCCATGTTGGCAGATCCTCTGGTGTTGACCAGCCAGGTGTCTTTTGGTAAATGTGTATCCCAGTGTTTGAAAGTCCCACCACTCATTGCTCTCAGTGTAGTTTTTAACAGCCCATTGTACCGTTTGATTTTCCCAGAGGCTGGTGCTTGGTAGGGGATGTGATATACCCACTCAATGCCATGCTCTTTGGCCCAAATGTCTATAAGTTAATGCCAGAAATGAGTCCCTTTGTCTGACTAAATTCTTTCTGGTTTGCTGTGTCGCTACAAGACTTGTTTCTCAAGGCCCATGACAGTGTTCCAGGCAGTGGCATGGGGCACAGCGTATGTTTCCAGCCATCCAGTGGTTGCTTCCACTATGGTAAGCACATGGCGCTTGCCTTGGCACTTCCGTGGGAGTGTGATACTGTTAATCTGCCAGGCCTCCCCATATGGTTCGAGACCATCTTAAAAATCTGAACGTGCACAAGTCAATGGGTCCTGATGAGATCCATCCGCGGGTCCTGAAGTAGCTGGCGAATGAAGTTGCTAAGCCACTGGCCATCATATTTGGAAAAACAGAACAGGTGAAGTTCCCACTGACTGGAAAAAGGGAAATATAATCCCCATTTTCAAGAAGGGGAAAATGGATGACCCGGGGAATTACAGACCAGTCAGTCTCACCTCTGTGCCTGGCAAAATCTTGGAGCAGATTCTCCTGGATGGCATGCTAAGGCACATGAAAATCAACAAGGTGGTTGGTGACAGCCAGCATGGCTTCACTAAGGGGAAATCCTGCCTGACCAATTTGGTGGCCTTCTATGATGGGGCTACAGAACTGATGGACAGGGGTAGAGCAGTTGAGATCACCTACCTGGACTTGTGTAAAGCATTTGACACTGTCCCACACGACATCCTTGTCTCTAAATTGGAGAGACATCAATTCGATGGATGGAACACTCGGTAGATAAAGAACTGCCTGGATGGCCGCACACAAGAGAGTTGTGGTCAATGGCTCAATGTCCAGCTGGAGACCAGTAATGAGTGGTGTCCCTCAGGGATTGGTGTTGGGACCAGTCTTAATCAACATCTTTGTTGGCGACATGGACAGTGGGATTGAGTGTGCCCTCAGCAAGTTTGCTGATGACACCAAGCTGTGTGGTTCGGTTGATACCCTGGAGGGAAGGAATGCCATCCAGAGGGACCTCGACACGCTTGTGAGGTGGGCTGATGCCAACCTCATGAAGTTTAATCATGCCAAGTGCAAGGTCCTACACCTGAGTCGGAGCAATCCCAGGCACAGCTACAGGTTGGGCAAAGAAGAGATACAGAGCAGCCCAGTGGAGAAAGACTCGGGGGTGTTGGTTGAGAAAATGAACATGAGCCGGCAGTGTGTGCTTGCAGCCCAGAAAGCCAACCGTATCCTGGGCTGCATCAAAAGGAGTGTGACCAGCAGGTCGAAGGAGGTGATCCTGCCCCTTTACTCTGCTCTTGTGAGACTTCACCAGGAGTATTGTGTGCAGTTCTGGTGTCCTCAACATAAAAAGGACATGGAACTGTTGGAACAAGTCCAGAGAAGGGCTACGAGGATGATCAGGGGACTGAAGTACCTTCCGTATGAAGACAGGCTGAGGAAGTTGGGGCTGTTCAGCCTGGAGAAGAGAAGGCTGTGTGGAGACCTCATAGCAGCCTTCCAGTATCTGAAGGGGGCCTATAGGGATGCTGGAGAGGGACTCTTCATTAGAGACTGTAGTGGTAGGACAAGGGGTATCGGGTTAAAACTTAAACAGGGGAAGTTTAGGTTGGATATAAGGAGGAAATTCTTTCCTGTTAGGGTGGTGAGGCACTGTAATGGGTTGCCCAGGGAGGTTGTGAATGCTCCATCCCTGGCAGTGTTCAAGACCAGGTTGGACGAGGCCTTGGGTGATATGATTTAGCGTAAGGTGTCCCTGCCCATGGCAGGGGGGTTGGAACTCGATGATCTTAAGGTCCTTTCCAACCCTAACTATTCTATGATTCTGTATTTGTACTTCAGCCATTGTCCTCCTTGCCCAAGAGGCTTTAACTGTTTGGCTTGATTAATTGCAGCACGTTTCACATTCATGAATTATCTGAGCAACAGTATCCATTGTTAAGTCTGCCCCTCAATCACGAGCCTCTCTATATGTTGCATCTCTGCCCTGATGGCAGTATAAGGGTGAATTATTTTTAGCCCTGAGGTCTCATGACAACTCAGGCCAATGTAAACACATCTGAGCCACTTCAGTCTTAGCAGCTTTATCCACTTGTTGGTTGTTTTGGTGTTCCTCAGTGGCCCGACTCTTGGGTTCATGAGCATTTACATGGCTTACATTGACCACCAGGTTCTGCACCCAGGCAGCAGTATCTTGCCACAGTGAAGCAGCCCAGGTGAGCTTCCCTCTGCATTGCCAGTTGCTCTGCTTCCATTGCTGCAAACACCCTCACAGGGCATTTGCCACCATCCATGAGTCAGTATAGAGTACTGGCTGCTATACTTATTCAGCAATGTCCAAGGCCAGCTGGATGGCTTTCACCTCTGCAGACTGACTCTATTCACCCTCTCATTCAGCAGGTTCTGCAACTTGTCTTCAGGGACTCCATGCAGCTGCCTTCCATCTCCAATGCTTTCCCAGAATAGGGCAGGACCCTTCAGTAATGAAGGCATATTGTTCCTCACTTTGACAGTTTATTATATCGTGGGGCCTCTTCAACATGCATCACCTCCTCCTCAAGTGATGTTCCAAAATCTTTGCCCTTTGGCCAGTCCGTGATGTCTTCTGGAAGTCCTGAATGATGAGGATTTTCAGTTTGAGCTTGTTGTGTGATTAGTGCAGCCCACTTACTCTAAGTAGCCTTGATTGCATAATGTGTAGAGGTAACCCTGCCTTTGAACATCTAGCTCAGCAGGGGCAACCGGGGTGCCAGGAGGAGCTGTGCTTCAGTGCCAATCACTTCGGAAGCAGCTCAACCCTCTTTATAGTCTGCCAGTATCTCTTTCAGTTGGGGTATAGCTGGCCTCAGATCCTCTGTATCCCCAACTCCAAAAGCTGAGGGGTTGACCTCAAGTCTCCCCTAGAGCTTTCTGCTGGAGTCTCCAGGTAGGACCATTCTACCCAGCTGAGGTGTAAAGCACATTTTTTACATCTGGCCCGGTCCGGACTGGTCCAAGGGCTACTATAGGAGCTCTCTCTTTAATTTCTTCAAAGGCTTGTTTTTGCTCAGGGCCCCATTTAATATCATTCTTCTTCCATGTCACATAATAGAGAGGGCTTACAATAGGACTGTAATTTGGGGTGAGCATTCTCCAGAACCCTACAACACACAAGAAAGCTGGTGTTTCTTATTACTTGGTGGAGACATTGCTGTTACCTTGTTGATCACATCTATGGGGAGCTGGCAATGTACATCCTGCCATTTTATTCACAGAAATTGAACCTCCTGTGCAGGTCCCTTGAAAATACTCTGTTTTATGGCAAAACCGGCTTTTAGCAGGATCTGGATTCTTTTTCTCCCTTTCTCAAAATCTTCTGCTGTATCACCCCACATTATAATATCATCAGTGTATTGCAGGTATTCAGGAACTTGCCCCTGTTCCAGTGCAGGCTGGGTCAGTCCATGGCAGAGGGTAGGACTGGGTTTCCACCCCTGGGGCATTCAGTTACAAGTGTACTGGACGCCCCTTCAAGTAAAAGCAAACTGTGGCCTGCACTCTGCTGCCAAAGAAATTGAGGAAAAAGCTTTGACAGTATAAGAGGGGGAGAGGTTCGGCCTGCGAGCGGCCCGGGCTCCCTTCCTGGCTCTCGTCGTTCTGCCCCACTACCGTCCCCAGCGCTGGGGAAGCTCTACTGGGTCCGGGGCGGTTCGAGGTTGCCTGGCCCTGCTCCGTCAGGTGGTGCGGCTTCCCCTCACAGCGTGAAACAGCCTGGGTCAGGTCTCCGTTTATGGTGGGTTTTGCAGTGGCGTTCCGCTGTGCCGATAGGGTCTAGAAACAGATTTTTATATCGGTATGTGTGCCAGGGCCTGCCCGTGCCCGTTGGTCACTGGGATATTAAAAAAATTCTACTAGTACAGCTTCTGTATAGGTTAAAAAGAAAAAGGCAACTTATCAATATATAAATACTTCAATTTCAATATTAATTGTCGTTTTATGTCGACAAACTTGCCGTAGAGGCGCTGGTGGGCAGCGCGTCTGTGGCTGGAGGTGCCCCGGTGCTTGGTGCGGACGGGGTCCCGGCTGCTCCCACTGGGGGGAGCTCCATGACAGGTCACCCCTGGGCTCTACTGGCCTGCACAGCATTAGCTGGTGTGCTTGCTGTAAGAGGACTTGAACCTGTTGAACTGCACAGAAAAATAAAAGAAACCCTAGGGAAAAAAAAACAACCACCACCAACCACACAAAACAAAACAATCTTAAGCCTGTGTTTTTTTCTATTCTGAAATAAAGTGTGAGCTGTATTTGTTCATATGCTTTGAACAGCTAAACTGTTGAGTTAGGAGTCTGCAAGTCTTAGAGCACCACAGCCGCTAAACGTGTGTAGTAACACTTAAGGGTTTTCTTATTTTGGTGGGCTTTTTTGTGGATTTTTTTTGTGGATTTTTTTTTTGTTTTGTTTTTTCTGATGGTGATGATGTTTTTGTCATCCGATCCACTTTCAAAGTCACTGATACTAATATTTTTATTAAAAAATATGCGTTTTTCAGGATATTTTAAAATAGCTATTTCATGAAAATGGCAGTAAGTTTGAAATAAATTAAGTAGTTTCTTATAGGGTACTACAAATTGTTTTCCCTTAAAATGGGTGAGTTCTTTGAGGACAGAAACCTTTTAATATTTCATATGTTTAACTTCAACATTTAAAACCTCTACTGGTTAGTACAAGACAAAGCTTGCACATACAGTTTTCATGTAAAATACATTCAAAGTGTCCTAGGTTCAGCAGTGACACAAGTTTATAGAGGGCTATGGTAATGATATGGTAATTTTTTTTATGAATACCCAGTAAAATCCAGGGTTTGGAAGTGTAATTTATTACTGTCATGGTTTAAGCCCAGCCGGTAACTCGGAACCACGCAGCCGCTCGCTCACTCCTCCCTCTTCATCCTTCCCAGCTCCCAGAGGGGTGGAGAGGAGAATCGAAAGAATGTGCTGAACCCAGGATAGTTTCCTTCTTATCTCCTCAGCGTAGAATAGAATCTGTGGTCTGCAAGTGGTAAAAAAGAGTGTTACCCGAGTAGTTTAACAACAGGGAATAGCTGTATTTGTGTTAAACGTTTTCAGGATTGAAGCCAAAGAATGTCATCGCTGTGCAACATCTACCTGTTTTAGAACTGTTAAAAACTGTCCATGTGATAGGGGTAGTGCTGCCTAATGTGGTGAAATAATCTGCCCTCGGGATTTTTGTTTCAGTTCCTACTGCTGATCCTTTCTTTAGTACACTAATAACTGTGGCAAGTCACACTAAAAGCTTATCATTAAAATGAGCTATTACTGATGATGAGTGAATTCTTTTTTTAAACTGATTTGTTTGGAACAACTTCCAAAGGAGTGTGGAGTACACCTCTTAAGTTTTTAAGTCTTGTAAAGAAAGATGGAGGGAAACCCACACTGTGCTGGGTTTACCGGTATGGGAATTTTCTTGTCTGTTGAACAAAGATGTTGCTACTTCCAGGACATTGACAGGACAATGTCTGCATGCAGATTAGTATGCTCAGGGGAACTGAGTAATGTTTTGTGCCTTATTAAAAGGAGGGATCTGAGCTGTTGTGTGTGGTTTCTATGGAGTGTATGAATCCAGTGGGTCAGAAGCTAACAAGAATTAAACTAGCTGGTACTGGGTGGAAGCCTACGTGCCATCCTAACACATTTAGTTTCTGCACAGTTGTATTCAAAAGAAGCTCTAATTCATGGTAGTGACTGGTAGAAGAGGCTACTGATTTTTTTTGTCCTGGGTTCAGCAGTAGCAGTCATTTTTCTCCTTCTTAGTAGCTGGTGCAGTGCTGTGTTTTTGACTTTCAGCCTCAGAACAACGCTGATAACACCAGTGTTTTTAGTTGCTGCTCAGTATTGTTTACTCTGACCAAGGACTTTCTCAGTCTCATGCTCTGCCAGGGAGGAGGGGAAGCCGGGAGGAAGCAGAGACAGGACACCTGACCCGAACTAGCCAAAGGGGTATTCCATACCACAGCACGTTATGCCCAGTATATAAACTGAGGGCAGTTACCCGGAAGGCCCAGATCGCTGCTCAGGTTGGGCTGGGTATTGGTCGGCGGGTGGTGAGTGGTTGTGTTCTCTTCCCTTGTTATTTCCCTTATCATTATTATTCTTGGTGGCAGCAGTAGTGGTTTGTGTTAAGTCCTTAGTTACTGGACTGTTCTTATCCCAACCCGTGGGAGTTACATTCTTTTGGTTCTCCTCCTTATCCCTTCGGGAGTGGGAGGAGGAAGGGAAGGGGAGTGAGTGAGGGGCTGCGTGGTTCTGGGTTGCTGGCTGGGCTTAAACCATGACAATTTTGCAAACCAATGGAAAATCAAGCAGTTTTGGAAAAGAACACATTCTGCAGTGTACTTAATTTGCTTATTTGCCAAGTATCATTTTCATTATCATGTTTAATAATACCTTTACAAAAATACTGTAGGCACTAAAATGTGTCAAAAGCCATAGTATAGAACTCTAGCTCTTAAAAAGGAGGAGGAACTCCCTTTATTGCACACAAGAAAACTTAAAAGACTCTTTATCTAAACCAATGCTTGTCTTTAAGTATATTATAGTAAAAAGAATGCTTCAGGAAAGATTACAAGGCATGTGCTTCATTTAGCATCAGGATTTGTCTTAAAATACATACATGATTGTCAAACGGAATTATTAGCTGGAGGCAAACATTGCTGTTTAATCTTCAGTTGAAGGACCTACCACAAATTGGTTCCTAGTGCTGTGTGTGAAGGATGATTGTTGGATCTTTGTGGCTTAAATGGCTCTCCTTCTAAATGCCCATTCAAATTCAAAGGAACTAGGAATACAGGAAAAAAAGAAGGCAAAACATGCAACTGAAAAAGTGATTGTGGAGCTCTTATTTTGTGGTAGATTTGTCTTTATTCAAAGTATTACAAGCAGTGTGACATTTTTGGCATATGGAGTAATTAAAATGCTGATAGAGGGGAGAATGGTTTTAACATTTATTTATTTATTAACGTTTCAAGATAATATGCCCTAAAGTGCCCTTTAAAGGGGCACTGACCTAATGGGTTATGATAACAATTCATGTATAGTATTGGACAGCTTATTTCTGAGTCTTAGTTTAGTTTTCTTTCCCTAGACTTCCAGAAAAAGGTTGCATAGCATTATGGGTTGTTCTTAGTTTTAAATTGAGTATGCAAACTAATAAGACTGCATTTTATTCATATTCATGGCTAATTTGAACAGTTACGTAGTACATATGTGTGCCTGCTAATGGTCAGTAGTATCAATATGAAGAATAGCAAGAAAGTACTAAAAAGGCCCTGTGTGGAAGACCTTAGTATTGAACTGATTGTTGTATTGGTAGGTAGGTGAGCTTTTCAGAAAGTAGCTCTTTTGTGTGTGTCTTACTGTTCTGTTGAAAAAGTTGTGTGTGTGTTAATTTGGATCTCTGAGGAAACATCTGCTGTAACTGGGGCTGCACCTGTAAGCCTCTTTAAGGAAGAAGCTTGAAGGAAGATGGTAAGTGTTGGGTTGAGGGGATTCAAGGCACGGACTCTGACTGCAAGTCGAAGACCCTTTTACTTCAGATTACAAAGATTATATACCTTTTAGATTATGTCCACATGCTCAGAGCTACAATGTGATTGATTGGTTGTCCTGCTGTCCACGTGCGCAATACCAGCTTTTAATTGGTTAGTCTGCCTTTTCAACATCTTCCTTTCGACCTTCTCCTCACTTTTCAGTTCCTTCTTCTACTTCTTGTTTTTATCCTCTTTGTTCCACTTCTTTGCTTCACTTTTCTTGCTCAAGGTTAGTTCCCCGAAGAGCTAAGATTACAGAGTCTTGCTCAAAGTTAGTTCCCGAAAGAATTAAGGTCACTCAGCTTACTTGAGACCAAGCTCAAACTCCTCTTCTCCTACATCTCCCCCTTTTCGTTTTTCTAAAAACATCACTTGCTTTACTATTTTTTCTAACATTCGCTGCAGACAACACAATAAACATGGAACAATCAGTAAGATACAAATGACAATGAATAGCATTATAAGACCTCCTTTGATCAATGAAACAAACCATGTCCCAAGTCCTAGAGAGTTAAGCCAGTTTCCTAATCCAAAAAATCCATCATCTATCTGCAATTTTGTTACTCCTTTTTTCAGCTCCTGAATAGCTTTATGAATAGATTCCAGGGAGCTGGGAAGGTAAGGGAATGTCTCCTTCACAGGCTGACCACCCAAGGAGGGGAAAAAAGATATGTAATTGCTAATGTCTTCCATTATATACTTCCCAAGTTATAGAGGTTGCGGCCACACAGGCCAGACCAGTTTCATGATCAATGATTCTATTGTATTACAAGTCATTATCGTGAAGAACAGTGAAACATGAACCTTAGCCCAAGGCCCCCAGCTAAACACTAACACCACTAGCCCCAGATAAACACTAACACAGCAAATACCGGCTGTATGTAAGGTACAACATGCTGAAACTCCAAGATCAAGAGCAACAACTTTGAGAGCCAATAAATCAGCATTGTGAAGAGTGACTATTAATCCAAAACAATGAATGCTTATCACGAACACAATTAGACACACTCTGGTCATATCTATCGTTAGTTATCTCAGCCCTTTGTGCCCCATGTTGGGAGCCAAAAAGAACTGTCAAGATTTAAGCCCAGCCAGTAACTCAGAACCTTGTAGCCGCTCTCTCACTTCCCCCACCCCCTTCCTCCCCCCATTCCCAGAGGGATGGGGAGGAGAATCGAAAAAATGTAACTCCCATGGGTTGAGATAAGAACAGTCCGGTAACTAAGGTATAACACAAACCACTACTGCTACCACCAATAATAATAATGATAAGGGAAATAACAAGGGAAGAGAATACAACTGCTCACCACCCGCTGCCCGATACCCAGCCTGACCCGAGCAGTGATCTAGCCCTTCTGGGTAACTGCCCCCCCGTTTATATACTGGGCATAACGTGCTGTGGTATGGAATACCGCTTTGGCTAGTTTGGGTCAGGTGTCCTGTCTCTGCTTCCTCCCGGCTTCCCCTCCTCCCTGGCAGAGCATGAGGCTCACAAAGTCCTTGGTCAGAGTAAACATTACTGAGCAGCAACTAAAAGCATTGGTGTTATCAGTGTTGTTCCCAGGCTGAGAGTCAAAACCACAGCACTGCACTAGCTACTAAAAAGGAGAAAAATGACTGCTACTGCTGAACCCAGGCCACTCTTGCTTGTAGGGGCAACTGATACTGGCATGGATTGGTCCTTTAGTTCTGCTGCAGTGCCTGCTGCTGTGGTTGGAGTGGCTGCAGTGTTTGTTTTGGGGGTTTGTGTAGCTGCTGTGCTTGTCGTTGGAGTTGGGGTAGCTGCTGTCCTTGTGGGTTGAGTAGCTGCATTCTGTTGCTTTCGGTGTTTGAATAGCTGCTCTGCTCATTGCTGGGGTTAGGGTAGCTTCTGTGCTTAGGGTTTTGGTACCTGAATTGTTTGCTGCTTTGCCATCAGATCCAGAGACATCTTTTTCCTGCTCCTGACAGAAAAGTGTTCTTTTGGTTTAGGCCAAACCCCCCAGCACATTAAGTTGATTTGTCCCTCTTTGTTATTGCCAGGACAACAGCACACCTTGTCTAAGTGTTCTGCTATTTTTTCTGGATTTCGTATTTGTTCAGGAATGAAGTTCCAAATCCCTGGAAGGGGGGAGGAAAGGGGGGGAGTGAGCAAGCGACTACATGGTTCTGAATTACTGACTGGACTTAAACCATGACACCCTGAAAGGGCCCACTGGCCTTGGAGCTTGCCTGTACTATCCCTTACGCCCTGCCATTCATGACTGTCTAGCCTCAGGGAAGATCTCTTGGTGGTATTCTTAAATAGTCATTTAACCTTAGAGAAGACCTGAGCCGGACTCTTCTTAGCTTCCAAGACTGGACAAGATCGGTCACGCTCAGGGTGGTATGGCCTTAGGCAAAACACAAAGAGCATATTCAGCAACATGCTGGTTCCCAGCAAAAGGAGTGTGCTGCTTTGACAGACATTAAAAGGATATTCAGGTTCTTTAACATTCCCAGAATGTACTATAAATAGCCTGATGGGGGAGCAGAGGTTGTGAGAAGATGTCTCCTTTATGGCTTGACCCATGGCCCAAGGGAAGGAAAAACACAAGACATGTAATTGTTAAAAATTCCCATTACATTCCTTCCAAAGTATAGAGGTGATGACCATGCTGAGAACGCATACCAGATCTTCTATTGTATTACAAGTCATTACCATAAAATACAACAGCAAAATGGGAACTTTAGCCCAGGCCTCAAAGCTGATAAATGCTGTTGTGGTTTAAGCTCAGCTGGTAACTCAGAACCATGCAGCCACTTGTTCACTCCCCCACTTCACCCTCTATAGGGACAGGGAGGAGAATTGAAAGAATGCAAATCCCACAGGTTGAGATAAGAACAGTCCATTAACTAAGGTATAATACAAAACTACTCCTACTACCACCCTTAATAATAATGATAAGGGAAATAACAAGGGGAGAGAATACAGTTGCTTACCACCTGCTGACCGATATCCTGCCTGACCCAAGCAGTGATCTGAGGCTTCCAGGTGATTCACCCCAGTTTGTATACTGGGCATGATGTGCTGTGGTATGGAATACTCCCTTGGCTACTTTGGGTCAGGTGTCCTGTCTTTGCTTCCTCCTGGCTTCTTGTGCCCCTCCTCACTGGCAGAGCATGAGAGACTGAGAAGTCCTTTATCAGGGTTAGCATTACTTAGCAACAACTAAAAATATTGGTGTGTTATCAGCATTGTTCTCAGACTAAAGTTGAAAATGCAGCACTGCACCATCTACTAAGGAGAAAAATACCTGTTACAGCTGAACCCAGGAGAGTTATCCTGTGCTCAAAATTGCATTTCAGAAATACCTGCCTTACTTTGAGACCTCAACGAATCTTTTTGTACTGAAATTTTGTATATGAAGAGGGCTAGACACACAATGCATAGACATCTTAATAGTGGGTCACCTGGTGTTGCTCTGTAGTAGTACTCGCTACTTCTAAATTAGAGCTGGATTAAAAAAAAGTACACTCTCTGGTTAAAAAAACCCACTCAGATGTTTTGTATAGTCAGTTGTTTCAAAACCATTGAGGTAATGTTTGGGTTTCTGTGGAATTTATGCCATTAGCTCTTCAGAATATTGGAGGAGGAAACCAAAAGCTAGATAACACTAACCTGATGTAGGCTGGGTGTAAGAACATACAACCATGAGCAGAGGAAAAGTGGGCAACAAGTTTCTAGAGCTGGTGCAGCACTCATTCAAGCTTAGAAGCCTGCACACAGTATGCAATAGCCGGAATCAAGTAATGCAGTCTTTAATGTGACAGGTGTCCTGGGTTCAGCAGTAGCAGTCATTTTTTCTCCTTCTTAGTAGCTGGTGCAGTGCTGTGTTTTTGACTTTCAGCCTCGGAACAAAGCTGATAACACCAGTGTTTTTAGTTGCTGCTCAGTATTGTTTACTCTGACCAAGGACTTTCTCAGTCTCATGCTCTGCCAGGGAGGAGGGGAAGCCGGGAGGAAGCAGAGACAGGACGCCTGACCCAAACTAGCCAAAGGGGTATTCCATACCACAGCATGTCATGCCCAGGATGTAACTGAGAGTTACCCGGAAAGGCTAGTTCGCTGCTGGGTTGGGCTGGGTATTATCGGTCGGCGGGTGGTATTGTATTCTCTTGCCTTGTTATTTCCCTTATCATTATTATTATTGGTGGTAGCAGTAGTGGTTTGTATTATACCTTAGTTACTAAACTGTTCTTATCTCAACCCATGGGAGTTACTTTCTTTCGGTTCTCCTTCCCATCCCTCCGAGAGTGGGGGGAGGAAAGGGGGGAAGTGAGAGAGCGACTGCGTGATTTACAACTGAGCTTAAACCACAACATTATGGAACAAACTCCTCCTTGTGAAGCCAATAACATGTCTAGAACCATTTGGTTTTGTAATGCTACTTTAGATAGGCTAGTTATCTCCTTTTGTTCCATTTGTATTATATCAATAGTTTTACTTTCTATCCTCTTTTGAATATCTAGGTTTAGAATTCTCAATTGTTAGTTTGCCATCGGGGATTAAGGACATGATTTTAGATTGTTCATCTGCTCATTTGGCTTCAAAATCAGCCAAATTATTTCCAATTTCCTGATTAGAGTCACCTTGCTGATGCCCTGTACAATGCATAATAGCTACTTCCTCAGGTAGCTGGACAGCTTCCAAGTAGTCCCAGAATTTCTGTAGCATGTTTAATCTGTTTACCTTGTGTGTTCAAAAGTCCTCATTCTTTCCATATGGCACCATGTGTATGAATCACACCAAATGCATATTTAGAATCAGTCCAAATATTTATCTTTTTTTCTTTAGCCAATTCCATGGCTCTAGTTAATGCTTTTATATCTGCCTTTTGTGTGGAGGTGTTTGTGGGTAAAGGTTTAGCTTCTATTACCTGTGAAGTGGTGGTAACTGCATATCCTACCTTCCGTTCACCATTTTTCATGAAGCTACTACCATCAGTAAACCAAGAATCAGCATGTTCCAGAGGTTTTTCTTTCAAGTCTGGTTGGCTGGAATACTCAGTCTCCATAGTAGCCAAGCAGTCATGTGTTAGTGGTTCTGTTGATTGTTCCTGCAAAAAGAATGCTGGATTCACAACATTAGTGACCACAATTTCTATGTCGTCGTTTTTCACAAGAGTGGCCTGGTATTTTAAAAAAAACATGAAGGAGATAACCAATGGGCTTCTTTCTGTTCCAGGACTGCTGATACCAAATGGGACACTAGCACAGTAATCTTTTGTCCCGAGGTGAATTTGCGAGCCTCTTCAATATTCATTACATCTGCTGCCACAGCCCTTAGGCATCTGGGCCATCCTTTGCTCGCTTCAGCCAGCTGTTTTGAAAAATACACCACTGTCCTAATTTCTGAGCAAGGACCCCCAAGGCTATTCCCTGCCCCCCACGGGAACACGGCCAAAATGGCTTAGTCACATCCAGAAATGCCAGAGCTGGAGCCTCCACCAGCTCTGCCTTCAAATCTCCAAAAGCCTCCTCTGCTGAATCAGTCCATTCCAAATAGGGAGGATTTCCTTTTAACAGTTCATATAGTGGTCTTACCAGAACTCTATAATCATGGATCCAAAACCTGCACCCTCCTGTCATTCCCAGGAACGTCCAGAGCTCCTTGACTGTCGACAGTCGTGGAGTTTGGCAAATGGCTTCTTTTCTAGAGTTCCAAGGTCTCTGTCCTGTTATTTCATGTCCTAAGTAGGAGTCTTGGGTTTGAATTAGTTGAGCCTTTTGTTTGGATACCCAATAACCATTCAGTCCCAGAAAATTTAATAATCCCACTGTCCACTGGACACGTTCTTCTTTTGTTCATGTAGCAATTAATATGTCATCCACATATTGCAACAGAGTCCCCATCTGAGTGGGTGGCTTCTATGATTCTAGTTCCAGTACTAACTGACCTCCAAAAAAAAGTTGGGCTTTTTTTAAACCTGTGAGGTAATACTGTCCAAGTTAATTGGGTTTTCCTTCCTGTGTCAGGATTTTCCCATTTGAAAGCAAATAAATTCCAGCTTTCTTTGGCCAATGGTAAGCAAAATAAAGCATCCTTTAAATCCCAGACGACAAAACATTTCTGATTATTATTTAATTTAGTCAATAAGGTATATGGATTAGTTACTATTGGATGAATATCCTCTGCAATTTTGTTGATTGCTCTGAGATCTTAAACTAATCTGTAACTTTTCCTATCGGATTTCTTTACTGGCAAGATAGGAGTATTATATTACAATTCAATTACATTTAATTAATAATCTATATTTTTAAATTTATCAATGATTTTTTAATTCCCTTTGATCCTTCAATTTTAATGGATATTGTTTTATTCTAATTGGGCAGGCCCCCCTTTTTATTTCCACTTTAACAGGCAAAGCATTTTTCACCTTACATGGAACTTCAGATGCCCATACTCCCAGATATACCTGATTTCTTCTATTTCAGAGAGGTCCTCCTGTTTGCTTTTCTGTTGAATTAAAGATAGAATGCTCCATCCCTGGCAGTGTTCAAGACCAGGTTGGACGAGGCCTTGGGTGATATGATTTAGCATAAGGTGTCCCTGCCCACGGCAGGGGGGTTGGAACTAGATGATCTTAAGGTCCTTTCCAACCCTAACTATTCTATGATTCTATGATAAAACTGCAATTAATTGATCGTTGTCAACTCTTGGTTCCATTTTGCCTTCTTTAAATGTTGCTTCTCACCCTAATAAAGATTTTGGAGAATTTGGCATGCATAAAAATTTATGCATTCCTATTTGCTTTTCCAATTTGTATTCTCAAGTTTTCAGAAAGAATGCTTTTTTATTTTTTTTTTTTTCTTTCTTGGCAGCCAGTAGCTCCCACAGCTGCAACAAATTCTTTTCCCTCTGATTTAACACCAAATATGTTGCTCCTGTATCCACTAAAAATTCGACTTTATTTCCTCTAGTCCCTAGCTTTAATTTAACCAGTGGATCTGCTAGGGTAGATTCCCCAGGTCCCCGTCATTCTAGTTCTAATTCAGTCACCGGAGCTACCTTATGGGTATTCCTTTTAGGGCAGTCTCACTTCCAACATCCAATTTCCTTACAGTATGCATGCTGATCCGTTCCCACAGGAGAAGAATTCACTCTTTCACCTCTGCCTCATCCTCTCACATTAGTCCCTCCACCAGTTTCTATTTGTCCCAAAACAGACACTGTATCTGTGGCTACAGCACGACTCATCCCCCTCTTCTCCACCTGTTCTTGACTCCCAGAAGCTCTCCATTCTTCCTCCTTCACTCCCGTCCGCATTTATCCAACAAGCCTTCAATCCCCTTGGGACCACAGTCTGTCAACACTTCTGTTCCTACCTGTCCCCCTGCCCCAGCGCTCATCTCATGCTCAAACACAGGAGATGTGTGACCGCTCCCCTCCTTTCCCCCTTGATTCCCCCCCCCCCTTTTTTTTTCTCAACAGCTGCTCACCCTGCTCTGCAGGGGCTACAGATGCCTGCCTCTTCAACAGCACTTCTGTTTTAACCCTTTCGTAACTCTGAATGTGAATCTGCTGCTTATTGCCTTAAGAGCATCGATTGTAACAATGTATTATAGTTCAGAGTTCCATTTTTAGGCCGTTTTTCCTAATCTTCCAGAGTATACAAAGGCCACCATTGGTTACAATATTTTATCAACGTTTTCTTATTTACCAAGCCCCCAGGAGACCTTCCTAGTTCTTTACAATGTGCCAAAATACACCCTAAAGGACTCTTTTTCAAGATTTCTCCACTCTGCTGATTTCCTATTATTAATCTCATATTCGTACACACACTAGGGATCCCACAAACATACTCCACACAGTTACAATACTTGAGACAAATGAACAACAATTAATAAAACAGTTACCACACCTTGTTGTCAATACCAAAATCGTTACCGTTGGGAGCCACAAAATAAGTTGAATACCAATAAAATCAAAAGCCTTTTCCACAAGACGCCCCCTGCATCTTGCGCGTGTATACCAAATGGGAGCTAGCAGCCAGGTATATGCCTTTACCTATGAGATTTCCTATCTCGATTTACGGAAGGCTTCCAACCCTTGCGTATGCTTACCAAACCAATTTATTCTTTATGTAAGATGCCTTCTGCATCTTACAGACTATATAAAAGAAAAGAATACCTTTTATGAAGATGGTCCTTGTCTGCTACTGCAGCAATCCGAATGAGTCAAGGGGTCCCTCCGGGAAAAGTTCCTGAGGGCCCTAGGGAGACCTGTCCTCAGTGGGTCTTGCAGCCAAGCAGAGCGGGTCCCATCTGGGGTGCCAAATTGATTCGGAGAAAACTCCAGGGACAAACTTGCCAACAAAATTTAAGTTGACAAGCAGGTATTCTTTATTGTGGCTCCGGGAGGCACACTAGGAGTAGCTATCCCTGTGTCTCCCGGCGCTGCAATAAAGAATACCTGCTTGTCAACTTAAACTTTGTTGGCTAGTTCCTGGAGATTTCTCCGAATCAGTGATGATAATACTCCTGTTGATAGTTATTGTGGGTGTTTCCAAAACACAACCTCCACTTTCTGGCTGAAACAATTGAGGTTTTCTGCCAACCTTTCTGATAAACATATCAATAGACTTGGGCTGCCCCAACCCAGACCACTGTGCACTAATGTCACCCCATGTTACTTAAACTGCTAGCACATCTTTACCTGCTGTTGCAATGGTTTGCTTTAAGTAAGACTTAAGCGTCCGCAACTTTTTTTTTTTTTCCCCAGGATGTCACAGGCAAATGTATTTTATAATTTCTTAAGTGATTAAATGAAGTCTTAAGGTAGAATTGCTCTGAAGTTTATGAATTATTTTGAGCTTGGGAGTATATAAATAACATGTGATGATTAGAATTCATTGCTCCAAGTCTTCTTCAGCACATAATTTATTTCTAATCCTGTATGCAATAAAATCTTCCATATGTTTTGAGCTTTGACTGCTAAGATGGGTAGATTAGCCTTGAAGAAGCAATGTTTTCTGTTATGGATGTAAGAAACATCACTGTGTTGCTTTTGCAGTCTTGAAAGAATAGCTAAGGTGATAACAGAAGATAGAGGAAGTTGGTAAACAGGCAGGGGGTTTCAGCCTGAACTCATTGTAGTCAGAGTGATAAAAGGGCTAGAGCAAGGCTTGATACTTGAAACCTAGCTCCCCAAGGGGGGAATGAGTGATGAGTTATGTGACTACACCTTAGTAGGGAATGTGTAAGTAAGGTTAAGGGGCGCTTAAAGTAAAATAGTAGGA
Source organism: Pezoporus flaviventris (assembly GCF_033815535.1). NCBI lineage: Eukaryota > Metazoa > Chordata > Aves > Psittaciformes > Psittacidae > Pezoporus > Pezoporus flaviventris. The sequence goes on from NW_026892625.1 coordinate 842,637, forward strand.
GATATAGCCAGGGATGGATTTTGCGCAGGTAACTAGGGCACTTCGGGTAGGCTGTAAACCTTGGAGAACCTAGCCAATAGGGAAACAAGGGAAGGACTTTGCTGTCGGGAATAGGAGATAAAAAGGAGAAGCCTTGTAACTAGGGGTGCCTTATTGCTAGGACACCCGTTTTTGCAAAAATATTAATTAATCGCTGCTTCACTGTTGCCTCTAACCTGAGCCTTTACAAGAAAAGTTTTTAAGTTTCTAACATGGAGAAAAGTCAGTGTAAGATTTTTATCAGCAGAACAACAGAGATTCTATGCCAAGTAACAGTTGCCCAGAGTGTCAATTGCCAGATTTTTTTAAACCCGTGAGGTAATACTGTCCAAGTATTTCATGGGATAAGCATAGAATCATACAATAGTTATGGTTGGAAAGGACCTTAAGATCATCTAGTTCCAACCCCCCTGCCATGGGCAGGGACACCTCACACTAAACCATATCACCCAAGGCCTTGTCCAACCTGGTCTTGAACACTGCCAGGGATGGAGCATTCACAACCTCCCTGGGCAACCTATTCCAGTGCCTCACCACCCTAACAGGAAAGAATTTCCTCCTAACAGGAAAGAATTTCCTCCTTATATCCAGTCTAAACTTCCCTTGTTTAAGTTTTAACTCGTTACCCCTTATCCTATCACTACAGTCCCTAATGAAGAGTCCCTCCCCAGCATCCCTATAGGCCCCCTTCAGATACTGACCTTTGTTCTACTCTTCATGCATCCATTCCTCTGGAGCCGAGGTATTTTTTCCGTCCCACTTCCTCATGTCTTCTCTGTGTTCCCGCAGGTAAAACCGTAGTGTGGCCTGTGGCATGTACCTCCTATATCTTCTTTTTCGAGCAGTGGGATGCCTTTTGTTAATAGCTGAGGCATGGGTTGCTCCTCTGGATGATGGGTTAAATCTTTTTGCATATTCCATAGCTCAGTTGAGGTCTGGGGTCAAAAAGTCACCCCTTCTTCTTCTTTCTCTGGTCCATGTAATAATAACTGTTGTTCAGACGCCATCCCAGCTAGTAAGTGCATTGGTTCTTCATCTTTCTTCATTGTACGGGTTTGATCTTTGTTCCTCTTGTTTGCTTTTCCCCTTGCTTACAGGGGCAACCAATATTGGCTCAAATTGGTCATTTGATTTAGCTGTAGTGACTATCACTGTGGTTGGACTGGCTACAGTGTCTGCCACTAGGGCTGGAGTGGCTGCAGTATCTGTTGTTAGTGTTGGTGCAGCTGCTGTGCTTGGGGGTTGAGTAGCACCAGCAGCTGTGTTGTCTGTTGCTGTTGGGGTTTCAGTAGCTGCTGTACTTGTCACTGGGGTTGGTGAAGCTGCTGTACTTTGAGTTGGAGTCGGGACACTATCTGTTGCTTTGCCATCAGATCCAGAGACATCTTTTTCCCTTTGAAGGTGCTGGATAGTGTTGAACAGCTCTGTAGGCGTAGGCCAGGCCCCAGCACGTTGCCATGATTTGTCCCTCTCTGGTATGACCAGAATGACAACACACCTCATTTAAGTGTTTTACTTTTTTTTCTGGATTTTGTGCTTGTTCAGTGGTGAAGTTCCAAATCACTGGAGGGGCCCACTCTCCTGGGTACTTGCGCATACTATCCCACACACCCTGCTACTCATGACTGCCCAGCCTCAGGGAAAATCTCTTGGTTCTCCTATATCGTCATCTAACTCTAGACAAGACCCAAACCCAACTGCTTATTTTTCAAGGTGTGATGAAGTGGTCGTGGGTAAAACACGCTGTATGTGTGCCAACATGGCAATCCCCATCACAATCAGGTCTCAAGGGTATTCAAAGGCCATTCAAAACCTTCAGAACTCTGAAATGATGCTGTAAATATTCTGGTGGGGGGGCTGGGGACATAAGGGAATGTCTCCTTCATAGGTTGACCACCTGAGGAGGGAAAAAAGGATGTGCTAAACAGTACCATTATATATTTCCCAAAGTATAGAGTTGATGACCATACTGGGAACGCAAGCCAGTTTCATGACCAATGAGTGTATTGCATTACTAGTCATTACCATAAAGTACAGTGAAACAAGAACCTTATCCCAGGCCCCCCAGCTGATAAACACTAAAACAACAAATACCGTCTCTTAAGTCAGGTATGACATGCTGAAACTCTGAGATCAAGAGTAACAATTTTGAGAGCCAATAAGTCAACATTGTGACAAGTAACTATTAATCCAAAACAGTGAATGCTTATCACAAATGTGATTAGACGCGCTCTGGTCATAAATGTCGTTATCTCAACCGTTTGTGCCCCACGTTGAGCGCCACAAAGAACTGTTGTGGTTTAAGCCCAGCTAGTAACTCAGAACCATGCAGCTATTTGCTCCCGGAGAGATGGGGAGGAGAATCGGAAGAATGTAACTCCCGCAGGTTGACCAAGGAATAGTCCAGTAACTAAGGTATAATACAAAGTCACTACTGCTTCCACCAATAATAATAATGATAAGGGAAATAACAAGGGAAGAGAATACAACCACTCGCTACCTGCTGACCAATACCCAGCCCTACCTGAGCAGTGATCTAGCCCTTCCGGGTAACTGCCCTCGGTTTACTGGGCATGATGTACTGTGGTGTGGAATGCCTCTTTGGCTAGTTTGGGTCAGGTGTCCTGTCTCTGCTTCCTCCTAGCTTCCCCTCCTCCCTGGCAGAGCATTTGGTTGAGAAAGTCCTTGACTGGAGTAATCATTACTTAGCAGCAACTAAAAAAATCGGTCTTATCAGTGTTCTTCCCAGGCTGAAAGTCACAACCACAGCACTGCACCAGCTACTAAGAAGGAGAAAAATGACTGCTACAGCTGAACCCAGGACACAGTAGTTTGTTGTTGGGTGTGTGGTTTTGTTTATCATTATGATATCTGTAATTTATCTTTATAAAGATTATTTATTATAAAGGTGATAAAAGAATTGTGTTTACATAGTAATATTGTATTTACATTATAAAAATACTTAATTAATAATCCAAAATGCCCTCTTCAGTTAAATACTGAAAGGTGTCCCCTGCTTCATCAAGTGCCACCTCGTGCTGTTACTGACCACAGTGTCAAATTAACTTTTTTAATAAAAATAGGACTAGAAATAATTTTAAGGATTATTTCACTCATGTTCTGTATCTAAACAGAGTCAGTTATGTGTTCCTGGGTAGTGGTTAAAACCAAACTGAAATAGAAGATGTTATGTCATCTCACCAGGAAGCCTATTCTAATACTTGATTTCTTAGTTATTTTTTTCTCTTGTACAGTCGGTATTTCTTAATCCTAATACTATTTATCTTGCTCAAGTGGAGGCAGAGATGAGTGTAGCTGTCTTTGCAGCAGTCTCTTGCATATTTGAAAGCTATTACCCTTTTGCCTGTGACTTTTGTCTGGACTACAAAAATGCATTCCTGTTGGCCTTTCCTCATAGGATGTGTGTTTATGGCTCTTAATTCTTATTGGTCTCCTTTGGACTGTATACTCACATGAGCTGTTCCTTTTGGTGCTCAGAAGTGAATGCAGTCCATCAAACAAGGCTTTGTCTGCCCTAAGTAGGGGTTACTTAATCTATGTTATGTATTGTGCTTTTGTTTAAATGTCTGAGTGTGATGCTAATTTTTATCTGTTAACTTTTTCACAACCAAACCTGTCTTTCAAAATCCTTTGTATTCCCTTCATGCATGCTTTCCTACATATCTGATATCTTCAATAGCTGGACAGGGTAGCATACTGAATAAAAATATTGACTAGTACTATGGATAACTAATGGGTGATTTCATGAATTACAATACATTCATTTTTCTGAAATATCAAGACTGGGTTTTGTCTCAATTATTTATATGAGGGTCATGCGAGATGTGATGTTGATCACTTCTCCACAGGACCTGTTATGCTATCATAGAAAGAAATTTGGTTGGCTTGACACAACTTGTTGGTAACAGATCCCTGTTGCTTGTTGTGCTGGTAGGCTGTTAGTAAGCACCTAAAACATAATTGCAATTTCTGGAAAAAAACAGTAGAGTAAAAACTAACTGGTCTGTAATGGGCTATATTCTTTGCTCTCTGTCTTCTAGAACATCATGTGCCTTTCAGGAGTTTCTCAAATGGCTGTGTGTGCTTTTTTTTTCTTGTGTCAGCATTGACTTCTAATTTAAATAGATTATTGCTCTCCTGAAACATCTAGACACAGCACTCATAGATCCTTTCTTAAGTTTCTTGTTTTGCTAGACTAAATTAGACAAGTTCTCTTCTTGTCTCTTAGAGGTTGAGCTCTGTTTTCCCTATTAGTTTCTTTGTAATTAGTTCTCATCATTGGCTTATCTTTTCTTGAACATGAGTGATAGAATTGCATGCAGCACTCCAGATATATCTCATTGTAGTGTCTGGTACAGCAGTTCTATTTCTCTGCTGGAAACACTTCTCCTGAGTGATCTCAAGATTGTAGTTGGCTTTTCTTGGCTGTATCAAGTTGGCAGCTCACATCATTCCCTGACTTTCAGAACAGAATAACTGTCTGACCTTCAGCTGAATATGCCTGTTTCTTGTCAGCTGATGTGCTCATGACTTATATTCAGCCAGTATAAGATGAAACTTTCCTGAGAAGGTAAGGGCTTGTAACATTAGTGTTTGAAAAGCTGTGCGCCCTCTCCGGAAGCTCTCAGGAGAATTGGCTACCCTGGATTTGGAGAAGGCTGAGATTCTCAATGTCTTCTTTGCTTCAGTCTTCACTGGCAAATGCTCTGACCACACCACCCAAGTCTTGGAGGGCAGACGCAGGGACTGTGAGATTGAAGACCTTAGGCCCACTGTAGGAGCGGATCAGGTTGGAGACCATCTTATGAACCTGAACGTGCACAAGGCCATGGGACCTGATGAAATCCATCCGCAGGTTCTGAAGGAGCTGGTAAATGAAGTTGCTAAGCCACTGTCTATCATATTTGAAAAAGCATGGCATTCAGGTGAAGTTCACGATGACTGGAAAAAGGGAAATATAACCCCCATTTTCAAGAAGGGGAGAATGGAGGACCCAGGAAACTACAGACCAGTTAATCTCACCTCTGTGCCTGGCAAAATCTTGGAGCAGATTCTCTTGGAAAGCATGCTGAGGTGCATGAAAATCAACAAGGTGGTTGGTGATAGCCAGCATCTGTTCACTAAGGGGAAATCCTGCCTGACCAATTTGGTGGCCTTCTATGATGGGGCTACAGAACTGATGGACAGGGGCAGAGCAGTTGACGTCATCTACCTGGACTTGTGCAAAGCATTCGACACTGTCCTGCATGACATCCTTGTCTCTAAACTGGAGGGACATCAATTTGATAGATGGGCCACTCGGTGGGTAAAAAAATGGCTGGATGGCCGCACTCAAAGAGTTGTGGTCAATGGATTAAGTCCAGTTTGAGATCAGTAATGAGTGGTGTCCTTCAGGGGTCGATGTTGGGACTGGTCTTGTTCAACATCTTTGTTGGTGACATGGCCAGTGGGATTGAGTGTGCCCTCAGCAAGTTTGCTGATGACACCAAGCCATGTGGTTCGTTTGATATGCTGGAGGGAAGGCATGCCATCCAGCTTGTGAGGTGGGCCACTGCCAGCCTTATGAAATTCAACCAAGCCAAGTGCAGTATCCTACTCCTGGGTTGGAGCAATCCCAGGCACAGCTACAGGTTTGGCAGAGAAGAGATTCAGAGCAGTCCTGTGGAGAAGGACTTGGGGGTGTTGGTCGATGAGAAACTGAACACTAGCCAGCAGTGTGCGCTTGCAGCCCAGAAAGCCAGCTGTATACTGGACTGAAGCATGACCAGCAGGTCTAAGGAGGTTATCCTGCCCCTCTTCTCTGCTCTTGTGAGACTGTGTACAGTTCTGGTGTCTTCAACATAAAAAGAACATGGAGGTGTTGGAACAGGTCCAGAGGAGGGCCACAAGGATGATCAGGGGATTGAGAAAGTTGGGACTGTTCAGCCTGGAAAAGAGAATGCTGTTTGAAGACCTCGTAGCAGCCTTCCAGTATCTGAAGGGGGCCTACAAGTATGCTGGGGAGGGAGTCTTTATCAGGGACTGTAGTGATAGGACAAGGGGTAACGGGATAAAATTTAAACAGGGGAAGTTCTTTACTGTGAAGGTGGTGAGGCACTGGAATGGGTTGACCAAGGAAGTTGTGAATGCTCCTTCTGTGGCAGGGTTCAAGGCCAGGTTTGATGGAGTCTTGGGTGACATGTTTTTGTGGGAGGTGACCCTGCCCATACCAGGGGGGATTGAAACTAGATGAACTTAAGGCCCTTTCCAACCCTAACTATTCTATTATTCTATGTCTTGGTGATAGATAGTCTTATTTGCAGCAGTATCCTCTCTGCAATTATCGTGGTTTAAGACCAGCCGGTAACTTGGAACCCCGCACATGCTCGCTTGGTCCCTCCCTTTCTTACCTCTCCTGCTCCCGGAGGGATGGGGAGGAGATTTGAAAGTATGTAAATCCCACGAGTTGGTATAAGAACTGTCCAGTAATTAAAGTATAATTCAAAGCAACTACTACTACCCCTGATAATTATGATGATAAGGGAAATATCATGGGGAGAGAATATAAAACTAAAAGGGAAAAGGAAAGAACAAAACATTAAATAAAAGTGATGCACAATACAATTACTCATCACCTGCTGACCAGTACCCAGCCTGACCCGAGCAGCGATCTGGGCCTTGCGGCTATGTTCTCCCCTTTTATATACTGGGCATGATGGGCTGCGGTATGGAATCCCCCTTTGGCTATTTTTTTCTCTGGTGTCCTGTCTGTGCTTCCTCTCAGCTTCCCATGCCCCTCCTCACTTTCAGAGCATGAGACTGAAAAAGTCCTTGATCGGCATAAACATTACTTAGCAGCATCTAAAAACATTGGTGCGTTATCAGCATTGTCCTCAGACTAAAGTTGAAAGCACAGCACTGCACCAGCTACTAAGAAGGAGAAAAACGACTGTTACAGGTGAACCCAGGACAGCAAGTAAACGTGCTAAAATGATCTTTGTAGGCATTTAAAATGTCTAAAATGTAGACCATGGTATTTCACACAACTTCACTTAGTGTTTTCTGTGGGGGATTGTTTTTCTTTGCATGAACTTCTAGACTTTGTTATAAAAATTTAGCCTTGGCCATGATCTGATTTAATTATTTTATTACAATTGATTAATATCAAGAGGCAATAAGCAAGCAGTGCTGGGTGTGCGGGGAGTCTCCGCTCCACCAACAACGCACACCGGGGTTTCTGGGGTACAGTCTCTTATACTTCTCGGTCCAGGGTTTCAGTTCCTGGTTTTGAGTTCCAGCCAATCCTGTTGTCTTCTTTGCCCGAAACTCAATGTGGCTCCTTTTCATTTGTTTCTGTCCCGTTGCTGAGGTCTTCTCTCCAGGTAAAGAAACATACTGAAACTTCTCGGTAATACATTAACCGAAAGATGTCTATCACAAGCTTAACCACAATCTTAGACCTGTATATTTAACAGGATGTGTCTCCTTGGTTACTTAACCCCCTTAAAGCATTCAAGCAGCTAAACAAAGCTAAAAGCGTTCCTTATTGTTTTAACAGTCTAAATGATTAAAGAGGGGACTAGCTTATTCCCTTCTTTCTTCTTCTTTCCCATCATTACATTGACAGCAACATTTATTATAATCAAGGTCGTTTTTATACATTCCACACATAGTACACCGGTCACAGGTGCATTGGTAACAATGATTTCTAAGTTCTTGACACGAATCATTCTCGTATTCTTTACAACTTAAAAAAAATCTTCTATATTTACAAGAAAATTCTTGTAAATTCTAAGATTTGCCTGCGCAGTAGGTAAAGAAGTAGGGTTCCCTGCCTTCACTCTGTTCTAGATAGGAGAATGCATACGATTGTTTAGAACATATCTAATCAACTAAGGCCATTACTGTCTTTGACAATGTTTTTATAGGGAAATTGAAAGCAATTTAATTCATAATAGAGGCAGCACTCTGTCTTCTAGAACATCATGTACCTTTCAGGAGTTTTTGGCTCCTTCAGCCTAATGTTGGTGCCACAGTTCAGAGCTATGTGTATTTTCAGAAAATGAACCTAATATTCTTTGGGCTTGTGCCACAGTATTTTTAGAGAATAGTGCAGAACCATTGCTTTTAAAAGAATAAAAATTTTAGAAGTCTCATAATTTATCAAAAATTGTTGCAAGAACAGTGGAGAATTTATTGTTTTGGAACATCTAAAAGTTAAAGTTTTTTGCCAGTTATCATTTGGTGTTAATACGTGATATTGATCCTGCTTAAAATGGCTAAGATTTTTTTTTTTTGAGCTTTACTCTAAAAAACGATTACTCATGGGCTTTCTTAAAGAGAGTGTGCAAAGTGAACTGTGAGAGACTCTCTATACAAGTGTGAGTATTTTTGATAAAAACTTTTTTGGTTTGTTTTAATTTTATTTTAAACTTAAATTAGCTGCTGTATTCTGAAATCCATTGCAAATGAAGCATGCGGGTATTGTCCTTAGAATTGCTGCCGATATTAGTGTCAGAATGGTAACATCTTTCAAAATCCTTTTTCTTCATTTTGCTAGTTCTGTTGTAGGAGGCAGAGACAAATTAATAGATGAAGCATAAAAAGTGCTGGAAGGATTTTTATGTGCAAAACATTATTGAAATTGGCAAAGAAGGATTTAGAAATTTTTTTGTATTGTGGCTTCTGTCAATCTTAAAATTAGGTTTTGTTTGTGCAAAGCCTTAAATTGGGGAATATTTAGCATCTTGTTACAGTCTCAGTAGAATTTTGTGGCAGAGCAAAAAAGTGAATTCCTTCTGAAAAATGTAAGGGGGGGTGGTTGTCATGAAAATCAAAGCAAAACACTCTTAAAGCCTTCCTTGCTTGGCATGGAAAATTAAAAATACCCAATAAAACTGTCTATGCAACTGTTTTTCTTTTACCAGTTATAATTAAAGAGGAATGAGTTTGAAATGTAGGCTTAGATACGTACATTGTATACTGTGTGGTAGCTAATTAGTGGTAGCTGTTAGTGGTAGCTAATCTTGCTCTATGGTTTTTATATATTCTAGTTTTGTCCATTGGGCAGATTATTTTTAAGTATAATGAGATTCACTGTTTTATCCTAAATAGTAAATTAAACTCTTTTCTTTCAAAAGTCTGCATTTGTTAACTACCAAGATTCTTCTGAATTTAGTGTGACTAACAGTTATCCCATTTATATGTATGTGTTTGCTCACCAGGAGTTTTTCCTTCATCTGTTAGCTGCTCATTTTATTGTCTTAAAAGGGAATGATAAAATATGTTTTAATGTTAAATATAGTATATTGATGATAAACATGCAAAGGCATTTTTGAAGGCTGGTAGAGATCCTGAATTTATTTTATTTTGAATTTATTTAGATCTCAATTTGGTAGTGAGCTTTAAATAATAGCTTTATTGAAATGTCTTTCACAATCACACTATATTAATATTATGTAGTTGAGCTTGAGGTTGGCCCAATAGACAAATGCATTCCAAGTTTTGGAACAGCATATCATGAGTGAAAAATGAAATAAAATGTTTGAGGTGCCATTTGCATATTAAGCCAATGCCCTGCAGGGGTTTCATGCTTTTCTAGGTGTCTCAGTCGTTTTGATGTTAGACTGCTTTTAATTTTGCTAAAATATACTTTGTTGAACGGGAGATATCCAGAAAGTCTTGCATAAATTTACTTTTGGTTTTGCTCTTTAGACAGTGCCTTGTTATAAACTAAAATCACACATTCCTGAGTGTAAATTGATCATTTTCACAATGGAAATATCAGGAATACTTGTGGCTACTTTCAAAATGTGGAAATATTTTTATTTTTTTTTTCTCCACTTGTTTTTCTTCCTAGGTTTTGGCACTGATTGCATTCATTTGCATAGAGACCATCATGGAATGCTCCCCTTGCAAAGGCCTTTATTTCTTTGAGTTTGTGAGCTGCAGTGTGTTGGTGGTTACTGGAGTTCTGTTGCTTATGTTCAGTCTAAATCTTCACATAAGAATACCGCAGATCAACTGGAATCTTACTGTAAGTGCATTCAGATTCTTACTCTGTTAAAAATAGCTGCAAATCTTTTTTTAAGTTTGGTCTTTGAACTTTACTTTCTACTGTTGCTTAAGATTGTGTATGGGTGTTCTTTATGCTGAATAAAGTAGACATTTTAATTTGAATGTTAACAGCAGAATGAGCTCTGAAATGTAGCAAGATTAAACTACATTAAATAGAGCTAAAATTGTCTTCTGGTAGACTCTCTTTGGAAGGAAAAACCTCCTGCTAATGCCAGTAATTACTCCTTGCGGATGAAGTGGATAAAAATGCAGGCTGTAGTTATTTAACTGACAGATGCTGTATTTACAGTAGCCTGCTGTTCTCTTTTAAGCTAGTCTTTTTATATTAGGACAGCTGTGCTGCGTATTTTCTTAGATTAATACGGTCATTGCATAATAGAGTAAAAAATTATGTGCTTTCTGTGAAAATCGTGTGTTTTGAATTGCTTACATGCGTAACTATTAAACATTGACTGGTAATGCTTAATGCATTCTCAAATACGAGGAGTTTTAGGAAGAGAACTGCTGGCAGCGCATATTCCTTTTGTACAGGTCTCTATTTCCATGCTGTATTATGAGTTAAAACTTTCAGATTGGGTTGCATAAACACAGGTCACAAAATCAACATCTTAAGTCACTCTGGCAAAAGATCTGTCAGCTTCAAGGACAATATTTATATCAACTTCTTTGGGCAGTACAGATACATATATGCCCATGTTCTGTTTTATTTTATAACAGTAATTTTGTAAGTACTGTTGGAGACCAGTCCCAAAGGTATTTAGGCTTCTGTGTGATTTTTTTATTTTTTATTTGTTTCTAATTTAATTTATTAATGTTGCAATTAATGTTGTTTATAAGCCTAAATGACTTGTCTAAAATGAGCCTGGAATATGGAATTTGATCATCATTTGTACCCTGGGGATGCATGATCTATTGAGGAACATTTCCTAAGAGTACTTGGTAGATAGATTAGATGAACTGAGAGCTGTGACTGGTAATGGTAGGTGGGGAAGATCCAGGTGGCTTGCAAAATAAAACCACTGGAATGTTACTGGGCTGTCTTGGATCTGCTGCTTTTGTCTCCATTCTGCCAGTATTGTTACTACTTATCTTGGAAAGCTGAAAAGCAGCAGCTGCAGAGAGAAGGTAGACTGTGTTTCTCTTGCCAGCTTGTTTTTTTTAACAGGCATCTATGAGAGACTGAACTGAAATCAGACTCCACTGCCCATTGTCTCAAAGATTGGTATGAGAAGCTAAGATGGGATTCCACTGTCCTGATTCAAAGGGATCACTCCACAGTACACACTGTACAGTAAAGCACAGACCTTTATTGGCACTGGAAGCACGTGGGGGTTCAAACCTCCATACACATGTCCAAAGAACAGGCACATGAAAAACAACAAGGTGGTTGGTGACAGCCAACATAGCTGCACTAAGGGGAAATCCTGCCTGATCATTTGGTGACCATCTATGATGGGGCTACTGAAAAGATGGATGGGGCAAAGCAGTTGATGTCATCTACCTGGACTTGTGCAAAGCGTTCAACATTGTCCCGCACAACATCCTTGTCTCTAAATTGGAGAGATATCATTTTGATGGATGGACCACTCGGTGGATGAAGAATTGGCAGGGTAGTCACATGCAAAGAGTTGCGGTCAACGGCTAGATGTCCAGTTGGAAACAAGTAACGAGTGGTGTCCCTCAGGGATCAGTGTTGGGACTGGTCTCGTTCAACATCTTCGTAGGTGACATGGACAGTGGGATTGAATGCACCCTCAGCAAGTTTGCTGATGAAACCAAGCTGTGTGATTCGGTTGATATGCTGGAGGGAAGGAACACCATCCAGAGGGACCTTGGCACTCCTGTGAGGTGGGTTGATGCCAACCTCATGAAATTCAACCAAGCCAAGTGCAGTGTCCTACACCTGGGTCAGGGCAATCCCAGGCGCAGCTACAGGTTGGGCAAAGAAGAGATTCAGAGCAGCCCTGCAGAGAAGGACTTGGGAGTGTTGGTCGATGAGAAACTGAACACTAGCCAGCAGTGTGTGCTCACAGCCCAGAAAGCCAACCATATCCTGGGCTGCATCAAAAGGAGTGTGACCAGCAGGTCGAAGGAGGTGATCCTGCTACTCTGCTCTCATGCGACCTCACCTGGAGTACTGTTTACAGTTCTGGAGTCCTCAACATAAGAAGGGCATAGGCTGAAAGAGCCTCCGAGAGGGCAGCGACATGTCGCTGCCCACCAGGCGCAGGGAGGAACAAGCAGGTCGTGTTGCTGACCCTGTTGCTGGTGTCCGACTGCGGACCAATATGGTCGCCTCCAGAAAGAGAGCTTGCAGTAAGAAGACTGTAGCAACTCGGGCAGAGACCCCGTCCCAAACTGTGGCTGTTCAAGTCTCTGGATGCAGGGAGTGCCAGAGCCTGCTGCTGCCGGGGGAGGGAGGACAGCATTCCACCTGCATGAGGTGTGAGCAGGTAGAAGATGTGCTTAACCTGGTGGCAAAACTTAAGGAGGTTGAGACGCTGAGGACCATCAGGGAGTGTGAAAGGGAGATTGACTGGTGGAGTAACTCCCTGGCGTGCCAGTTGGAACGGTTCCAGGGAGATACCCCCCAAAAGGGGAAGGACCCCCTGCCTTCTCACACAGAGGGGGATGGCCCGAGACACCCCCTGCCCTGTAGCTGTTGCGCAGAGGTAGGGGACCAAAAAGACGACAAGGGTTGGAAGCGAGTTCCAGTTCGACGTCGTGGGAAACCCTCCCGCCTTCCTGCCCTGCTTCCCCAGGTGTCCCTTCGTAATAGGTTCAAGGCCCTGGATCTTGAAGGAGAGGTAGGTGAGAATGTGGTGCAAGGCCAGCCTACAAGGCCACATAGGAAAAGGCAGTCGACTTTGCACCTCAAGACTGCCTCTGATAAGAAAGGAAAGAAGGGTCATTGTAGTAGGAGATTCCCTTCTGAGAGGAACAGAGGGCCCAATATGCAGAGTTGACCCTCATCATAGGGAAGTGTGTAGTCTGCCTGGAGCCCAGATCAGGGATATCACTAGGGCGCTCCCCGACCTGGTGCACCCGACAGACTACTACCTGCTGCTGGTCTTCCAGACAGGTGAGGGGGAAGCTGCTTCCTGCAGTCTGAGGGGGATGAAGAAAGACTACAGGGCCTTGGGGTGGATGGTGAAAGAGTCTGGGGCTCAAGTGATCTTCTCACTCCTTCCATCTTCCACTGATGATGTGGGACGGAATGGGAAAATTCAGTCCATAAACAATTGGCTTCGAGACTGGTGCTGCAGGCAGGGCTTTGGATTCTTTGATAACAGCTGGTTTTATAGGGCACCAGTCTGGACAATGGCATGTGAGAAAGGTTTATGTCACAGAGGCAAAAGGATGCTGGGGCACAAATTAGCAGGGCTCATTTGGAGAGCTTTAAACTAGATTCGAAGGGGGATGGGGTTGTAGCTGGGCTTGCCCCAGTGGGGCAGCACTCCAGAATTAATGAAGACTGGGAGGCCTCCTATAATCCTAGGGTGAAATCGGTGTGCTCAGCTCGCTCCCTGGAATGTCTGTACACCAATGTGCGCAGCATGGGAAATAAGCAGGAGGAGTTGGAAGCCTGTGTTTAGTCAGGAGATTATGATCTGGTGGCAATTACAGAGACGTGGTGGGACAGCTCACATGACTGGAATATAGTCATGGAGGGCTATGTCCTTTTCAGGAAAGACAGGCCAGCCAGGCGGGGTGGTGGGGTTGCTCTTTATGTGCGGGAGCAACTACAATGCACTGAGTTCTGTCCAGGGACAGATGACAAGCGAGTTGAGAGTCTGTGGGTGAGAATTAAGGGGCAGGCTGGCAGGGGGGATACTGTTGAGGGTGTCTTGTTACAGGCCACCAGATCAGGGTGAGCAAGTTGACGAGGCCTTCTACAGGCAGCTGAGAGCGGCCTCACAATCACAGGCCGTGGTCGTCGTGGGGGATTTTAACTTCCCTGATGTTTGCTGGAAGGACCACTCAGCAACCCAGCCACAGTCCAGGAGGTTCCTCCAGTGTATGGATGATAACTTCCTCCTGCAAATGGTGGATGAGCCAACCAGGAGAGGAGTGCTGCTGAATCTCATCCTCACTAACAAGGAGGGTCTGGTCGAAGCAGTAAGGGTTGAGGGCTGCCTTGGTTGCAGCGACCACGAGATGGTGGAATTCAGGATCTTGTGTGGTAGGACCAGTAGAATAGCAAGTAGAATTGCAACCCTGGACATTAGCAGGGCAAACTTTGGCCTTTTCAAGCAATTGCTAGGGGAAATCCCATGGGCAAGGCTGTTTGAAGGTAAAGGGGCCCAAGATAGTTGGTTGGCATTCAAGGATTGCTTTTTCAGAGCTCAAGATCAGAGCATCCCGACACGTAGGAAGTCAAGGAAGAGGGCCAGGAGACCTGCGTGGCTAAATAGGGAATTGCTGGGTATGCTGAAGTGAAAGAGGAGAGTTTAGAGGTCATGGAAGGAGGGGCTGGCCACTTTGGAGGAATATAAGGCTGCTGCTAGAGGATGTAGGAAGGCAGCTAGGATGACTAAGGCCTCCTTAGAATTAAACCTGGCGAGAAGGGTCAAGGACAGCAAAAAGAGCTTTTTCAAATACATGGCAGATAAAACTAACACCAGAGGCAATGTAGGCCCACTGATGAGCGGGATGGGTGCCCTGGTGACAGAAGATACAGAGATGGCAGAGTTACTGAATGCCTTCTTTGTCTCTGTCTACTCTGCTGCAGGCAGTCCTGAAGAGCCCTGTACCCCTGAGACCTTAGATGAAGTCAGGTCAACGGAGCGGTTTGCCTTAGTGGATGAGGAATGGGTTAGAGACCAGTTGAGCAATCTGGACATCCATAAATCCATGGGTCCAGATGGATGCACCAGCGGGTGCTGAGGGAACTGGCGGAAGTCATTGCTAGACCGCTCTCCATCATCTTTACCAAGTCTTGGGAAACGGGAGAGGTGCCTGAGGCCTGGAGGAAAGCAAATGTCACTCCAGTCTTCAAAAAGGGCAAGAAGGAGGACCCAGGTAACTATAGACTGGTCAGCCTCACCTCCATCCCTGGGAAAGTGATGGAACACCTTATCCTTGGTGCCATCTTAAGGCATATCAACGATAAGAGGGTTATGAGGGGCAGTCAACATGGCTTCACCAGGGGGAAATCATGCTTGACCAATCTCTTAGCCTTTTATGAGGAAATAACACGGTGGATGGATGATGGCAGAGCGGTGGATGTGGTCTACCTTGACTTCAGCAAAGCATTTGACACAGTCTCCCACAGCATCCTCACAGCTAAATTGAGGAAGCGTGGTCTGGATGATCAGGTAGTGAGGTGGACTGTGAACTGGCTGAAGGAGAGAAGCCAGAGAGTTGTAGTCTATGGGGCTGAGTCTAGTTGGAGGCCTGTAACTAGTGGAGTGCCTCAAGGGTCAGTACTGGGACCGGTATTATTTAATATATTCATCAATGATTTAGATGAGGGAATTGAGTGTACTATCAGCAAGTTTGCTGATGACACTAAGCTGGGAGGAGTGGCTGACACGCCAGAAGGCTGTGCTGCCATCCAGCGAGACCTGGACAGGCTGGAGAGTTGGGCAGGGAATAACTTGATGAAATATAACAAGGGAAAGTGTAGAGTCCTGCATCTGGGCAGGAACAACCCCAGGTTCCAGTATAGGTTGGGGAACGACCTGTTAGAGAGCAGTGTAGGGGAGAAGGACCTGGGGGTCCTAGTGGACAACAGGATGACCATGAGCCAACACTGTGCCCTTGTGGTCAAGAAGGCCAATGGCATCCTGGGGTGTATTAGAAGGGGGGTGGTTAGTAGGTCGAGAGAGGTCCTCCTTCCCCTCTACCCTGCCCTGGTGAGACTGCATCTGGAATATTGTGTCCAGTTCTGGGCCCCTCAGTTCAAGAAAGACAGGGACCTGCTGGAGAGTTTCCAGCGCAGGGCAACTAAGATGATTAAGGGAGTGGAGCATCTTCCTTACGAGGAAAGACTAAGGGAGCTGGGTCTCTATAGTTTAGAGAAGAGGAGACTGAGGGGTGACCTTATTAGTGTATATAAATATATAAAGAGGGAGTGTCACGAGGATGGAGCCAGGCTCTACTCAGTGGCAAACAATGATAGGACAAGGGGTAATGGGTACAAACTGGAACACAAGAGGTTCCGCTTAAACTTGAGAAGAAACTTCTTCTCAGTGAGGGTGACAGAACACTGGAACAGGCTGCCCAGGGAGGTTGCGGAGTCTCCTTCCCAGGAGACATTCAAAACTTGCCTGGACACATTCCTGTGTAACATTATCTAGGTGTTCCTGCTTTGGCAGGGGGATTGGACTGGATGAGCTTTTGAGGTCCCTTCCAATCTCTAGCATACTGTGTACTGTGTACTGTTGGAGAAAGTCCAGAGGAGGGCCACGAGGTTGATCAGGGGACTGGAACACCTCCCGTATGAAGACAGGCTGGGAAAGCTGGGGCTGTTCAGCCTGGAGTAGAGAAGGCTGCATGGAGACCTCATAGCAGCCTTCCAGTATCTGAAGGGGGCCTATAAGGATGCTGGGGGGGGACTCTTCATTAGGGACTGTAGTGATAGGACAAGGGGTAAGGGATTAAAACTTAAACAGGGGAAGTTTAGATTGGATATAAGGAGGGAATTCTTTCCTGTTAGGGTGGTGAGGCACTGGAATAGGTTGCCCAGGGAGGTTGTGAATGCTCCATCCCTGGCAGTGTTCAGGACCAGGTTGGACGAGGCCTTGGGTGATATGATTTAGCGTAGGGTGTCCCTGCCCGTGGCAGGGGGTTGTAACTAGATGATCTTAAGGTCCTTTCCAACCCTAATTATTCTATGATTCTATGATTCTCTCAGCTGTTTACCTTTTAGCTTAATATTATTGCTGAACTGCTAATACTTGTTAGCTACGTGCTTAATTCTTCCTTCAAACTTTTATCATCCTATCTTGCCATTAGAGATGTCCCTGCTTAGAAGCAACTTACAGAAGCAGATGCAAGGCTTTCTGTGGGCCTGGCGGAGTTCTAAGGCATTTCTTATCATGCTTCACCAGAAGGGTGGGGCCTCCACTAAGTGAGTGCAGTCACCTTTTAAGTGCTGCCTCCTGCCTTGTACTCATGCTAAAAAGTAATTTCAACTAAGGCCTAATGGCTTTGTCTCAGTCCATTGTCGCAAGGATTGGTGTGAGGAACTGAAATTGGACTCCAGCATCCTGAGAGATGGGTGGGAAGAGCTGAGATAAGACTCTTTTGTCCATTATCTGAGGATTGGTGTGAGTAATTGCTGCCCATTATCCTATGAATTTCTGCAGAGGTGCAGTTGAAGAGCTGCCTACAAGACCAGTGAAACTGGTCCACCAGAAAGGTGTGATATTAAGAACAGATATACTCCCCCCAACTCATAATAAAAGGGGGAAAAGGTAACTGCCAGTGAGGACACTCTCCATGAGGACAACTCCATGGGCACACCCACCTCCGATGACTACTATGTACCCTTGGGGGCGCTCTCCTCCGATGCTGACTACGGACCCTGGAGGAGTTCTACCACCAAGGGTGATGACTACAGACCCCCAGACGCCGCTGGATCCACAGTGGTGACTATCTCTCTGCACCCTGAATTCTTGCTTCATTGCTATCTTTTTTCCAGTCTGTCCTATCACTTTCTCTTTTTTATAATAATTTCCTTTTTTATAATAATTGTCTTTTTAATAATAAAGCTATTGTGATACTTGATCTTGTTTTTGTCTTATTTTCACTCTTGGGATCACAAATGAGACGGGTCCAGCACTGGGGTTTTCTCCATTTGGACCTTGACATTAAATTGGTGTCACAGATAGGATCCCTTGCAATGAAAAGTACCGTAATATCATGTAAAGTGTAAGGTATTACGTGTGTACTTCTCCCAACGTAAGCAGTAGATTTTGTAGAAACAAAATTTGTGTTCCCTCCCTGAGAGGATTGCCCCATTCAGAAATGAATATCTGTGAAGATGGGCCTCTGGGCAGGGTTGGTGTTTTAGAGAAACATGAGGCTTGCCCCTCTCTGCCAGGGGTGGAGTGGGCAAAAAAAAAAATGGCATAATTTGCAAAGTGTAACAGACTGAATAAGCGCCCTGCAGAAGGAGGCAAAACCGCAGCCCGGAAAGGGTAAATCAATTATCTGTGTCGTGCTGGGCACCAGCTTGGCTGCTGCAGTATAGGCTAGAGAACAGCAAACAGCTGAATCTCAGTTTGTACAAACTTTACAAGACCTATTCCAATCCCTGCAGGATCAGGTAGTTAACTTTAAAGAACAGTTAGACAAAGATAAAAATCAGGCTACTTGCAATTAGCCCTGAAAGAGCAACTCCTTGCAGAGAAAAACTCCTCTCTGTGGTCCAAGAAAATGACTGAATACCCCCTTGGTGACCTGGAAGAGGCAAGACAGATTAGAAAAATGTAAATATCCCTGCCATGTCTCTCTGACCTGTGATAGAAGCAGAATATACTTACGAAGGGGAAGAGGATGAATTCCCAAAGTGAGGAATCCCACGAAGGAAGTTCCATATACTGCTACGGAATTAGCTAAACTTAAAAAGGAATTTGGTCATACTCTAAAGGAATCGGAATCTGAATATTGTGAGAAACGTGCTCACTTCTAAAAAAAATTTATTAGGGACAAAGTCATTGGATCAAAGAAAACAGCGTGCATGATCATAGCCCGAAGTGCACCGTTATACCCGTACACAAGCTTTTTATCCATTCTATATTGCATCAGCCGAATACATATTCATAGTTATCCCGAGAACAGGGAGGAATTATTACAATTGCTTCTCCGAAAGGATTTCCATAAGTCCGCCCTGGTCTCCTTTTGGCACATGTTCTCTGCCTCCTGGTGGTCATCTCGGGGGTCTTTGGGGATGAAGTAAGACGTCTTCCTCTAAGGTGAACTTTTCACCCTGGGTCTTGAGCCAGTTCTGACCAGTCCTGTGGGTGTTAGTTCTTTCAGTTTCTCTCACTGGTGTTACATTACAGGATGGTCAGGTCTGATAAGCTTTTATCTTGTGCAGGCCACATATGTTTGGCGAAAGCAAAATTTCATTAGCCCTTTATTACCTCTCACAATCCACCCTTTTTCTTTTGCCTTTATATTTTGCTTGAGCCATAGTTATGAGTCTTATTTATTCTCTCCATCCTTTCCATAATCAGCCTAGCTTCTTCTAAGGAGTCTTTTTCATTTATTGACTTCTTTCTTAATAACATGATTTTCTGAGTCGTACTAGATGTAGCCATTTTAGGGTCTATTGTGATTCTGAGAAAACTCCAGGAGCAAACTCGCCAACAGAGTTTCAAGTTGACAAGCAGGTATTCTTTATTGTGGCTCCGGGAGACACGGGGGATAGCTCCTCCTAACGTGTGTCCCTGTATTGCCATGCAGGCCATCCTTATATGGTCACTGGGCATATTACATCATTTTCCAAGAAGTTTCTGGCATGCATACAAAAATGTGATGGTGGTCTTTAATGGTCGTTTACTTTTCCCAACAAGCTTAATTAACATTACAGACATAGCAATCATCCTGTCCTTCTACTTATCAGTTAGTTTAACTGCTCCCATCCTGGATATCTGCTAGTCCCAGATACTCCCCATCCCCAGGTCCTGTTTTTCTATTCTGCTTTTCTTGCACCTTTTGTGCTAAGGTCCTGAGGGCCTGAAACTATGTCAACTACCTTCAAGCACTGCAGTTATTTTCCATTGCAAAGCCATCAAACTTAACATTACTTAGAACTGATTACATTTTGTACTTTTGTGCCTCCTTGTCTCCGTTGGCATTGTGACTACTTGCATGCCTTGGACCTCACTGGTGATTAACCGAATAAAATGAGGTATTAGGCAAGGAACAAACATCAGGTCGGCACCTGCACATAAGAGGAAGAAACCTACTTTCTTCCACCAGGCCACTCCCAATAAATTGTCCCACCAGCGAGCTTTCATCATGGATTCCCATTTTTGTACTGGTACATGAGCTGTTTTCCGAATTTCCTTGGCTATATCTAGTACGGCATCCCTGTTATCGTCTATTTGTAAGCAACAGTGTGAAGTGTTAAATTTTCCACAAACACCTCCTTCTTCGGCAAGCAGGTAATCTAAGGCTAATCTATTCTGGTAGACCACTGCCCTAGTTTGTAATTGTTGTTTTGTGATCAGTTCTAAAGCAGAAGTGGTCTTATTGGTAATGATTTCTACCACAGCCTGGAGTCTTATTATCCGATTTAATGTATATATTGGAGTTATATATCCCCAGCTTCCATCTTGTGCCCAGGTGGCTGGCCCATAGGTGTTTATTATCCACTCTGGGGGCCATTCATCCTCTCCCCATCTTTGGGATCCTTCAACTATTGATTGCTTGTTTCTCTTTAAATTCTCATATACTGGTACCCCCAAATCATCACCTTCTTTGGCTGGTATTAAGAAAAATCCAGGTTGTATTATTCCCAGAGTACAACTTTCTTTCAATCTCTTAGGGAGTTCTTGATAAGCCCTTTTTCCACGTATCCAAAATAGTCCGTCTGGTGCTTTCCAATAATTTTTGTTTGTACACCTATGTTTTCCCAGAATTTTGATATCTCAGGTACACCAAAATAGGGGTTAGTACCTGTTTTATTACATAAGAAAAGCTCAGTATCATTATCATACTTACATACAGTATCATTTAGTGCCCAGTAAGATTTTCGTTCTTCCGGAACTGTCGTGGTTTAAACCCAGTCAGGTAACTCATTCACTCACTCCCCCCCTTCTTTCCCTCCCCCTACTCCCGGGGGGACGGAGAGGAGAATCGAAAAGAATGCAACTCCCACGGGTTGAGGTAAGAACAGTTTAGTAACTAAGGTATAACACAAATCACTACTGCTACCACCAATAATAATAATGCTAAAGGAAATAACAAGGGAAGAGAATACATCACCTCACCACCAGCCAACTGATAACTCACCCCCCCCCAGCCCGACCAAGCACCAACCGATACCTCCTCCAACCCTGCAGTCTACCAGCCCTTCTGGGTAACTCCCAGTTACATCCTGGGCATGATGTGCTGTGGTATGGAATACCTCTTTGGCTAGCTTGGGTCAGGTGTCCTGTCTCTGCTTCCTCCCAGCTTCCCCTCGTCTCTGGCAGAGCATGAGGCTCACAAAGTCCTTGGCCAAACCAAAACATCCTTGTTATCAGCTCTGTTCCCGAGCCGAAAGTCAAAACACTGCACTGCACCAGCTACCAAGAAATGACTGCTACTGCTGAACCCAGGACACCAGGTGGAGGTTCCACTATAGATTTTAGACCTTTTACATGGGGTATCTCCTACTCTATTAGAAAATTTATTCCCCTTACACTGAATACACTCTTGTCCGATGACTATAGAACTCAAAATCCACCCCTCTGGTCTATTTGATCTTTCTATTTCAGTACGATTCCATTTGAGTAGTTCTATTGGACCTAAACTACTGCCTTTCCATGGCCATTCCTCAGTCATTAGAGCCCCTCCACAGATCCAGCAGTTAGTTACATTCAATTCTTATCCTTTCTTCCAGATCTACAAATAAATTTTGTCCAAACATTGGGTATCCTATATCCTTTTCCAGACATTGTATTAATTTAGTATATAGATTATAGGTAGGTATCTTTTCTACTTCCTGCTGTCATAATCTTTTGGACACGCTTTTAACTATTACTTCTTTTATCGTATCTTGTACCCCTCCTCCATCTGAAATGTCCCAGTGCCCTGCTTTAGTAAAACATATCCATTCTTCCCCTCATGGACAACCTATTCCCAATCTTATTCCCCCTTATCCCAAATTCTTAGCTACCCTAAATTGTTGTTTTCCCATGGTGCAGGTTTCTGGTTTTTTTTGAATCATAACAGGCCTTATT
Source organism: Pezoporus flaviventris (assembly GCF_033815535.1). Taxonomy (NCBI): domain Eukaryota; kingdom Metazoa; phylum Chordata; class Aves; order Psittaciformes; family Psittacidae; genus Pezoporus; species Pezoporus flaviventris. The sequence continues at coordinate 864,656 of NW_026892625.1, forward strand.
GATATGTGTGTGTGTGTAATGAGGTAATTACTCTGTCTGCCTCTTAAGATATAGGTGTTGCCAGCACTTATTGCAGGACGAGGCCTTGGGTGATATGATTTAGCATAAGGTGTCCCTGCCCACGGCAGGGGGGTTGGAACTAGATGATCTTAAGGTCCTTTCCAACCCTAACGATTCTATGATTCTATGTTGTCTGTATTCCCAGAGGGAAATACCATAAGAGGACTAACAGAGGTCCGGTATGACTTATACTCCCACCTCCCATGCCTATGGGGTTGCTACCCACAGCAGGTATATGTGATCTTCGCGACAGCGAGTACAGAGGTCAATCTGGTCTTGTCCTCTATTATCCTTTTACTTATTTAGGTACTTTATAAGTTTTTTTCAACTTTCGGGGCAAATCTCCTCTGACACTTTTTCACAATGTTTTCCCACTCTCCTTCTGGTATTTTCCAATGTTCAGGGATAAACCTTGTTTTTCCACACACAAGAGTAACAATGTTAGCCTCGGGTATGTCCCTCAGTCGCACTTCCTGCAGAGTCCTGACCTTTTATGGGAGGAACAAAACCACCTTTGTTTACACTGTAGACATTCACACAAAACCCAACTTGGATGGAATTTATCAAGGCACTCTAGACAAGGTATTACTCGGGGTTTCCTTGAGTCTAAGGCAAAGTTCTGTGCTTTAGGTAGTTCCCAATCAATAGCCATAGGTTTCCAACTATATTCTGCCTTGTATACTCCTGCCTTTTCAATATTGTTTGTTATTGGTTCCGAACGTGTCCCTTCCTGTAATACACCCAATGTTTTCTTTTCTAGGCCCTCAAATTGGCCTAGCCCAAACCACCTGTGCAAAGACATATGTTCCCCTCCCTTGATGATTATTTAGTCCTTTTAAGAGTTACTTTCAGTGGGTCATCTGATGACGTTACAGTCTATGTAACAGGTTCTTCTATTGGTCCTTTTACTCGAAAAGCATGGGTCCACCCTTTTTCTTTTGTTCGGATCGCAGTCTCAGTGGTGAGTAGTACCTGAAATGGACCTTCCCAGTCAGGGGTTAGCGAATGATCTTTCCAAGCTTTTATCAATACCCAATCTCCTGGTTTAACCTTATGAATTTTAAAGTCTAAAGGGGTGGTCTGAAGTAGGAGTCCCTTTTCTCATAATTCCGTAAGTGTCTTGGCAATGGTGGTCTCATATTTATGGACATACTGATCTCCTTCCTCAGGGACTACCATATTCCTATCCTGGTTCTGATAGGGTAACCCAAACATCATTTCATAAGGAGAGATACCCATATCTTTTCATTGTTTAGTTCGAATACGCATTAATGCCAATGGTAAACATTTAATCCAGGACATTTGGGTTTCAGTCATTAGTTCTGATAATGTTTTAGAGTTTGGTTCCTTCTTTCCACTCTTCCCAAACTCTGGGGGTGCCAGAGAGTATGGAATTCCCATTCTACCCCCAAACTTTGGGACAATTGTTGTATAATTTTTGAAGTAAAATGGGTACCCCTATCAGAATCATTTTTTTCCATTATCCCATATTGGGGAATTATATGTTCTAACAAGATTTTAGATACTGTAGTTGCCGTTGCCCTTGATACTGGAAATGCTTCTATCCAGTGTGTTAAATGGTCCACGAATACTAGAACATATTTCCATCTTTGTACCTGTGGTAACTCAGTAAAATCCACCTGTATGCTTTGGAAGTGTTGGACAGCCAAATGCTGTCCCCCTGTTGGTGGACACCTCATTACTTTTTTGTTCACCTTCTGACAAACTGGACATTCACTAATTGTTTTGCTATTGTATATATCCCTATACACCTGTGTTGTCTTAAAAAGTGATCACACAGAGCCTGTACTCCCCAATGAGTCTTTTGATGAAGTTGTGATAGCACTTCTCGAGATAAAGCTTTATTTAATATTTGCCTACCGTCTGGTAATTTCCATTTTCCTTCCACATCCCTTTTTGCCCCAATTTTAATCAGCTCCTTTTCTTCAACTTCTGAAATTTGGGATTTGCAAACTGTCCTGGGTTCAGCAGTAGCAGTCATTTTTCTCCTTCGTGGTAGCTGGTGCAGTGCTGTGTTTTGACTTCCAGCCTGGGAACAGTGCTGGTGATACCGATATTTTCGGTTGTTGCTAAGTGATGTTTACCCTGACCAAGGACTTTGTGAGGCTCATGCTCTGCCAGGGAGGAGAGGAAGCCGGGAGGAAGCAGAGACGGGGCACCTGACCCAGGCTAACCAAAGAGCTATTCCATACCACAGCACGTCATGCCTGGGGTGGGGGGTAACTGGGAGTTACCCGGAAGGACAGGGGCTTCTGGGTCGGACTTGTTTCTTGGCGAGTGGTATTGTATTCTTTTCCCTTGTTATTTTCTCTTATCATTGTTGTGGTTGGTGGTAGCGGTGGTGATTTATGTTGTACATTGGTTGCTGGACTGTTCTTGTCTCAACCCGTGGGAGTTGCACTCGTTCGATCCTCCTCCCCATCCCTCACGGGAGTGAGGAAGGGGAGAGCCCCGGGGGGGGGAGGGGCTCGATTGGTCTCAGCCCGGCACCACTCACTGGGAGTGAGTGGACAAGCTGTCTGGCTAGGGTTTAAACCACGACAGTTTCTTTTTGGTGCCCAACATGAGGCACGAGGGATTGAGATAACGACAGATCTGTCTGGATTAATAGTCACTCGTCACAATGCTGATTTATTGGCTCTCAAGGTTGTTCCTCTTGATCTCACAGTTTCAGTATATAGTAACTTACTTCCATCTGGTATTTGCTGTATTAGTGTTTTTCAAGTGTGGGGCTTGGGCTAAGGTTTCTGTCTCATTGTTCTTTATGGTAATGACTTGTAATACAATAGAATCATTGATCATGAAACTGATCTGGCTTATGTTCCCAGTGTGGTCACCACCTTTATACTTTGGGAGGTATATAATAGAAGTGCTTAGCAATTACACATCTTTTTTCTCCTTCTCAGGTGCTCAACCTGTGAAGGAGACATTCTTTTACCCTCCCAGTCCTCCCCCCAGACCATTTACATTTGAGAGTTTTGAAGTTTTTGAATGGCCTTTTAATGCTGTTGAGACTTGTTTGCTGATCGTGATGGGGATCACCATGCTGGCACGCACACAGAGTGTGTTTTGCCCACGACTGATTTCAAGAGTTAAGCAGAGTCAGGTTTGGGTCTTGTCTGGGGTCAAACGACAATGTAGGGTGGACCGAGAGATTTTCCCTGAGGCTGGACAGTCATGAGTGGCAGGGTGTGTGGGATAGTATTCTTTTCCCTTGTTATTTTCTCTTATCATTGTTGTGGTTGGTGGTAGCGGTGGTGATTTGTGTTGTACATTGGTTGCTGGACTGTTCTTTTCTCAACTCGTGGGAGTTGCACTCGTTCAATCCTCCTTCCCATCCCTCATGGTAGCGGGGAAGGGGAGAGCCCCGGGGGGGGTGGACTGATTGCTCTCAGCCGGGCACCACTCACTGGGAGTGATTGAACAAGCTGTCTGGCTAGGGTATAAACCACGACACGAACTCACACTTTCTCAGAGTCATAATTACCAATATTGCTAAATGTGAATTCATGGCTGCTTCCCTGGCCATTTGGTCAGCTATATTGTTCTCTCTGATTTCTCTTGAAATTCCCCTTTTGATGGCCTTTTATATGTACTATTGCTATCTTCAAGGGAAGTCTTAATGCTTCCAGAATCTCCTTAATCAATTGTTCATAGACTAGTTCTTTTCCTTTTATATTAATCAGACCTCTTTCCTCCCAGATTTTTCCAAAAGTATGTACTACCCCAAATGCATACTTTGAGTCTGTTTATATAGTTCCTTCTTTGTCTTTAAGATATAACAATGCCTGTTTTAGGGCATAAATCTCACAGGTCTGCGCGGACCAGTTTGCAGGTAACCTTCCTTTTTCGATTGCAACCATCCTTTTACTGTCCACCACAGCATATCCCGACATTCTTTTCCCTTCAACACACTTTGAAGAGCCATCAATAAACAATTGTTCCTCATATGGTAAAGGCTCATCAAGTAAATCCTCTCGGACCTTAGTTTGGTAATTAATCAAATCAATGCAATCATGTCCTAGTTCCCCTGTCTCTTCTCCTGTCCCATATAGGAATTGTGATGGGTTAATATGTATGTCAGTTACAAGGGTGAGGTCCGTTAGACCCATTAAGATTGCCTCATACTTTAATATTCTTGACCATCTCTTAACCATCTCCCCACTTTTTTATTTAGTATACTTCTTACTGCATGTGGGTTGTGTACTATCAATGATCCTCCAAAAGTCAATTTTTGGCTTTCTTCAACCAAAATTGCTGTGGCTGCCACTGCCTGTATGCAGGTGGGCCAATCTTGGCTCACAGGGTCTAGCATTTTAGATAAATAAGCCACAGGCTTCTTTTGTCCACCCCATGACTGAGCCAAGACCCCATGTGCTATTCCGTTCTCCACATTCACAAATAAATAAAATGGTTTCTTTAAGGAAGGGAGCTCTAATACGGGGGCAGTAATTAACTTCCTTTTCAGATCCTCTAACCTGTTTTTCTCATCACACTTCCAATAAACGAGTCCTTCTTCTAACAGCTTCTCATGCAAAAAAATTGACAGATTGTGTATAACCCTCTATCCATAGCCTACAATAGCCTAATAACCCTAACAGTTTTCGGATCTCTCGCTTCGTCTTTGGTGGAGGCAAGGAGATTATTCCTGTAATTCCTTCAGGATTTTTCATCTCCCAGTGCTAATCAAATGTCCTAGATATTTAGAATCATAGAATACTTACTGTTGGAAAGGACCTTAAGATCATCTAGTTCCAAGCCCCCTGCCATGGGCAGGGACACCTCACACTAAACCGTATCACCCAAGGCCTCGTCCAACCTGGTCTTGAACACTGCCAGGGATGGAGCATTCACAACCTCCCTGGGCAACCTATTCCAGTGCCTCACCACCCTAACAGGAAAGAATTTCCTCCTTATATCCAATCTAAACTTCCCTTGTTTAAGTTTTAACCCGTTACCCCTTGACCTATCACTACAGTCTCTAATGAAGAGTCCCTCCCCAGCATCCCTATAGGCCCCCTTCAGATCCTGGAAGGCTGCTTTGAGGTCTCCATGCAGCCTTCTCTTCTCCAGGCTGAACAGCCCCACCTTTCTCAGCCTATCTTCATACGGGAGGTGTTCCAGTCCCCGATCATCCTCGTGGCCCTCCTCTGGACTTGTTCCAACAGTTCCATGTCCTTTTTACGTTGAGGACACCAGAACTGTACACAGTACTCCAAGTGAGGTCTCACGAGAGCAGAGTAGAGGGGCAAGATCACCTCCTTCGACCTTCTGGTCATGCTCCTTTTGATGCAGCCCCGGACTTTCTGGGCTTCAAGAACACACTGCTGGCTCATGTTCATTTTCTCATCAACCAACACCCCCAAGTCCTCCACAGGGCTGCTCTGGATCTCTTCCCTGCCAAACCTGTAGCTGTGCCTGCTGTTGCTCCGACTCAGGTGTAGGACCTTGCACTTGGCATGGTTAAACTTCATAAGGTTGGCATCAGCCCACCTCACAAGTGTGTCGAGGTCCCTCTGGATGGCATCCCTTCCCTCCAGCGTATCAACCGAACCACACAGCCTGGTGTCATCGGCAAACTTGCTGAGGGTGCACTCAATCCCACTGTCCATGTCACTGGCAAAGATGTTGAACGAGACTGGTCCCAACACCAATCCCTGAGAAACTCCACTCGTTACTGGTCTCCAGCTGGACATTGAGCCATTGACCCCAACTCTTTGCGTGCGGCCATCCAGCCAGTTCTTTATCCACCGAGTGGTCTATCCATCAAATTGATGTCTCTCCAATTTAGAGACAAAGATGTCATGTGGGACAATGTCAAATGCTTTGGTCAAGTCCAGGTAGATGATGTCAGCTGCTCTAACCCTGTCCATCAGTTCCATAGCCCTATCATAGATGGTCACCAAATTGGTCAAATTTGACCTCCTTTTCTACAAACTGTATCTTTATTTTTGAAACGCGCAAGCCTTGTTTTCCCAAAAAATTTCATAAAGCATCTGAGGTTTCCCTGACCTCCTTTTCTTCTACTCCAGATACTAACAGGTCATCCACATATTGTAATATTTGGGTTCCATAAGGTGCCTGGAAGTGTAACATAATTTCTTCCAAAGCTTGTCCAAATAGATTTGGGGATTCTGTAAATCCTTGGGGTAATTTTGTCCACCTTAACTGCTGTTTTCGACCTGTCTTCAGATCCTCCCTCTCAGAGGCAAATAAGTCTCTACTTTCTTCTGCCAGCGGGCAAGCTCAAAATGCATCTTTAAGATCTATGACACTAAACCACTCGTGATTGTGAGGAATTTTACTCAGTAGGGTATATGGATTTGGTACCACTGGATAATTTTAAATTTATGAAGGGCTCTTCTTTTATTTCTTCCCCCAGGAGGTAGAACCCCTGACACCCCTAGTCCTCTTGCTCATTCTGCTGGGTTTCTCTGAACACCAACATATCCCTAGCCCGCTGTGGGCATTCCCTTTTGAAATATCCTTTTCTTCCACAATAATAGCAATTCCCTGGATTTTGTGGGTTTCCTCTAGGACCTTCTCTTTTATAAAGTGGGGTTTTTGGTCCCAGATGAGGTTTTGGGGAGATTCTTGGCTGATTTCTTACAGTCTCCTGCATGGCCACCATAATCTTAGCTTTTGTTCTAGCTTTTTCCTCATCCCTTCTAACATACACCTTCTGAGCTTCCCTCAAGAGTTCATTCAAACTCCTAGCATGCCAGTCTTCCAACTTTTCTAGTTTCTTTCTTATATCTGGCCATGAGTGAGTCACAAAATTAACCTTTAATAACTCCTGTCCTGCCACACTTGCAGGATCTATTCCTGAATATTGTTGAATGCTGTGTCTCAGCCTCTCCAACCGCTTGGTTGGGGTTTCTTCTTTACCTTGCTGATTATTAAAGGCCTTACTTATATTCTGTCCCCTTGGGGCTGCCTCTCTGATTCACCCAACTATCAGTGACCTATAATCACCAATACTCCCCCTTCCTGCTTCAGTGTTTTCACAGTATCACAGTATCACAGTATGTTAGAGATTGGAAGGGACCTCGAAAGATCATCTAGTCCAATCCCCCTGCCGGAGCAGGAACACCTAGATAATGTTACACAGGAATGCGTCCAGGAAGGGTTTTGAATGTCTCCAGGGAAGGAGACTCCACAACCTCCCTGGGCAGCCTGTTCCAGTGTTCCGTCACCCTTACTGAGAAGAAGTTTCTTCTCAAGTTTAAGTGGAACCTCTTGTGTTCCAGTTTGTACCCATTACCCCTTGTCCTATCATTGTTTGCCACTGAGTAGAGACTGGCTCCGTCCTCGTGACACTCCCCCTTTATACATTTATAGACACTGATAAGGTCACCCCTCAGTCTCCTCTTCTCCAAACTATAGAGACCCAGCTCCCTCAGTCTTTCCTCATAAGGGAGATGTTCCACTCCCTTAATCATCTTCGTTGCCCTGCGCTGGACTCTCTCCAGCAGCTCCCTGTCCTTCTTGAACTGAGGGGCCCAGAACTGGACACAATACTCCAGATGCGGTCTCACCAGGGCAGAGTAGAGGGGAAGGAGGACCTCTCTCGACCTACTAACCACCGCCCTTCTAATACACCCCAGGATGCCATTGGCCTTCTTAGCCACAAGGGCACAGTGTTGGCTCATGGTCATCCTGTTGTCCACTAGGACCCCCAGGTCCCTCTCCCCTACACTGCTCTCTAACAGGTCGTTCCCCAACCTATACTGGAACCTGGGGTTGTTCCTGCCCAGATGCAGGACTCTACACTTTCCCTTGTTATATTTCATCAAGTTACTCCCTGCCCAACTCTCCAGCCTATCCAGGTCTCGCTGGATGGCAGCACAGCCTTCTGGCGTATCAGCCACTCCTCCCAGCTTAGTGTCATCAGCAAACTTGCTGATAGTACACTCAATTCCCTCATCTAAATCATTGATGAATATATTAAATAATACCGGTCCCAGTACTGACCCTTGAGGCACTCCACTAGTTACAGGCCTCCAACTAGACTCAGCCCCATAGACTACAACTCTCTGGCTTCTCTCCTTCAGCCAGTTCACAGTCCACCTCACTACCTGATCATCCAGTCCACACTTCCTCATTTTAGCCGTGAGGATGCTGTGGGAGACTGTGTCAAATGCTTTGCTGAGGTCAAGGTAGACCACATCCACCCCTCTGCCATCATCCATCCACCGTGTTATTTCCTCATAAAAGGCTAAGAGATTGGTCAAACATGATTTCCCCCTGGTGAAGCCATGTTGACTGCCCCTCATAACCTTCTTATCCTTGATATGCCTTAAGATGGTACCAAGGATAAGGTGTTCCATCACTTTCCCAGGGATGGAGGTGAGGCTGACCAGTCTATAGTTACCCGGGTCCTCCTTCTTGCCCTTTTTGAAGACTGGAGTGACATTTGCTTTCCTCCAGTCCTCAGGCACCTCTCCCGTTTCCCAAGACTTGGTAAAGATGATGGAGAGTGGTCTAGCAATGACTTCCGCCAGTTCCCTCAGCACCCGCTGGTGCATCCCATCTGGACCCATGGATTTATGGATGTCCAGATTGCTCAACTGGTCTCTAACCCATTCCTCATCGACTAAGGCAAACCGCTCCGTTGACCTGACTTCATCTAAGGTCTCAGGGGTACAGGGCTCTTCAGGACTGCCCACAGCAGAGTAGACAGAGACAAAGAAGGCATTCAGTAACTCTGCCATCTCTTTATCTTCTGTCACCAGGGCACCCATCCCGTTCATCAGTGGGCCTACATTGCCTCTGGTGTTAGTTTTGTCTGCCATGTATTTAAAAAAGCTCTTTTTGCTGTCCTTGACCCTTCTTGCCAGGTTTAATTCTAAGGAGGCCTTAGTCCTCCTAGCTGCCTTCCTACATCCTCTAGCAGCAGCCTTATATTCCTCCCAAGTGGCCAGCCCCTCCTTCCATGACCTGTAAACTCTCCTCTTCCGAGGAGTTTTGATTCCACTGGGGTTGGGTAGCTGGGAGCTTTTGATCTGCCACTACCCCTCCCTGATTTTCACGTTTCCGTATTCTCATTCCTGAAGCTCTAATCATCTGCCTCTCCTCAGGAAAGAGGATTCCTATAACTGACTGCATCTCTTCCCAGGTGTAAATGTTTGGTGCCAGAAACTGATCAAACTGTTCTGATAGTTCCACTGGATCTTCTAATAGCTTCCTCATTTCCTTCTTAAATCCCCTTACTTCTACGCTCGTAAGGGGAGCATTCACAAATCCAACCCCTCCCTGAATCCCAGGCATGGGGACTTCCTATAAGGGATAAAGTTTAGTCCCTCTGCTTTCCTCCCCCTCTTCAATGCAGATGGCAATATTTCAAATATTTCAAATGCAGATGGCAATATTTTGACATCGCATGGTTCTTGACTGCCTGCTAGCCATGGAAGGGGGATTTTGTGGCAAAGTAAATAATTCTAATTTTTGTTTGAGAATTGATGATAATGGTAAAATAGCAAAATAAATCACATCTGGAAATCGAAAATTGGCTCATGTTCCTGTCCAAACCTGGAAAGGATGTGAGTTTGACCCTTTTCCCTGGCTGCCTGGAAGCTGGTGGGTTAAACAAACTTTTATTTGTTATGTGGCTTTGCTATGTTTTTATTTTTGCCTTGTATTATTCCTTGTCTCATTCAGTTAATTTGGAGTGTTGTAACAAACATGCAGTTTATAACTACTGCCTCTCCCGATGGAGCTAAACAAATCAGATTAATAAGTCCACAGAAACTGTCAGTTGTAAAAATAGTTTAAACCACTGCTCTTTTCATTTCTTGGCCTCTTTTCCACTATCCCTTTTCTAAAACTACCTGGATCCAGAACAGACTTTGAGACATAGGGTGGTGTGAGAGACAGAACTGAAGTCAAACTCCACTGTCCATTGTCTCACGGATTCCTGTGAGGAGCTGAAATGGCACTCCACCATCCATTGCCTGAGAGATGGGTGCAAAGAGCTGAGATAAGACTCTTTTGTCCATTATCTTGACATAATGACAGATAATGTCATTATATGTGACATTAAGAACAGAGGTACTACCCCCAACTCATAATAAAAGGAGGAAAAGGTAATCGCCAGGGAGGACACCTCCACAGGACACCCTCCATGAGGGCAACTCCACGGGGACACCCACCTCCGATGACAGCTGGACCCTGGGGACACTCTCCTCCCATACCAACTATGGACCCAGGAGGACTCCCACCACCTCTGACTACTATGTACCCTTGGGGACGCTCTCCTCCAATGCAGACTATGGACCCTGGAGTACTTCCACCACCAAGGACGACAACTACAGACCCCCAGGACACCACTGGATCCACAGTGGTGACTATGCCTCTGCACCCCGAATTCTTGCTTCTTTCCTATTTTTTTCCTATCTGTCCTATCACTATGTCTTTTTTTTAATAATAATTTCCTTTTTTCATAATAATTGTCTTTTTGTAATAAACCAACCAATCTGTTGTAGTACTTGACCTTGTTTGTGTCTTAATTTCACTCTTGGGATCACAAACAAGATGGGTCTGGCACTGGGGTTTTCTTCAGTTGAACCCTGATGGTATCACAGCAACCTGACACCTGATAACAGCATTTGAAGACCATCTTTTTATGCCACACAGTTCTGTGCGTGCTATTTTAGTGAGATGTGCGAGAGCATGACAAGTGTGTATAAGAGCATCAGCATAAAATAAATGATGGTTTTGCTGGTGTGATGTGAGTGTTTTCACAGTGAATAGTAGTTCTAGCTCATGTTCAAAGTAAATTAGACCAAGACTACTTATCAAGAGGCTAGAGAGTGGTATGCACTGTGTCCATATGACTGAGCCGAGTTGAGCTGCTGGAAGAGTCAATTTAATGACTTTGCATACTCTTAGTTCTGCATGTCTGCACCTCTTGTTCTGTTGTTGAGCCTCGTGGCATGCTTTTATTGCCTGTCAGAACACTTTCACAATATATTGAACATACAAGTACAGAATCCTAAATGCAGCTCTCTGCTTTCCCCCCAAATAATGTAGTAGATATCAGTGTGTAACTGGCAGGTCCTTTCAGCCACTCTTCTTATGGTATTTGTGTGACAAGAATTGCTACTTTGCAGCATTACTTGTCTCTGCTTAAGACATGGTTAGAGATATTTAGAGAAAAAAGGGCTTAAAAATCCAACCACTTATGTTATGGGTGTTTTGTTTGGTGGTTGTTTGGTTTTTAAATTTAAGTGTTTTGGGGTTTAGGGCAAAGGTCACACTCTGAACCCTTTTACCTAAGCAACTTGGAGTAACATGACATGGTTGGAGTTTGACCTGAAAGGCAACTGGAAATGTTTTTGCTTCAGTCCATATTGCCATGTCAACAGAGGTAGAAGTAAATTGTCATGATCCCGCAAGTCTCATTCTTTTATATACTAAAGGTTAAATGCTTCTTCCATCATTATACCAGAGATCTCTAACAGAAGTGAGGAGAAAACTGGAAGCTTCTGACTTCCATTAACTGATGAGACCATCTTTCCTCCTGGTATTTCTTACTGATTGTTAAAATCATTAGTCTGATCTGAATGTTACTCTGAGAGGGATGTGGGAGTATCTTCATTATTCTCTTAGCTGTAGTCTGCTGTTGTATGTACAGAGTGGGAGATTGAAGGCTGCTGATAAAACACCTATGGGAGATTACTCTCGCAAAGTTGTGAGAAAATTTAAGAATGTGGAGTTGTGGCTGAATTTTTTTTTTGGGGGGGGCTTATTTTGGCACTTTACTATTTAGATTTATATTCATACATTATTTGCCTCTTTCAGTAGTGCTTCTCTGTGTTTTGATGGTTATTTTGGTAATTTTGCAGCCTCTGTATATGACATAGTTATCACAGGAGTTGCTTTCTGAACAGATTTTGACACTCCTGAATGCTTTAGGAGGAATTAATTCCTGCTTACGTATAAATTCAGTAATATGCATACTTTAAAAAATATGTATGACTATAATTGGCATTTACCTTGTGAAAAGTCTCAAACTTTGCTTTTCGAAGCTGTGTGAGAAGAAGAGGCTGTTACAGTGCTGAATCTGTTTGTTTTCAAATGATCCTATGTATTAGAAAGTACCAGGCCATCAACTGCTGTTGTCCAACACAGGATTGTTTACTTTAGTACTTTATTAAAATTAAACTTTCTAATGAATTGTGGATGTTTGGTGTCCGCTACCCCTGGTTGGAATGAAAATGTAGATCAGTATATACTAGTATCTAACAGATACACAAATTTACTAAGGGGGTTTTATATATATTTTTAGCTATTTGTGGAGAAGAGGTTTATTTTGTTCCTAATTATTGTCTTGTCAACCATTTTCACATCTTCCTGAGGTAAACATGAAAGAAATGGAGTTGCTGAGGCCAGGAAAGAACCTTGCTTGGGTGTGTTGGGGAAAGAGTCAGGTCTATTACAGTAAGATGAAAGAACGGTCACTTGTCTGTGTTGTGCAGTGCTATCAATATTATGCAGAAATGCAAAAGCTGGGGAACCTGTCAGTGGAAATTTCCATTTCCTTTATGCTTCACAGCTCAGAGAGAGCCTATTCTGCAAGGAGACTAGCAAGTGGCATGGGAGAGTGGACAGTATACTACAGCAGAGATTCCTGCTTCACTGATGAGCTGCTGCTTTGAAATGTTTGTTTTCAGAGCTAACTAATAACTGAATGTTTGCTATAATATTGTGTTTGACTAACTTATCTTTATTATTATTATTTTCATGATTTGAATCTCATGTGATCTCTAGGAAAAACTTAAGAACTTTCATCCAAACTATGTGCCCTCTAGAAATAGGGATGGGGTAGGAAAGTTAACAGAAGTGTTTGTAGTAACTTTGTAGTGAATTTGTGTGTGGTTTGCCAGGCTTTCTGACAATTACTGTCCCTGCAGAGTAGATCCACCATGATGCTGTGGTACCTCTTTCCAGGGCTGACAACTGAGATGCCTTGGGGAGGGTGAGAAGTGATGGCAAATACCTGAGAATACTGGAATTTGACAGTGTTAACAGTTTGTATGATGGGAGACATCAGAGTCAATATAGATGTAAATCATTGTATAATCAGCCAATAGAATGGACTTTTTATGTCTGTGTAAGAAAATAATCTTCCAGTAGATTTCAAACATTGATTTAAAAAAAAAAAAACCAAAATATTTTTAAACATCCACTGGAGCACTGGTAGTGTATTTTGTGTGCATGCAGTGCTGAATGCAGGTTTTCCAGCCTAGAGCAGCCTCAAAGATGAAGCACAGAACTAAGCACAGCAATTAGGGTTCTGCTGGGCTTATTATCCTGGGCTCAGTCCCAGGGAAGCACTGCTACAGGGAGGAAACTTTGAGGACTCAGGTGTGTCTTTTAGAACACATAGATCAGTGTTTATATCTTGTTCTGCCTGAAAACTTATTTCATCTTTGCAGGGTTGGTATTTTATTTTGTTTTCTTTTCTTTTTTTCCTCAGTTGTTGCAGGGATGAAACCTTTGTGTGTGAGCAACTGACACTTGAAGTAACTGGCAGCAAATTTGATGTAGTGCCACAATGGCCAACTGTCTTATGCCAGCCTTGGCTCTAAAGAGTGTAATTACAACGCTGTAGTTAAAAGCCTTCGCAGGACGATCTTGTTATGTTTTTTTGTTGTGGTTTTTTTTTCCCCTTCTGTTTTGATAGAACATCCTAGTTTTCTTTGGCTTGCTTAGCTGTTGAATGAGAAATTAAGTAAGTTTTAAATCCAAGAAATATTACATGGTTTGGTAGTTACTGCTAGTAAGGTGTATTGCTTTCTGACAATAACTGCTGGCCCTGTTTATGTGCAGGACTTCTCATTGGAAAAATATGCAGGAAAAGCAGTGAGAAACAGCTAAAAAAGAATCAAGAGGGAAATATACAAGAACACAAAATGAAATGGGGGTTGTAGAAGCATTCACTCATTCAAGAATGTTTTGTCATTTACAGCAGAGTAACTTTGTCTAACAGAGCTTGTATTCCAACTCAAAAGTAGTTAAATATAAGAATCAAGTCATATGAATATTGGTTGTGAGGCCACTTCTTCCATTTCTTCAAACTTGTGGCTTGTCCCTGACCTTTTGGAGAGCTAAGGTATTTGGAAGTCACTTGTGTTAATTCAGGGGGTTTTACACACTTTGCTGCTGGTGAGACAAGGGGGAGCACGAAATTACAAAATGGAATATATAAACCTTTAGAATAAGTTTTAAGTAATGTTAAGTTTGATGGCTTTGTAACAGTAGCAATGGAAAATTACTGAGGTGCATGATACACAGAAAAAAAAAAGTAGACTACAGCTAGAGAACATACTGAGAATTCTTGTACAAGATAAATCGTTATAGTTGACATAGTTTTAAGAAAAACAGTCTAGAAGAACAGGACACAGGGATAGGGAGTACCTGGGAATGGCAGGTGTCCAGGATGGGCTACAGTTAAACTAACTGATAAGTAGGAGGACAGGAGGATTATTATGTCTCTGGTGCTAATGAACCAGTTAAGCTGGTATAAGCATCTACTGCGCGTGCTCCACAGTAGTGGTGGCCAGAAGTGATGAAGATTGCTGGAAGAAGTAAACGACCCTCAGAGACCACCACCACAATTCTGTACGCATGCGGGGAACTTTCTGGAAAATGATGTAATCCATATGTAGCCTCATGAATATGTATGTATGGCCAGGGACTATATGAGGACAGCTTGTGTAGCAATACGGAGACACACGTTAGGAGGAGCTTTCCCCCGTTATTAAACAACAGATTAGTAAAATATGTCAGGAAATGAATTTATATTGCTACCAAGGTTTACCACTGGCTCTATTAAGAATTCGAACCAAACCTCGGTTGAAAGAAGAGGTTAGCCCATTTGAAATTTTGTATGGAAGAGCATATCAGTCCCAGTTTAAAGGGAAGAGGGAGAAGGCTATCTCTGACAGTTTCTGATCAATCTGGGAAAACTATTGGAGGAGATAAATAAGAGAATAGTAGGGACAAGAGCAAGAGGTTTGGATTATCTGATTCACTCTTTCAGATCTGGAGACTGGGTTTATGTTAAGAATTTTTCAGGAGATCCTCTTCAGGAGAAGTGGAGCAGACCGTACCAGATATTACTGACCACCTTTACAGCAGTGAAGATTAAGGAACAACCTGCTTGGATACATTATTCAAGAATAAAGAAAGTACCAGAGCCAGAGAAGACATGGCGGATCGAACCTTCAGGACCCTCATGTATGAAATTGAGTCGGTCATAATTTGGACTCATGATAACTGGCGCACAAGCTTGGGACCAGAACTTTTACCTGAAATTAGTGCAGAATGTTACTAAGGTTTTAATCATAGTGACTGTTGGGTGTGTGCACAGTTGCCTAAATCAGGAGAAAATCCAGACCTTCCATTAACTGGAGCTCCAATTCCTAACACTATCTCATGGACAAATTTGTGGGTGAACACTAGCAGTCTACGTCCGAGGGAAAGGTTAAAATTTGGGATAGTTAATCCTAATCCCGGAAATAAGTATTACACCTGTGCACAAAGATGTATTACACCAGGAACCAGGGTAGGAGATCATGCTTGTTTAAATGCCACATATGTAGGTCACCATTCAAATTGCAATCATACTGTATTGTAGTCCAGTGGTGGCCCATTCCTAAAGGGAAAGGATGGTATTGGTTATGTGGAGAAAATGTTTATAAGACTCTACCCCCCAACTGGAAGGGGGCATGCACCTTAGGTGCTGTAATACCCAATTTTACTATTATCAACAGGTATTCTTCCGGGACTTGGATTAGAAGTTTTGCTAAACTGATTAAGCAAGGGTTTAACTCTATTATGGAACGGCACAGCACATTTCATGGTTTTGTAAGAGGGCTAATTCCATCTTTGGGAGTAAGTGAATTAGAGAAGGCAATTGTAAATATCTCAGCAACCATAGAGGAAATGGAAAGTAAAAACATTGATATAATCCAGGCAGAACAACAAGAGATACCTAGCCTATCTAAGGTGATATGACAAAACTGAATGGCTCTAGACACGTTATTGGCAGCGCAAAGAGGGGTTTGTTCCATAATCAATGAAAGTTGTTGTTCCTATGCAGACTAAAGTGGCAGATTTGAAACAGATCCTGAGGAAATTTGGAAACAAACTAAGATATTTCATGAAATGGCCATGGATGGCACCTCCTGGGGTTTTGAAGAAATATGGAAAAAGTTAACTTCATGGTTACCCAATCTCTCCTGGTTGAGGCAACTGGTTGCAGGAATATTGATGTTAACTATTTTAATATTAATTACTTGTGGTATGATACAATGTTCCCTCTGGTGTTGTAAATGGTCTATGATAAATTATGAAGATTGGAAGAGAAACAAAATCAAGCATCAAGTAGAAATGGGAAATTATTTCAAAAATACTTTAGACAGCAATGGTAGTATATAAAGTGTTGCAAAGGAATTTGCAAAAGGATGGGAAAAGGGGGGATTTGAGACAAGGGGGAGCACAAAATTACAAAAGGGAATATATAAACCTGATTAGAATCAGTTTTAAGTAATGTTAAGTTTGATGGCTTTGTAACAGTAGCAATGGAAAATTACTGAGGTGCATGATACACAGAAAAAAAAGTAGACTACAGCTAGAGAACATACTGAGAATTCTTGTACAAGATAAATCGTTATAGTTGACATAGTTTTAAGAAAAACAATCTAGAAGAACAGGACACAGGGATAAGGAGTACCTGGGAATGGCAGGTGTCCAGGATGGGCTACAGTTAAACTAACTGATAAGTAGGAGGACAGGAGGATTATTATGTCTCTGGTGCTAATGAACCAGTTAAGCTGGTATAAGCATCTACTGCGCGTGCTCCACAGTAGTGGTGGCCAGAAGTGATGAAGATTGCTGGAAGAAGTAAACGACCCTCAGAGACCACCACCACAATTCTGTACGCATGCGGGGAACTTTCTGGAAAATGATGTAATCCATATGTAGCCTCATGAATATGTATGTATGGCCAGGGACTATATAAGGACAGCTTGTGTAGCAATACAGGGCACATGTTAGGAGGAGCTATCCCCGTGTCTCCCGGCGCCTCAATAAAGAATACCTGCTTGTCATCTTGAAAACTTTGTTGGCAAGCTTGTTCCTGGAGTTTTCTCCGAATCACTGGAAATAGTGATATGCGGATAGACTCCACAACTTGTTAAAGTTGTTAAGTAGGTATGCTTTTTATTCAGCACTGAGGTGCATGGGGGATAGCTCCTCCAAAAGCATGCACACCTTAGCATCATTTCGCCTTTATTTATCCCCTATAGTTATACATATGCATGATGTTGCAGAACACGCCTGTACACATTCATGTTCTATCCCCGCTTTGCATTATAATGAGCTAAGGAGTCCTTTACGCTTGCGCAGTGCCTCCTAGTGGTCGTGGGCGAGGGTCTCAAGATGAAGTAAACGAGTCTTCCTTGAGCCTGAACCTCTATTTTCTCTAGTCTTTACGCATGCTCCCTGGAGGCTTGGTCATTGTCCAAAGCCAGAGCCAGTTTCAGCTGGCCTAGGCGTCCAAAGGATGAGTATCAAGTCATGGTCTCTACCTCTTAAGAATAGCCTCATCCTTATATCTTGTTCTAGCATATATGGTGAGTACAATAAGCATGAACGAGTAGTAACATTATTAAGCATTATTAAGTTGATCTACCGCCTTGTACATTGCAAGTACGATATGCATGAGCAAGCAGTGACACTTAAGCATGCCGCTACAGTTAAGCAAGCAGCTTGACCTACCCCCCCGTACATTGGTTAACCCTTTGCATCAATAGAACTGATTTCAGCAAGTGCCAGACACTTGGGGACAGGATCGAAGTGCCTGAACAGGAGCACCTGCAGAGAGACCTTTGGGGGCTGCTGCCTGCACCATGGGACCCACGGGGTCCTTCAGGCTTGCATAGGGTCCAGGCGCTAGAGTCCTACACTGTGAGATGGGCACTCAGATGTCTCTGCACAAAGCTCCTGTATCTGTGTAAGCCTAAATAAATGAGAAAAAGAGATGGGAATCAGTGCTCATACAGTTAATTTGACTCTTTCTACATAGAACTTACTTTTGCTTGAGAGACCATGTTTCCATTTTTAATTGTGGTTCAAAATACTCATACAATGTTTAATAATATGATTACAGAGTAAAATTATGGGAGTTTGACCAGAGGTGCTTGGTTGTAGAGGACTGACTGGTATGTTTGTAAACTTCAAATTAATAGCTTCATATAGAAATAAGGGGAAAGGTTCCCAAACCTTGCAAATAAAGTATAGGTTGGATGGAAAATGAAGAGCATTGTAAAAAAAAAAAAAAAAAGAAAAAAAAAAGAAAAATCATTTTCCTGGGTTCAGCAGTTATTTTTCTCCTTAGTTGCTGGAGCTGGTGCAGTGCTGTATTTTTGACTTTCAGCCTGGGAACAACGCTGATAACACACCAATGTTTTTGGTTGTTGCTAAGTAATGTTTACTCCGATCAAGGACTTTTCAGTCTCATGCTCTGCCAGTGAGGAGAGGCACAAGAAGCCCAGAGGAAGCAGAGACCAGACACGTGAACCAAAGTAGCCAAGGGGGTTGATTCGGAGAAATCTCCAGGAACTCGTCAACAAAGTTTAAGTTGACACGCAGGTATTCTTTATTGTGGCACCGGGAGACACAGGGGATAGCTCCCCCTAGTGTGTCTTATCCGAGCATCAACCAGGTTGTGATTATATTGTCCTTAAACATACATATTCATTAGATTATGTACTTTACATCATACTTCTAGAGAATCCCTCCCGCATGCACGCTAAAATGTGGTAGTGGGCTTTGGACCGCTGGTAGTTATTTCTTCATCACTTCATTTTAGGATCGTTGTCGTATGTTTTAGGATCATTGTCAACCAGTTCTGTAAAAGCTTATCTGTCATTTCCTTTTCTCTGTAGTTGCTAACAAACCTTAAAGTCCTTGATGTTGCTTATTTAGAACCCCATTCTTCAATCAACCCCATTCTTCAGGGTATTCCATACCACAGCACATCATGCCCAGTAAAAAAACTGGGGGAGTTACCCGGAAGGTGCAGATCGCTGCTTAGGTCAGGCTGGGTATTGGTTGGCGGGTGGTTAGCAATTGTATTCTCTCCCCTTGTTATTTCCCTTATTTTTATTATTATTGGTGGTGGTAGTAGTGGTTTCGTTTTATACCTTAGTTACTGGGCTGTTCTCATCTCAGCCCATGGGATTTACATTCTATTGATTCTCTTCCCTGTCCCTCGGGGGTGGGGGGGGGGAAGAAGGCGGGAGTGAGTGAGGGGCTATGTGGTTCTGAGTTACTGGCTGGGCTTAAACCACAATAGTCATTAACCACACTTCCCCCTCCCTTTACCTTCCAACTGCAAAATTAACCTCTGAAACCCGAAGTCATGAAAGGAAATGTTACTTTTGTAGAAAATAACCTGGACAGCAGCAGGCCACTAACCTTTTCCACCTTCTGTGACAAAGTCAAGTTTTTGAAATGTGAAGGTTTCTTTTCCAGCTTAGATAAATTTAGCTACTTTAAACTCCCTATAAATGTAAACTCTTGGATCTCAGAAAGCACATGACCAAAGCAACTACTTGTTTGTCATATTTTTGTTAATACAAATTACAATTGCAATATGGCGATGTTTCCCTTTTAAATAGTCATTTGTGCAGTTTCTAACTTCACCACAAAATACAGGATAAAAAGGCAGAGCATGGCTTTTGATTGAATGTCAGAAATCTGCAGTTGTCATGGAGATAAAGGCACATGGATATTACTGATGCCTCTTGAGCAACAGAGCTAACTCCTGGTAATGTACTGATCTAGAGGATTAAACAAGCTTTCAAAGCTGATGTGCCTGGCAGCTTTCAGGAGTGACTTTATGGGAGTTTTCAGGTCTGTTAACAGACCTCTCATTTATAGCACCAATTCAGTTGTTTGGGGTTTTTGTTGTTTGTTGGTTATTTGGGGGGGGATGTTGTTGGGGTTTTCTGTTTTTTGCTTTTTTTGTTTGTTGGTTGTTTTTTTTATAGTTCCTAATTTATGAGCCATATCAGACCCTTAAAACAAAAGACTGTAGGATGCTGTCCACTTTGCTAGTGTTTCCCACCTTTACAGCAGAATCAGTAGAAGAGCCTTGCCCTTTTTTAGTATAAAATGCTGTCTTGGCATAAACTTATCTTCATCCACAAGCTGTTTCCTCTGCTTTATACTCCTTCTGAGTAGAACAGACAGCTGGTGATGGCAGTAGTAAATAACTGTCCTGGATACTCTGTTTTGGACTAATGGGACTGTTTTGAGAATGAAGACTCTATGCTGAGAATGAAGACCCTAGGCCCACTGTAGGAGAGGATCTGCTTCGAGACCACCTTAAGAACCTGAATGTGCACAAGTCCATGGGACCTGATGAAATCCATCTGCGGGTCCTGAAGGAGCTGGCAAACAAAGTTCCTAAGCCACTGTCCATCATATTTGAAAAATCATGGCAGTCAGGCGAAGTTCCCGAAGACTGGAAAAAGGAAAATATAACCCCCATTTTCAAGAAGGGGAAAATGGATGACCTGGGGAACTACAGACCAGTCAGTCTCACCTCTGTGCCTGGCAAAATCTTGGAGCAGATTCTCCTGGAAGGCATGCTAAGGCACATGAAAAACAACAAGGTGCTTGGTGACAGCCAGCATAGCTTCACTAAGGGGAAATCCGGCCTGACCAATTTGGTGGACTTCTATGATGGGGCTATGGAACTGATGGACAGGGAAAAGGGTCAAACTCACATCCTTTCCAGGTTTGGACAGGAACATGAGCCAATTTTCGATTTCCAGATGTGATTTATTTTGCTATTTTGCCATTATCATCAATTCTCAAACAAAAATTAGAATTATTTACTTTGCCACAAAATCCCCCTTCCATGGCTAGCAGGCAGTCAAGAACCATGCGATGTCAAAATATTGCCATCTGCATTTGAAATATTTGAAATATTGCCATCTGCATTGAAGAGGGGGAGGAAAGCAGAGGGACTAAACTTTATCCCTTATAGGAAGTCCCCATGCCTGGGATTCAGGGAGGGGTTGGATTTGTGAATGCTCCCCTTACGAGCGTAGAAGTAAGGGGATTTAAGAAGGAAATGAGGAAGCTATTAGAAGATCCAGTGGAACTATCAGAACAGTTTGATCAGTTTCTGGCACCAAACATTTACACCTGGGAAGAGATGCAGTCAGTTATAGGAATCCTCTTTCCTGAGGAGAGGCAGATGATTAGAGCTTCAGGAATGAGAATACGGAAACGTGAAAATCAGGGAGGGGTAGTGGCAGATCAAAAGCTCCCAGCTACCCGACCCCAGTGGAATCAAAACACTGAAGCAGGAAGGGGGAGTATGGGTGATTATAGGTCACTGATAGTTGGGTGAATCAGAGAGGCAGCCCCAAGGGGACAGAATATAAGTAAGGCCTTTAATAATCAGCAAGGTAAAGAAGAAACCCCAACCAAGCGGTTGGAGAGGCTGAGACACAGCATTCAACAATATTCAGGAATAGATCCTGCAAGTGTGGCAGGACAGGAGTTATTAAAGGTTAATTTTGTGACTCACTCATGGCCAGATATAAGAAAGAAACTAGAAAAGTTGGAAGACTGGCATGCTAGGAGTTTGAATGAACTCTTGAGGGAAGCTCAGAAGGTGTATGTTAGAAGGGATGAGGAAAAAGCTAGAACAAAAGCTAAGATTATGGTGGCCATGCAGGAGACTGTAAGAAATCAGCCAAGAATCTCCCCAAAACCTCATCTGGGACCAAAAACCCCACTTTATAAAAGAGAAGGTCCTAGAGGAAACCCACAAAATCCAGGGAATTGCTATTATTGTGGAAGAAAAGGATATTTCAAAAGGGAATGCCCACAGCGGGCTAGGGATATGTTGGTGTTCAGAGAAACCCAGCAGAATGAGCAAGAGGACTAGGGGTGTCAGGGGTTCTACCTCCTGGGGGAAGAAATAAAAGAAGAGCCCTTCATAAATTTAAAATTATCCAGTGGTACCAAATCCATATACCCTACTGAGTAAAATTCCTCACAATCACGAGTGGTTTAGTGTCATAGATCTTAAAGATGCATTTTGAGCTTGCCCGCTGGCAGAAGAAAGTAGAGACTTATTTGCCTCTGAGAGGGAGGATCTGAAGACAGGTCGAAAACAGCAGTTAAGGTGGACAAAATTACCCCAAGGATTTACAGAATCCCCAAATCTATTTGGACAAGCTTTGGAAGAAATTATGTTACACTTCCAGGCACCTTATGGAACCCAAATATTACAATATGTGGATGACCTGTTAGTATCTGGAGTAGAAGAAAAGGAGGTCAGGGAAACCTCAGATGCTTTATGAAATTTTTTGGGAAAACAAGGCTTGCGCGTTTCAAAAATAAAGATACAGTTTGTAGAAAAGGAGGTCAAATTTGACCAATTTGGTGACCATCTATGATAGGGCTATGGAACTGATGGACAGGGTTAGAGCAGCTGACGTCATCTACCTGGACTTGACCAAAGCATTTGACATTGTCCCACATGACATCTTTGTCTCTAAATTGGAGAGACATCAATTTGATGGATAGACCACTCGGTGGATAAAGAACTGGCTGGATGGCCGCACGCAAAGAGTTGGGGTCAATGGCTCAATGTCCAGCTGGAGACCAGTAACGAGTGGAGTTTCTCAGGGATTGGTGTTGGGACCAGTCTCGTTCAACATCTTTGCCAGTGACATGGACAGTGGGATTGAGTGCACCCTCAGCAAGTTTGCCGATGACACCAGGCTGTGTGGTTCGGTTGATACGCTGGAGGGAAGGGATGCCATCCAGAGGGACCTCGACACACTTGTGAGGTGGGCTGATGCCAACCTTATGAAGTTTAACCATGCCAAGTGCAAGGTCCTACACCTGAGTCGGAGCAACAGCAGGCACAGCTACAGGTTTGGCAGGGAAGAGATCCAGAGCAGCCCTGTGGAGGACTTGGGGGTGTTGGTTGATGAGAAAATGAACATGAGCCAGCAGTGTGTTCTTGAAGCCCAGAAAGTCCGGGGCTGCATCAAAAGGAGCATGACCAGAAGGTCGAAGGAGGTGATCTTGCCCCTCTACTCTGCTCTCGTGAGACCTCACTTGGAGTACTGTGTACAGTTCTGGTGTCCTCAACGTAAAAAGGACATGGAACTGTTGGAACAAGTCCAGAGGAGGGCCACGAGGATGATCGGGGACTGGAACACCTCCCGTATGAAGATAGGCTGAGAAAGGTGGGGCTGTTCAGCCTGGAGAAGAGAAGGCTGCATGGAGACCTCAAAGCAGCCTTCCAGGATCTGAAGGGGGCCTATAGGGATGCTGGGGAGGGACTCTTCATTAGAGACTGTAGTGATAGGTCAAGGGGTAACGGGTTAAAACTTAAACAAGGGAAGTTTAGATTGGATATAAGGAGGAAATTCTTTCCTGTTAGGGTGGTGAGGCACTGGAATAGGTTGCCCAGGGAGGTTGTGAATGCTCCATCCCTGGCAGTGTTCAAGACCAGGTTGGACGAGGCCTTGGGTGATACGGTTTAGTGTGAGGTGTCCCTGCCCATGGCAGCGGGTTTGGAACTTGATGATCTTAAGGTCCTTTCCAACACTAGCTATTCTATGATTCTATGTTAGTGAGTGAATAGAAAGACTCACAAATAACTAGCAAGTGATCAGAAGTCAAGTCTTTCATTTAAAATCTTTTTGGAAAGGAGAAAGGGAGCAGCAGCAGTCTAGAGTGGATTTGCTTCAGCTCATAGATTTTATTCTGTTATGGATGGTAGCTTTTTACAGTATTTTATGGCACAGCATAATGTCTCATGAGGTGGTTATAATTTCAGCAGAAATTCTTCTGTGTGATGTGGTTTTTACTTTGTCTATAAATATAATTGAACTTCGGCTACATTGTGGCCAGATTTGAAATGGCTCATCTTTTTTCAATTAGTCTATTCTTTTTATTGTCACAATTATTAATTTTCTCTTATGTAGAAAAAAAGCTACATTATTTTAGGGAGTGTCATTTACTTCTTGAATTCTTACTGTTGTTCACTCTTTTTTGTTTTTCTCTTACTTTGTTCAAAACCACTGTATTTTTTTCTTATCTTTCTGCTCTTAGTAGAAAGTACCAAATTTCAGGTTAAAAACCTCCACTGATATTTTGTCTCTGTTCTTACCATTATATATCTGTATGACTGTGTTATTGATAAGTGTTGTAAGCTCTGTGGATATGAAAGTTTGTGTTAGTTGTAGCTTTTTAAGAAGTGAGCCTTATTGTATGAATGTGAATCATTAATTGCATTAAAAAGGTTTGATCTAAACAGGGAAAATGGAATTGCAGTTCTTCAGTTTTGAATTGTTGGCTTCTTTGCAAGGACAAACTTAATTTTCTTTGTAAAGATTACAACAAAATAAAATTCCAGGTGATTATGACAAAGTTTCTAATGTACTTGCATCTTTGGTTTCCTGGAATAATCATGACAAAGGCACCAGCAGTCTAATTTCAGCAGTATTTCCTATTTGGTGGTATCTCAAACTTCTTTCAAGAAGACTTTGAGTCGATTCATAGCATGGGGATAGGTGATAATGTCTATCATGTTGTTGGTAGGTCATGCTGTCTTGCTTCTACTGTTCTCTGGCAAGGTGGTCAAGCTGATGGATTTAGAAAGTCAGAGCTCAGCAGAATTAATTAATAAGCACCTCTGACCCCATAAATCATAGAGCTGTCGTGGTTTAAGCCCATCCGGTAACTCAGAACCACACAGCCACTTTCTCACTACTCCCTTCTCCCCCCTCTCCTGGCAGGATGGGAAGGAGAATTGAAAGAATGTAAACCTCATGGCTTGAGATAACAGTCCAGTAACTAAAGTATAATGTAAAACTACTATTACTACTACTACTAATAACGGTAAAGGTAATAACAAGGAGAGAGAATATAAAACTAAAAAGGGAAGTGGGAACCCCCCCTCAATAAATGCATGTGATGCACAATGCAATTGCTCACCACATGTTGACTAATACCTTGCCTGACCCAAGTGGCTGTCTGGGCCTTCTGGGTGACTACCCATATTTTATATTCTGTGCATGATGTGCTGTGGTATGGAATACCCCTTTGGCTACTTTGGGTCACATGTCTTATCTCTGCTTCCTCTCAGCTTCTTGTGCCCCTCCTCATTGGCAGAGCATAAGAGACTAAAAGTCCTTGATTAGGGTAAGCATTACTTAGCAAGAACTAAAGAATCTGTGTGTTGTTAGCATTGTTCTAAGGCTAAAGCCAAAACACAGCACTGCACCAGCTACTAAGAAGGAGAAAAATAAAAATAAACCCAGGACAGAGTATTGTGTGTCAACTACTTAGTCTTTAAGTATGGTACTAAGGAAGTTCAGAATGCGTGTCTGAAAAACCAGTCTGGATTATAAGAAGTGAAAAGGTGGAATAGTAAGCAAATTTTTGTTCTACTGGTTAGCTCCTTTACAATTAAAACTTACTTAATTTTGAATATGACTTGTCTTAACTCTGCAGCTGTTAATTTTGCTATACTGTTAATTTTGTTATGATTTTCTGTGTTGAACTTTGAAAACAACTAGTTTTTTTTATTTGAACACTGGAGTCTTTGTGTACACAGCTTAATTTTATTAATTTTCAAAGCAGTTTAGGTTCTTTGATTCACACTGTGAGAAACTGCCTCCTCCTGTTAAATAACTTCTGTGGTTCTTCTCTGTACCCTGTTCAATTTTTCAACATATTTTTAAACATGTAGATACTGGAACAGGACATGGCATTGAAGTTTCTCTTGCCACAGGTAAGATTACAACCTTATGTCTGTCGTGTCCATATGTCCAAAGGAATGTATAAGTGCTTTTTCTTCCTTTTTTTTTGGTCATGGCATCACATCTTGAGATGCTTACCTACTGTAATTACTAAGTTATGATTTTTTTCTTCTACAATGTTGTCTTCATTCTGTAGGCCTTTCCTGTAGGTTACAGATGTACTCTGGTATTACAATATATTACTTGACCTTGGGTTGAACTACTTTGGTTTAGTTATTCAAGAGCGCAGCTGCCCTCACTATTTAGTTTCAGCATTCTTTGTGATATACATATGTTTAGAGACTTGATGATAATGTTGAATACTATTGAGTCTGGTGGCTGTTGTCATACATAGTGAGACTTCCCCTTTAGTGAGGAAAGGTTTGCACAGATGAGAACCACAGCTCTTGTTGGCAAACCCAGAGGCACAGTTAGAGCTGTTAAACTCAGAGTTGGAAAGGATAGTTGGAGAAATTGTAAAATGCCATTTATTTTCTGATGTCTCTATTCCTTAACTTTATCTCTGCAAAACAAGAAGTTATATAGTTAAAACTGCTATAGCTATTTAATAAAATTCCTTTTTTTTTTTTTTAATGCTGTAAGTACCAGATAATATCTATCTTGGTAACCTTGAACAGAGAGAAAAAAGATTTCTCATATTATACACTGGCAGGTGGAAAGATGATAGGAGTTTGAGACCCACCATTTGCTTTTGTTTCCTTACTATTTGGTAAGACAGTTTGGGTATTATTGGCATCATGAAATCTGAACATGTCTGTGGAAATAGCAATGAGCAATGGAAGCCTCTCAGATTTCTTGAAAAGGCCCCCCTTTTAGATGAGGATTAGGCCACAGTGATACATACAGTTCATTGCCAGGTGCACTTAATTTTGATAAACTAGCTGTCAGTACCCTCAAAATAGATCGCTTTTCCTCTGAATAATGCAGCGCCAGAAACTCAGTTTTTACAATTACTTTCTAAAGCATTGTCGTGGTTTAAACCCAGTCAGGTAATTCGTTCGCTCACTTCCCCCCCCTTTCTTGCCCTCCCCCCTGCTCTCGGAAGGACGGAGAGGAGAATCAAAAGAATGCAACTCCCACGGGTTGAGATAAGAACAGTTTAGTAACTAAGGTATAACACAAATCACTACTGCTACCACCAATGATAATAATGATAAAGGAAATAACAAGGGAAGAGAATACAACACCTCAGCACCAGCCGACCAATAACTCGCCCCCCAAGCCCGACCAAGCTCTGACCGATACCTCCTCCAACCCTGCCGTCTCCCAGCCCTTCCGGCTAACTCCCAGTTACATCCTGGGCATGACGTGCTGTGGTATGGAATAGCTCTTTGGTCAGTTTGGGTCAGGTGTCCTGTCTCTGCTTCCTCCCGGCTTCCCCTCCTCCCTGGCAGAGCATGAGGCTCACAAAGTCCTTGGCCAAACCAAAACATCTCTATCAGCTCTGTTCCCGAGCTGAAAGTCAAAACACTGCACTGCACCAGCTACCAAGGAGGAGAAACATGACTGCTACTGCTGAACCCAGGACATTATCCACCCCTTATTCCATACCATTCACGTCATGCTCAGATCCCACATTTTCAATATACCATCACTCTTATCTCGGTGCACTCTTATCTTAGTGCATGGACCAGTCCCTATAAAGCTACTGCGTCCATCTGGTCCATGTCAGGCTCCATCTCTTGTAACAGTCTTCCAGAGCAGGAGAGACTGTGTGCAGTGTTCACACTCGTGAATAACCTGGGCAATAGTGTCCATTGTTAAGTCCACCCCTCGATCATGAGTCCATCTCTGTGTTGCATCTCTGCTCTGATGGCCTGAAGTGCCATGGGCCCACCAGGCTTAAAATAATTCACTGTCCCCTTAAGCAGTTTCTGCAGCTTGTTGCTGGGGACTCCATACATCTGCCTTCCATCTCCGACGCTTCCAAAGCACTGGAGGGGCCCAGTGGACTAGATACTTGCCCATACTGTCACACACACCCTGCCACTCATGACTGTCCAGCCTTGGAGAAAACCTCTTGGTCCCCCTATATTGTCGTCTAACCCCGGACAAGACCCAAACCTGACTCTGCTTAACTTTTGAGATCAGACAAAATGGTTGTGGGTAGAACACAGCCTGTGTGTGTGCCAACATGCTGATCCCCATCACAATCAGCAGGCAGGTCCCAAGGATACCCAAAGGCCATTCAGAGCCTTCAGAACTCTCAGTTGATGCTGCTGTACTTGTCACTGGGGCTGGTGTAGCTGCTGTGCTTGCCGGTTCTCCCACCGCCAGCTTCTCTTTTCCTGAGCCCAGCTCTTCCTCCTCTGCCTTGCTGGGAAATGCTGCGTGGTCTCCTGCATCCTCCTGGGGCTCGGCAGGCGGCTTCCGGGGGATGCTCTCGGCCGTCGCGGGGCTCGGCTCTTCCGCGGGGCTCGGCTCCTCCGCGGGGCTCGGCTCCTCCGCCGCCTTATCCCGCTGCTCGGCAGCCGCTTCCTTCTGCTCCTCGACCTCCCCGACCTCCTCCACCGGCAGCCGTCCCCGCACGGCCTCCGGCCCCGCTCCCGCCGCCGCTTGGCCCCGGGGGCCGCTCTCCCGGGCCGCTTCGGCAGCCGCCGGCTCCCGGGGCCGCTCCCCCTCGGCTCCCCGCAGCCTCACGAAGATGGAGAGTAGGGTGAGGGCCAGGACGGTGAAGAGCAGCCGGACGGCCAGGTACAAGTCCACGGCCACGTCCGTCCCACCCTGCTGCTGGAGCCCGCCCGTATTACAAGCCATTGCCATAAAGCACAGTGAGACGAGAACCTTAGCCCAGGCCCCACACTTGATAAACACTATCACAGCAAATACCGGCTCTACGTAAGTTACAACGGTCTGAAGCTGTGAGATCAAGAACAACTCTGATACCCAATAAATCAGCATTGTGACGAATGACTATTAATCCGGTCAGATCTGCCGTTATCTCAACCCTTCGTGCCCCACGTTGGGCGCCAAAAAGAACTGTCGTGGTTTAAACCCAGTCAGGTAATTCGTTCGCTCACTTCCCCCCCCTTTCTTGCCCTCCCCCCTGCTCTCGGAAGGACGGAGAGGAGAATCAAAAGAATGCAACTCCCACGGGTTGAGATAAGAACAGTTTAGTAACTAAGGTATAACACAAATCACTACTGCTACCACCAATGATAATAATGATAAAGGAAATAACAAGGGAAGAGAATACAACACCTCAGCACCAGCCGACCAATAACTCGCCCCCCAAGCCCGACCAAGCTCTGACCGATACCTCCTCCAACCCTGCCGTCTCCCAGCCCTTCCGGCTAACTCCCAGTTACATCCTGGGCATGACGTGCTGTGGTATGGAATAGCTCTTTGGTCAGTTTGGGTCAGGTGTCCTGTCTCTGCTTCCTCCCGGCTTCCCCTCCTCCCTGGCAGAGCATGAGGCTCACAAAGTCCTTGGCCAAACCAAAACATCTCTATCAGCTCTGTTCCCGAGCCGAAAGTCAAAACACTGCACTGCACCAGCTACCAAGGAGGAGAAACATGACTGCTACTGCTGAACCCAGGACAAGCATTATACAGTCATGGCACAAAAATCAGATGTTTTGGGGGTGGCTAGATGACAGTGGTCTTTCAAAGTTTTTGTGCTGTGTAGCTGGAACATAATCATAGGATTCATACCCAGGGAATAAGTTTAAGTTTGTATCTTCAATTTTCTGAGCCTCACTTCTTACAGAGCTTTACAAGATGCACTTTGAGGAAAAATAAAATAAAACAGGAAAATAAATCCTGCTTGTAGTAAGTGGAGGAGCAGGAACAGGAAGTGAGCCTGGCTTGCATGTGAAAGAAGAGAATCAAGTAGACTAAATTTATCCTTGAATTCTAAGTAGAGTTGTGATGGGATTTTGTTTTTAATGGTGGGAGTTGGCATGTTCAGTGTGGTTTTGTTGTGGGTTTTTTTTTTTCTTCTTTAACTCAAAACTTTAAGTTGCACCACTGACACTCAGAATTTTTGTTTATATTCCAGTGATATGTTAATGACCCTGCTTTATGTAAGCTACAGCAGCGCAATCATCTGAACACTGACATGTGCAGCATATGTATAGCTGAATTGGATGTTGCCTGTCATTTTTCTGTCCTTGGAGCAAAGCAAAGATTTTCCCTGAGCATAGGTGCCATGGGGTGTTGCTGTGCTTATGTTCTAACATATCTGCTTGAAACATTAATCTTAGGCAATAAATATGTAAAAAATTTGTGTATTTTCACAATCCGAGCATCTGTTATTCATAGAAATGGTGTATGACATGCAGTCTTCTACAATGAATGCCTCAAAGACCCGGTAGAAAAATTCCTGATGGTTATCTGGGCAGTGCATGTAGCACTATTGTGATGTGAATGAGAACAAAGGGTTCCTGGAGTGCTGAAGTTTGATATTGAGGTTACTTCAGTGTCAGCTGAGTTAGAACAGCTTTACTCATTTATGCTCACAGTACTTTTCTAACAAACCCAGTAGAAATTGAGGTAACTCATCCACAATCTGCACTGGTGCTTTATGTGTACATGCTATATGACTGCAATTCACAGACTAATGTGCACACATGCTACATTTCCTGTGTAATAATCTTTGCCTTCTTTTGTGTGAGTGATAAACTGCATAGAAAGTGGGAAAATATTCCTATAGTTCTTGTTCTAACTGCCTTCTGTTTCATCACTTCTAATAAAAGCAAGCAAATAATCATTCTTTAGTAATGCTAATAAATTTATTTTTTTAGGATCTGGTCAACACTGGACTCAGCACTTTCTTCTTTTTCATTGCCTCTGTAGTACTTGCTACTTTAAACCATAAAACTGGAGCAGAAATTGCTGCTGTGGTAAGAATTTGAACTTCTTTATATATGACTCATCTATTAAAACTAAGAATAACTTCCTCATGTTCATTGAATACACCCGTTGCCTTTGCCATCACAATTTACTTCTAATTTTACAGTTCTGATTTGAAAAGTACTGACATCCTTTGAGTTGTTTGTCTTAAGGCTTGAGGCAAGAACAAACAGAAAAATGACTTGTAGGGAACACTTTAGCGGTTGAGCTTGCCTTCTTTATAGCTAGCTTAGATGATACTGCTCTATATTGCAAGCCTATGGAAAAGATAGAGCCAAAAGTTCACAAGAAATTGGAGCTCCTTTCACACAATTTGCTGAATTCTTCTTGCTCACTACAGACCTTTTGTGTTCTGTGGAGTGAGTATAGTAGTACTTCAAGATTTTAAATCTAGACCAGTAAGCTCAAGCAAATTAATTTTGTGCTTGAGTTGGCAACATTTTTATTCCCTCTCCCCACCCCCCACCCCCACCCCTTTTCAAACCTGGATGTTGAAAATCCCACCACAGTCCTGCAAAAGTGTATAGGAAAAATTGCAAAAAAAAAAAAAAAAAAAAAAAATTTGCAAATTAGCTCCCTCTCCAGGCTGATGGTCTGGACTGGTCGTCTGTTCTCTTGTCATTCATTCACTGTTATGTTCACCCTGTGGAATGAACTGTTAGATGAAGAGCTGTGTTCTTTGTATATTTGTTGTACATTGTTGAATATTTCTTTTTGTAGACAAAGAGCTTTGTTTTCTGGGATCATTGATCTTGGTCATTTTTGAAGATTTTCTAGTTTGTTGAATAAAAACATAAATTTTTACAGACCATGGTGATTTGTCAGTGAAAATAAGGTAGAAAACTAGGCTTCTGAGGAATTTGTCACAAAACTACTCTTGTTCTTGTTTTCAAAAATTATCTTTGACAATTCTTTCTACTTTTGTAGATATTTGGTTTCTTGGCAATGGCAATGTATGCTGTGAACACATATTTAGCTATTAAAAAGTGGCGAGTGAACAGCAGACAACAAAATAGTGGGCAGACCAGTGATTCCATATGTGCTCGGACAGAGTCCAGAGAAGTGGATCATCACCCTGAGATTCAGCGTCTGGATGCATGAAAGTGACATTCACATGGGACTGCAAAGGGAAAAGACATGCTTAACTCCCTCATGGAATAAAGGGGTTTGTCTTTATTTGAGGAAGAAAAGGAAGATAAGATGGTGGCAAAGAATGCCGAGCCCTGCATATGTTCAGAGGTGTATTGAGTCGGAAGCTGTTGTCATGAAGGCAGTAAATGTTGGTCATTCAAAAGCAAGATCCGTTTAACATGTCCACCTATATATACACATATATAGCTTATATAATATATGTATATGCTCTGAAGTATGTTATTGTTTTGGATTAACTGCACAGTACTTTCCTCTCCCAAGTGCAAGTTCTGAATATACTTGTTCTGCCACTGTTTCTTCACCTATTGGAAAACACTAAGACCAGTGCTGCATTGGTCAGTTAATATAAGAAAAGCACCTAAAGGAAATTTAATAAATGCAAAAAGGAAGTGAGGGGCAAATAGCAATAACTTTAGCCATGTTGTTATGTCCAACAAACTCTCTGTGTCTATCCTCATGCAGCCTCAGCAGTACAGGTCAATTTTTGTCTGCAAGATCTCCTGCAGTTTCACTGTTGGTGCACTTATATAGCTGAAATGGACAACTGTCTCCCATTTTTTGTTTGATGGATGTAGTGTTGAGGTAGTTACTCTATGGGTTACTCTGGAATTGCCATATTCAGTTCATGCTAACTGCACAAATTCATGCATGTTCCCTTGAATGGTCACCATAATGCATCAAGTGCAAGTATGTGGTAAGCAAGAACTAGCAACAAATTATGATGGGCTTATAAAGTGTTCCTAAGGTTGCAATATTGTGATTCATGCAAGATAAATATTGTTCTTTTTGGAAGGTTGGGTGCATCTTCTAAAATTAAAACTTGGTAGTAGGTAAAACTGAATTTTTAAAATTTTTTGGGTTTTTGTTTGGTTGTTGTTTTTTTTTTTATTGTGTGTTTCTGCAATTTTTTCCCCTAATACTTCTTTGGAAAAAATAGTTAATTGGAGGATAATATGGTTGTATTGATTTCTTTAGAAGTAGTTTTACCTAACTGTAGGTTTCTTATTTTAATTGTACTTCCAGTGAAGAGAAGGATATTTTGTCTACTCAAAACTCAAATTCTGCAGTCAGACAAAATCATAACATTATTAGAAAGATGTCCCTTGATATTTTTCTGGGCTTTATTTGATAGGTGTTTTTATCTGTGTAGTGTGTTATTTGGTATATGCATGTGGGCATGTTACAGGAAGAATATATGTGGGAGAGAAGATCTCTAGAGCTGAATTCCTTTCTGGTATAAGCTGCTGAAATCTCTAAGATTAGCAGAACTGTGTCCTGTCTGCCTGAATTTATCTCACATTTGACTTGAACACTTTTTGCATTGTGTTCTTGTGTATCTGTATTCTTAAGTGGATGAATGCAGTTAACTGGAGTCTTAAGAACAAATGGCAGTATGTGGCAGATGGGTCATTTATAAACATGAAAAACAGGTTATACCAAACAGTAGGTCAATAGAAGTGCCTGGGCTTTTTAATACCTGAGGGAACTGGAATAGCAACAGGTGTGAACGTAATGATACAATGTTTGAATCGAATGTTTGAGCAACAGGGAATTATTTTGATGTGTGAAAAAACAGTGACAAAACTGATGTCTTCTCGTTTTCAGTTTACTTATGTCTATAGTGCATTTCACCTTAGTGGCTAAGATAGAGATCAAAATTCAGAAGGAGTTACTAATGAGGTTAAAGAAAGCTTACATTTTCTTAAGGACTAATGGTTTACCAGTTATTATAGGAACATTTTATTTTGCTTCTTGAAAGTTAATGCCAAAGGGAACACCAGTTTAAAAAAAGATGGAACCGTATAAGCCAACCTCAGGTGTTGGGTTTAGAACAGTCATTTTACTGAGATGGTGTCTCACCAAGATACTATGCACTACAGAAAAGTAATTGACAGTTGCATGTTCAGTGTGGTATGAATTAACAAAGTTTATTATTGGCAGTACAGATGTTACAGCCCTGCTGTTTATAAGCACTCTGCCTAATATCAGCAAAGTTTGCAATGAGAGTTCATGGACAATGTCAGTGTTTTACAAGAACCATTCAGAATGTTGTCCTCCACAAGATCCATGCTTTTTAGTGTGGAATCCTCATCTGAAATCAAAAACCAGAAGTCAGGTGATGCATAGCAAAGGCTTTTCATTAGGAGTGTATCCTGTTTGCTGGTTAACAACAAGGATTGAAATGGTGCATACGTAAGAGGATGCCCTGTTTCCTTCCTGTACTCCCTGTGCTGATTCTGGTTTTTTTCAGAGGTGTGGAAAGTCTCATGCATCTATAAGCTTATGAATTTATTGTCTTTCGAATCCTTACACCTTTCCTTACCCAGCAAAAGGATAACTTCACCCAGCTTTTTCTGGAGTGAGATCATGAAAAGCTTTTGTTACCTGTTAGCTGGAATGACAAATTCAGAGTGATAGTTATACTTCTAATACAGTATAATACTTCATTGTGTAATATAATGTACCTGAATGACCCTGAGTGCTTTTACATGTGAAATGTTTCCTTGAGCTGAGAACAGAAGGCCATTATTTATTACTTGCATTATGACCTGAGCTTATCACAGCTTTTGGGGAGAATTCAGAGAATATTAATTAAGAAAAGGCTATCTGATATACTTTGTAAACCAAAAACAGATGTAAATTTGTAATTTCCTTATTTTGGGGACCAAAGATGATTTTAGTGTTGTATGGTATGTACTTTCTATAAATCTAAGTTAAGCATTTATTACTCTACGGAGACATTGTTTACTGTTTGGATTATAGAAAAGGGAAAATTAAATAGCTGTGAGAGACAACTAAATTTGAAGCATTAAGATCATATGATATATACTCAGTTGGTTCCTCCCCCAGACTTGATTTTACGTGGTGTATTGAAGAGGTAATATTTTAAGACTCTTATACAAACTGCAGTCATCATAAAAAAAACTTTGAAGGAAGAAAATAGGGTAGAAAGTTTTGGTTTTGTTTTTGTGTTTTTTTTTCATTTGAAGCTTGCTTAGAAAAGTGACATTAAATTGCTTCTCCCAGCCAGTTAGTCTGTCTTGTAATTCCTGAACAGAGAGAGACAATTTCTTTCAGTCCTTAAGAGTGCTGTTTAGTTCCATAAAGGGACTCAAAACCCACTGTTAATAAAACTAAATTAAAGCTAAACAGTTGAAAC
Organism: Pezoporus flaviventris; assembly: GCF_033815535.1. Classification (NCBI taxonomy): domain Eukaryota; kingdom Metazoa; phylum Chordata; class Aves; order Psittaciformes; family Psittacidae; genus Pezoporus; species Pezoporus flaviventris. The sequence goes on from NW_026892625.1 coordinate 899,780, forward strand.
TTGTAGGAACAGGATGCTCAAAACTGTAATGGTTCTGATATGTCCTCTTCAAACTAAACCCTCAGATATGCAATCTCTGTGTATTTCTGTGCATAGAAACAACTAAATTGTGCAACCTATGCACAGACATCAAATGATTAAACAATAAGATGATTGGAGCAACAGCATAATAATTCTTTTATAGTGTTGTAAGAAAATGTCTTCCTCTTTATGCTGTGTATGATCAGTTTTGTCAGCCTTGGTTCAAATTTATCATATGTTCCTGTAATGATGTGCAAAGTGCCTACAATAGGAATTTCTAAACCCCATAATTAACTGATTTGACAGTTTTAACTGCTTCTTCGTGAAGTTGATTCCTTTGTTTTCTCTCCATTTGTTCCTTTCATTTTGTATATTCATGCCTCATCTACCTTATGTTTTAATATTTCTTTTTTTAAGCCTTCATTGATCTGCATAGTGTCTGCTTCAACAGATGGAAGATAGTACTCTGTCCTTTTGATTATAGAACTCTTTTATGATAGCTTATGATGTTTGGGCTGGATGTGCTGGGAGAAATGTTATTTTTTCTCCTGGGACTTTGGAAGCTAGCTGGCATACTGCACGTGCTTCTGTGAGCTTTTGGGTAGGAGCCTCATGTTTAGAGATTGAGAGGATTAAAGATTGTCTGCTTCTGCCTTTTTTGAAAAAGAAGGTACAGACTTCAGAGATTTGATGCCTATTTTTCTCTCTGTGCTGTTCATCATGGTCTTTGTATTCAGAAGCATGGCATGAGCAATGAGCTGTGCCTTGGAAGCAGCTTCTTATCTTCTGCTTATGTCTCTTACATGTTCACTTAAATAAAATCACTAAGGTGGGATGCTGCTTCATAGTCTCTGGCATGTGTTTCACTGTGCATCTCATGATACAATCTATAATTTTTTAATCCGTTTCATTGTTGATTCTAGAAAGAAGAGGGGAAAGATGGGGAAAGTTTTTCAGTCTTCCTTCACTGTGAATTATTTTGTACCATATGATGTTCACCTCTTCCTAATGAAGCAGACTTACTGCTTCATAAAGTGCTGCGGAACACATCAGGAGATTTGATCTGCCACAAGCTGCATGTGGACTGTTACGAGTGAATTAACCACTAGTTTTCCATTAACTTTAAGGTCCCTAAATAAATTTTATAACTGTCACCCTCGTGCCATTTTGGGAATGTGCAAGTACAGCAAATGCTTATCTAATATGTGATTTTATTAATATAACCCTCCTCCCCCCCCTCTTCCTTAGTCTTTGTTCTGTATTATTTTCTTCTCTCATGACAACTTTGTAAACATTCCTACTTGGTTGTTGGTTTTTTTTTGGTTGGTTGGTTTTTTGGGGAGGTGGAGACCAATCCAACATAAGTAAGAATACTGTTTTGAGGGCATAATAATAAAAAAAAAAAACACCAAAAAAACAAAAAGCAATTCAAGAGTTCAAGTAGTGTAGAAAATAACATACTCTCTCCTACTCAGATGAGATACTAAACAGCTTTGTATGTGAAAATCAGAGCATAAAGAACAGGGTTTATGCTGAAGGCTCTGGAGCCAAATATTTTCAGCAGATATTTCAGGTAAATAAAAAGGCAGGCAAAATCTGATCATAAATTTGATGTGATGAAAAGGTGGGAAGGAGAGAGAAACCCAAATTTGATCATTAGTAATCCAGTGCTTTCATAATGATACAGGAACATTTATAATCCCCAACCACAGAAGGAGAGATTGCTTCTGCGCTTCGTAGAGAAGAGACACTCGCCTTGAATCAGTAGTAAACGTATATGTAGAAGTGTTTCTGTTCTTAACTCTGGAGCAGTGCTGGCTGTGTAATACGGTTGGAGAGATTCTACACCAATGTTGATAATGGTGTATCTTAAAAGCTGAGGTATGTTGACAAATTGGTGTGATTATCAAATAACTTCTGCTCAGCTGAAGTGTGATAGTTGGTTCACAGAGACCTGCAGGAAACAAATGCTGCACCAGAAGGGCTTTATGTGTCTAGAAGAAAGTGCAGTTTCAGCCTAATTTCTGCTCAGCCCCAATGAAATGAGTAGAGGCATCAAACAGCACTTCTGAAAACTGGGTACTTAGATCTTGCTGTTTACAGCATAAAATAATGGATCGTTTAGAGGGCCAGCAAAGGTCAGAATGCCTGTGAAGACAGAAATGTCATGTATGAATTTTAATGGCAACAAACGGAAAAATTTAAAAAAATAGGTACAAAACAGTTCTTTCTGGGGTGCCATGTCACCACAAGACTTGTTTCTCAAGGCCCAGGATAGTATTCCGGGCAGTGGCGTGGTGAACAGCATATGTTTCCAGCCATCTTGGTGGTTGCTTCTACCAGGGTAAGAAAATGTTGGTGGGAGTGTGATATAGTCAATCTGACAGGCCTCCCCGTATTTGTACTTCAGCCATTGTCCTAAGAGTCTTTAACCGCTTGGCTTGCTTAATTGCAGCACGTTTCACATTCATGAATAACATGGGTGATAGCGTCCATTGTTAAGTCCTCCCCTCAGTCATGATCCCATCTGTATGTTGCATCTCTTCCTTGATTGCCTGAGGTGTCATGGGCCCACTGGACCAAAACTAATTTACTCTTATGTTGCCAATCTAAGTCCATTTGAGCCACTTCAATCTTAGCAGCTTTATCCACTTGTTGGTTGTTCTGGTGTTTCTCAGTGGCCCAACTCTTCTGTACATGAGCATCTATGTGGAGTACCTTCACCACCAGGTTCTGCACCAGGGCAGCAATATATTGCCGCTTTGCAGCAGCCCAGTTGGATGGCTTTCACCTCTGCAAACTGACTTGATACACCGTCTCCTGCAGCAGTTTCTGCAACTTGTCGTCCAGGACTCCATACAGCTGCCTTCCATCTCTGATGCTTTCCCACAATACGGCAGGACCCATCAGTAAACAAAGAATATTGCTTTTCACTTTCTGACAGTTTATAATATAGCGGGGCTTCTTCAGCACGCATCACCTCCTCCTATGGTGACATTCCAAAATTTTTGCCCTCTGGCCAGTCCATGATGACTTCTAGAATTCCTGGACGACTGGGATTTCCTGTTCAAGCTCGTTGTGTAATTAATGCAGCCCACTTAGTCCATGTAGCATTGGTTGCATGATGTGTAGAGGACACGCTGAGTTTGAACATCCAGCCAGGGGTGCCAGGAGGAGCTGTGCTGCAGTGCCAGTCACTTCTGAAGCATCTCGAACCCCTTCATAGGCTGCCAGTATCTCTTTCTCAGTGGTAGTATAGCTGTCACATCTTGCCTGGTCTGGACTGGTCCAAGGGCTACTGCAAGAACTGTTTCTTGTTTAATTTCTTCAAAGGCTTGTTGTTGCTCAGGGTCCTATTTGAAATCATAGTTCTTCCAGGCCATGTGATGGAGGGCTTACAATCAGACTGTAATTTGGGATTTGCATTCTCCAGAACCCCAAAACACCTAAGAAAGCTCATGTTTCCTTCTTATTATGTGGTGGAGACATTGCTGTTATCTTGCTGATCACATCTGTGGTGATCTGGTGACATCCATCTTGCCATTTTATTCCCAGAAATAGAATCTCCTGTGCTGGTCCCTTGACCTTACTCCATTTTATTGGAAAACCCAGCCTTCAGAAGGTTTTAGATTATTTTCCTCCCTTTCTCAAAGACTTCTTCCGCTGTATCGCCCCACACAATAATGTCATCAATGTATTGCAAGTTTTCAGGAGCTTGCCCCTGTTCCAGTGCAGTCTGGATCAGCCCATGGCAGATGGTAGGGCTGTTTTTCCATCCCTGGCGCATTTGGTTCCAAGTGTACTGGATGCCTCTCCAAATAAAAGCAAATTGAGGCCCGCACACTGCTGCCAAAGGAATCAAGAAAAATGCATTGGCAATATCACCTGTCCTACCACTTGTCTGCCTTTGACTTCAGTTCATACTGAAGTACTAGCATGTCTGGTACGGCAGCACTCAATGGTGGTGTGACTTCATTCAGGCCACGATAGTCTACTGTAAGTATCCACTCTCGGTTAGACTTTTGCAATGGCCATATGGGTCTATTGAAGGGTGAGTGGGTTCTACTGATTCTTCCTTGGCTCTCCAGTGTACGGATCACCTTACGGATGGGAATATGGATGCTACAATATTACTACCGGTGCACTGTTGTGGTCGCGATTGGCACTTGTTGTTCTTCGACCTTCAGCAGCTCCACAAAAGAAGGATCCTCTGAGAGACCAGGCAAAGTGGACAACTGCTTAATTTGTTGTGTCTCCAAGGCAGCTATACCCAAAACTCACAAAGATCTGTAGTGATTTAAGCCCCATTGGTAACTCAGAACCACACAGCTGCTTGCTCCCTCCCTGACACCCCCACCCCCCCCCCCTTTCCTCTCCCTGCTCCTGAAGGGATGGGGAGGAGAATCGAAAGGATGTGACTCCCAAGAGTTGAGATAAGAACAGCCCAGTAACTAACGTATAACACAAAAACCACTACTGCTACCACCAATGCCAATAATGATAAGGGAAATGACGAGGGAAGAGAATACAACCGCTCACCACCCACTGACCAATACCCAGCCCAACCTGAACAGTGATCCAGGCCTTCCAGGTAACTGCCCACAGTTTATATAATTGGCATGACGTGCTGTGGTATGGAATACCGCTTTGGCTAGTTTGGGTCAGGTGTCCTGTCTCTGCTTTCTCCCGGGTTCCCCTCCTTCCTGGCAGATCATGAGAGTGAGAAAGTCCTTGGTCAGAGTAAACATTACTTAGCAACAACTAAAAACATTGGTGTTATCAGCGTTGTTCCCAGGCTGAAAGTCAAAAACACAGCACTGCACAAGCTACTAAGGAGAAAAATGACTGCTACAGCTGAACCCAGGACAGTATCCACCCCTTATTCCATACCATTCACATCATGCTCAGATCCCACATTTTTCAATATACCATCACTCTTATCTCATATATATATAAGTATAGATACACACACACAAAGAGATAGATATCATTTCTTAGTCCGTGGACCCATCCTCATAAAGCTGCTGAGTTCATCCAGTCCATGATGTGCTCCATCTCTTGTAACAGTCCTTCAGAGCAGGAGAGACCGTGTGTAGCTTTTGGGTCTTGGAAGTACCCTCTCCTGAGATAGTCTATGCCAAGGATACATGAAGACTCTGGACCAGTCACAACAGGGGGCTGACAGTTCTTTGTAGCACCCAATGTGGGGCACAGAAGGTTGAGATAAAGACATATATGACCAGAGTGTGTCTAATCACATTTGTGATAAGCATTTTTTTTTTTGATTAATAGTTACTCATCACAATGCTGATTTATTGGCTCTCAAAGTTGTTGATCTTGATCTCAGCATGTTGTACCTTACATACAGCCGGTATTTGCTGTTTTAGTGTTTATCGGCTGAGAAGCTTGGGCTAAGGTTCTTGTTTCTCTGTACTTTATGGTAATGACTGGTAATACAATACTCATTGATCATGAAACTGGTCTGGCTTGCATTCTCAGCATGGTGATAACCTCTATACTTTGGGAGGTATATAATGGAAGTGTTTAGCAATTACACATCTTTTTTCCCCTCCTCGGGTGGTCAGCCTGGGAAGGAGACATTCCCTTACCTTCCCAGCTCCCCCACCAGACTATTTACAGCATTATTTGAGAGTTCTGAACGTTTTGAATGGCCTTTGGATACCCTTGAGACCTGCCTGCTGATTGTGATGGGGAACATCATGTTGGCGCCCATACAGAGTGTGTTTTACCCGCAACCATTTCATCTGATCTTGAAAGTTAAGCAGAGATGGGTTTGGGTGTTGTCTAGGGTTAGATGATGATATAGGAGGACCAAGAGATTTTTCCTTGGCTGGACAGACATGAGTGGCAGGGTGTGTGGGATAGTATGGGCAAGTATCTAATCCAGTGGGCCCCTCCAGTGCTTTGGAACTTCACCAATGAACAAGTGCAAAATCCAGAAAAAATAGTAAAACACTTAAATGCGGTGTGTTGTCATCCTGGTCATACCAGAGAAGGACCAATCATGCAACGTGCTGGGGCTTGGCCTATTCCTACAGGGCCTTGTTCAACACTATCCAGCACCTTCAAAAGGAGAAAAATGCCTCTGGTGGCAAAGTAACAGACAACTCAGCTACTCAAACTCCAAAAACAGCAGCTATACCAACCCTAGTGACAAGTACAGCAGCTACTCAAACTCCGACCACAACAGACAGTGCAGCTACTCCTTCTCCAAGCACAGCAGCTACACAAGCCCCAGTGACAAATACAGCAGCTATCCAACCTCTGACTACAACAGACAACGCAGCTAATCTAATTCCAAGCACAGCAACTACACCAACACCAGAGACAAGTACAGCAGCTACCCAAACAGCGCAGCTTCTGGTGCTACTCAAGCCCCAAGCACAGTGGCTGCACCAATCCCAACAACAGATACTGCAGCCACTCCAACCACAGTGATAATCACTGAAGCTAAAACAGAGGAGCAATTTGTGCCAGTATCCGTTGCCCCTGTACGAAAGGGGAAAAGCAAAAAAGGCACAGAAAGCAACCTGTACAGAGAAGAAAGATGAACAAACAATGCACTTACTGCACTGGACAGCATCTGATCAGGAGTTATTATTATGTGAATCAGAGGAAGAAGAGGAAGAAGAGGTGACTTCTCGATCCCGTACCTCAACCAAGCTATGGAATATGCGAAAAGATTTTACCCATCAACCAGGGGAGCACATCATCACCTGGTTGCTTCGATGCTGGGACAATGGGACCGACGGTCATGAACTAGAAGGTAAGGAAGCTAAGCATTTGGGATCACTTGCTAGGGAAGGGGGAATTGAAAAATCAATTGCAAAAGAGAAATGGTCCCTCAGGCTTTGGAGGCGGCTCTTGGCAGCTGTGAAAGAAAGGTTTCCATCCAAGGATGATGTTCTGAGTCATTCAGCCAAGTGGACTACGCTAGAGAAAGGCATCCAGTCTCTGAGGGAATCAGCCATTGTAGAGATGATCTATCACAGGCCAGATGCCGAGAAAGGACCCATAGCTCCAGATGAAGTTGAATGTACATGACCCATATGGTGGAAATATATGAGGAGCTTGCTATCATCATATGGCCACTCATTGGCAGCGATAACCTGGGATGACATAGTACCACCAACAGTGGATGAAGTGGTTCATCAACTCCAGGAGTTTGAAGACAATCTCACCCCTTCCATCATCTCAGCTGTGGAAAAACTGCTGTCACAGTAGTTCAAACAACAGAGAGATGATCTATCAGATCTACCCAGCTCCCCACATGTACCAAGCCACAGCTCAGCTACTAACAAAAGGCGCCCTACCGGCCAAGAGAGAAGGTACAGGAGGTACATACCATAGGCCACCCTATGGTTTTACCTGTGGGATCACGGAGAAGACATGACAAAGTGTGATGGAAAACTTACCTCAGATCTAGAGGAGCGGTTGCGTGAATTGAAGAGAAGAACAAAGGTCAAGGTTGACCATCCCATGAAAGCTGCGGCTTCAGTCTCTGGTGAGCAGGTTCCCAGAAGGAGTGGTAGAGCTGATCTTACTACAGCTCCTGTGATAAAGAAAATAAGCCCTTTTTACAAGATGTAAGTGACTGACGTTGTGACAACTATTAGAGGGGCACTACCTCCAGCCCGGTGGAGGTAGGGGACAATCGAATTTACTGGACTGTGTGGATCAGATGGCCTGGCACATCAGTCCCACAGAAGTATAAAGCTCTAGTAGATACCGGTGCACAGTGTACCCTGATGCCATCAAGCTGTCAAGGGGTGGAACCCATTTATATTTCTGAAATGACAGGAGGATCCCAAGAGTTGACTGTGCTGGAGGCTGAGATCAGTTGACTGTGAAGAAATGGCAAAAGCACCCCATTGTGACGGGTCCAGAGGCTCCATGCATTCTTGGCATAGACTACCTCAGGAGAGGGTGCTTCAAAGACCCAAAAGGGTACCAATGGACTTTTGGTATTGCTGTTTTGAAGACAGAAGAAATTGAGCAGCTGTCCACCTTGCCTGGTCTCTCAGAAGATCCTTCTGTTGTGGAGTTGCTGAGGGTCGAAGAACAACAAGTGCCAATCACGACCACAACAGTGGCAATATTGCACCAACCTGGACTCCCTGATTCCCATTAATAAACTGATCCGTAGACTGGAGAGCCAAGGAGTGATCAGTAGGGCCTGCTCACCCTTTAATAGCCCCATATGACCATTGCAAAAGTCTAATGGAGAGTGAATACTTACAGAAGAATATCGTGGCCTGAATGAAGTCATACCACCATTGAGTGCTGCCATACTGGACCTGATATGACTTCAGTATGAACTGGAGTCAAAGGCAGACAAGTGATATGCCACCACTGATATTGCCAATGCATTTTTCTCAATTCCTTTGGCAGCAGAGTTCTTTTCTACTTGGAGGGGTGTCCACTACACTTGGAACTGAATGCCCCAGATGTGGAAACACAGCCCTACCATTTGCCATGGACTGATCCAGACTGCACTGGAACAGGGGCAAGCTCCAGAACACCTGCAATACATTGATGACATTATTGTGTGGGGTGATACAGCGGAGGAAGTCTTTGAGAAAGGGAGGGAAATAATCTAAATCCCGCTGAAAGCTGGTTTTGCCATAAAACAGAGTAAGGTCAAGGGACCTGCACAGGAGATTCAATTTTTGGGAATAAAATGGCAAGATGGATGTCACCAGATCCCCACAGATGTGATCAACAAGATAACAGCAATGTCTCCAATAACCAATAAGAAAGAATCACAAGCTTTCCTGGGTAGTGTGGGGTTCTGGAGAATGCACATCACAAATTACAGTCTGATTGTAAGCCCTCTCTATCATGTGACCCGGAAGAAGAATGATTTTAAATGGGGCCCTGAGCAACAACAAGCCTTTGAGCAAATTAAACGCGAGATAGTTCATGCAGTAGCCCTTGGACCAGTCCGGACCGGGCCAGATGTAAAAAGTGTACTCTACACTGCAGCCGGGGAGAATGATCCTACCTGGAGCCTCTGGCAGAAAGCTCCAGGGGAGACTCGAGTTCGACCCCTTGGCTTTTGGAGTTGGGGATACAAAGGATCTGAGGCCAGCTATACCCCAACTGAGAAAGACATACTGGCAGCCTATGACAGTGTTTGAGCTGTTTTGGAAGTGATTGGCACTGAAGCACAGCTCTTCCTGGCAGCCCGGTTGCCTGTGCTGGGCTGGATGTTCAAACTCAGCGTGTCCTCTACACATCATGCGACCAATGCTACATGGAGTAAGTGAGCTGCATTAATTACACAATGAGCTTGAATAGGAAATCCCATTCATCCAGGCATTCTAGAAATCATCATGGACTGGCCAGATGGCAAAAATTTTGGAATGTCACCATAGGAGGAGGTGATGCATGCTGAAGAGGCCCCACCATATAATAAACTGTCAGAAAGTGAAAAGCAGTATGCCTTGTTTACTGATGGCTCTTGCCGTATTGTGGGAAAGCATTGGAGATGGAAGGCAGCTGTATGGAGTCCCCAAAGACAAGTTGCAGAAACTGCTGAAGGAGCCGGTGTATCAAGTCAGTTTGCCGAGGTGAAAGCCATCCAGCTGGCCTTGAACATTGCTGAATGAGAGAAGTGGCCAGTACTTTATCTCTCTCCTGACTCATGGATGGTGGCAGATGCCCTGATGGGGTGGTTGCAGCAATGGAAGCAGAGCAACTGGCAACGCAAAGGGAAACCCGTCTGGCCTGCTGCCCTGTGGCAAGATATCGCTGCCTGGGTGCAGAACCTGGTGGTGAAGGTACACCATGTAGATGGTCATGTACCCAAGAGTTGGGCCACTGAGCCCATGACACTTCAGGCCATCAGGGGAGAGATGCAACGTACAGATGCGCCTGTGATCGAGGGGTGGATTTAACAATGGACAGTATTGCCCATGTATGTTATTCATGAATGTGAAACGTGCTGCAATTAAGCAAGCCAAACGTGTAAACCCTCTTTGGTATGGAGGACGATGGCTGAAGTAAAAATACGGGGAGGCCTGGCAGAATGATCACTCCCACCAATCACACTCCCACCAACCCGCCAAGGCAAGCGCTATGTGCTTACCATGGTGGAAGCAACCACCGGAAGGCTAGCAACATATGCTGTGCACCACGCCACTGCCCAGAACACTATCCTGGGCCTTAAGAAACAGATTTTGTGGTGCGGCACCGCAGAGGAAATCTAGTTAGACAATGGGACTTATTTCTGGAGCAACCTTATAGACACTTGGGCCAAAGAGCATGGCACTGAGTATATCACATCACCTACCGTGCACCAGCCTCTGGGAAAATCGAACAGTACAACGGGCTGTTAAAAACTACACTGAGAGCACCGTGTGGTGGGACTTTCAAACATTGGGATACACATTGACCAAAAGCCACCTGGTTGTTCAACACCAGAGAATCTGCCAACAGGACTGGCCCAGCCCAGTCACAACTTTTACATACTGTAGAAGGGGATAAAGTTCCTGTGGTGCACATAAAGAATTTGCTGGGGAAGACAGTCTGGGTTATTCCTGCTTCAGGCAAAGGCAAACCCACTTGTAGGATTGCTTTTGCACAGGGAGCGGGATATGCTTGGTGGGTCATGCAGGAAAATGTGGAAGTCTGATGTGTACCTCAAGAGTAGTTGATTTTAGGGGAAAACAGCCAATGAACTCAATTATATGCTGTTGCCTGCTATGTAGCACTTCTATAGCCCACCAACTTGATGGCTTCCGATTACCAGTGACTCTCCCTGTGTTGCCTCCGAGCATTATTGCAACAAAAATGAATTTTAATGAAACCAGATGAGCTCAGCTGTGAGCAGGCGAGTTCCGTGGTGTCATCAGCAGGCAACACTCTCTCCTGCTCTGAAAGACTGTTACAAGAAGTGGAGCCCAACTTCATGGACCGGATGAACTCAGCAGCTTTATAAAGATTGGTCCATGCAGTAAGGAATGATACCTCTTGTAAGCGGCGAGGAGAAGCAGACAGGCCAACCCAATATGGGTGATAAGCAACTTCTACTTTATTTGTGACGCAGTTCACACATATATAGGAGTGGTAGTCAGCCACTCCTTCTTGGCATAACAGTATTGGTTAGCCCCCACAGCTTCCTCCACATTCTCCTCCCAGGTCCGGTCTCCGGCCACCTGTGGGGGCCACCCCCTGCCTTGCTTGCACAGTCCTCCAGAACTCTATGGTTCTGCTCTCAGAGTCATTCTGCAACAATTCCCCCCTTTTTCTTTGTGCAAGCAAGGCATTATGGGTTATTCTGTTCACCTGTTTTATCACACAACTATAAACAAGTCTAATAGCTACGATGATTAATCTAACAATGATACATAAGTGCAATACTTCAAACAACAGTGTTTGACTCAACCTGTAATGCCCCATGAAGACAACCATCTAGTTATTCTTAGGATATTGCTCATTTACTATTGCTGGGTAAGCTGAGCCAGGGTTCTCAGCTGTGAGTGCATCAAATTAGCATAATCAGACTAATCAACACATTCCATCAAACTCTTCACAACCATGTCCCTGTTCCAACAACAAAAGGTTCTGCAGTGTTGCATGTCTCACAGAGTCAACATTAAAACAAATCAGGAATTGCCTTCGATGTAGAACTGAATGCTTAGCAACTCAGCAACCCAGTCTGCTTAGTTGAGCCAAGGCCCCAGCTGAAGCACTTACAGTGATTTGGCATATTATGATTGGATACATGTCTTGAAGACCCTTAGTGACTAACATATAATTGGTTAAACACAGGTGTGAGAACTCAACCTTGAAAGCTTGCCAACAGTCCACAGTTCTCATTAACTTGGTGAATTCCAGCCTCTTATCTTGCTTGCTTAAGCTTCTTCAGGCCTCTCATAGCCTTGCTGTATCTTTCAGGACTATTCAAAGTTTATGTACCAATTATGCATTCTCCTGTGAGAACACTGTCTCCACATCTCTCCCCTTTTGTTTTATCCAGTAACAAGTCGCTACTACAGCAAGGCACACACACATTTACATTAGCAGAGTAACTATTACAGGGTGCAGCAGCATGTTGAAGATGCTGATGGCAGTGAAGGACTAGCCAAAGAAATTTCTTACCAGTGGAATTCTCCCCCCCTCTTAATTTGTTCCATCACCTGCTTTATAACACTACCATTGTATTAAAATTTTTCTAGCTTTTGCCTTAGCATTTTCTAGCAGCTACTGCAAATTTCCATACTCTAACATCTCTTTTACAAGTGACAAATCTATACAATACAAGATGCAGTTTCTTATTAGCAACTAGCTAGTAAATACAGGTGGTTTTATACACAAAATCACAACCTCTAAAATAGCTACTTTACAAGCACACATATTCAGGATGTTACTTTTCAGTTGTCCCCAAGTGATGTTTTGCAGTTATTTGTTCTTTCTCTTCCTCTATCTCATTCTGCTTGGGGTAATCACGGTCAGCTCCTGTAACTGAGGCATCAGGTTTATCCATTCGTCTGTCCAGCTCATGGCAGGGCTTCACAAACTTTGCAGACAGTCACCATGGACCTGTAGGCAGGAGGACACAAATATACCCCCTCCCCCAGGTTATCAGTTCTTGAGAAGTAGACAGGTTAAAGTTAAATGTAACATCATTACTCTCTCTCCCTCTTTTTTTTTTTTTTTAAAGTCTATGCAAAAGCCATCATTACTCCCACTACAGTGCCACGTACAGACCATGACACAAGGACCTTGTGGAGACTAACAGCAAACCAGCTCCGAGAAGCATCATTGCAGTGCGAGGTGGCAGGCTCAACCTTAGCAGGCATCCCCGCAGAGGCTCTGCCTCCCCCACATCGCATGAGGCTTGGGCTTTTATACTGACCAAAATGCACACTCATTCCGACACAGGTGGCCAGCCTGTGCTGGAAGAAGTGGCCAGCAGTATCTACAGAGGTCTCCAAGGGTTGATAGAAACCTGGACATACTTATATTTACCAACTTCTAATACATGAGTATCACAGAGAAACTGTATGGGCTCCCCCTGTCAATTGCAAGAAAAAATCATAACATATACAGCTTGAGTATAAGAGGATTTTAACGCATACGTGGTCACTGTTTGTCAGGCCTCCTTAACTATTTTGAGATCAAGAGCTTCCCACTCTTTAGCCCCCTGCTGTGTAGTAAACACAGGATATGCAAAGATGCCCATTGCAGAAAATTCCCCGGTAATGATCACATATTTGGTTACCCATTGTTACAACTGAGCGTCTCCAGGGCCAGTAAGTCTGAGCAGACCCACCCGGGAGACAAAAGAGTCAGGGTCTGGAAGCAGACGATACAAATCTGGCTCGGATTCCGGGGATTCGGGGGCTGATCCTGCGCCGAACTCGGGGTCTCCGTTGCTCGCAGCTGTGTCTTTCTTATCAGATGTATCTCGTTCGGTATGTAGCCATCTGCAGACCTGGCTCCTCCGTGACTGAGTTAAAATTTTTTTCACTCTAAGGCATAGTGGGTTGGAAAGGCTCGCGGTTCCTTTAAATCTCCCGCTCGCGCATGATCCCTATTTTCTACTGCGTGCTTCACAATGGCGCCGCAATCGATCCGGCGCCGAGGCACCGCCTTTTTTCTTTCGGATTTCTCGACATTTATCATGCGTATACCTTCTAATATACTTTCTCTGTCCTTTTCAAAGTCCCTACTTTCGGAACTGGGGTGGTGGGGGAGCAGGGGGTTACACCTCCTCCGCGGCACCTTCTGATGGAGGGGGAGAAAAGGAAGGGGGGGGGGGGTGTGCGGGAAACCCTGTGCTCCCGCGAGTTGGGGGAAACGAGTTGTAATCTTCCCCCGGTTTCAACCGACCGGGGACGTCTGTTCCTAGTTTCTCCGTTGCTACCGCGACAGTTTTCTTTTCTGCCTTGTATCTTTTTATACAGTTCATTACTTCCCTCCGTGGTTTACCGAGTTTCTTTGCCTTTTTATAATCATTAAGCACTGAGTCAAATAGTTCACCACCAAACTTTCGCCACTAACTCTCCTCAAATATTGTATTAGGATCTGCAAAAAAAATCTCTTAGCCTTCCCTAGCCACTAGACCTGCTAGCTGCTTTAGAGTCTCAGGCTCAATTCCCCGCTTTTATAAAAAGCACTGTAAAAAGTTCAGGGCTCAGTTCCCCGCTTTTATAAGAAGCACTGTAATAAGTCCAGGGCTACCTCTCGGTTCATTTTCATGGCCAGCCTTTTCCGGATCGTCTTCTTCTGGGTCGTCCTGTAACCTCGGTCTCCGGATCGGCCTCCCGACGCAGCAGTGTCTGGTTAGCCCCAGCGGCGGATTCTTTCGGTTAGTCGAAGCACCCGGGTCCGTCACGCCACCGCAGCAGCATTGCCCGCGCTTCCCGGCCGCTGCCGCCGGCGCCGCTCACTCGCCGTTCCGGGTCCCCGTCGACCGGGGCCCTGTATCCCGGGTCCCCGTTAAACCGGGGCCCTGTATCCCGGGTCCCCGTTAAACCGGGGCCCTGTATCCCGGGTCCCCGTTAAACCGGGGCCCTGTATCCCGGGTCCCCGTTAAACCGGGGCCCTGTATCCCGGGTCCCCGTTAAACCGGGGCCCTGTAGTCCGCGTCCCTGTTCGGGCGCCATTTGTAAACGGCGAGGAGAAGCAGACAGGCCAACCCAATATGGGTGATAAGCAACTTCTACTTTATTTGTGACGCAGTTCACACATATATAGGAGTGGTATTCAGCCACTCCTTCTTGGCATAACAGTATTGGTTAGCCCCCACAGCTTCCTCCACATTCTCCTCCCAGGTCCGGTCTCCGGCCACCTGTGGGGGCCACCCCCTGCCTTGCTTGCACAGTCCTCCAGAACTCTATGGTTCTGCTCTTAGAGTCATTCTGCAACAATCTCTCTCTTTGTGTGTCTGTGTATGTATATATATATATATGAGACAATCGTGATGATATGTTGAAAAATGTGGGATCTGAGCATGTTTTGCACAATCAAGGCAATGAGCACTTTGGCTTCGGTTCTTCACAAATTGGTAACAAGTGTCCAGATGACATGGAGGAAAAGAAAAGCAAAGCGGTGATGTCCAGGCTCCAAAACCAAGGTTTCACCAATGCTTTGGTCAGATATACTGGGAGTCTTGGGAACCTGGACATAGATACTGTTACTTCCAAAGATGCAGTCCTTGGCTTTCTTTATCCCCTTCTCCGCTCAAGGAATCTTAAATCACACAAGAGCAGCTTCTTGACATTAGCCTTCGAGAAAAGAAGATTCAAATATGATAGTTATTTATTATATTATTGTTGCTTATAATAGTTACTTATGCTAATGATGAAACCTGATTTCAATGACCCTACCTGAGCGGGGGATTTGGACTAGATCATCTCTTGTGCTAACTACAGGCTGCTTGGCCTGCCCTTCTCTCCTGGATGGCCCTCTTATAACAGAGGAGGCCATCCCTCACATCAAGGTCTGGCATGGCATGTGTCCCCAATGCTCAATGCCTGCTGGATTGCAGCTAAGAGCAGAGCTAAAGGTTCTTCTTGGTGGCAAACGGGTCAACCCAGTCTTTCCCTTGACTGTGGTAGGAGGCTTTTGGCCAGCCTTGGTCCTTGTACCTCATTGTCAATTCAGAGTTTCACTTGCCTCATCCAGTAACAAGTCACTACTATGGCAAAGCACACACAGATTTACATTAGCAGTATAACTACTAGAGGGTGCAGCAGCACGTTAAAGATGCTGATGGCAGTGGGGGAACAGCCAAAGAAAATTTCCCACCCTCTTAATTTGTTCCATTGCCTGCTTTATAACACTACCATCATATTAGAATCCTTCTGGTTTCTGCCTTAGCATTTTCTAGCAGTTGCTGTAAATTTGCATGCTCTTTTACAAGTTACAAATCCATACGATACAAGGTGTAGTTCCTTATTAGCAACTGGCTAGTAAATACAGGTTTGTTATACACAAAATCACAGCCTCTAATATATCAACCTTTCAAGCACACATATTCGAGTTGTTACTTTACAGTTGCCCCCAAGTGATGTTTTACAAATCATTCCTTTTCCTCTTCTTCTTTTTCATTCTGCTTGGGGTCTTCAAGGTCAGCTCCTGCAGCTGAGGCATCAGGTACTTCAACTTGTCTGTCTAGCTCATGGTATGGCTTGACAAACTTTGCAGGCAGCTGCCATGGACCTGTAGGTAGGAGGACACATGCATACCCCCTCCCCCAGGTTATCAGTTCCGCTGGCCCTTCCCATTTCTGAGCGCCCAAAGTATCACAAAACCACATTTGCCTGTAAGCCATGAGGATTTATACCCATGGCAGATGAGGATTGAGCTGTTGACTGATAGGGCAAGACCTGACAATTTGCTTTGCTTGAGAAGAAGACAGGTTAAACTCACTTTAAAGCAGGGGCATTCTGATGAAAAAAGTAATGTGAAGCAGCTGCAGAAGTAATCTGCACAGTGTTAACAGTCAAGGAGTCTGCTATGTCATTACCCACAGTTAAAGGGACAGGCAGGTTGGAATGTGACCTAATATGACCAATAAAAACAGAATAATGCAGCAGCCAATACAGAAGCTTTACAACCCTCCCCACCGACATCTCAACGTGACACAACAAACTCAGCAATGTCTGTAAATTTTCCTCTGACTGGGGCTAATGCACCCCCACAATCCCAACCTGCACCCTCATATGCTAGCCGAAATAAAAGTGCATGAGCAGCCCCGTGACCATCAATCTGCCTTTGCATAGCATTGTCTAATCTATAAAATACATATAGGGTTCCTGAGACCACCTGGTGAACACACTCGCGAAAGAAGTAGTCTCCCCCCCCCCCCCCCCCCCCCCCCCCCAATCTAGGCACTTGCCTCCAGGCCCGAACATCCACACAGGCAGCCCACTGGAACACCAGAGGGTTTAGATCTGAGCTATGAAGCCAAACAGAAACCACATCAATCACAGTGACTGTCTTCAGTCACTATAAATTCCATTCTGTAAACAATCACTCCTCAGGCAGTTTCCCAGCCCAACCTTGCACCAATGCACACAAATACTCTCTGGCCTGCTCAAGACCCAGCTGCACTATCAGCAATTATTATTCTTCTTCGTTAATTATCCACATACTGGGAGCAGGGCGGCTTGCAGTTCCCACATCTTCCCCTTTCTTACTCTCCCCTGGTCCTGAGCCGCTTTGTCCAAGCCCAGTCCCAGTAAATCCCCTAACTGGTTTAGCTTTGAATCACTTGTTCAATGGGGTTTCCTTGTTCTGATAGCAGTATGGTTTTTTTTTGCATCCACCTCGTCTAGCAATACAGTATCTGCTCCTTCCTCCATGAGGCGAGCTGGCCAGTTCTGGGGTTTCTCCCCTGGCCTTTGCTTGTATTTATCCAATAAATTCTTAATCTCATGACTATAATCTGCCAATCCATCTTTTCTTACTCATCCTCTTGCCCTGATTATCATTTTACATTTAAACGCAGGAGCTGAGCAGGCTCCTTCCTTTTTCATGCCTGCTTTGTCTTCGGTATTTGATTTTGACTCACTGGTACCTCAAATATCTCAGTTTCATGTCTCTGGGTCCCAATCAGGATCAGACACAAGGGCACGGACCCGTGGCCTCACTGCCTTTGTATCCTTTTTATTGCTCCGTTTTTTGGTAACACAGACAGCGTATTTTTCTGCTAGGGTGGTACCTTTTTTTTCCCCAAGTCCCTCACCCTGCTCTGTAGCAGCTACACATGCCTGCCTCTGCAACAGCACTTCTGCTTTAACCCTTTCTAGCTCGGAATGTAAGTCTGCTACTTGTTGCTCCAACTCTGTTCTTATCTACCATGACTTTGTAGGCAAGCAGCAAGCAGCCTGTCATGCATCTGGCATGACTCAGTTGTTCCTTCAGGCGGGTATGGAGGGGTTGTACAAACTTACCCCAATACTTTAACACTCCCATGGTGTCTTTAGTTCCTCACGGTTCAGGTCCTACATTAGTGCAATTCTCTGTTTTATCCCACAACATGATCCACGGTTCCTGCGTCCACCCTGGACTCTCCACAGGAGGAGCCACAGCACTAGTGAGACAAGGAGGCACAAAAGCACAAAATGGAATACAAACCTTTGTAAATACGTGGAATCGGTTTTAAGTAACGTTAAGTTTGATGGCTTTGTAATGGAAAATAACAGGTGCATGAAGATAAACCGTTGTAGTTTTAGGTCCTTATGACCTTAGTACAAAAAGTGTAAGAAAAATAGGATCGAAAAACAGGACCCGGGGATGGGGAGTATCTGGAACTAGCAGATGTCCAGGATAGGTGCAGTTAAACTAACAGATAAGTAGGACAGGATGATTGCTATGTTTGTGGTGTTAAGGAACCCATTAAGCTGGTGTAAACATCTACTGGGGAGTATCTGGGACTAGCAGATGTCCAGGATGGGCTGCAGTTAAACTAACTGATAAGTAGAAGGACAGGATGATTACTATGTCTGTAATGTTAATTAAGCTGGTGTAAATATCTACTGCCCTGTGCTTCAAGGGCTGCCAGAAGTTATGAAGTTTGTTGTAAGAAGTAAACGACTCTCAGAGACCACCACCACATTTTTGTACTCATTCGGGGAAACTGTCTGGAAAATGATGTAATTCATACGTAGCCTCATGAATATGTATATATGCCCAGTGACTATATAAGGACGGCTTGTGTGGCAATACGGTGACAAGCTAGGAGGAGCTATCCCCCGTGTCTCCCGGCGCTGCAATAAAGAATACCTGCTTGTCAACTTGAAAACTTTGTTGGCAAGTTTTTTCCTGGAGTTTTCTCCAAATCAATTGGCTCTTTCCTACGGAACATAGAGATAGTATATTACATAGAAACCTTAAAGTGACCCCAACAGCATACACACGCACACACAGACCAAGCCCTGTGTTCACACACACAGAACAGCACCTCTTGGTGCAGCTCCATACCCCGCTGACCAAGCCCTATTTTCACACATACAGAGCAGCACCTCTTGGTGCAGCTCCGTACCCTGCTGACCAAGCCCTATTTTCACACATACAGAACAGCGACTCCTGGTGCAGCTACACGCCCCACTGACCAAGCCCTGTTCTCAATCTACAGTGTTTTTACTACGAGAATCCCATCCTCATTGCCAATTATGTTCCAGATTCGTAGGATTCCCATGTACAAAGACTGGACATCAAACACAGTTTAAATAATTAAATACTCTAGTCTATTTGTTGAGGTATTAATGCGAAGCAATTATATATATATTAATGGAAAGCAGGTTACACACATACCAACCCTTGGCTGAATGGGATACCTCCCAGCAGGAGAAAGAGATGGAACCCCAGTTGGAGGGGTGGCAAGCAGTGCATCGTCAGGGTGTCCCTTGAATCAAGATGCGCATCTGGTCTTCTCACCTGTCTGTCCCTGCACAGGTCCATACCCTTGGGTTGGAGTGAAAAATTACCAGTTCCAACATTAGCGCACATGTGGCCAGCATGCGAACAGTTTTTTACAGGTATAAGACTCTCTTGCTAACAGCGGTGTTAACTCCCCCATTTTCAAGGTTATGTTCCCAGAACCAGTGCCAAACAGTACTTTTCTATTTCTGTGTTTTTCACCATGGACCATATTCTATTGTCACTGACACACATACCCTGCCACTCCTGACTGTCCAGCCTCAGGGAAAATCTCTTGCTGGTCCTCCTATATTGTCATTTGACCCTAGACAAGACTCGAGCCCAACCCTGCTTATCTTTTGAGATCAGATGAAATAGGACATTCTTGGGGTGGTATTGCTGTGGGTAAAACATGCCGTATGTGTGGCAACATGGTGATCCCGAGCACAAGAAGCAGGCAGGTTTCAAGCGTATTCAAAGGCCATCCAAAACCTTTAGAACTCTCAAATGCTGCTGTAAATAGCCTGGTGGGGGAACAGGGGGTGTTAGAGAATGTCTCCTTCATAGGTTGACACACCGAGGAGGAAAAAAAAAGGTGTGTTATTGCTAAAAAATTCCATTATATGCCTCCCAAAGTATGGAGGTTATCACAATGCTGAGAATGCAAGCCAGACCAGTTTCATGATCAATGATTCTATTGTGTTACAAGTCATTACCATGAAGTACAGCAAATCAATAACTTTAGCCCAGGCTTCCCAGCCGATAAACACTAAAACAGCAAATACAGGCTGTAAGCAAGATGCGACATGCTGAAACTCCAAGACTAAGAGTAACAACTCTGAGAGCAAATAAATAAACATCGTGATGTGTGGCTATTAATCCAAAATGATGAATGGGTATCACAAAGAGGATTAGACACACTCTGGTGAGATATGACGTTATCTCAATCCTTCAGGCCCAATCCTTGGGTGCTAAAAAGAATTGTCACAGTTTAAGCCCAGCCGGTAACTCAGAACCACTCAGCCGCTTGCTCACACCCCCCCCCCTTCTCCCCCCCCCAACCCCCTGAAGGGATGGAGAGGAGAATCAAAAGAATGTAAACCCCACGGGTTGAGATAAGAACAGACCAGTAACTAAGGTATGATGCAAAACTACTACTGCTACCTCCTTTAATAATAATGATAAGGGAAATAACAACAGGAGAGAATACAATTGTTCACCACTGACCAACCGATATCCAGCCCGACCTGAGCAGTGATCTAGCCCTTCTGGGTAACTGCCCCCAGTTTATATACTGGGCATGACATGCTGTGGCATGGAATACCCCTTTGGCTAGTTTGGGTCGGGTGTCCCATCACTGCTTTCTCCCAGTTTCTTGTGCCCCTCCTCACTGGCAGAGCATGAGACTGAAAAGTCCCTGATCAGTGTAAGCAATACTTAGCAACAACTCATAACATCAGTGTGCTATCAGCATTGTTCTCAGACTACAGTCGATAACACAGCACTGCACCAGCTACTAAAAAGGTGAAAAATGACTGAACCCAGGTCACATTTATACCCAAAAGTTACAAGGTAGTACACTCCCAGTTACAATGATTGGTTAGTGATTTGCATGTAATTATAATATATTCTGTGTCATTCTCTTCTGTTACTATGCTTGCGTGGAGGAAGGGTCTTAGCCTGGGCAAAGGTCTTGACCTGTAGGTGTGGTTTAGTATTATAATGAAGGTAGATCATGTCAGGACACCTTAAAAGTAAGTTTTGCTGCCAGGTTGGATGGCTAGATATCTGTCTTACCAGGTTGTCAAATAACTCATCCTATATACAGTAAATCCTAGGTGCTCTGGTTATGGTTTAGAGAGTAAGGGCTAAGGCTAACAGGATCCAGAGAACAGGGACTTCAAGTAACAGAGCATTGGATTTCAAGCAGCGCAGCAACACATGCTAACATAATGCCAACATAAAGGCTAACTTCTTATTTGAGAAATAATGGCAGTCAGGTGAAGTTCCCGCTGACTGGAAAAAGGGAAATATAACCCCCATTTTCAAGAAGGGGAAAATGGATGACCCAGGGGATTACAGGCCAGTCAGTCTCATCTCTGTGCCTGGCAAAATCTTGGAGCAGATTCTCCTGGAAGGCATGCTAAGGCACATGAAAAACAACAAAGTCAGCATGGCTTCACTAAGGGGAAATCCTGCCTGACCAATTTGGTGGCCTTCTATGATGGGGCTACAGAACTGATGGACAGGGGTAGAGCAGTTGAGGTCACCTACCTGGACTTGTGTAAAGCGTTCGACACTGTCCCACACAACATCCTTGTCTCTGAATTGGAGAGACATCAATTTGATGGATGGACCACTCGGTGGATAAAGAACTGGCTGGATGGCCACACACAAAGAGTTGCGGTCAATGGCTCAATGTCCAGCTGGAGACCAGTAATGAGTGGTGTCCCTCAGGGATCGGTGTTGGGACCAGTCTTGTTTAACATCTTCGTCGCTGATATGGACAGTGGGATTGAGTGTGCCCTCAGCAAGTTTGCCGATGACACCAAGCCATGTGGTTCGGTTGATACGCTGGAGGGAATGAATGCCATCCAGAGGGACCTCGACACGCTTGTGAGGTGGGCTGATGCCAACCTCATGAAGTTTAACCATGCCAAGTGCAAGGTCCTACACCTGGGTTGGAGCAGTCCCAGGCACAGCTACAGATTTGGCAAAGAAGAGATTCAGAGCAGCCCTGTGCAGAAGGACTTGGGGGTGCTGGTCGATGAGAAAATGAACATGAGCCGGCAGTGTGTGCTCGCAGCCCAGAAAGCCAACCGTATCCTGGGCTGCATCAAAAGGAGTGTGACCAGCAGGTCGAAGGAGGTGATCCTGCCCCTCTACTCTGCTCTTGTGAGACCTCACCTGGAGTATTGTGTGCAGTTCTGGTGTCCTCAACATAAAAAGGACATGGAACTGTTGGAACAAGTCCAGAGAAGGGTCACGAGGATGATCAGGGGACTGGAGCACCTCCCGTATGAAGATAGGCTGAGGAAGTTGGGGCTGTTTAGCCTGGAGAAGAGAAGGCTGCATGGAGACCTCATAGCAGCCTTCCAGTATCTGAAGGGGGCCTATAGGGATGCTGGGGAGGAACTCTTCATTAGGGACTGTAGTGATAGGACAAGGGGTAATGGATTAAAACTTAAACAGGGGAAGTTTAGATTGGATATAAGGAAGAAATTCTTTACTTTTAGGGTGGTGAGGCACTGGAATGGGTTGCCCAGGGAGGTTGTGAATGCTCCATCCCTGGCAGTGTTCAAGACCAGGTTGGACGAGGCCTTGGGTGATATGGTTTAGTGTGAGGTGTCCCTGTCCATGGCAGGGTGTTTGGAACTTGATGATCTTAAGGTCCTTTCCAACCCTAACTATTCTATGATTCTATGTTTCTATTCTATGATTCTTAAATCAAGCTGTTCCTATAGCTACCTCTTTCACAAAGAAACACAAAATAAAGGTTCAGTAAGACTTAAGATAATCTGCAACAGTTTTATATTATACTTTAGTTACTGGACTGTTCTTATCTCAATCCGTGGGGTATACATTCTTTCAATTCTGCTCTCCTTCCTGCCCAGAGAGGGAGGAAAAGGGGGTGTGTGAGAGAACAGATGTGTGGTTCTGAGTTCCAGGCTGGGCTTACACCTTGACACCTACCCTCCTCACTGCACTACCTGCGTGACTGTGCTGCACTACGGAGACTGTGCGAGTATTTTTGGTGCTGTCCTGAAAACAAAAATTAAAGTTCAGGGATCAAAACACCTCAGCAATGAAGCGTTCACACAGGATGAGGCAGCTATCAGGCAGGAGTCTGATCTGCAGAGCCAGGAGTGCATGCAAGGGGGAAAACAATCTGTTCCCACCAGTGTTTACTGGTACATTAATTATTTCCTATAAGTACACCCAATAAATAAATGTTAAATAATGCACTTAAGCCCATTTGTATTTTCTTTTTAGTACAGAAAGAAGACAATTGTGAAATTAATCTTCATACAGGTAAAAGTTAATCTTCATACAGCTAAAAATGTAATTAAGCTTAGAAAACAGGTAAATTTTCTGTCAAGCTTATACTGGTGAACAAAGGTGAACACATGAAAATACAAATTCCTTAAAAGAAAACAGTAAGCTAGTCATCAGTGGAGAAATTGTTCTTTTACTAAAACGCTACTCTTTTTTGGCAGAAGCATTTGTTTCTCTTGGTCCACCAAAGCCAATCTTTCAGAAAAGAACTGCATCCACAACATAGAGAACAAGCAATATGAAGCCAAACACCTATAAAAACAATGATAATGTTAGTTTTCCCATGAAATCTTTTTATTTTACTGTAGTGACTCATCTGCCATTCCTCAAAGCAACAGTAGTTACATCTTCCTAACCTGGTTCTGATATATTCTATATATATATTCTACATATATGTATAAATATTCTATATGCGAGATTTGAGACAGCTGATAAGTAACATCAGTATTTAAATACCATCAGCCTTTCATACAGTAGTCCACACCCTGGCTTTCCCAATGTCTGTGTGAAGCCCTGGAGATTATTGAGTTCTCTTTGAAAACTAATGCTGCATGATGCTGTAAGCTAAAATGCTAAATTGTAAATTAAAACTACTCTGTTAATTGTAAGCTAGACGTTAGGTCATAAATTGAGACTACTTTGTTGAGAGCAAGATGGGCCAGTGAGGCCTTGGGGTATGTGTAAAACAAGGGTAGCCTTTGAAAATAAGGAAGGAGTAACCAAGACAGATGGGGCTGGTTCACCCCTCCATAGTCAACCTGGTGTGAAGATAAGAAAGGAGTGGCCAAGACAGATGGTGCTGGTTCTTCAAGATAGGGAACAAATCAGAACAAACTGACCTAAACCACAGACGCAGTTGTTAAGTAATTCACAAGAGTCACTTGCACCTGTTCAAGCACAGAGGTCAATCAGCAGACACAGTGAGGAAGACTGTGTGTCAACCACCAGAGACCCCTCGAGACGACCACTCAGCAAGAAAGTGCATGCGTAATCAAAATGCAAATATTACAATTAGTTCCAAGAAATCTAGTGAATATGTAAAACATTTCCCAGAAAGGTTGCAAATATGCATGTTTGTTGGATAGATGGATGCTGCGTGTATGCTCCAGGCATGCTCACCTTTGCAAAACTATTTGTGTGTGCACCCAGCACTGCAATAAAGAATGCCTGCTTTCTAAAACTCCAAATCAGATCTTAGAGAGTTTTTTGACTGTCTTTTGCGGTAACAATTTGGTGCCCGAACAGGGACATTCTGCTGTGTTTCCTGCAGATCTGGGGAATCTCTGGGACCTTCAAGCTGGTGTCAGGGACTTCCCTGAAAGGAAACACAGATCCCCGGACTGACTTGGGACCTTGGTAAGACCCCTGATTTTATTTCTTTGAGAAGGTATTCTTTATACTTGGTAACTTATCCGCATTGGTCACAGGGGACACCCTATGCAGGGGGTAAGGATTTGTTTTGTTGTCTGGACACTGTATTTGGGTGGAGGTCAGGATCATGGATACCACTGCGTCCATGCAGGGGGGTTGAAGAAATCTCCATTGGGTTGCATTTTGCGACATTGGAAACAAATTGGTGGACCCCCAGGTGGCTGGTCACTTGGGAGACTTTGATAAAGTCCTGTAATCAGTGGTGGGCATTGTATAAGCCAGAGTCTGGGGCGAAGTGGCCTGTGAATGGTACAATTAATTATAATATGATTTTACAATTGATGCTGTTTTGCCAAAGGGAGGCAAAGTGGGATGGATGACAGTATGTCAATTTATTCTTTGATTTGTGGAATAATTTGGACTTGTGAAAGGGGTGTATGCATGTTTCTAAATATCCTATGGTATTAGCATTGGAAAAGGAGGGGCAGAGGGACCTGTGACTATCAAGGTGCCACTTTTTGTGTTGGATTTACAAGCCTGGCTGAGTGGGATCTATTAACCAAGTATCAGCGGTTAGTTTTGTTTGGAATGAAACGTGATTCCTAAAGTAAAGTCTTGGGCAAAACTATAGCAAGTAATACAGATGAAAGGGGAACCTCCATCTGCCTTTTTGCCTTTTATGAAAGACTTATGGTGATGGCTAGGAAGTATACTGATATGGACCCTGAAAAAGATGCAGCGCAGTTATCCTGCATTTTTTATTGATCAATCAAATCCAGATATTAAATGCAAGCTGCAAAACCTAGGAGGGACAGATTCTCTGTCGCTAAATAAACTGCTGAAACCAGCCTGGAGAGTGCACCATAACAGAGAAGTTGAAAGGGAAAGGGAAAAGAAGGGAAAGAATGGGGGGGGGGGGGGAGGAGGGGAAATTGTTGGCTGTAGCTATCACACAGGAAACCAGGAAAGGGGGGAGCAGCCTGGGAGGAAAGGGTCGGAACAAAGGATTATATGGAAAGGTTTGTGAACAGACTTCACGGGTTCACTTAGAGAATGATCAGTGTGCAATTTGTAAACAGAGGGAGCCCTGGAAGAGAGAATATCCTCAGTATCAAAATAAACACCAGAGATTTAGTGGAATGTCAGGACAGGTAGGAAAATGACTACTTTAGACAAAGACTGAGGAGGACCAGGGGAAGATTTAAAACCCTCTCCAACAGAGCCCCTGGTTACAGTTAGGTTGAGGAATGATAAGGTAAAATTTCATGTAGAAACAGAAGCTACCTATTCTGTTATAAATATTTGTAAAGGGCAATTAAGCAAACAAAAAGCTTCAGTCATTAGTGCCACAGGGTGGACAGGAACCTGGCCTTTCTTTCAACCTTTAAATTTTAAAATTGGCAAACAGATATTGACCTACCAATTTCTTTACATGCCTGAGTGCCCCGTGCTGTTATTTGGTAGAGATATACTGAGTACATGCATAAGTTACGTTTAAAGAAAGGAAAATTCAGATACATATTCCTGATGAAAATGCTGTGGAGGCCCAATATTTTATGTTACAGAAACCAGCCACTGAGCCGGATTCCACCAATCCGTTGTCTCAGAGATGGGTGGGAGGAGTTGAGATAAGACTCCAATGTCCATTGCCTTGGAGAAGGGTGTGAGGAGCTGAACTGGGACTCCACTGTCTGTTGCCTGAGGGATGAGTGTGAAAGAGCTGAGATAAGACTCTTCCATCCACTATCTGGACTGGTGTGAGGAACTGCTGCCCATTATCCCAAGAATTGCTGCAGACAGGTGCAGTTGAAGAGCTGTCTGGAGACCAGGGAAACCAGTCCACCAGGAATGCATAATACCTGACCTTAAGAACAGAGGTACTCCCCCCAAATCATTATAGAAGGCAGAAAAGGTAATCGCCAGGGAGGACACTCCACTGATTACTACGGACCCTGAAGTACACCCTCCATGAGACATCTCCATGAGAACAACTCCACAAGACACACTCCACAGGATACCTTCAAGAGGACACCTCCATGAGGACACCCACCTCCGACAACTACTATGGACTCTTGGGGGATCACTCTGCTCCAATACAGACTCCAAAACCTGAAGAACTCCCACCACCGCCGATGACGACAGATTCCCTGGGACACCGCTGGATCCATGCTGGTGACTATCTCTCTCTCTCTGCACCCAGAATCCTTGCTTCATTTCCATCCTTTTCCAATTGCTATCCCATTTATTACAATAATTTCCCTTTTATATAATAATTGTCTTGTTGTAATAAACCAACTATCGATTATAGTACTTGACCTCATTTGCGTCTTAATTTCACTCTTGGGATCACAAACGAAACAGGGTCCGGCACTAGGGCTTACTCCAGTCGGACCCTGACAGTATTCCAGTCATACCAATCTACAAGATGCATTCCTGAAGGACATGGATTATAAGCTGTTTGTGGATGGTAGCAGATTTGTGAAAAATAGAAACTGGAAAGCAGGATACGCTGTGGTAACCAAACATGAGCTAACAGAGACTAAAGCCCTGCCCCCACCCCAACACATCAGCACAGAAAGCGAAGGTGATCATGCTACTGAGAGCATATGGATGGACTCAAAATTTGCTTTTGGAATTGTTCATGCCCATGGGGTCATATGGAAAGAAAGGGGTAAACCTCTAAGGGGTCCCCTATAAAAAAATTAGACAAAAAATACAGGAACTGTTAAAAGGAGTCCAGCTACCTTAGAAGGTAGCAATAATGCATTGCAAGGCATATCAATTTGATAGCACTCCAGTGAATACTGGTAATCACGTTGCTGACAAAGCAGCCAAAGAAGCTGTGGGGGCGGGGGGGGGGGCGGGCGGACGGACGACATGACACCACATGACCTTTTATTAATATTGCCTCATTAAGTATCAGTGCTTGGATAATGAAGTTACAAGTTATCAAACAGAGGATGAGAAATTACCTAGTCTATTAGGAGCCAAGAAGAATGATGACGGATGGTGGGTTACACCAAACAGGCACGTAATAATTCCCCAGCTTCTTATGAGAAAAACAGCTGAAGAAAACCACCAGGCAACTGTAGCGATAGGACAAGGGATAACGGGTTAAAACTTAAACAAGGGAAGTTTAGATTGGATATAAGGAGGAAATTCTTTACTGTAAGGGTGGTGAGGCACTGGAATGGGTTGCCCAGGGAAGCTGTGAATGTTTCATCCCTGGCAGTGTTCAAGGCGAGGTTGGATCGAGCCTTGGGTGCCATGGTTTAGTGTGAGGTGTCCCTGCCCATGGCAGGGGGGTTGGAACTAGATGATCTTAAGGTCCTTTCCAACTCTAACTATTCTATGATTCTATAACTCATGGGGGAACAGAATCAATGACTGAGGCTTTAAAGCTCCAAGTTCTGAGTATGTGAATGGCTGGAATTACAAAAAGTGTTATAAAGAAGTGTGAACCTTGTTTACAAAATAATTCTTACTGTGGTAAGAGACTCTCACCTGGAGCAACAAAGGCAATTGTCCAAGAGACTATTGGCAAGTGGAATTTACAGAATTGCCACGTCATAATGGGCTCAGGTATATACTGGTACTATCGGATAGGTTTTCTGCTTGGCTGGAGGCTTTCCCTTGTTGTTGCATCAATATGGCTCATGAAGTAGTGAAAGAGCTATTGAATCAGATAATACCTCTATTTGGCACACTGGCATGCTTCTCTCTTTCTGTCAATTTATTATATGGTGGGGCTTCTTCAGCATGCATCACCTCCTCCTCTAGTGACATTCCAAAATTTTTGCCCTCCGGCCAGTTCAGGGATACCTTTCCTCCACAGCTGCTAAGAGCCACCTCCAGAGGCTGAGGACTTGTTTCTCTTTCACAATTGCTTTGTCAATTCCCCCTTCCCTAGCAAGTGAACCCAGCTGCTTGGCTTCCCTACCTTCTAGTTTGTGACTGTTGACCCCATTGTCCAGCATTGGAGCAACCAGGTGATAATATGCAGATTTGGAAGACAGCTGAAATCTTTTCACATATTCTGCAGCTCAGTCAAGGTCAGGGATGGAGAAGTTGCCTCTTCTTCTTATGCCTGTACTAATTCCTCTTGTTCAGATGTCACCCCCTCTAGTTTTTGCACTGAGTCTTCATCTTCCTTCACTGCATGAGTTTATTTTCATGCCTTTCTGTTTGCTTTTCCTCTTGCTTATAGGGGCAACTGATATTGGCATGGATTGACCCTTTGGTTCAGCTGCAGTGTCTGTCACTGGAGCCGGAGTGGCTGCAGTGTCTGTTGCTGTCAGGGTTTAAGTAGCTGCTGTGCTAGTCGCTGGGGTTGCGGTAGCTGCTGGGCTTGGGGTTTGAGTAGGTGTGTTGTCTCTTGCTTTGCCATCAGATCCAGAGACACCTTTTTCCCCTTGAGGGTATTGGATAGCGTTGAGTAGGGCTCTGTAGGTGTAGGCCAAGCCACAGCACGTTGCAGTGATTTGTCCCTCTCTGGTATTGCCACAACGACAACACACCTTGTCTGTTTCCCTAGTTTTTCCAGATTTTGCCCTTGTTCAGGGGTGCAGTTCCAAAGCACCGGAGGGGCCCACTGGCCTAGGGACTTGCCCATATGATACCACACACCCTGCCACTCATAACTGCTCAGCCTCAGGGAAGATCTCTTGGTGGTATTCTTAAATAGTCATTTAAACTTAGACAAGACCTGAGCCAGACCCTGCTTAGCTTCTGAGACTGGACAAGATTGGGCATGCTCAGGGTGGTATGGCCATAGGCAAAACACAAAGAGCATATTCAACAACATGCTGGTTCCCAGAAAAAGGAGCAGGCTGCTTTCAAAGACATTGAAAGGTCATTCAAGATTTTGAACATTCCCAAAAGCTACTGTAAATAACATGGTGGGAGAGCGGAGGGTGTGAGGGAATGTCTCCTTCATAGGTGGACGGCTCAAGAGAAGGAAAAAAAAAAGATGTGTAATTGTTAAAAATTCCAAGTACATACCTCCCAGAGCACAGAGGTGATGACCACGGTGAGAACACATACCAGATTAGCTTCATGATCAATGATTCTACTGTGTTACAAGTCATTGCCATGAAGTACAGCGAAACACAAACATTAGCAGAGGCCCCAAAGCCAATAAATGCTAAAACAGCAAAGACTACCTACAAGAACGGTGTGAATTAATGAAACTCTAAGAACAAAAGAAACAACTCAGAAAGCAAATCAGTCAACATTATAAGAAACAGTTATTAATCCAGAAAAATGATTGTCCATTGCAGACTACAGTCAATAAGTAAGCCATAGCAGGGACAGTGCTTTCCTGAGCAGTAAAACAAGAATGAAGGAAGGAAGGAAGGAAGGAAGGGAGGGAGGGAGGGATGGAGGGAGAGAGGGATGGAGGGAGGGAGGGAGGGAGGGAGGGAGGAAGGAAGGAAGGAAGGAAGGAAGGAAGGAAGGAAGGAAGGAAGGAAGGAAGGAAGGTAGGTCTAAAAGGGCGTGCTGGGAATCAGACAAGGAAGAAGGAAGGAAGGAATGAAGGTCCAGTAGAGCAGACAGTCAGCCAGTCAGTCTGAGGAAGGAAGTAAAGAAGGAAGGAAAGAAGGAAGGAAGGAAAGAAGGAAGGAAGGAAGGAAGGAAAGATGGTCTGGCAGGGAAGGCTAAAAGCTGGCAGTCAGAAAAGCAAAAGAAGGAAGGGAGGAAGGGAGGAAGGGAGGAAGGAAGGAAGGAAGGAAGGAAGTTCTAAAAGGGCGTCCTGGGAATCAGACAAGGAAGAAGGAAGGAAGGAATGAAGGTCCAGTAGAGCAGACAGTCAGACAGTCAGTCTGACGAAGGAAGGAAAGAAGGAAGGAGAGAAGGAAGGAAGGAAGGAAGGAAGGAAGGAAGGAAGGAAGGAAGGAAGGAAGGAAGGAAGGAAGGAAGGAAGGAAGGAAGGAAGGAAGGAAGGAAAGAAGGAAGGAAAAAAAGAAGGAAGGAAGGAACAAAAGACAGTCGGGTAGGGCATGTTAGCAGGTTGCAGTGAGGGAGGGAAGGAGGGAAGGGAAGAAGGAAGGAAAGAAGGAGGGAATGAATGAATGAAGGAAGGAAGGTCCGGGAGGGCAGGCTAGAAGCTGGCAGTCAGGGAAGGAAGGAAGGAATGAAGGAAGGACAAAAGGAAGGAAGTAAGGAAAGAAGGAGGGAAGGAAGGAAAGAAATAAGAAAAGAAGGAAGGAACAATGAAGGATAGAAGGCTGGAAGGCAGGAAAGAAGGAAGAAAGGAAGGAAGGAACAATGAAGGATAGAAGGAAGGAAGGCAGGAAAGAAGAAAGGAAAGAAAGAAGGAAGGAAAGAAGGAAGGAAGGAAGGAAAAAAGGGAGGAAGGAAAGTCTGGCAGTCAGCAAATGAAGTATAGAAGAAAGTAAGGATGTATGGATGGATGGAAGGAAGGCAGGAAGGAAGGAAGGTTCGTTAGGGCAGGATGGCTGTCAACACCTGAAGGAAGGAAGAAAGTAAGGATGGATGGAAGGAAGGAAGGAAGGTCTGGTAGGGCAGGCTAGAAGCTGGCAGTCAGAAAAGGAAAAAAGGAAGGAAGGGAGGAAGGGAGGAAGGGAGGAAGGGAGGAAGGAAGGAAGGAAGGAAGGGAGGAAGGAAGTTCTAAAAGGGCGTGCTGGGAATCAGACAAGGAAGAAGGAAGGAAGGAATGAAGGTCCAGCAGAGCAGACAGTCAGCCAGTCAGTCTGACGAAGGAAGGAAAGAAGGAAGGAAAGAAGGAAGGAAGGAAGGAAGGAAGGAAGGAAGGAAGGAAGGAAGGAAGGAAGGAAGGAACAAAAGACAGTCGGGTAGGGCATGTTAGCAGGTTGCAGTGAGGGAGGGAAGGAGGGAAGGAGGGAAGGGAAGAAGGAAGGAAAAAAGGAGGGAATGAATGAAGGAAGGAAGGAAGGTCCGGTAGGGCAGGCTAGAAGCTGGCAGTCAGGGAAGGAAGGAAGGAATGAAGGAAGGAAGGACAAAAGGAAGGAAGTAAGGAAGGAAGGAGGGAAGGAAGGAAAAAAATAAGAAAAGAAGGAAGGAACAATGAAGGATAGAAGGCTGGAAGGCAGGAAAGAAGGAAGAAAGGAAGGAAGGAACAATGAAGGATAGAAGGAAGGAAAGAAAGAAGGAAGGAAAGAAGGAAGGAAGGAAGGAAGGAAAGTCGGAAAGAAAGAAGGAAGGAAGGAAAGAAGGAACAATAGTCCGATACAGCAGGCTAGCAGCTGGCAGTCAGGGAAGGAAGGAAGGAAGGAAGGAAGGAAGGAAGGAAGGAAGGAAGGAAGGAAGGAAGGAAGGAAGGAAGGAAGGAAGGAAGGAAGGAAGGAAGGAGAGAAGGAAGGAAAGAAGGAGGGAAGAAAGGAAGGAAGGAAGGAAGGAAGGAGAGAAGGAAGGAAAGAAGGAGGGAAGAAAGGAAGGAAGGAAAGAAGGAAGTAAAGAAGGAGGAGAAGAAAGAAAGGAAGGAAAGAAGGAAGTAAAGGAGGAGGGAAGGATGGAAGGAAAGCAGGAAAGAAGGAAGGAAGGTCCGGTAGTGCAGGCTAGCAGCTTGGGAAATAAGGAAGGCAGGAAGGATGGAAGGAAGTAAGGAAGGAAGGTCCAGTAGGGCCGGGTGGCAGTCAGCAAATGAAGGAAGGAAGAAAGTAAGGACGGATGGATGGACGGAAGGAAGGAGGGAAGGTCTGGAAGGGCATGTTAGCAGTTGGCAGTCAGGGAAAGAAGGAAGGAAGAAAGTAAGGATGAGTTGAAGGAAGGAAGGGAAGAAGGTCCAGTAGGGCATGTTAGCAGTTGGTAGTCAGGGAAGGAAGGAAGGAAAGAAGGAAGGAAGGAAGGTCTGGCAGGGAATGTTAGCAGGTTACATTCAGGGAAGGAAGGAAAAAAGGAAGGAAGGAAGGAAGGTCCGGGAGGGCAGGCTAGCATCTGGCAGTCAGGGAAGGATGGAAGGAAGAAAAGAAGTACGGAAGAAAGGAAGTAAGGATTTAAGGAAAGTTCGATTGGACAGAATGGCAGTCATACCAACGACAGAAGGAAGGTAGGAAGGAAGGAAGGAAGGAGGGAAGGAAGGAAGGAAGGAAGAGAGGAAGGAAGGAAGGAGAGAAGGAAGGAAAGAAGGAGGGAAGAAGGAGGGAAGAAAGGAAGGAAGGAAAGAAGGAAGTAAAGAAGGAGGGAAGAAAGAAAAGAAGGAAAGAAGGAAGTAAAGAAGGAGGGAAGGATGGAAGGAAAGCAGGAAAGAAGGAAGGAAGGTCCAGTTGTGCAGGCTAGCAGCTTGCAGCCAGGGAAATAAGGAA
Source organism: Pezoporus flaviventris (assembly GCF_033815535.1). Lineage (NCBI taxonomy): Eukaryota > Metazoa > Chordata > Aves > Psittaciformes > Psittacidae > Pezoporus > Pezoporus flaviventris. The sequence goes on from NW_026892625.1 coordinate 932,911, forward strand.
GGCAGGAAGGATGGAAGGAAGGAAGGAAGGAAGGTTCATTAGGGCCGGGTGGCAGTCAGCAAATGAAGGAAGGAAGAAAGTAAGGATGGATGGATGGACGGAAGGAAGGAGGGAAGGTCTGGTAGGGCATGTTAGCATTTGGCAGTCAGGGAAGGAAGGAAGGAAGAAAGTAAGGATGAGTTGAAGGAAGGAAGGAAGGAAGGTCTGGTAGGGCAGGCTAGAAGCTGGTAGTCAGAAAAGGAAAAAAGGAAGGAAGGGAGGAAGGGAGGAAGGGAGGAAGGAAAGAAGGAAGGGAGGAAGGAAGGAAGGACGGAAGGAAGGAAGGAAGTAAGTTCTAAAAGGGCGTGCTGGGAATCAGACAAGGAAGAAGGAAGGAAAGAATGAAGGTCCAGTAGAGCAGACAGTCAGCCAGTCAGTCTGACGAAGGAAGAAAAGAAGGAAGGAAAGAAGGAAGGAAAAAAGGAAGGAAGGAAGGAAGGAAGGAAGGAAGGAAGGAAGGAAAAAAAGAAGGAAGGAAGGAACAAAACACAGTCGGGTAGGGCATGTTAGCAGGTTGCAGTGAGGGAGGGAAGGAAGGAAGGAGGGAAGGGAAGAAGGAAGGAAAAAAGGAGGGAATGAATGAAGGAAGGAAGGAAGGTCCGGGAGGGCAGGCTAGAAGCTGGCAGTCAGGGAAGGAAGGAAGGAATGAAGGAAGGAAGGACAAAAGGAAGGAAGTAAGGAAGGAAGGAGGGAAGGGAAGAAGGAAGGAAAAAAGGAGGGAATGAATGAAGGAAGGAAGGAAGGTCCGGGAGGGCAGGCTAGAAGCTGGCAGTCAGGGAAGGAAGGAAGGAATGAAGGAAGGAAGGACAAAAGGAAGGAAGTAAGGAAGGAAGGAGGGAAGGAAGGAAAGAAATAAGAAAAGAAGGAAGGAACAATGAAGAATGAAGTTAGTAAGAAAATAAGGATGGATGGAAGGAAGGAAGGTTCTTTAGGGCAGGGTGGCTGTCAACAAATGAAGGAAGGAAGAAAGTAAGGATGGATGGAAGGAAGGAAGGAAGGTGCAGTAGGGCAAGTTAGCAGTTGGCAGTCAGGGTATGGATGGAAGGAAGGAAGGAAGGAAGGAAGAACAAAGGAAGGTCTGGTAGAGAATGCAAGCAGGTTGCAGTCAGGGAAGGAAGGAAGGAAGGAAGGGAGGAAGGATGGAAGGAAGGTCTGTTAGTGCAGACTGCCTGATAGACAAAGGAAGGAAGGAAGGAAGATAGGACGGAAGGAAGGTCTGTAGGTGCAGACTGCCTGATAGTCAAAGGAAGGAAGGAAGGAAGATAGGAAGGAAGGAAGGTCTGTAGGTGCAGACTGCCGGATAGACGAGAGGAAGGAAGGAAGGAGGGAAGGAAGGAAGGAAGGAAGGAGGGAAGGAAGGGAGGACCTGTAGGGCATGTTAGCGCTTGGCAGTAAGGGAAGGAAGGAAGGAAGGAGGGAAAGAAGAAGGAAGGAAGGAAGGGAGGAAGGAAGGAAGGAGGGAAGGAAGGAAAGAAGGAGGGAAGGAAGGAATGAAAGAAAGAAGGCAGGAAAGAGGGAGGGAAGGAAGGAAAGAAGGATGGAAGGAAGCTCCAATAGTGCTGGCTAGCAGCTTGCAGACAGGGAAAGAAGGAAGGAAGGATGGAAGGATGGAAGGAAGGAATGAAGGTTTGGTAGGGCTGGATGGCAGTCAGCAAATGAAGGAAGGAAGGAAGAAAGTAAGGATGAGTTGAAGGAAGGAAGGGAGGAAGGACCGGTAGGGCATGTTAGCAGTTGGCAGTCAGGGAAGGAAAGAAGGAAGGAAAGAAGAAAGGAAGGAAGGAAGTAAGGAAGGACGGAAGGAAGGATAGAAGGAAGGAAAGAAGGAAGGTAGGGCTGTGTAACATTATCTAGGTGTTCCTGCTCCGGCAGGGGGATTGGACTAGATGATCTTTCGAGGTCCCTTCCAATCTCTAACATACTGTGATACTGTGATACTGTGATAGGTCCGGGAGGGCAGGCTAGCATTTGGCAGTCAGGGCAGGATGGAAGGAAGAAAGGAAGTACGGAAGAAAGGGAGTAAGGATTTAAGGAAAGTTCGATTGGAGGGAATGGCAGTCATACCAACGACAGAAGGAAGGAAGGGAGGAAGGAAGGAAGGAAGGAAGGAAGGAAGGAAGGAAGGAAGGAAGGAAGGACGGACCTGTAGGGCATGTTAGCAGGTTTGCAGTCAGGGAAGGAAGGAAGGAGGGAAAGAAGAAGGAAAGAACGAAGGAAGGAAGGAAGGAAGGAGGAAGGAAGGAAGGAGGGAAGGAAGGAAGGAAGGAAGGAAGGAAAAAAGGAAGGAAGGAAGGAAGGAAGGAAGGAAGGAAGGAAGGAAGGAAGGAAGGAAGGAACGATGGTCCGATAGGGCGGGCTAGCAGCTGGCAGTCAGGGAAGGAAGGAAGGAAGGAAGTAAGGATGAGTTGAAGGAAGGAAGGGAGGAAGGTCCGGTAGGGCATGTTAGCAGTTGACAGTCAGGGAAGGAAAGAAGGAAGGACGGAAGGAAGGAGGGAAGGAAGGAAGGAAGGAAGGAAGGTAGGTAGGTGTCCTGGGTTCAGCAGTAGCAGTCATTTTTCTCCTTCTTGGCAGCTGGTGCAGTGCTGTGTTTTGACTTTTGGCCTGGGAGCAGAGCTGATAGCAATGTTTTGGTTTGGCCAAGGACTTTGTGAGTCTCATGCTCTGCCAGGGAGGAGGGGAAGCCAGGAGGAAGCACAGACAGGACACCTGACCCAAAATGACCAAAGAGGTATTCCATACCACAGCATGTCATGCCCAGGAGGTAACTGAGAGTTAGCCGGAAGGGCTGGGAGACTGCAGGGTTGGAGGAGGTATGGGTCGGTGCTTGGTCAGGCTGGGGGGGCAAGTTATCGGTCGGCTGGGGGTGAGATGATGTATTCTCTTCCCTTGTTATTTCCTTTATCATTGGTGGTAGCAGTAGTGATTTGTGTTATACCTTACTTACTAAACTGTTCTTATCTCAACCTTTGGGAGTTGCATTCTTTTCGACTCTCCTGTCCTTCCCTCCGGGAGTAGGGGGAGGAAAAGAAGGGGGGGAAGTGAGTGAACAAGTTACCTGACTGGGTTTAAACCACAACAGTAGGTCCGGGAGGGCAGGCTAGCATCTGTCAGTCAGGGAAGGATGGAAGGAAGAAAGGAAGTACGGAAGAAAGGAAGTAAGGATTTAAGGAAAGTTCGATTGGAGAGAATGGCAGTCACACGAACGACAGAAGGAAGGAAGGAAGGAAGGAAGGAAAGAAGGAAGGAAGGAAGGAAGGAAGGAAGGTCTGTTAGTGCAGACTGCCTGAGAGACAAAGGAAGGAAGGAAGGAAGATAGGAAGGATGGAAGGTCTGTAGGTGCAGACAGCCTGATAGACAAAGGAAGAAAGGAAGGAAGATAGGAAGGAAGGAAGGTCAGTAGGTGAAGACTGCCTGATAGACGGGAGGAAGGAAGGAAGGAAGGAAGGAAGGAAGGAAGGAAGGAAGGAAGGAAGGAAGGAAGGAAGGAAGGAAGGAAGGAAGGAAGGAAAGAAGGTCTGTTAGTGCAGACTGCCTGATAGACAAAGGAAGGAAGGAAGGAAGATAGGAAGGATGGAAGGTCTGTAGGTGCAGACTGCCTGATAGACAAAGGAAGGAAGATAGGAAGGAAGGAAGGTCAGTAGGTGAAGACTGCCTGATAGACGGGAGGAAGGAAGGAAGGAAGGAAGGAATGAAGGAAGGGAGGACCTGTGGGGCATGTTAGCGCTTGGCAGTCAGGGAAGGAAGGAAGGAAGGAGGGAAAGAAGAAGGAAGGAAGGAAGGAAGGAAGGAAGGAAGGAAGGAAGGAAGGAAGGAAGGAAGGAAGGAAAGAAGGAAGGAAGGAAGGAAGGAAAGTAGGAAAGAAAGAAGGAAGGAAGGAAAGTAGGAAAGAAAGAAGGAAGGAAGGAAAGAAGGAACGATGGTCCGATAGGGAAGGCTAGCAGCTGGCAGCCAGGGAAGGATGGGAGGAAGAAAGAAAGGAAGGAAGGAAGGAGAGAAGGAAGGAAAGAAGGAGTGAAGAAAGGAAGGAAGGAAAGAAGAAAGTAAACAGGGAAGGAAGTAAGGAAGGAAGGAAAGAAGGAAGTAAAGAAGGAAGGAAGGTTGGAAGGAAAGCAGGAAAGAAGGAAGGAAGGAATGATTTAAGGAAGTAAGGAAGGAAGGTCCATTAGGACCGGGTGGCAGTCAGCAAATGAAAGAAGGAAGAATGTAAGGATGGATGGACGGAAGGAAGGAGGGAAGGTCTGGTAGGGCATGTTAGCAGTTGGCAGTCAAGAAAGGAAGGAAGGAAGACAGTAAGGGTGAGTTGAAGGAAGGAAGGGAGGAAGGTCCGGGAGGGCATGTTAGCAGTTGGCAGTCAGGGAAGGAAAGAAGGAAGGAAGGAAGGAAAGAAGGCAGGAAAGGTGGCCTGGTAGGGCAGGATAGCAGGTTGCTATCAGAAAAGGAAGGAAGGAAGGAAGGAAGGAAGGAAGGAAGGAAGGAAGGAAGGAAGGAAGGAAGGAAGGAAGGAAGGAAGGAAGGAAGGAAAGAAGGAAGGAAGGAAGGAAGGAAGGAGGAAGGAAGGAAGGAAGGAAGGAAGGAAGGAAGGAAGGAGGAAGGAAGGAAGGAAGGAAGGAAGGAAGGAAGGAAGGAAGGAAGGAAGGAAGGAAGGAAAAAAGGGAAGGAAGGAAGGAAAGTCTGGTAGGGCTGGCTAGCACCTGGCAGTAAGGGAAGGAAAGAAGGAAAGAAGGAAAGAAGGAAGGAAGGAAGGAAGGGAGGAAAAAAGGAAGGAAGGAAGGAAGGGAGGAAAAAAGGAAGGAAAGAAGGAAAGAAGGAGGGAAGGAAGGAATGAAACAATGAAGGAAAGAAGGAAGGAAAGAAGGAAGGAAGGAAGGAAAGAAGGAAGGAAGGAAGGTCCAGTATTGCAGGCTAGCAGCTTGCAGACAGGGAAAGAAGGAAGGAAAGAAGGATGGAAGGAAGGAAGGAAGGTCCGGTAGGTCCGGGTGGCAGTCAGAAAAGGAAGGAAAGAAAGAAGGAAAGAAGGAACGTCTGATAGTGCAGACTGACAGAGAGATAAAAGAAGGAAGGAAGGAAGGAAAAAAGGAAGGAAGGAAGGAAGGAGGGAAGGAAGGAAGGAAAGAAGGAAGGAAGGACGGAAGTGTGGTCCAGTAGTGCAGGAGAGCAGCTTGCAGTCAGGGAAAGAAGGAAGGAAGGAAGGAAGGATGAACGGAAGTAAGGAAGGAAGGATGAACGGAAGTAAGGAAGGAAGTTCCAGTAAGGCCAGGTGGCATTCAGCAAATGAAGGAAGGAAGAAAGTAAGGATGGATGGAAGGAAGGAGGGAAGGTCCAGTAGGGCATGTTAGCAGTTGGCAGTCAGGGAAGGAAGGACGGAAGAAAAGTATCAAAGAAAGAAGGAACGAAGGAACAAAGGAAGGAAGGAAGGAAAGAAGGAAGGAAGGAAAGAAGGAAGGAAGGAGTGAAGGAAGGAAAGAAGGAGGGAAGGAGGGAAGGAAGTTTCAGTAGGCCAGGCTAGCAGATGGCAGTAAGGGAAGGAAGGAAGGAAGGAAAGAAAAAAGGAAGGAAGGAAGGAAAGAAAGAAGGAAGGAAAGAAGGAGGGAATGAAGGAAAGAAGGACAGAAAGAAGGAAGGAAGAAAGGAAAGTCCAGTAGTGTAGGCTAGCAGCTTGCAGACAAGGAAAGAAGGAAGGAAGGAAGGATGGAAGGAAGGAAGGAAGGAAGGAAGGTACGATAGGGCCGGGTGGCAGTCATCAAATGAAGGAAGGAAGAAAGTAAGGATGAATGGAAGGAAGGAGGGAAGGTCCGGTAGGGCATGTTAGCAGTTGGCAGTCAGAGAAGGAAGGAAGGAAGGAAGGAAAGAAGAAAAGAAAGAAGGAAGGAAGGAGATAAGGAAGGAAAGAAGGAGGGAAGGAAGGAAGGTCCAGTACGGCAGGCTAGTAGCTGGCAGTAAAGGAAGGAAGGAAGGAAAGAAGGAAGGAAGCAAGGAAGGAAGGAAAAAAGGAAGGAAGGAAAGAAAGAAGGAAGGAAGGAAAGAAAGAAGGAAGGAAAGAAGGAGGGAAGGAAGGAAGGAAAGAAGGAAGGAAAGAAGGAAAGAAAGAAGGACGGAAGAAACGAAAATCCAGTAGTGCAGGCTAGCAGCTTGCAGAGAGGGAAAGAAGGAAGGAAGGATGGAAGGAAGGAAGGAAGGAAGGTCCGGTAGGGCATGTTAGCAGTTGGCAGTCAGGGAAGGATGGAGGGAAGGAAGGAAGAAACAAAGGAAGGTCTGGTAGAGAATGCTAGCAGGTTGAGGTCAAGGAAGGAAGGAACGAAGGAACAAAGGAAGGAAGGAAGGAAAGAAGGAAGGAAGGAAAGAAGGAAGGAAGGAGTGAAGGAAGGAAAGAAGGAGGGAAGGAGGGAAGGAAGTTTCAGTAGGCCAGGCTAGCAGATGGCAGTAAGGGAAGGAAGGAAGGAAGGAAGGAAGGAAGGAAGGAAGGAAGGAAGGAAGGAAGGAAGGAAGGAAGAAGGAAGGGAGGAAAAAAGCAAGGAAGGAAGGAAAGACGAAAGGAAGGAAAGAAGGATGGAAGGAAGGAAGGAAGCTACGGTAGGGCCAGGTGGCAGTCATCAAATGAAGGAAGGAAGAAAGTAAGGATGGATGGAAGGAAGGAGGGAAGGTCCGGTAGGGCATGTTAGCAGTTGGCAGTCAGAGAAGGAAGGAAGGAAGGAAGGAAAGAAGAAAAGAAAGAAGGAAGGAAGGAGATAAGGAAGGAAAGAAGAAAAGAAAGAAGGAAGGAAGGAGATAAGGAAGGAAAGAAGGAGGGAAGGAAGGAAGGAAGGTCCAGTAGGGCAGGCTAGTAGCTGGCAGTAAAGGAAGGAAGGAAGGAAAGAAGGAAGGAAGCAAGGAAGGAAGGAAAAAAGGAAGGAAGGAAGGAAAGAAGGAAGGAAGGAAAGAAAGAAGGAAGGAAAGAAGGAGGGAAGGAAGGAAGGAAAGAAGGAAGGAAAGAAGGAAAGAAAGAAGGAAGGAAGAAACGAAAATCCAGTAGTGCAGGCTAGCAGCTTGCAGAGAGGGAAAGAAGGAAGGAAGGATGGAAGGAAGGAAGGAAGGTTCGGTAGGGCATGTTAGAAGTTGCCAGTCAGGGAAGGATGGAAGGAAGGAAGGAAGAAACAAAGGAAGGTCTGGTAGAGAATGCTAGCAGGTTGCAGTCAGGGAAGGAAGGAAGGAAGGAAGGCAGGAAGGAAGGAAGGAAGGAAGGAGAGAAGGAAGGAAGGAAGGAAGGAAGGAGAGAAGGAAGGAAGGAAGAAAGGAAGGAAGGAAGGAAGGAAGGAAGGAAGGAAGGAAGGAAGGAAAGAAGAAAAGAAAGAAGGAAGGAAGGAAGGAAGTATAGATGGAAGGAAGTAGGAAAGGAAGGAAAGGAGGGAAGGAAGGAAAGGAGGGAAGGACGGAAGGAAAGTCTGGTAGGGCAGGCTAGCAGCTGGCAATAAGGGAAGGAAAGAAGGAAAGAAGGAAGGAAGGAAGGTCTGGTAGGTCCGGGTGGCAGTCAGCAAAGGAAGGAAGGAAGGAAAGAAGGAAAGAGGGAACGTCTGATAGTGCAGACTGCCAGAGAGATGAAGGAAGGAAGGAAGGGAGGAAGGAAGGAAGGAACATCCTGTAGGGTATATTTGCAGTTGGGAGTCAGGGAAAGAAGGAAGGAAAAAAGGAAAGAAGTTAGAATGGATGGAAGGAAGAAAGGAAATAAGGAAAGAAGGAAGGAAAGAAGGTCTTTTAGTGCAGACTCGCAGTCAGATGAAGGAAGGAAGGAAGGAAGGAAGGAAGGAAGGAAGGAAGGAAGGAAGGAAGGAAGGAAGGAAGGAAATAAGGAAAAAAGGAAGGAAGAAGGAAGGAAGGTCTGATAGTGCAGGCTGCCAGATAGCCAAAGGAAGGAAGAAGGAAGGAAGGAAGGAAGGAAAGAAGGAAGGAGAAGGGAAGGAAGGTAGTAAAAAAAAAGGAAAGAAGGAAGGAAGCAAGGAAGGAAGGAAGGAAAGAAGGAAATAAGGAAGGAAATAAGGAAGGAAGGACAAAAGGAAGGAAGGAAAGAAGGAAGAAGAAGGGAAGGAAGGAAGGAAGTAAAAAAAAAGGAAAGAAGGAAGCAAGGAAGGAAGGAAGGAAAGAAGGAAAAAGGAAATAAGGAAGGAAATAAGGAAGGAAGGAAAGAAGGAAGGAAGGTAGAAAAGAAGGAAGAAAGAGGGAAGGAAGGTCTGCTAGTGCAGACTGCCAGATAGACAAAGGAAAGAATGAACGAAGGAAAGAAGGAAGGAAGGAAGGAAGGTCCAGTAGGGCAGGCTGGCAGTCAGCGAATAAAGGAATGTAGAAAGTAAGGATGGATGGAGGGAAGGAAGGAAAGCCCGGAAGGGCAGCCTGGCCATCCACCAATGAAGGAAGAAAGAAAGTAAGGATGGATGGAAGGAAGGATGGAAGGAACGAATGAAGGAAGGAGGGAAGAAAGGTCCTGTAAGGCATGTTAGCAGTTGGCAGTCAGGGAAGGAAGGAAGGAAGAAGGAAGGAAGGAAGGAAGGAAGGAAGAAAAGAAAGAAGGAAGGAATGGACTTTAGTGCAGATTCGCAGTCAGAGGAAGGAAGGAAGGAAGGAAGGAGGAAGGAGGGAAGGAAGGTTTGATAGCGCAGAATGACATATAGAAAAAAAAAGGGAAGGAAGTGTCGTGGTTTAAACCCAGTCAGGCAACTTGTTCACTCACTCCCAGTGAGTGGTGCCGGGCCAACAACGATCGAGGCCTTCGCTCCCCCCCCAATCAGGGCTCTCCCCTTCCCAGCTCCAAGAGGAACGGGGAGGAGGATCGAAAGTGTGCAACACCCACGGGTTGAGACAAGAACAGTGCAGCAACCAATGTACAACACAAACCACCACCACTACCACCAACACAACAACAAGAGAAAACAACAAAGGAAGAGAATACGACACCACCGACCAAGAAACAAGTCCCACCCGGAAGCCAGTGTCTTTCCGGGTAACTCCCAGTTCCCCCCCACCCAAGACATGACGTGCTGTGGTATGGAATACCTCCTTGGCTAGCCTGGGTCAGGCGTCCCGTCTCTGCTTCCTCATGGCCTCCCCTCCTCCCTGGCAGAGCACAAGGCCCACAACGTCCTTGGTCAGGGTAAACATCACTTAGCAGCAACCAAAAACATTGGTTTCGCCAACACTGTTCCCAGGCTAGAAGTCAAAACACAGCACTGCACCAGCTACCATGAAGGAGAAACATGACTGCTACTGCTGAACCCAGGACATTATCCACCCCTTATCCCATACCATTCACGTCATGCTCAGATCCCTCATTTTGAATACACCATTGCTCTCCCACATATATACATCCATATACACACAGACCAAGAGAAAAAGATCATTTTCTTAGTGCATGGACCAATCCCTATAATGCTGCTGAGTCCATTCGGTCCATAATGTCAGGTTCCATCCCTTGTAACAGTCTTTCAGGGCAGGAAGGGCTGTGTGCAGTATTGGATCATTGCCCGCTGATGCTCGTGGTTCCTTTACTGCGGAATTCATCCGGTTCTATCAAAGTTCATTCGCTGTTGGGATGATGGCTGGAGGGAAGTCAGGGCTAGTCGCTGGTGACCGGAAGGCATCTAGTTGATGAGCTATAAAAGTATTACACAGCAGGCAACAGCATACAATTGAGTTCACTGGCTGTTTTCCCCTAAAATCCCCTTGAGGTATACTTCGGACTTCCCCATCTTCCCGCATTACCCACCAATTATATCCAGGTCCCTGAGTAAAAGCAAACCCACGAGTGGGTTTGCCTTTACCTGAAGCAGGAATAACCCAGACTGTCTTCCCCAGAAAATTCTTCATATGCACCACAGGAACTTTGTCCCCCTCTACAATATGTAAAAGCTGGGCCAGCCCTGTTGGCAGATCCTCTGGTGTTGACCAACCAGGTGGCCTTTGGGAAGTGTGTATCCCAGTGCCTGAAAGTTCCTGACCCATTGCTCTCAGTGTAGTTTTTAACAGCCCATTCTACCGTTCGATTTTCCTAGAGGCTGGTGCGTGGTAGGGGATGTGATATACCCACTCAATACCATGCTCTTTGGCCCAAATATCTATAAGGTTATTCCGGAAATGAGTCCCATTGTCTGACTCAATTCTCTTTGGGGTGCCGTGTTGCCACAAAATCTGTTTCTCAAGGCCCAGGATAGTGTTCCGGGCAGTGGCATGGGGCACAGCGTATGTTTCCAGCCACCCGGTGGTTGCTTCCACCATGGTAAGCACATGGCACTTGCCTTGGCGGGTTGTCGGCAATGTGATATAGTCAATCTGCCAGGACTCCCGATATTTATACTTCAACCATCGTCCTCCATACCAAAGAGGCTTTAACCACTTGGCTTGTTTAATTGCAGCACGTTTCACACTCATGAATAACCTGGGCAATAGTGTCCATTGTTAAGTCCACCCCTCGATCACGCGCCCATATATATTTTGCATTTCTGCCCAGATGGCCTGAAGTGTCATGAGCCCACCGAGCCAAAAATAATTCACCTTTATGTTGCCAATCTAAGTCCATCTGAGCCACTTCAATCTTAGCCGCTTTATCCACTTGTTGGTTGTTCTGGTGTTCCTCAGTGGCCCGACTCTTGGGTACATGGGCATCTACATGACGTACCTTCACCACCAGGTTGTGCACCCAGGCAGCAATATCTTTCCACAGTGCAGCAGCCCAGATGGGTTTACCTCTGCGTTGCCAGTTGCTCTGCTTCCATTGCTGCAACCACCCCCACAGGGCATTTGCCACCATCCATGAGTCAGTATAGAGGTAAAGTACTGGCCACTTTTCTCGTTCAGCAATGTCCAGGGCCAGCTGGATGGCTTTCACCTCGGCAAGTGTCCTGGGTTCAGCAGTAGCAGTCATGTTTTTCCTTTGTGTTAGCTGGTGCAGTGCTGTGTTTTGACTTCTAGTTTGAGAACAGTGTTGGTGAAGCCGATGTTTTCGGTTGTTGCTAAGTGATGTTTACCCTGACCAAGGACTCTGTGGGGCTCATGCTCTGCCAGGGAGGAGGGGAAGCTGTGAGGATGCAGAGACGGGGCGCCTGACCCGGGCTAGCCGGGGAGGTATTCCATACCACAGCACGTCATGGCCGGGGTGGGGGGTAACTGGGAGTTACCCGGAAGGACAGGGGCTTCTGGGTGGAACTCGCTTTCTTGGCCGGTGGTATCGTATTCTCTTCCCTTGTTATTGTCCCTTATCATTGTTTTAGCTGATAGTAGCGGTGGTGATTTGTTGCTGGACTGTTCTTGTCTCAACCTGTGGGAGTTGCACTCTCTCGATTCTCCTCCCCGTTCCTCCGGGAGCGGGGAAGGGGAGAGCCCCGGTGAAGGGGGGGGGGGGGGAGACGGACACGGACCTCAATTGTTGTCAGCTCGGCACCACTCACTGGGAGTGAGTGAACAAGTTACCTGACTCGGTTTAAACCACGACTCAATTCACCCTCTCCTTCAGCAGTTTCTGCAAATTGTCGTCCAGGACTCCATACAGCTGCCTTCCATCTCCGATGCTTTCCCACAATACAGCAAGACCCATCAGTAAACAAGGCATACTGCTTTTCACTTTCTGACAGTTTATTATATGGTGGGGCCTCTTCAGCACGCACCGCCTCCTCCTCTGGTGACATTCCAAAATCTTTGCCCTCTGGCCAGTCCATGATGACTTCTAGAATGCCTGGACGACTGGGATTTCCTATTCGAGTTCGTTGTGTAATTAGTGCAGCCCATTTACTCCATGCAGCATCAGTTGCATGATGTGTAGAGGAGACCCTGCCTTTGAACATCCAGCCCAGCACAGGCAACCGGGTTGCCAGGAGGAGCTGTGCTTCAATGCCAATCACTTCCAAAGCAGCTCGAACCCCTTCATAGGCTGCCAGTATCTCTTTCTCAGTTGGGGTATAGCTGGCCTCAGATCCTTTGTATCCCCGACTCCAAAAGCCGAGGGGTCGAACTCGAGTCTCCCCTGGAGCTTTCTGCCAGAGGCTCCAGGTAGGACCATTCTCCCCAGCTACAGTGTACAGTACATTTTTTACATTTGGCCCGGTCTGGACTGGTCCAAGGGCTACTGCATGAACTATCTGTTTAATTTGCTCAAAGGCTTGTTGCTGCTCAGGGCCCCATTTAAAATCATTCTTCTTCTGGGTCACATGATAGAGAGGGCTTACAATCGAACTGTAATTTGGGATGTGCTTTCTCCAGAACCCCACTGCACCCAAGAAAGCTTGTGTTTCTTTCCTATTAGTTGGTGGAGACATTGCTGTTATCTTGTTGATCAGATCTGTGGGGATCTGTCTACGTCCATCTTGCCATTTTATTCCCAAAAATTGAATCTCCTGTGCAGGTCCCTTGACCTTACTCTGTTTTATGGCAAAACCGGCTTTCAGCAGGATTTAGATTATTTCCCTCCCTTTCTCAAAGACTTCCTCCGCTGTATCACCCCACACAATAATGTCATCAATGTATTGCAGGTGTTCTGGAGCTTGCCCCTGTTCCAGTGCAGTCTGGATCAGTCCATGGCAAATGGTAGGGCTGTGTTTCCACCCCTGGGGCAGTCGGTTCCAAGTGAGCTGGACACCCCTCCAAGTAAAAGCAAACTGTGGCCTGCACTCTGCTGCCAAAGGAATTGAGAAAAATGCATTGGCAATGTCAATCGTGGCATACCACTTGGCTGCCTTTGACTCTAGTTCATACTGAAGTTCTAGCATGTCCGGTACGGCAGCACTCAATGGTGGTGTGACTTCATTCAGGCCACGATAGTCTACTGTTAGTCTCCATTCTCCATTAGACTTTCGCACTGGCCATATGGGGCTATTGAAGGGTGAGCGGGTCCTACTGATCACCCCCTGACTCTCCAGTCTACGGATCAACTGATGGATGGGAATCAGGGAGTCTCGGTTGGTGCGATATTGCCGCCGGTGCACTGTTGTGGTCGCAATTGGCACTTGTTGTTCTTCAACTTTCAGCAACCCCACAGCAGAGGGATCTTCTGAGAGACCAGGCAAGGTGGACAGCTGCTCAATTTCCTCAGTCTCCAAAGCAGCAATACCAAAAGCCCATCGGTACCCTTTTGGGTCTTTGAAGTATCCTCTCTTGAGATAGTCTATGCCGAAGATGCATGGAGCCTCTGGACCAGTCACAATAGGGTGCTTTTGCCATTCCCTCCCAGTCAGGCTGATTTCAGCCTCCAGCACAGTCAACTCTTGGGATCCTCCTGTCACTCCAGAAATATAGATGGGTTCCACCCCTTGACAGCTTGATGGCATCAGGGTACACTGTGCACCGGTATCTACTAGAGCCTTATACTTCTGTGGGACTGATGTGCCAGGCCATCTGATCCACACAGTCCAGTAAATCCAATTGTCCCCTACCTCCACCTGGCTGGAGGCAGGGCTCCTCTAATAGTCATCACAGCGCTGGACACTTAAGTCGTGGTGAAAGGGATTATTCTTCGTTATCACAGGAGCTGGAGTAAAATCAGCTCTTCCACTCCATCTGGAAAAGTGCTCATCAGAGACTGAAGCCGTAGCTCTCATGGGACGATCAGCCTTGGCCCTTGCTCCCCTCTTCAATTCACTCACCCGTTCCTCCAAAGCTGAAGTAGGTTTTCCATCCCACTTTGTCATGTCTTCTCCGTGATCCCACAGGTAAAACCATAGGGTAGCCCGTGGCGTATACGTCCTGTAGCTCCTTTCTCAAACAATAGGACGCCTTTTGTTAATAGCTGAGACGTGTGTTGGTACACGTGAGGAGCTGGATAAATCAGATAGATTGTCCCTCAATTGTTTGAGGTCCTGGGACAGTTTTTCCACAGCTGAGATGATGGAAGGGGTGAGATTGTCTTCGAACTCTTGGAGTTTATGAACCATTTCATCCACTGTTAGTGGTACTATGTCATTCCAGGTTACTGTTGCCAATGAATGGGCATATGATGACGGTGCATTCCATGCAAGTTTTCGCCACATGGGTCGTATACATTTAACTTCATCTGGATCTATGCGTATATCCCCATTATTCGGCTTGATGTGATAGATCATCTCTACGATGGCTGATTCCCTCAGAGACTGGATGCCTTTGTCTATAGTTGTACACTTGGCCGAACGACGCATAACACTGTCCTTGTATGGAAACCTTTCTTTCACATGAGAGGCCCAAAGCAATCTATTTAAGCAATCTATTCTTCCTGTTCCTTTTGGTGGATTACATCTCTGTATACAGGTACAATACTTTTCACTAGGTTCAGGATTTAGTATTTTTAATCCTTGGTCCTGAGTCTGATTTGTTGAGATACTGGTGTTGACCCAAAGACTGGTCCATGATATTTTGGATGGTATAGGGATTCCAATTAGCGAAACCTTTCTCCTGATTTAGGTAACTGAGTACCAATGCAACAATCACTCTTATTAATAACATCAATTACATTTTGCATCAGTCTTAGATATAGATTCTGGCTCCATGGGGTGATAGTTTCGATATACAACCCCATGATTTCTGAGAAAAATAAAGCTTTCACGGCTCTTTTTGAATAACTGTCCATTGTCCTTTAGTAGCCTTTTTTACCCTTGTGTGGTGAAGCCAAGCTTCTTGCTTCTTGCTCCTTTATCTTGATGGCCGTATGCGAGGTAAGGAGCACTTGTAAGGTCCACTCCACTGAGGTTCCAAAGCTTTGTCTGTCAAAGACTTGATTAATAATGTTCCTCCATCTGCTCCTACTGCTTCTCAGAGAGGAGCCTGTATTATCTCAATAGTTGATTTCTTCCATGTACGGGAGGAAACAGGACTGCTTTTCCAGATTAGTACAATGTTGTCCCATATCACAAGTTGAGCAGCACCGTTTAGGTCTGTTCTTCTGTCCCACATTCTTCTCACGTTCTAAAGCTAATATTAAGGGATCCTGAGGGCCTGAGAGACCACAATCTCTCTGCCATTCAGCGTGGTTTCGCAGGGTGAAGAACATATCTGCATATGAAACTTCATCCCACTTTCCTTCTCGCCTGAGGAACAACATTAACCTTCTCCTGCTTCTTATACAGTCATTAGCAGGTCCGTCCTGGCTCCCAAAGATTGAGATGCAGCGGCGCCTCAAGTCCACCTTTTGCCCACACTATCAGGCAGTGAACTTATAATTTTCAATAGCAGATACTGGACAAATTACCCTTGGAGACTATGCTGCACGCCAGATGTCTCTGCGCGTTTTACCAGCAGCTCCAGCCACACAGCCGACTTATTGGCTTTCCTTTAAAACATAACCCCTATGAAGGGGTTCAAGCTGCTTCGGAAATGATTGGCACTGAAGCACAGCTCCTCCTGGCACCCCAGGAGTTAAACTAACTGATAAATAGGAGGATTATTATGTCTCTGATGCCAACGAACCTATTAAACTGGTATGAGCATCTACTGCGCGTGCTTCAAAGGCTGCCAGAAGTGATGAAGATTGTTGGAGGAAGTAAACGACCCTCAGAGACCACCACCACAATTCCGTACGCATGCGAGGAACTCTCTGGAAAATGATGTAACCCATAGGTAGCCTCATGAATATGTATGTATGCCCAGGGGCTATAAAATTGTGTGGCAATTGGGGTGATACACGCTAGGTGGAGCTATCCCCCATGTCTCCCGGCGCCGCAATAAAGAATACCTGCTTGTCAGCTTGAAAACTTTGTTGGCAAGTTTGTTCCTGGAGTTTTCTCCGTATCAAGGTGAAAAGTTCAGGTTCGAGGAAGACTCGTTTGCTTCATCTTGAAGACCCTCACCCACTACCACGGAGGGGCACTGCACAGGCACAAAGGACCTTCTAGATCATTATAATACAAAGCAGGGATAGGACATGAATATGTATAGCCGTGCTGTGCAACCTCATGCATATATAAGGAAAACGAAGCCGAGGCACGCATGCCTTTGGAGGAGCTATCCCCCATGTGTCTCAGGTGAATAAAACATACCTACTTTACAACTTTAAAGAGTTGTGGAGTCTATCCACATATCACCCAGGTTATTAAAGGGAATGGGTCTTCCCATTCATGAGTTTCAAGATTATGTACTTTAACAGGATGATTGTGGTGTTAATAAAGCCATTAAGCTGTTGTAACCATCTACTGGGGAGTATCAGGGACTAGCTGATGTCCAGGATGGGAGCAGTTAAACTAACTGATAAGTAGAAGGGCAGGATGATTGCTATGTCTGTAATGTTAATTAAGCTTTTTGGGAAAAGTAAACGACCCTTAAAGACCACCACATTTTTGTATGCATGCCGGAAACTTTCTGGAAAATTATGTAATATGCCCAGTGACCATATAAGGATGTCCTGCATGGCAATACGGGGACACACATTAGGAGGAGCTATCCCCCATGTCTCCCGGCGCCACAATAAAGAATACCTGCTTGTCAACTAGAAACTCTGTTGGCGAGTTTGTTCCTGGAGCTTTCTCCGAATCACTTTATACACAAAATCACAGCCTCTAATAATAGCTACTTTACAAGCACACATATTCAGGATGTTACTTTTCATTTGTCCCCAAGTGATGTTTTGCAATCGTTCATTTTTTTTTCTTCCTCTATCTCATTCTGCTTGGGGTATTCACGGTCAGCTTCTTTAGCTGAAGCATCGAGTTCTTCCACCAGTCTGTCCATGGTAAGGCTTGACAAACTTTGCAGGCGGCTGTCATGGACCTGTAGGTAGGAGGACACAAATATACACCGTCCCCCAGGTTATCAGTTCTTGAGAAGAAGACAGGTTGAAGTGTTTCCTTAAAGTGATACAGGGTTAACCAATGTACAAGGGGGGTGTACAAGAGGGTTGGAGGAATTCCCTTGCTTAAACAAAAGTATTGTCTGCACCTATCATGCCTACTAAGCAGAACAAAGGCACTAACTATTGATAAGGAAAAGCAGACACCTGATTCTACTGATAAGCATCTATTGATAAGGAAAAGCAGAGTCTGATAAGGGGGAGAAGCAGATGGTTTATGGCTGGGACACCCACCAAACCCTAAGGCCATACGTGAAGACTAAAAGGTGAAAAGTTCAAGAAGAGGAAGACTTATTTACTTCATCTTTAAGATCCCTACCCACAGGAGGAAGACTCATTTACTTCATCTTGAGACCCCTGCCCAGGACCAGAGGGGGCACTGCACAGGCGCAAAGGACCTTCTAGCTCATTATAATACGAAGTGGGGATAGGACATGAATATGTACAAGCTTATTGTGCAACCTTATGAATATATATAACTTTAGAGATTAAATGTAGAGGGAAACAACACTGAGGCACGCATGACTTTGAGGAATTATCCCTGTGCGTCTCAGCACTGAATAAAAAGCATACCTACTTTACAACTTTAACAAGTTGTGGAGTCAATCCACCTATCAAAAGCAGATGCAAAAGGAATGTGAAGCAGCTGCAGAAGTAAACTGCAAAATGTTAATAATCAAGGAGTTTGCTGTGTCATTACCTGCAGTTAAAGGGCCAGGCAGGTTGGAAACACAGGAGCTGCGCTGGCTCCTTCCTTTTTCAGTTCTGCCTCGTCTCAGGTTTTTTTCTTCTTCTTCTGCCACCCTGATGCTGCTTGGGTTGTGGCTGATAAAGCTTGTGTTTGTGCTGCCCTTCTCGTTTTTCAGTTAGCAGTTAGCAGTTCTTGTTTCAACCGATCTGTGCCTCCAAGTCCTGGATTCACCCCCAGGTTACTTTAAACACACTAAGCAGGGCTCCTCCCATGTGCCCAGCATGTTGCCGGCCCTCTTTAGGCTTTGTTTGTGGTGTCTCTACAAGCTGCCCCAATACTTCAATAGATTGAAAGGATTGGTGTTTTTTTTTTCTTCACTCCACGGCTCTGATGTCCATCCTGGCCATTCCACCAGTGGAGCACTGGGTGACGAATAGGAGGGCAGCTTCTTTTGAACATGGTTATCAAACAACTAAAGGGGACTCACTGCCTTTTTATGCCCCCTGTTAAAAACTTGTATGTGAACCAGACAACAAAAAATACACAGAACAATGTCTGTCCTCAACACACACACAAACACACACACAAGGGATCCCACAAGTACATTTCACACAATTACAATATTTGAAACACAAAATTCAGGCACATGAGTATCACAGAGAGACTGTGATACAGCTGTATTTGTGTAATGCAGCAATACTAACAAAGATAAGGAAGTGGACAAAAGGACAATGTAGGGATACAGATGTATAGCAATACTAATGAAGATAAGGAAATGGACAAAAGGGCAAGGTAGCAATAAATCTCTTAAGGGTGATAAGTTCCTGATTATGTATCAGACTTGCAGTTTGGACAAAGATCAAACTCCACTGAGCCTGCGCAAGATTGTGAGGTCAACTAGCGGTGACGTTGAGGAACCTTCGGCCTTCATCCGCACGACCTTCGTCGACCACCACCAAGAGGCAATGCGCAGGAGCAATGATTGAACTAATGCCAGAGGACTAATTATAATAGCAGACGGGAATAAGTTTTACATATGTATTAGGCGTGAAGCAATCTTATGAATATGTAATTAGCTTGCATAATATAAGTGAGCAATGTAACCCCAGAAGGGTGCAGCACGCCTGTGGTGAAGCAATCCCCCATGCAGCCCAGCGCTGAATAAACATACCTACTCTGAAACTTTGTTTTGGAGTCTTTTCTGCAGATCAACGAGTTGCATATGGGGCCCCGAGTCCATGGTCTGTCACCGTTCACCTGCTATCTTTGATAAGAGCATAGGAGAGACCTTCCCACTGCGGGTCTTGATCCGGCAGATACACCACAGGGAAAGCACACAATCCATCTGCATGCCCCTCCGGTCTCACTTCTCCCTTTACAGCTGCCCATTTGTCATAAGGATCTGGGGGATATAAATCAGGCTCCTTTTTTGGATCCACAGGCCCCGGGTCCAAAGGACTATCCAGGTCATCATCGGAATTATCAGGTGTCAGAACCACAGGAGCAACAACAGCAGACTGATTTTTTGATTTCACAGCAGAGTCAGGCAAAGAAGGCGGTGGTAAGAGAGCCGAAGGTGCCGCTTCTGTCCCCTGTGCTTGTGAGCTGGCATGAAATGTCAAAGTTTCAGAAATAGTTCGCCAAGAGCTCAATAAAGTGGCAGCAACTTCATAATTTTTGTAGCACAGTCCCACAAATTAACACCAATTTTGTCCCAAATCCCCGGGGTATAAATATTAGGGTAATACAGATAGAACTTGGGCTGCCTGGTCCTATGAGTTGGAAGACCACAACTGTGGAAACAGTGACTTATCATTTGTGAACACAACTGCAAGGAACCAGCTGTATCAGCTGAATGTTCATTAAGTCCATGGGGCCAAATGGGATTAATCCCAGAGAACTGAAGGAGCAAGCAGATGTTCCAGTAAGACCCACTCAATCAGCAGGACCCCTACCAAAGATCTTGGGAGTCTGTGGAGATACCAGGAACTAGAAGTTTGCAAGTGTTATTCCAATTTACAAGAGGGTGTGAGGGAAGACCCAGGAAACTACAGACCTGTTAGACTAACCTCAGTACTTGGAAAAATTATGAAGATCATACAGGCTGATAGTGAAAAACATTGAGAAGACAATGCAAACATCAGGCATATTAAACATGGGTTCAAAAAGGGAAAATCCCATTTAACTAATCTGATATCATTCTACAATAAGGTCACCCGACTACTGGATGAAGGCAAAACAAAATCACAGAATCACAGAATTATTACAGTTGGAAGAGACCTTTTAAGATCATATATACTATAGCATTACATTTAGCCAGTTTTCTTTTAACAGTGACATCTAAAAAGTACCCACTGGGCTAAAAATAATTCATCCTTATGTTGACAGTGTGAGTCCATCTGAGCCACTTCAATCTTAGCCGCTTTATCCACCTCAGTTGTTCTGATGTTCCTTAGTGGCCCAACTCCTGGGTACATGAGCATCTACGTGGCGTACCTTCACCACCAGGTTCTGTACCTGGGCAGCAATATATTGGCACACTGCAGCAGCCCAGATGGGTTTACCTCTGCGTTGCCAGTTGCTCTGCTTCCATTGCTGCAACCACCCCCACAGGGCATTTGCCACCATCCGTGAGTCAGTATAGAGTTAAAGTACTGGCAACTTTTCTCATTCACCAATGTCCACGGCCAGCTGGATGGCTTTCACCTCTTCAAACTGACTCAATTCACCCTCTCCTTCAGCAGCTTCTGCAAATTGCCGTCCAGGACTCCATACAGCTGCCTTCCATCCCTGATGCTTTCCCACAATATGGTAGGACACAACAGTAAACAAGGCATACTGTTTTTCACTTTCTGACAGTTTATTATATGGTGGGGCCTCTTCAGCACGCATCACCTCCTCCTCTGGTGACATTCCGAAATCTTTGCCCTCTGGCCAGTCCATGATGACTTCTAGAATGCCTGGACAACTAGGATTTCCTATTTGAGCTCGTTGTGTAATTAGTGCAGCCCATTTACTCCATGTAGCATCAGTTACATGATGTGTAGAGACCCTGCCTTCGAACATCCAGCCCAGCATGGGCAACTGGGGTGCCAGGAGGAGCTGTGCTTCAGTGCCAATCATTTCCGAAGCAGCTTGAACCCCTTCATAGGCTGCCAGTATCTCTTTTTCAGTTGGAGTAGAGCTGTCTTCAGATCTTCTGCATCCCATTTCTAAAAGCTGAGTGGTTGACCCTGAGTCTCCCTTGGAACTTTCTGTCCTTGACCTTACGCCATTTTATGGCAAAACCAGCCTTCAGGAAGATTTGGATTATTTTCTTCCTTTTTTCAAAAATAACTTCTGCTGTATCGCCCCACACGATAATGTCATCCTGCATTACAGGTTGCTTGCCCCTGTTCCAGTACAGTCTGGATCAGTTCATGGCAGATGGTAGGGCTGTGTTTCTCCCTCTGGGGCAGTTGGTACCAAGTGTACTGGATGCCCCTCCAGGTAAAAGCAAACAGTGGCCTGCACTCTGCTGCCAAAGGAATTGAGAAAAATGCATTGGCAATATCAATTGTGGCATCCTACTTGGCTGCCTTTGACTTCAGTTCATACTGAAGTTCTAGCATGTCCGGTACGGCAGCACTCAGTGATGGTATGACTTCATTCACGTCACAATAGTCTACTGTTAGTCTCCACTCTCCGTTAGACTTTCGCACTGGCCACATGGGGCTATTAAAGGATGAGCAGGTCCTACAGATCGCTCCCTGTCTCTCCAGTGTATGATCAGCTTATGGATGGGAATCAGGGAGTCTCAGTTTGTGCAGTATTGCCTCCATCTCCATGGCAGCTATACCAAAAGCCCATAGGTACCCTTTCGGGTCACTGAAATACCCTCTCCTGAGATATTCTATGTGAAGGATGCATGGAGCCTCTGGACCAGTCACAATGCTGTCCTTTTGCCACACCTTCCCAGTTAGGCTGATTTCAACCTCCAGTATAGTCAGATCTTGGGATTCTTCTGTCACTCCAGAAATACAAATGGGTTCCACCCCTTGATAGCTTGATGGCATCAGGGGACGCTGTGCACCTGTATCTACTATAGCTTTATACTCCTGTAGGATGGATGTGCCAGGCCACCTGATCCACCCAGTCCTGTAAACTCAATTGTCCCTCTCCTCCACGTGGTTGGAGGCAGGGCCCCTCTAATAGTGATCATAAGATTCTTCAATTACATCCTGTAGAAAGGGATGAGAATTCCTTATCACAGGAGTTGGAGTAAAATTAACTCTTCTACTCCATCTGGGAAGCTGCTCACCAAAGACTGGAGCAGCAACTTTCTGGGGACGATCATCCTTTACTGTCGTTTTCCTCTTGAATTCACGCACCTGTTCCATTCCACTTTCTCATGTCTTCTCCATGATCTAGCAGATAAAATCATAGGGTAACTCGTGGTGTGCACCTCCTATATTTTCTCTCTTGAGCAATAGGGAGCCTTCTGTTAATAACTGAGATGCAAGTCCCTACATGTGGGGAGCTGGATAGATCATCTTTCAATTGCTTGACCTCCTGGGACAGGAGTTTTTCCACAGCTGAAATGATGGAAAGTGTGAGATTGTCTTCGAACTCTAGGAGTTGGTGATTCAGTTCAGCGACGGTTGGTGGTGCGGCCTCAATTGAGGTCACTGATGCCAGTGAATGGGCATATGATGATGGTACATTCCATGTAAATTTCCACCACATGGGTCTCATGTACTTTCGACTTCATCTGGATCTATGGTTACTTTCCCAGGATCTGGCCTGCAATAGATCATCTCTACAATGGCTGATTCCCTCAGAGACTGGATGCCTTTGTCTATAGTAGTCCACTTGGCCAAACGACTCATAACATCATCCTTGTATGGAAACCTTTCTTTCACAGCTGCCAAGAGCCGCCTCCAAAGGCTGAGGGACCGTTTCTCTTTCGCAATTGCTTTGTCAATTCCCCCTTCCCTAGCAAGTGATCCCAGCTGCTTGGCTTCCCTACCTTCTAGTTTGTGACCATCGGCCCCATTGTCCCAGCATCGAAGCAACCAGGTGATGATGTGCTCCCCTGGTTGACGGGTAAAATCTTTTCACATATTCCGTAGCTCAGTTGAGGTCCAGAGTCAAGAAATTACCTCTTCCTCTGATTCATGTATTAATAACTCTCGTTCAGATGTCATCCCCTCTAGTACACGCATTAGGCCTTCATCTTTCTTTACTGCACAGGTTGCTCTTTGTGGCTGCCATTTGCTTTACCCCTTGCTTATGGGGCAAATGATATTAGCACAGATAGGTCCTTTGTTTTAGCTGCATTGTCTGTCATTTGGGTTGGAGTGGCTGCAGTGCCTATTACTGTGTTTTGAGTGGTTGCAGTGTCGTCAGGATTGGTGTAGCTGCTGTGCTTGGGGTTGAGTAGCTGCACTATTTGTTTCTTTGCCATCAGATCCAGAGACATCTTTTTCCATAGATGATCTGTAGGTGCAGGCTAAGCCCCAGTACTTTGCCATGATTTTTCACTCTCTGGTATTGCCAGGATGACTGCACACCTTGTTTAAGTGTTTTACTAGTTTTTCTAGATTTTGCACTTGCTCAGGGGTGAAGTTCCAAAGCACTGGAGGGGCCCACTAGCTTAAGTGCTTGTCCATACAATCCCATATACCCTGCCACTCATGGCTGTCCAGCCTTGGGGAATATCTCTTGGTAGCATACTTAAATAGTCATTTAACCTTAGACAAGACTCAAGCCAGACTCTGCTTAGTTTCTGAGACCGAACATGATCCTGTGTTCTCAGGGTGGTCATGCTGTAGGCAAAACATAGAGAGTATATGCAGCAACAAGCTGGTTCCCAGGAAAAGGAGCAGAATGCTTTCAAGGGCATTGAAAGGATATTCAAGATCTTTAACTTTTCCAGAATCTACTCCTACTGTAAATAGCCTGTTGGAGGACTGGAGGGTGAGAGGGAATATCTCCTCCTTTGGTTGACCACCAGAGGGGAGGAAAAAGAAAAATGTGTAATTGTTAAATGTTCCCATTACATGCCTCCCGTATTATAGAGGTGATGACCATGCCAAGAACACATACCAGCCCAGTTTCATGATCAATTAGTCTATTGCATTACAAGTCATTACCATGAAGTACAGCAAAACAAGAACCTTAGCCCAGGCCCCAAAGATGATAAACGTTAAAACAGCAAAAACTGGCTGCAAGTAAGGTATGACATGCTGATACTCTGAGACCAAGCACTACAACTCTGAGAGCAAATAAATCAAAATTGTAATGAGTGACTATCAGTCCAAAATAAGTGCATATCACAAATATAATTAGACACACTTCAGTCAGATATGTCTTTATCTAAACCCTTCGAGACCCACATTGGGCACAAAAAAAAGAGCTGTTGTGGTTTAAGCCCGGCCAGTAACTCAGAACCACTTAGCCACTTGCTCACTCATCCCATTCTTCCTCCCCCTGCTCCTGCAGGGATGGGGAGGAGAATTGACAGAATGTAAATTCCATAGGTTGAGATAAGAACAGTCCAGTAACTAAGGTATAATACAAAACTACTACTGCTACCACCAATGATAATAATGATAAGGGAAATAACAAGTGGAGAGAATACAATTGCTCACCACCTGCCGAGCGATACCCAGCCCAACCTGAGCAGTGATCTGGGCCTTCTGAGTAACTCCCCCCAGTTTATATACTGGGCATGACGTGCTGTAGTATGGAATACCCCTTTGGCTAGTTTGGGTCATGTGCCCTGTCTCTGCTTTCTCCCAGCTTCTTGTGTCCCTCCTTACCAGCAGAGCATGAGACTGAAAAGTCCTTGATGTAGTAAGCAATACTTAGCAGCAACTCCGAACATCGGTGTGTTATCAGCGTTGTTCTCAGGCTAAAGTTGAAAACACAGCACTGCACCAGCTACTAAGGAGAAAAATGACTGCAGTAGCTGAACCCAGGACAATCACCTTTTCAGGAATGGAGATGAGGTTGGCTGGCCAGTATTTTCCCGAGTCCTCCTTCTTGCTTTTTTTGAAGGTGGGAGTAATGCTGGCCTTCCTCCAAATATCAGGCACCTCTCCTATTCTCCATGATTTTTCAGAGATAATGAAGAGTGGCAGAGCAACAACATGTGACAGCTCCCTTTTACCCTTGGGTGCATCCCATCAGGGCCCATGGATTTATGGGTGTTAAGTCTGTCTAGCCTATCCCTAACCCAACCCTCTACAACCAGGGGGAAGTTTTCCTTTCTCTGGCCTTTAACCTCTGAGGTCTGGGACTCCCAAGGGCCATTCTTAGAGGTAAAGACTGATGTAAAGAAGGTGTTCAGTAATTCTACCTTCTCTATGTCTTCTGTTACCAGGACACCCATCTGATTCAGCAGTGTCCCCACAGTTTCCCTAATCTTCTTTTTGCTGCTGATATAGAAGCCCTTCTTGTTGTCCTTGATGTCCTTTGCCAGGCTCAAATACTTGGCCTTCCTTGTTGCATCCCTGCATACACTGATGATGTTCCTATATTCCTCCCACTTGGCCTGGACCTTTTTCCACATCCCATAAATTTCGTTCTTGACTTTAAGATTTACTAGGAGCTTCCTGCTCATCCATGCAGGTCTCCTGCCCCCTTTGCCTGATTTCTTCATCATGGTGATACACTGGTTTGGGCTTGGAGGAAGTGGTGCTGAAATATTGACCAGCTCTCTTGGATTCCCTTCCCTTCTAGAGCCCTATCCCATAGGATTCCACTAAGTAGGTCTTTGAAGAGGTTGAATTTCTCTCTCTGTAAGTTTAGGGTTCTAGTCCTGGTTACTCTTTTGCTTCCCTCACGCAGAACCCTGAGTTCCATCATGGTTGCTACAGCCAAGGCTGCCCCCAACCTTTATGTCTTCAACCAGTCTTTCCTGGTTTGTTAGTACAAGGTCCATCAACACACCTTTCCTGGTTGGCTCCTCCACCACTTGTAACAATAAGTTAACTTCAGTTATCTGTAAAAACTTCCTGAACTGTGTGTGCTTGGCCATGTCGTCACTCCAACTGGGTAGTTGAAGTCCCCCAGGAGAACCAGGGCCTGCAACCGCAAGGCTATTTCCAGCTGCACATACAAAGCCTCATCAAGTTCCTCCTCCTGATCCTATAATAAACACCCACAATAGTGTCACCCATATTAGATTATCCCTTAATGCTCACCCATAGATTTTCAATTCATTTATCTGTCCCTGGGTAGAGCTCAATACATTCCAGTTGCTCTCTCACATAAAGAGCAACTCCACCACCTCACCTCCCTAACCTGTTATTTCTAAAAAGTACATAGCTGTCCATGACAACATTCCAGCCATGTGAGCTATCCCACCATGTCTCACTAACTGCAATGAGATCATGGCCCTGTGACTCCACATAGATTTCCAATTCATCCTGTTTATTTCCCATATACAGGCACATCAGAGAGGTAGTTTCACAACCAGGTTCCCTAGAAGGGGTGCAAGAGGATTCACTGTAACCATAAACAGCCTCAATGTGGTTAGCCCTTTGATCCTCATTTTGAAAGGCAGTCATGGAACCTCTGTCACTGCACAGGTTGGTATGACCTACTCCCCCAGAGGAAGCAATGGCATGAGTATTGCCACTTTGGACGTCACCCCCCAAGGCCTCAATTTAAAGTCCGTCTCACCAAATTGACCAGCCTGCAGGCAAAAATTCTCTTGCCCTTTTTAGACAGATGGTTCCTATCCCTCCCTAACAGTCTACAATCACTAAAGCACAACCCACTGTCCTAAAAGCCAAAACCCTGACGACACCAGCCACAAAGCCAGTCACTGATCTGCACTATGCATCTGCTTCTGGATGTCCCCATTTCACAAAGCAGTAGGATAGATGAGAAGATGACTTGGGCACCAATGTTTTTCACCTGCCACACCAGGGCTCTGTATTCATCCTTGTTCTTACCTATTGTCGTGGTTTAAACCCAGTCAGACAGCTTGTACACTCACTTCCCCCCCTTCTTGCCCTCCCCCTACTCCCAGAGGGACAAAGAGGAGAATCGAAAAGAATGCAACTCCCACAGGTTGAGATAAGAACAGTTTAGTAACTAAGGTATAACACAAATCACTACTGCTACCACCAATAATAATAACGATAAAGGAAATAACAAGGGAAGAGAATACAACACCTCACCACCAGCCGACTGATAACTCGCCTCCCCCCCAGCTCGACCAAGCTCTGACCAATGCCTCCTCCAACCCTGCAGTCTACCAGCCCTTCCGGCTAACTCCCAGTTACATTCTGGGCATGACGTGCTGTGGTATGTAATACCTCTTTGGTCAGTTTGGGTCAGGTGTCCTGTCTCTGCTTCCTCCTGGCTTCCCCTCCTCCCTGGCAGAGCATGAGGCTCACAAAGTCCTTGGCCGAACCAAAACATCCTTGTTATCAGCTCTGTTCCCGAGCCGAAAGTCAAAACACTGCACTGCACCAGCTACCAAGAAGGAGAAAAATGACTGCTACTGCTGAACCCAGGACACCTATTTTTCGGTTTGTGTCATTTGTACTCACATGAAAAAGTAAGTGGGTAGTACTCTGTGCTCCTGACAAGGCAGGGCACCCTCTTGGCAACACTACAGATCCTAGCCCCTAGTAGGCAGCATACTTCTAACTCTCAGGCCGGCAGACAGGTGCCTCCGTGCCCCTTAACAGAGAGTCATGCTCTGCTGACAGGCAGGGTATGCTACAAAACCACAACACACCAGCTGTATAACATGCACAGTTTATTAAACAAGAACACTAAAGGGAATAAGCACACTAAAACAAACAAGCACACTAATGTGAATCAGATCTATATCTCTCTCCCTACAGTAAATAAGTACAAAAAACCAAATCAGAGATATAATTAAAGTACAGAGGAAAATTAGCAATGCACCAAATCATCACTGCATAGAGAGAACAGATTAAGAAGAAATATATCACCAGTTACCACTAAATCATCATCCAGACCCACATTTCAAACTGCGAAGCCCTGTTGCAGCCAATGCCAGGAGTCTTGGGTAACTGGGAAAGTTCCTGTGTCAGTGACAATAGATAATGGTCCGTGTTGAAACACACAAAAATAGAAAAGTACTGTTTGTCCACGGTGGCTCCTCCCCAAAAAGCCCCGCTTTGGCTCATCCCTGGAAAAGTCCCAACCCTTGGAAACCTTTCTAGATATAGCTGGCCCCCTACATCAGAATGAGTGTGCATTTTTGCTAGTATAAAAGCCAGAGCCTCACACGATGCGGGGAGGCAGAACATCATACCACCCAGGTCAACGTTGCCTCTGCGGGGATGCCCGCTAAGGTTGAGCCTGCCACCTTGCATTGTGATGATATTTCTCAGAGCTGGTTTCCTGATCATCATTATATGGTCTTTGTGGTTGGTAAGATGACCAAACATCATAAATATATTTTACTGTATCTTTTGCTTTCTCTATATTTTCCCTGTATTAATAAACTAGTTGTGATTCTTTATTGTACTGCATTTCTCTCAACCCGGAATCCTTGAAATCTGGAACAGTTCCTACAAAGTGTGTCCAGCTATGTGGCTTTGGATTCAGCCACAAGAGGGTCCTGGTTTTATACCTTTAGAAAAACAACTGGCTTTATGCCAAATCTGTCACTGTTTACTCATAGGGCCCAGTTTCTCATGATCTCACTGTTGTCCACCCTTAGAGCTTTGGCCAGGAGCCCCGGCGCAGCTAAGTATGAAGGTCACAGCTGCACACCTGTTTTCCTGTCTCTTTCCAACAAACAGTCATGATGTACATAAACATATCTACTCTGCTGTCCTGGGTTTAGGAATAGCAGTCACTTTACGCCTTCTCAGTAGCTGGTGCAGCGCTGTGTTTTTGACTTTTGGCCTGGGAACAGAGCTGATAACACTGATGTTTAGTCCGACCAAGGACGTTGTGAGTCTCATACTCTGCCAGGGAGGAGGGGAAGCCAGGAGGAAGCAGAGACAGGACACCTGACCCAAACTAGCCAATTCGTACCAATATCGGTTGACCTCTACACAAGGGGAAAGGCAAAAAAGAGGCAACAAAGATGAAGCAAGATGAAGAAACAATGCACTCAACACCCGGGACAGCATCTGACCAGGACTTATTATTACATGAATCAGAGGAATAATAATAATAATAAGAAGTGAATTCTCGACCTCGGACCTCAACCAAGCTACGGAATATGCGAAAAGATTTTACCCGTCAACCAGGGGAGCACATCATCACCTGGTTACTCTGATGCTGGGACAACGCGGCTGATGGTCACAAAGTAGAAGGTACAGAAGCCAAGCAGCTGGGATCACTTGCTAGAGAAGGGGGAATTGACAAAGCAATTGCAAGAGAGAAAAAGTCCCTCAGTCTTTGGAGGCGGCTCTTGGCAGCTGTGAAAGAAAGGTTTCCATACAAGGACAATGCTATGAGTCGTTTGGCCAAGTGGACTACTATAGACAAAGGCATCCAGTCTCTGAGAGAATCAGCCATCGTAGAGATGAACTATCACATCAAGCCGAATAAAGGGGATATACCCGTAGACCCAGATGAAGTCAAATGTTCATGACCCATGTGGCAAAAACTCACATGGAATGCACCGTCATCATATGCCCATTCATTGGGAACAGTAACCTGGAATGACATAGTACCACCAACAGTGGATGAAAGGGTTCATAAACTCCGAGAGTTTGAAGATAATCTCACCCCTTCCATCATCTCAGCTGTGCAAAAACTGTCCCAGGATCTCAAACAATTGAGGGACAATCTATCTGACATATCTAGCTCCTCACATTTATCAATACATATCTCAGCTATTAACAAAAGGCACCCTATTTTTTGAGAGAGAAGATAAAGAAGGTATACGCTGTGGGCCACTGTATGGTTTTACCTGTGGGATCACGGAGAAGGCATGACAAAGTGGGATGGAAAACCTACTTCAGCTTTGGAGTAATGGGTGAGTGAATTGAAGAGGGGAACAAGGGTCAAGGCTGAACATCCCATGAGAGCTGCGGCTTCAGTCTCTGGTGAGCAGGTTCCCAGATGGAGTGGAAGAGCTGATTTTACTCCAGCTCCTGTGATAATGAAGAATAATCCCTTTCACCACGACTTAAGTGTCCAACATTCTGACGAGTATTAGAGGGGCCCTGCCTCCAGCCAGGTGGAGGTAGGGGACAATCGGATTTACTGGACTGTGTGGATCAGATGGCCTGGCACATCAGTCCCACAGAAGTATAAGGCTCTAGTAGATACCGGTGCATAGTGTACCCTGATGCCATCAAGCTGTCAAGGGGTGGAACCCATCTATATTTCTGGAGTGACAGGATGATACCAAGAGATGACTGTACTGGAGGCTAAAATCAGCCTGACTGGGAGGGAATGGCAAAAGCAACCCATTGTGACTGGTCCAGAGGCTCCATGCATCTTCGGCATAGACTACCTCAGGAGACTGTACTTCAAAGACCCAAAAGAGCACTGATGGGCTTTTGGTATTGCTGCTTTGGAGACTGAGGAAATTGAGCAGCTGTCCACCTTGCCTGGTCTCTCAGAGGATCCTTCTGTTGTGGGGTTTCTGAAGGTTGAAGAATAAGAAGTGCCAGTCGCGACCACAACAGTGCATCGGCAGCAATATGGCACCAACCGAGACTCCCTGATTCCCATCCATCAGCTGATCCGTAGACTGGAGAGTAAGGGAATGATGAGCAGGACCCGCTCACCCTTTAATAGCCCCATATGGCCAGTGCGAAAGTCGAATGGAGAGTGGAGACTAACAGCAGACTATCATAGCCTAAATGAAGTCACACCACCATTGAGTGTTGCCGTACCGGACATGCTAGAACTTCAGTCAAAGGCAGCCAAGTGGTATGCCACAACTGATACTGCCAATGCATTTTTCTCAATTCCTTTGGCAGCAGAGTGCAGGCCACAGTTTGCTTTTACTTGGAGGGGTGTCCAGTTCACTTGGAACCGAATGCCCCAGAGGTGGAAACAGCCCTACCATCTGCCATGGACTGATCCAGACTGCACTGGAACAGGGGCAAGCTCCAGAACACCTGCAATACATTGATGACATTATTGTGTGGGGCAATAGAGCATAAGAAGCTTTTGAGAAAGGGAGGGAAATAATCCAAATCCTGCTGAAAGCCAGTTTTGCCATAAAATGAAGTAAGGTCAAGGGACCTGCACAGGAGATTCAATTTTTGGGAATAAAATGGCAAGATGGACGTAGACAGATCCCCACAGATGTGATCAACAAGATAACAGCAATGTCTCCACCAACTGATAAGAAAGAAACGCAAGCTTTCTTGGGTGCAGTGGGGTTCTGGAGAATGCACATCCCAAATTACAGTTCGATTGTAAGCCCTCTCTATCATGTGATCCGGAAGAAGAATGATTTTAAATGGGGCCCTGAGCAGCAACAAGCCTTTGAGCAAATTAAACGCGAGATAGTTCATGCAGTAGCCCTTGGACCAGTCCGGACCGGGCCAGATGTAAAAAATGTACTGTACTCTGCAGCTGGGGAGAACGGTCCTACCTGGAGCCTCTGGCAGAAAGCTCCAGGGGAGACTCGAGGTCGACCCCTCGGCTTTTGGAGAAGGGGATACAAAGGATCTGAGGCCAGCTATGCCCCAACTGAGAAAGAGATACTGGCAGCCTATGAAGGGGTTCGAGCTGCTTCGGAAGTGATTGGCACTGAAGCACAGCTCCTCCTGGCACCCCGGCTGCCCGTGCTGGGCTGGATGTTCAAAGGCAGGGTCTCCGCTACACATCATGCAACTGATGCTACATGGAGTAAATGGGCTGCACTAATTACACAACGAACTCGAATAGGAAATCCCAGTCGTCCAGGCATTCTAGAAGTCATCATGGACTGGCCAGAGGGCAAAGATTTCGGAATGTCACCAGAGGAGGAGGTGATGCGCGCTGAAGAGGCCCCACCATATAATAAACTGTCAGAAAGTGAAAAGCAGTATGCCTTGTTTACTGATGGCTCTTGCCGTATTGTGGGAAAGCATCGGAGATGGAAGGCAGCTGTATGGAGTCCTGGACGACAAGTTGCAGAAACTGCTGACGGAGAGGGTGAATCAAGTCAGTTTGCCGAGGTGAAAGCCATCCAGGTGGCCCTGGACATTGCTGAACGAGAAAAGTGGCCAGTACTTTATCTCTATACTGACTCATGGATGGTGGCAAATGCCCTGTGGGGGTGGTTGAAGCAATGGAAGCAGAGCAACTGGCAACGCAGAGGTAAACCCATCTGGGCTGCTGCACTGTGGAAAGATATTGCTGCCAGGGTGCAGAACCTGGTGGTGAAGGTACGTCATGTAGATGCCCATGTACCCAAGAGTCCGGCCACTGAGGAACACCAGAACAACCAACAAGTGGATAAAGCGGCTAAGATTGAAGTGGCTCAGATGGACTTAGATTGGCAACATAAAGGTGAATTATTTTTGGCCTGGTGGGCCCATGACACTTCAGGCCATCAGGGCAGAGATGCAACATATAGATGGGCCCGTGACCGAGGGGTGGACTTAACAATGGACACTATTGCCCAGGTTATTCATGAGTGTGAAACATGTGCTGCAATTAAACAAGCCAAGCGGTTAAAGCCTCTTTGGTATGGAGGACGATGGTTGAAGTATAAATATGGGGAGGCCTGGCAGATTGACTATATCACACTGCCACCAACCCGCCAAGGCAAGCGCCAGGTGCTTACCATGGTGGAAGCAACCACCGGGTGGCTGGAAACATACGCTGTGCCCCATGCCACTGCCCGGAACACCATCCTGGGCCTTGAGAAACAGATTTTGTGGCGACACGGAACCCCAGAGAGAATTGAGTCAGACAATGGGACTCATTTCCTGAATAACCTTATAGATATTTGGGCCAAAGAGCATGTCATTGAGTGGGTATATCACATCCCCTACCATGCACCAGCCTCTGGGAAAATCGAACGGCACAATGGGCTGTTAAAAACTACACTGAGAGCAATGCGTGGGGGAACTTTCAAGCATTGGGATACACATTTACCAAAGGCCACCTGGTTGGTCAACACCAGAGGATCTGCCAACAGGGCTGGCCCAGCCCAGTCAGAACTTTTACATATTGTAGAGGGGGACAAAGTTCCCGTGGTGCATATGAAGAATTTGCTGGGGAAGACAGTCTGGGTTATTCCTGCTTCAGGTAAAGGCAAACCCACTCGTGGAATTGCTTTTGCTCAGGGACCTGGATATACTTGGTGGGTAATGCGGGAAGATGGGGAAGTCTGATGTATACCTCAAGGGGATTTGATTTTAGGGGAAAACAGCCAGTGAACTCAATTGTATGCCGTTGCCTGCTGTGTAATGCTTTTATAGCCCATCAGCTAGATGTCTCCAGGTCACCAGCGACTGGCCCTGACTTCCCTCCAGCCATCATCCCAACAGAGAATGAACTTGGAACATCATGGACCGAATGGACTCGGCAGCATTATAGGGATTGGTCCATGCACTAAGAAAATGATTTTTTTTTCCTCTTGGTCTGTATGTATATGGATGTGTATATGTGGGAGAGCGATAGTGTATTGAAAATGTGGGATCTGAGCACGACGTGAATGGTATGGAATAAGGGGTGGATAATGTCCTGGGTTCAGCAGTAGCAGTCATGTTTTTCCTTTGTGTTAGCGGGTGCAGTGCTGTGTTTTGACTTCTAGTTTGAGAACAGTGTTGGTGAAGCCGATGTTTTCGGTTGTTGCTAAGTGATGTTTACCCTGACCAAGGACTCTGTGGGGCTCATGCTCTGCCAGGGAGGAGGGGAAGCTGTGAGGATGCAGAGACGGGGCGCCTGACCCGGGCTAGCCGGGGAGGTATTCCATACCACAGCACGTCATGGCCGGGGTGGGGGGTAACTGGGAGTTACCCGGAAGGACAGGGGCTTCTGGGTGGAACTCGCTTTCTTGGCCGGTGGTATCGTATTCTCTTCCCTTGTTATTGTCCCTTATCATTGTTTTAGCTGATAGTAGCGGTGGTGATTTGTTGCTGGACTGTTCTTGTCTCAACCTGTGGGAGTTGCACTCTCTCGATTCTCCTCCCCGTTCCTCCGGGAGCGGGGAAGGGGAGAGCCCCGGTGAAGGGGGGGGGGGGGGAGACGGACACGGACCTCAATTGTTGTCAGCTCGGCACCACTCACTGGGAGTGAGTGAACAAGTTACCTGACTCGGTTTAAACCACGACTCAATTCACCCTCTCCTTCAGCAGTTTCTGCAAATTGTCGTCCAGGACTCCATACAGCTGCCTTCCATCTCCGATGCTTTCCCACAATACAGCAAGACCCATCAGTAAACAAGGCATACTGCTTTTCACTTTCTGACAGTTTATTATATGGTGGGGCCTCTTCAGCACGCACCGCCTCCTCCTCTGGTGACATTCCAAAATCTTTGCCCTCTGGCCAGTCCATGATGACTTCTAGAATGCCTGGACAACTGGGATTTCCTATTCGAGTTCGTTGTGTAATTAGTGCAGCCCATTTACTCCATGCAGCATCAGTTGCATGATGTGTAGAGGAGACCCTGCCTTTGAACATCCAGCCCAGCACAGGCAACCGGGTTGCCAGGAGGAGCTGTGCTTCAATGCCAATCACTTCCAAAGCAGCTCGAACCCCTTCATAGGCTGCCAGTATCTCTTTCTCAGTTGGGGTATAGCTGGCCTCAGATCCTTTTTATCCCCGACTCCAAAAGCCGAGGGGTCGAACTCGAGTCTCCCCTGGAGCTTTCTGCCAGAGGCTCCAGGTAGGACCATTCTCCCCAGCTACAGTGTACAGTACATTTTTTACATTTGGCCCGGTCTGGACTGGTCCAAGGGCTACTGCATGAACTATCTGTTTAATTTGCTCAAAGGCTTGTTGCTGCTCAGGGCCCCATTTAAAATCATTCTTCTTCTGGGTCACATGATAGAGAGGGCTTACAATCGAACTGTAATTTGGGATGTGCTTTCTCCAGAACCCCACTGCACCCAAGAAAGCTTGTGTTTCTTTCCTATTAGTTGGTGGAGACATTGCTGTTATCTTGTTGATCAGATCTGTGGGGATCTGTCTACGTCCATCTTGCCATTTTATTCCCAAAAATTGAATCTCCTGTGCAGGTCCCTTGACCTTACTCTGTTTTATGGCAAAACCGGCTTTCAGCAGGATTTAGATTATTTCCCTCCCTTTCTCAAAGACTTCCTCCGCTGTATCACCCCACACAATAATGTCATCAATGTATTGCAAGTGTTCTGGAGCTTGCCCCTGTTCCAGTGCAGTCTGGATCAGTCCATGGCAAATGGTAGGGCTGTGTTTCCACCCCTGGGGCAGTCGGTTCCAAGTGAGCTGGACACCCCTCCAAGTAAAAGCAAACTGTGGCCTGCACTCTGCTGCCAAAGGAATTGAGAAAAATGCATTGGCAATGTCAATCGTGGCATACCACTTGGCTGCCTTTGACTCTAGTTCATACTGAAGTTCTAGCATGTCCGGTACGGCAGCACTCAATGGTGGTGTGACTTCATTCAGGCCACGATAGTCTACTGTTAGTCTCCATTCTCCATTAGACTTTCGCACTGGCCATATGGGGCTATTGAAGGGTGAGCGGGTCCTACTGATCACCCCCTGACTCTCCAGTCTACGGATCAACTGATGGATGGGAATCAGGGAGTCTCGGTTGGTGCGATATTGCCGCCGGTGCACTGTTGTGGTCGCAATTGGCACTTGTTGTTCTTCAACTTTCAGCAACCCCACAGCAGAGGGATCTTCTGAGAGACCAGGCAAGGTGGACAGCTGCTCAATTTCCTCAGTCTCCAAAGCAGCAATACCAAAAGCCCATCGGTACCCTTTTGGGTCTTTGAAGTATCCTCTCTTGAGATAGTCTATGCCGAAGATGCATGGAGCCTCTGGACCAGTCACAATAGGGTGCTTTTGCCATTCCCTCCCAGTCAGGCTGATTTCAGCCTCCAGCACAGTCAACTCTTGGGATCCTCCTGTCACTCCAGAAATATAGATGGGTTCCACCCCTTGACAGCTTGATGGCATCAGGGTACACTGTGCACCGGTATCTACTAGAGCCTTATACTTCTGTGGGACTGATGTGCCAGGCCATCTGATCCACACAGTCCAGTAAATCCAATTGTCCCCTACCTCCACCTGGCTGGAGGCAGGGCTCCTCTAATAGTCATCACAGCGCTGGACACTTAAGTCGTGGTGAAAGGGATTATTCTTCGTTATCACAGGAGCTGGAGTAAAATCAGCTCTTCCACTCCATCTGGAAAAGTGCTCATCAGAGACTGAAGCCGTAGCTCTCATGGGACGATCAGCCTTGGCCCTTGCTCCCCTCTTCAATTCACTCACCCGTTCCTCCAAAGCTGAAGTAGGTTTTCCATCCCACTTTGTCATGTCTTCTCCGTGATCCCACAGGTAAAACCATAGGGTAGCCCGTGGCGTATACGTCCTGTAGCTCCTTTCTCAAACAATAGGACGCCTTTTGTTAATAGCTGAGACGTGTGTTGGTACACGTGAGGAGCTGGATAAATCAGATAGATTGTCCCTCAATTGTTTGAGGTCCTGGGACAGTTTTTCCACAGCTGAGATGATGGAAGGGGTGAGATTGTCTTCGAACTCTTGGAGTTTATGAACCATTTCATCCACTGTTAGTGGTACTATGTCATTCCAGGTTACTGTTGCCAATGAATGGGCATATGATGACGGTGCATTCCATGCAAGTTTTCGCCACATGGGTCGTATACATTTAACTTCATCTGGATCTATGCGTATATCCCCATTATTCGGCTTGATGTGATAGATCATCTCTACGATGGCTGATTCCCTCAGAGACTGGATGCCTTTGTCTATAGTTGTACACTTGGCCGAACGACGCATAACACTGTCCTTGTATGGAAACCTTTCTTTCACATGAGAGGCCCAAAGCAATCTATTTAAGCAATCTATTCTTCCTGTTCCTTTTGGTGGATTACATCTCTGTATACAGGTACAATACTTTTCACTAGGTTCAGGATTTAGTATTTTTAATCCTTGGTCCTGAGTCTGATTTGTTGAGATACTGGTGTTGACCCAAAGACTGGTCCATGATATTTTGGATGGTATAGGGATTCCAATTAGCGAAACCTTTCTCCTGATTTAGGTAACTGAGTACCAATGCAACAATCACTCTTATTAATAACATCAATTACATTTTGCATCAGTCTTAGATATAGATTCTGGCTCCATGGGGTGATAGTTTCGATATACAACCCCATGATTTCTGAGAAAAATAAAGCTTTCACGGCTCTTTTTGAATAACTGTCCATTGTCCTTTAGTAGCCTTTTTTACCCTTGTGTGGTGAAGCCAAGCTTCTTGCTTCTTGCTCCTTTATCTTGATGGCCGTATGCGAGGTAAGGAGCACTTGTAAGGTCCACTCCACTGAGGTTCCAAAGCTTTGTCTGTCAAAGACTTGATTAATAATGTTCCTCCATCTGCTCCTACTGCTTCTCAGAGAGGAGCCTGTATTATCTCAATAGTTGATTTCTTCCATGTACGGGAGGAAACAGGACTGCTTTTCCAGATTAGTACAATGTTGTCCCATATCACAAGTTGAGCAGCACCGTTTAGGTCTGTTCTTCTGTCCCACATTCTTCTCACGTTCTAAAGCTAATATTAAGGGATCCTGAGGGCCTGAGAGACCACAATCTCTCTGCCATTCAGCGTGGTTTCGCAGGGTGAAGAACATATCTGCATATGAAACTTCATCCCACTTTCCTTCTCGCCTGAGGAACAACATTAACCTTCTCCTGCTTCTTATACAGTCATTAGCAGGTCCGTCCTGGCTCCCAAAGATTGAGATGCAGCGGCGCCTCAAGTCCACCTTTTGCCCACACTATCAGGCAGTGAACTTATAATTTTCAATAGCAGATACTGGACAAATTACCCTTGGAGACTATGCTGCACGCCAGATGTCTCTGCGCGTTTTACCAGCAGCTCCAGCCACACAGCCGACTTATTGGCTTTCCTTTAAAACATAACCCCTATGAAGGGGTTCAAGCTGCTTCGGAAATGATTGGCACTGAAGCACAGCTCCTCCTGGCACCCCAGGAGTTAAACTAACTGATAAATAGGAGGATTATTATGTCTCTGATGCCAACGAACCTATTAAACTGGTATGAGCATCTACTGCGCGTGCTTCAAAGGCTGCCAGAAGTGATGAAGATTGTTGGAGGAAGTAAACGACCCTCAGAGACCACCACCACAATTCCGTACGCATGCGAGGAACTCTCTGGAAAATGATGTAACCCATAGGTAGCCTCATGAATATGTATGTATGCCCAGGGGCTATAAAATTGTGTGGCAATTGGGGTGATACACGCTAGGTGGAGCTATCCCCCATGTCTCCCGGCGCCGCAATAAAGAATACCTGCTTGTCAGCTTGAAAACTTTGTTGGCAAGTTTGTTCCTGGAGTTTTCTCCGTATCAAGGTGAAAAGTTCAGGTTCGAGGAAGACTCGTTTGCTTCATCTTGAAGACCCTCACCCACTACCACGGAGGGGCACTGCACAGGCACAAAGGACCTTCTAGATCATTATAATACAAAGCAGGGATAGGACATGAATATGTATAGCCGTGCTGTGCAACCTCATGCATATATAAGGAAAACGAAGCCGAGGCACGCATGCCTTTGGAGGAGCTATCCCCCATGTGTCTCAGGTGAATAAAACATACCTACTTTACAACTTTAAAGAGTTGTGGAGTCTATCCACATATCACCCAGGTTATTAAAGGGAATGGGTCTTCCCATTCATGAGTTTCAAGATTATGTACTTTAACAGGATGATTGTGGTGTTAATAAAGCCATTAAGCTGTTGTAACCATCTACTGGGGAGTATCAGGGACTAGCTGATGTCCAGGATGGGAGCAGTTAAACTAACTGATAAGTAGAAGGGCAGGATGATTGCTATGTCTGTAATGTTAATTAAGCTTTTTGGGAAAAGTAAACGACCCTTAAAGACCACCACATTTTTGTATGCATGCCGGAAACTTTCTGGAAAATTATGTAATATGCCCAGTGACCATATAAGGATGTCCTGCATGGCAATACGGGGACACACATTAGGAGGAGCTATCCCCCATGTCTCCCGGCGCCACAATAAAGAATACCTGCTTGTCAACTAGAAACTCTGTTGGCGAGTTTGTTCCTGGAGCTTTCTCCGAATCACTTTATACACAAAATCACAGCCTCTAATAATAGCTACTTTACAAGCACACATATTCAGGATGTTACTTTTCATTTGTCCCCAAGTGATGTTTTGCAATCGTTCATTTTTTTTTCTTCCTCTATCTCATTCTGCTTGGGGTATTCACGGTCAGCTTCTTTAGCTGAAGCATCGAGTTCTTCCACCAGTCTGTCCATGGTAAGGCTTGACAAACTTTGCAGGCGGCTGTCATGGACCTGTAGGTAGGAGGACACAAATATACACCGTCCCCCAGGTTATCAGTTCTTGAGAAGAAGACAGGTTGAAGTGTTTCCTTAAAGTGATACAGGGTTAACCAATGTACAAGGGGGGTGTACAAGAGGGTTGGAGGAATTCCCTTGCTTAAACAAAAGTATTGTCTGCACCTATCATGCCTACTAAGCAGAACAAAGGCACTAACTATTGATAAGGAAAAGCAGACACCTGATTCTACTGATAAGCATCTATTGATAAGGAAAAGCAGAGTCTGATAAGGGGGAGAAGCAGATGGTTTATGGCTGGGACACCCACCAAACCCTAAGGCCATACGTGAAGACTAAAAGGTGAAAAGTTCAAGAAGAGGAAGACTTATTTACTTCATCTTTAAGATCCCTACCCACAGGAGGAAGACTCATTTACTTCATCTTGAGACCCCTGCCCAGGACCAGAGGGGGCACTGCACAGGCGCAAAGGACCTTCTAGCTCATTATAATACGAAGTGGGGATAGGACATGAATATGTACAAGCTTATTGTGCAACCTTATGAATATATATAACTTTAGAGATTAAATGTAGAGGGAAACAACACTGAGGCACGCATGACTTTGAGGAATTATCCCTGTGCGTCTCAGCACTGAATAAAAAGCATACCTACTTTACAACTTTAACAAGTTGTGGAGTCAATCCACCTATCAAAAGCAGATGCAAAAGGAATGTGAAGCAGCTGCAGAAGTAAACTGCAAAATGTTAATAATCAAGGAGTTTGCTGTGTCATTACCTGCAGTTAAAGGGCCAGGCAGGTTGGAAACACAGGAGCTGCGCTGGCTCCTTCCTTTTTCAGTTCTGCCTCGTCTCAGGTTTTTTTCTTCTTCTTCTGCCACCCTGATGCTGCTTGGGTTGTGGCTGATAAAGCTTGTGTTTGTGCTGCCCTTCTCGTTTTTCAGTTAGCAGTTAGCAGTTCTTGTTTCAACCGATCTGTGCCTCCAAGTCCTGGATTCACCCCCAGGTTACTTTAAACACACTAAGCAGGGCTCCTCCCATGTGCCCAGCATGTTGCCGGCCCTCTTTAGGCTTTGTTTGTGGTGTCTCTACAAGCTGCCCCAATACTTCAATAGATTGAAAGGATTGGTGTTTTTTTTTTCTTCACTCCACGGCTCTGATGTCCATCCTGGCCATTCCACCAGTGGAGCACTGGGTGACGAATAGGAGGGCAGCTTCTTTTGAACATGGTTATCAAACAACTAAAGGGGACTCACTGCCTTTTTATGCCCCCTGTTAAAAACTTGTATGTGAACCAGACAACAAAAAATACACAGAACAATGTCTGTCCTCAACACACACACAAACACACACACAAGGGATCCCACAAGTACATTTCACACAATTACAATATTTGAAACACAAAATTCAGGCACATGAGTATCACAGAGAGACTGTGATACAGCTGTATTTGTGTAATGCAGCAATACTAACAAAGATAAGGAAGTGGACAAAAGGACAATGTAGGGATACAGATGTATAGCAATACTAATGAAGATAAGGAAATGGACAAAAGGGCAAGGTAGCAATA
This sequence comes from Pezoporus flaviventris, assembly GCF_033815535.1. Taxonomy (NCBI): domain Eukaryota; kingdom Metazoa; phylum Chordata; class Aves; order Psittaciformes; family Psittacidae; genus Pezoporus; species Pezoporus flaviventris. The sequence continues at coordinate 973,422 of NW_026892625.1, forward strand.
AATCTCTTAAGGGTGATAAGTTCCTGATTATGTATCAGACTTGCAGTTTGGACAAAGATCAAACTCCACTGAGCCTGCGCAAGATTGTGAGGTCAACTAGCGGTGACGTTGAGGAACCTTCGGCCTTCATCCGCACGACCTTCGTCGACCACCACCAAGAGGCAATGCGCAGGAGCAATGATTGAACTAATGCCAGAGGACTAATTATAATAGCAGACGGGAATAAGTTTTACATATGTATTAGGCGTGAAGCAATCTTATGAATATGTAATTAGCTTGCATAATATAAGTGAGCAATGTAACCCCAGAAGGGTGCAGCACGCCTGTGGTGAAGCAATCCCCCATGCAGCCCAGCGCTGAATAAACATACCTACTCTGAAACTTTGTTTTGGAGTCTTTTCTGCAGATCAACGAGTTGCATATGGGGCCCCGAGTCCATGGTCTGTCACCGTTCACCTGCTATCTTTGATAAGAGCATAGGAGAGACCTTCCCACTGCGGGTCTTGATCCGGCAGATACACCACAGGGAAAGCACACAATCCATCTGCATGCCCCTCCGGTCTCACTTCTCCCTTTACAGCTGCCCATTTGTCATAAGGATCTGGGGGATATAAATCAGGCTCCTTTTTTGGATCCACAGGCCCCGGGTCCAAAGGACTATCCAGGTCATCATCGGAATTATCAGGTGTCAGAACCACAGGAGCAACAACAGCAGACTGATTTTTTGATTTCACAGCAGAGTCAGGCAAAGAAGGCGGTGGTAAGAGAGCCGAAGGTGCCGCTTCTGTCCCCTGTGCTTGTGAGCTGGCATGAAATGTCAAAGTTTCAGAAATAGTTCGCCAAGAGCTCAATAAAGTGGCAGCAACTTCATAATTTTTGTAGCACAGTCCCACAAATTAACACCAATTTTGTCCCAAATCCCCGGGGTATAAATATTAGGGTAATACAGATAGAACTTGGGCTGCCTGGTCCTATGAGTTGGAAGACCACAACTGTGGAAACAGTGACTTATCATTTGTGAACACAACTGCAAGGAACCAGCTGTATCAGCTGAATGTTCATTAAGTCCATGGGGCCAAATGGGATTAATCCCAGAGAACTGAAGGAGCAAGCAGATGTTCCAGTAAGACCCACTCAATCAGCAGGACCCCTACCAAAGATCTTGGGAGTCTGTGGAGATACCAGGAACTAGAAGTTTGCAAGTGTTATTCCAATTTACAAGAGGGTGTGAGGGAAGACCCAGGAAACTACAGACCTGTTAGACTAACCTCAGTACTTGGAAAAATTATGAAGATCATACAGGCTGATAGTGAAAAACATTGAGAAGACAATGCAAACATCAGGCATATTAAACATGGGTTCAAAAAGGGAAAATCCCATTTAACTAATCTGATATCATTCTACAATAAGGTCACCCGACTACTGGATGAAGGCAAAACAAAATCACAGAATCACAGAATTATTACAGTTGGAAGAGACCTTTTAAGATCATATATACTATAGCATTACATTTAGCCAGTTTTCTTTTAACAGTGACATCTAAAAAGTACCCACTGGGCTAAAAATAATTCATCCTTATGTTGACAGTGTGAGTCCATCTGAGCCACTTCAATCTTAGCCGCTTTATCCACCTCAGTTGTTCTGATGTTCCTTAGTGGCCCAACTCCTGGGTACATGAGCATCTACGTGGCGTACCTTCACCACCAGGTTCTGCACCTGGGCAGCAATATATTGGCACACTGCAGCAGCCCAGATGGGTTTACCTCTGCGTTGCCAGTTGCTCTGCTTCCATTGCTGCAACCACCCCCACAGGGCATTTGCCACCATCCGTGAGTCAGTATAGAGTTAAAGTACTGGCAACTTTTCTCATTCACCAATGTCCACGGCCAGCTGGATGGCTTTCACCTCTTCAAACTGACTCAATTCACCCTCTCCTTCAGCAGCTTCTGCAAATTGCCGTCCAGGACTCCATACAGCTGCCTTCCATCCCTGATGCTTTCCCACAATATGGTAGGACACAACAGTAAACAAGGCATACTGTTTTTCACTTTCTGACAGTTTATTATATGGTGGGGCCTCTTCAGCACGCATCACCTCCTCCTCTGGTGACATTCCGAAATCTTTGCCCTCTGGCCAGTCCATGATGACTTCTAGAATGCCTGGACAACTAGGATTTCCTATTTGAGCTCGTTGTGTAATTAGTGCAGCCCATTTACTCCATGTAGCATCAGTTACATGATGTGTAGAGACCCTGCCTTCGAACATCCAGCCCAGCATGGGCAACTGGGGTGCCAGGAGGAGCTGTGCTTCAGTGCCAATCATTTCCGAAGCAGCTTGAACCCCTTCATAGGCTGCCAGTATCTCTTTTTCAGTTGGAGTAGAGCTGTCTTCAGATCTTCTGCATCCCATTTCTAAAAGCTGAGTGGTTGACCCTGAGTCTCCCTTGGAACTTTCTGTCCTTGACCTTACGCCATTTTATGGCAAAACCAGCCTTCAGGAAGATTTGGATTATTTTCTTCCTTTTTTCAAAAATAACTTCTGCTGTATCGCCCCACACGATAATGTCATCCTGCATTACAGGTTGCTTGCCCCTGTTCCAGTACAGTCTGGATCAGTTCATGGCAGATGGTAGGGCTGTGTTTCCCCCTCTGGGGCAGTTGGTACCAAGTGTACTGGATGCCCCTCCAGGTAAAAGCAAACAGTGGCCTGCACTCTGCTGCCAAAGGAATTGAGAAAAATGCATTGGCAATATCAATTGTGGCATCCTACTTGGCTGCCTTTGACTTCAGTTCATACTGAAGTTCTAGCATGTCCGGTACGGCAGCACTCAGTGATGGTATGACTTCATTCACGTCACAATAGTCTACTGTTAGTCTCCACTCTCCGTTAGACTTTCGCACTGGCCACATGGGGCTATTAAAGGATGAGCAGGTCCTACAGATCGCTCCCTGTCTCTCCAGTGTATGATCAGCTTATGGATGGGAATCAGGGAGTCTCAGTTTGTGCAGTATTGCCTCCATCTCCATGGCAGCTATACCAAAAGCCCATAGGTACCCTTTCGGGTCACTGAAATACCCTCTCCTGAGATATTCTATGTGAAGGATGCATGGAGCCTCTGGACCAGTCACAATGCTGTCCTTTTGCCACACCTTCCCAGTTAGGCTGATTTCAACCTCCAGTATAGTCAGATCTTGGGATTCTTCTGTCACTCCAGAAATACAAATGGGTTCCACCCCTTGATAGCTTGATGGCATCAGGGGACGCTGTGCACCTGTATCTACTATAGCTTTATACTCCTGTAGGATGGATGTGCCAGGCCACCTGATCCACCCAGTCCTGTAAACTCAATTGTCCCTCTCCTCCACGTGGTTGGAGGCAGGGCCCCTCTAATAGTGATCATAAGATTCTTCAATTACATCCTGTAGAAAGGGATGAGAATTCCTTATCACAGGAGTTGGAGTAAAATTAACTCTTCTACTCCATCTGGGAAGCTGCTCACCAAAGACTGGAGCAGCAACTTTCTGGGGACGATCATCCTTTACTGTCGTTTTCCTCTTGAATTCACGCACCTGTTCCATTCCACTTTCTCATGTCTTCTCCATGATCTAGCAGATAAAATCATAGGGTAACTCGTGGTGTGCACCTCCTATATTTTCTCTCTTGAGCAATAGGGAGCCTTCTGTTAATAACTGAGATGCAAGTCCCTACATGTGGGGAGCTGGATAGATCATCTTTCAATTGCTTGACCTCCTGGGACAGGAGTTTTTCCACAGCTGAAATGATGGAAAGTGTGAGATTGTCTTCGAACTCTAGGAGTTGGTGATTCAGTTCAGCGACGGTTGGTGGTGCGGCCTCAATTGAGGTCACTGATGCCAGTGAATGGGCATATGATGATGGTACATTCCATGTAAATTTCCACCACATGGGTCTCATGTACTTTCGACTTCATCTGGATCTATGGTTACTTTCCCAGGATCTGGCCTGCAATAGATCATCTCTACAATGGCTGATTCCCTCAGAGACTGGATGCCTTTGTCTATAGTAGTCCACTTGGCCAAACGACTCATAACATCATCCTTGTATGGAAACCTTTCTTTCACAGCTGCCAAGAGCCGCCTCCAAAGGCTGAGGGACCGTTTCTCTTTCGCAATTGCTTTGTCAATTCCCCCTTCCCTAGCAAGTGATCCCAGCTGCTTGGCTTCCCTACCTTCTAGTTTGTGACCATCGGCCCCATTGTCCCAGCATCGAAGCAACCAGGTGATGATGTGCTCCCCTGGTTGACGGGTAAAATCTTTTCACATATTCCGTAGCTCAGTTGAGGTCCAGAGTCAAGAAATTACCTCTTCCTCTGATTCATGTATTAATAACTCTCGTTCAGATGTCATCCCCTCTAGTACACGCATTAGGCCTTCATCTTTCTTTACTGCACAGGTTGCTCTTTGTGGCTGCCATTTGCTTTACCCCTTGCTTATGGGGCAAATGATATTAGCACAGATAGGTCCTTTGTTTTAGCTGCATTGTCTGTCATTTGGGTTGGAGTGGCTGCAGTGCCTATTACTGTGTTTTGAGTGGTTGCAGTGTCGTCAGGATTGGTGTAGCTGCTGTGCTTGGGGTTGAGTAGCTGCACTATTTGTTTCTTTGCCATCAGATCCAGAGACATCTTTTTCCATAGATGATCTGTAGGTGCAGGCTAAGCCCCAGTACTTTGCCATGATTTTTCACTCTCTGGTATTGCCAGGATGACTGCACACCTTGTTTAAGTGTTTTACTAGTTTTTCTAGATTTTGCACTTGCTCAGGGGTGAAGTTCCAAAGCACTGGAGGGGCCCACTAGCTTAAGTGCTTGTCCATACAATCCCATATACCCTGCCACTCATGGCTGTCCAGCCTTGGGGAATATCTCTTGGTAGCATACTTAAATAGTCATTTAACCTTAGACAAGACTCAAGCCAGACTCTGCTTAGTTTCTGAGACCGAACATGATCCTGTGTTCTCAGGGTGGTCATGCTGTAGGCAAAACATAGAGAGTATATGCAGCAACAAGCTGGTTCCCAGGAAAAGGAGCAGAATGCTTTCAAGGGCATTGAAAGGATATTCAAGATCTTTAACTTTTCCAGAATCTACTCCTACTGTAAATAGCCTGTTGGAGGACTGGAGGGTGAGAGGGAATATCTCCTCCTTTGGTTGACCACCAGAGGGGAGGAAAAAGAAAAATGTGTAATTGTTAAATGTTCCCATTACATGCCTCCCGTATTATAGAGGTGATGACCATGCCAAGAACACATACCAGCCCAGTTTCATGATCAATTAGTCTATTGCATTACAAGTCATTACCATGAAGTACAGCAAAACAAGAACCTTAGCCCAGGCCCCAAAGATGATAAACGTTAAAACAGCAAAAACTGGCTGCAAGTAAGGTATGACATGCTGATACTCTGAGACCAAGCACTACAACTCTGAGAGCAAATAAATCAAAATTGTAATGAGTGACTATCAGTCCAAAATAAGTGCATATCACAAATATAATTAGACACACTTCAGTCAGATATGTCTTTATCTAAACCCTTCGAGACCCACATTGGGCACAAAAAAAAGAGCTGTTGTGGTTTAAGCCCGGCCAGTAACTCAGAACCACTTAGCCACTTGCTCACTCATCCCATTCTTCCTCCCCCTGCTCCTGCAGGGATGGGGAGGAGAATTGACAGAATGTAAATTCCATAGGTTGAGATAAGAACAGTCCAGTAACTAAGGTATAATACAAAACTACTACTGCTACCACCAATGATAATAATGATAAGGGAAATAACAAGTGGAGAGAATACAATTGCTCACCACCTGCCGAGCGATACCCAGCCCAACCTGAGCAGTGATCTGGGCCTTCTGAGTAACTCCCCCCAGTTTATATACTGGGCATGACGTGCTGTAGTATGGAATACCCCTTTGGCTAGTTTGGGTCATGTGCCCTGTCTCTGCTTTCTCCCAGCTTCTTGTGTCCCTCCTTACCAGCAGAGCATGAGACTGAAAAGTCCTTGATGTAGTAAGCAATACTTAGCAGCAACTCCGAACATCGGTGTGTTATCAGCGTTGTTCTCAGGCTAAAGTTGAAAACACAGCACTGCACCAGCTACTAAGGAGAAAAATGACTGCAGTAGCTGAACCCAGGACAATCACCTTTTCAGGAATGGAGATGAGGTTGGCTGGCCAGTATTTTCCCGAGTCCTCCTTCTTGCTTTTTTTGAAGGTGGGAGTAATGCTGGCCTTCCTCCAAATATCAGGCACCTCTCCTATTCTCCATGATTTTTCAGAGATAATGAAGAGTGGCAGAGCAACAACATGTGACAGCTCCCTTTTACCCTTGGGTGCATCCCATCAGGGCCCATGGATTTATGGGTGTTAAGTCTGTCTAGCCTATCCCTAACCCAACCCTCTACAACCAGGGGGAAGTTTTCCTTTCTCTGGCCTTTAACCTCTGAGGTCTGGGACTCCCAAGGGCCATTCTTAGAGGTAAAGACTGATGTAAAGAAGGTGTTCAGTAATTCTACCTTCTCTATGTCTTCTGTTACCAGGACACCCATCTGATTCAGCAGTGTCCCCACAGTTTCCCTAATCTTCTTTTTGCTGCTGATATAGAAGCCCTTCTTGTTGTCCTTGATGTCCTTTGCCAGGCTCAAATACTTGGCCTTCCTTGTTGCATCCCTGCATACACTGATGATGTTCCTATATTCCTCCCACTTGGCCTGGACCTTTTTCCACATCCCATAAATTTCGTTCTTGACTTTAAGATTTACTAGGAGCTTCCTGCTCATCCATGCAGGTCTCCTGCCCCCTTTGCCTGATTTCTTCATCATGGTGATACACTGGTTTGGGCTTGGAGGAAGTGGTGCTGAAATATTGACCAGCTCTCTTGGATTCCCTTCCCTTCTAGAGCCCTATCCCATAGGATTCCACTAAGTAGGTCTTTGAAGAGGTTGAATTTCTCTCTCTGTAAGTTTAGGGTTCTAGTCCTGGTTACTCTTTTGCTTCCCTCACGCAGAACCCTGAGTTCCATCATGGTTGCTACAGCCAAGGCTGCCCCCAACCTTTATGTCTTCAACCAGTCTTTCCTGGTTTGTTAGTACAAGGTCCATCAACACACCTTTCCTGGTTGGCTCCTCCACCACTTGTAACAATAAGTTAACTTCAGTTATCTGTAAAAACTTCCTGAACTGTGTGTGCTTGGCCATGTCGTCACTCCAACTGGGTAGTTGAAGTCCCCCAGGAGAACCAGGGCCTGCAACCGCAAGGCTATTTCCAGCTGCACATACAAAGCCTCATCAAGTTCCTCCTCCTGATCCTATAATAAACACCCACAATAGTGTCACCCATATTAGATTATCCCTTAATGCTCACCCATAGATTTTCAATTCATTTATCTGTCCCTGGGTAGAGCTCAATACATTCCAGTTGCTCTCTCACATAAAGAGCAACTCCACCACCTCACCTCCCTAACCTGTTATTTCTAAAAAGTACATAGCTGTCCATGACAACATTCCAGCCATGTGAGCTATCCCACCATGTCTCACTAACTGCAATGAGATCATGGCCCTGTGACTCCACATAGATTTCCAATTCATCCTGTTTATTTCCCATATACAGGCACATCAGAGAGGTAGTTTCACAACCAGGTTCCCTAGAAGGGGTGCAAGAGGATTCACTGTAACCATAAACAGCCTCAATGTGGTTAGCCCTTTGATCCTCATTTTGAAAGGCAGTCATGGAACCTCTGTCACTGCACAGGTTGGTATGACCTACTCCCCCAGAGGAAGCAATGGCATGAGTATTGCCACTTTGGACGTCACCCCCCAAGGCCTCAATTTAAAGTCCGTCTCACCAAATTGACCAGCCTGCAGGCAAAAATTCTCTTGCCCTTTTTAGACAGATGGTTCCTATCCCTCCCTAACAGTCTACAATCACTAAAGCACAACCCACTGTCCTAAAAGCCAAAACCCTGACGACACCAGCCACAAAGCCAGTCACTGATCTGCACTATGCATCTGCTTCTGGATGTCCCCATTTCACAAAGCAGTAGGATAGATGAGAAGATGACTTGGGCACCAATGTTTTTCACCTGCCACACCAGGGCTCTGTATTCATCCTTGTTCTTACCTATTGTCGTGGTTTAAACCCAGTCAGACAGCTTGTACACTCACTTCCCCCCCTTCTTGCCCTCCCCCTACTCCCAGAGGGACAAAGAGGAGAATCGAAAAGAATGCAACTCCCACAGGTTGAGATAAGAACAGTTTAGTAACTAAGGTATAACACAAATCACTACTGCTACCACCAATAATAATAACGATAAAGGAAATAACAAGGGAAGAGAATACAACACCTCACCACCAGCCGACTGATAACTCGCCTCCCCCCCAGCTCGACCAAGCTCTGACCAATGCCTCCTCCAACCCTGCAGTCTACCAGCCCTTCCGGCTAACTCCCAGTTACATTCTGGGCATGACGTGCTGTGGTATGTAATACCTCTTTGGTCAGTTTGGGTCAGGTGTCCTGTCTCTGCTTCCTCCTGGCTTCCCCTCCTCCCTGGCAGAGCATGAGGCTCACAAAGTCCTTGGCCGAACCAAAACATCCTTGTTATCAGCTCTGTTCCCGAGCCGAAAGTCAAAACACTGCACTGCACCAGCTACCAAGAAGGAGAAAAATGACTGCTACTGCTGAACCCAGGACACCTATTTTTCGGTTTGTGTCATTTGTACTCACATGAAAAAGTAAGTGGGTAGTACTCTGTGCTCCTGACAAGGCAGGGCACCCTCTTGGCAACACTACAGATCCTAGCCCCTAGTAGGCAGCATACTTCTAACTCTCAGGCCGGCAGACAGGTGCCTCCGTGCCCCTTAACAGAGAGTCATGCTCTGCTGACAGGCAGGGTATGCTACAAAACCACAACACACCAGCTGTATAACATGCACAGTTTATTAAACAAGAACACTAAAGGGAATAAGCACACTAAAACAAACAAGCACACTAATGTGAATCAGATCTATATCTCTCTCCCTACAGTAAATAAGTACAAAAAACCAAATCAGAGATATAATTAAAGTACAGAGGAAAATTAGCAATGCACCAAATCATCACTGCATAGAGAGAACAGATTAAGAAGAAATATATCACCAGTTACCACTAAATCATCATCCAGACCCACATTTCAAACTGCGAAGCCCTGTTGCAGCCAATGCCAGGAGTCTTGGGTAACTGGGAAAGTTCCTGTGTCAGTGACAATAGATAATGGTCCGTGTTGAAACACACAAAAATAGAAAAGTACTGTTTGTCCACGGTGGCTCCTCCCCAAAAAGCCCCGCTTTGGCTCATCCCTGGAAAAGTCCCAACCCTTGGAAACCTTTCTAGATATAGCTGGCCCCCTACATCAGAATGAGTGTGCATTTTTGCTAGTATAAAAGCCAGAGCCTCACACGATGCGGGGAGGCAGAACATCATACCACCCAGGTCAACGTTGCCTCTGCGGGGATACCCGCTAAGGTTGAGCCTGCCACCTTGCATTGTGATGATATTTCTCAGAGCTGGTTTCCTGATCATCATTATATGGTCTTTGTGGTTGGTAAGATGACCAAACATCATAAATATATTTTACTGTATCTTTTGCTTTCTCTATATTTTCCCTGTATTAATAAACTAGTTGTGATTCTTTATTGTACTGCATTTCTCTCAACCCGGAATCCTTGAAATCTGGAACAGTTCCTACAAAGTGTGTCCAGCTATGTGGCTTTGGATTCAGCCACAAGAGGGTCCTGGTTTTATACCTTTAGAAAAACAACTGGCTTTATGCCAAATCTGTCACTGTTTACTCATAGGGCCCAGTTTCTCATGATCTCACTGTTGTCCACCCTTAGAGCTTTGGCCAGGAGCCCCGGCGCAGCTAAGTATGAAGGTCACAGCTGCACACCTGTTTTCCTGTCTCTTTCCAACAAACAGTCATGATGTACATAAACATATCTACTCTGCTGTCCTGGGTTTAGGAATAGCAGTCACTTTACGCCTTCTCAGTAGCTGGTGCAGCGCTGTGTTTTTGACTTTTGGCCTGGGAACAGAGCTGATAACACTGATGTTTAGTCCGACCAAGGACGTTGTGAGTCTCATACTCTGCCAGGGAGGAGGGGAAGCCAGGAGGAAGCAGAGACAGGACACCTGACCCAAACTAGCCAATTCGTACCAATATCGGTTGACCTCTACACAAGGGGAAAGGCAAAAAAGAGGCAACAAAGATGAAGCAAGATGAAGAAACAATGCACTCAACACCCGGGACAGCATCTGACCAGGACTTATTATTACATGAATCAGAGGAATAATAATAATAATAAGAAGTGAATTCTCGACCTCGGACCTCAACCAAGCTACGGAATATGCGAAAAGATTTTACCCGTCAACCAGGGGAGCACATCATCACCTGGTTACTCTGATGCTGGGACAACGCGGCTGATGGTCACAAAGTAGAAGGTACAGAAGCCAAGCAGCTGGGATCACTTGCTAGAGAAGGGGGAATTGACAAAGCAATTGCAAGAGAGAAAAAGTCCCTCAGTCTTTGGAGGCGGCTCTTGGCAGCTGTGAAAGAAAGGTTTCCATACAAGGACAATGCTATGAGTCGTTTGGCCAAGTGGACTACTATAGACAAAGGCATCCAGTCTCTGAGAGAATCAGCCATCGTAGAGATGAACTATCACATCAAGCCGAATAAAGGGGATATACCCGTAGACCCAGATGAAGTCAAATGTTCATGACCCATGTGGCAAAAACTCACATGGAATGCACCGTCATCATATGCCCATTCATTGGGAACAGTAACCTGGAATGACATAGTACCACCAACAGTGGATGAAAGGGTTCATAAACTCCGAGAGTTTGAAGATAATCTCACCCCTTCCATCATCTCAGCTGTGCAAAAACTGTCCCAGGATCTCAAACAATTGAGGGACAATCTATCTGACATATCTAGCTCCTCACATTTATCAATACATATCTCAGCTATTAACAAAAGGCACCCTATTTTTTGAGAGAGAAGATAAAGAAGGTATACGCTGTGGGCCACTGTATGGTTTTACCTGTGGGATCACGGAGAAGGCATGACAAAGTGGGATGGAAAACCTACTTCAGCTTTGGAGTAATGGGTGAGTGAATTGAAGAGGGGAACAAGGGTCAAGGCTGAACATCCCATGAGAGCTGCGGCTTCAGTCTCTGGTGAGCAGGTTCCCAGATGGAGTGGAAGAGCTGATTTTACTCCAGCTCCTGTGATAATGAAGAATAATCCCTTTCACCACGACTTAAGTGTCCAACATTCTGACGAGTATTAGAGGGGCCCTGCCTCCAGCCAGGTGGAGGTAGGGGACAATCGGATTTACTGGACTGTGTGGATCAGATGGCCTGGCACATCAGTCCCACAGAAGTATAAGGCTCTAGTAGATACCGGTGCATAGTGTACCCTGATGCCATCAAGCTGTCAAGGGGTGGAACCCATCTATATTTCTGGAGTGACAGGATGATACCAAGAGATGACTGTACTGGAGGCTAAAATCAGCCTGACTGGGAGGGAATGGCAAAAGCAACCCATTGTGACTGGTCCAGAGGCTCCATGCATCTTCGGCATAGACTACCTCAGGAGACTGTACTTCAAAGACCCAAAAGAGCACTGATGGGCTTTTGGTATTGCTGCTTTGGAGACTGAGGAAATTGAGCAGCTGTCCACCTTGCCTGGTCTCTCAGAGGATCCTTCTGTTGTGGGGTTTCTGAAGGTTGAAGAATAAGAAGTGCCAGTCGCGACCACAACAGTGCATCGGCAGCAATATGGCACCAACCGAGACTCCCTGATTCCCATCCATCAGCTGATCCGTAGACTGGAGAGTAAGGGAATGATGAGCAGGACCCGCTCACCCTTTAATAGCCCCATATGGCCAGTGCGAAAGTCGAATGGAGAGTGGAGACTAACAGCAGACTATCATAGCCTAAATGAAGTCACACCACCATTGAGTGTTGCCGTACCGGACATGCTAGAACTTCAGTCAAAGGCAGCCAAGTGGTATGCCACAACTGATACTGCCAATGCATTTTTCTCAATTCCTTTGGCAGCAGAGTGCAGGCCACAGTTTGCTTTTACTTGGAGGGGTGTCCAGTTCACTTGGAACCGAATGCCCCAGAGGTGGAAACAGCCCTACCATCTGCCATGGACTGATCCAGACTGCACTGGAACAGGGGCAAGCTCCAGAACACCTGCAATACATTGATGACATTATTGTGTGGGGCAATAGAGCATAAGAAGCTTTTGAGAAAGGGAGGGAAATAATCCAAATCCTGCTGAAAGCCAGTTTTGCCATAAAATGAAGTAAGGTCAAGGGACCTGCACAGGAGATTCAATTTTTGGGAATAAAATGGCAAGATGGACGTAGACAGATCCCCACAGATGTGATCAACAAGATAACAGCAATGTCTCCACCAACTAATAAGAAAGAATCACAAGCTTTCTTGGGTGCTGTGGGGATCTGGAGAAAGCACATCCCAAATTACAGTTCGATTGTAAGCCCTCTCTATCATGTGACCCGGAAGAAGAATGTTTTTAAATGGGGCCCTGAGCAGCAACAAGCCTTTGAGCAAATTAAACGCGAGATAGTTCATGCAGTAGCCCTTGGACCAGTCCGGACCGGGCCAGATGAAAAAAATGTACTCTACACCGCAGAAGGGGAGAACGGTCCTACCTGGAGCCTCTGGCAGAAAGCTCCAGGGGAGACTCAAGGTCGACCCCTCAGCTTTTGGAGTCAGGGATAGAAAGGATCTGAGGCCAGCTATACCCCAACAGAGAAAGAGATACTGGCAGCCTATGAAGGGGTTCGAGCTGCTTCGGAAGTGATTGGCACTGAAGCACAGCTCCTCCTGGCAACCCGGTTGCCTGTGCTGGGCTGGATGTTCAAAGGCAGGGTCTCCTCTACACATCATGCAACTGATGCTACATGGAGTAAATGGGCTGCACTAATTACACAACGAGCTCAAATAGGAAATCCCAGTCGTCCAGGAATTCTAGAAGTCATCATGGACTGGCCAGAGGGCAAAGATTTTGGAATGTCACCAGAGGAGGAGGTGATGCGTGCTGAAGAGGCCCCACCATATAATAAACTGTCAGAAAGTGAAAAACAGTATGCCTTGTTTACTGATGGGTCTTGCCGTATTGTGGGAAAGCATCGGAGATGGAAGGCAGCTGTATGGAGTCCTCAACGATAAGTTGCAGAAGCTGCTGAAGGAGAGGGTGAATCAAGTCAGTTTGCAGAGGTGAAAGCCATCCAGCTGGCTGTGGACATTGGTGAACGAGAAAAGTGGCCAGTACTTTACCTCTATACTGACTCACGGATGGTGGCAAATGCCCTGTGGGGGTGGTTGCAGCAATGGAAGCAGAGCAACTGGCAACGCAGAGGTAAACTCATCTGGGCTGCTGCAGTGTGCCAATATATTGCTGCCCAGGTGCAGAACCTGGTGGTGAAGGTATGCCACGTAAATGCTCATGTACCCAGGAGTCGAGCCACTAAGGAATATCAGAACAACCAACAAGTGGATAAGCGGCTAAGATTGAAGTGGCTCAGATGGACTTAGATTGGCAACATAAAGGTGAATTATTTTTGGCCTGGTGGGCCCATGACACTTCAGGCCATCAAGGCAGAGATGGGCTCGTGATCAAGTGGTGGACTTAACAATGGACACTATTGCCCAGGTTATTCATGAGTGTGAAACATGTGCTGCAATTAAACAAGCCAAGCGGTTAAAGCCTCTTTGGTATGGAGGACAATGGCTGAAGTAAAAATATGGGAAGGCCTGGCAGGCTGATTGTATCACACTCCCACCAACCTGCCAAGGCAAGCACCATGTCCTTACCATGGTGGAAGCAACCACCGGGTGGCTGGAAACATACGCGGTGCTCCATGCCAATGCCTGGAACACTATCCTGGGCCTTGAGAACCAGATTTTGTGGTGACACGGCACCCCAGAGAGAATTGAGTCAGACAATGGGACTCATTTCCGGAATAACATTATAGACACTCGCGCCAAAGAGCATGGCATTGTGTGGGTATAACTTTCAAGCATTGGGATACACACTTACCAAAGGCCACCTGGTTGGTCAACACCAGAGGATCTGCCAACAAGGCTGGCCCAGCCCAGTCAGAACTTTTACATATTGTAGAGGGGGACAAAGTTCCCATGGTGCATATGAAGAATTTGCTGGGGAAGACAGTCTGGGTTATTCCTGCTTCAGGTAAAGGCAAACCCACTCGTGGGACTGCTTTTGCTCAGGGACCTGGATATACCTGGTGGGTAATGCGGGAAGATGGGGAAGTCCGATGTATAACTCAAGGGGATTTGATTTTAGGGGAAAACAGCCAATGAACTGTTGTATGCTGTTGCCTGCTGTGTAATACTTTTATAGCCCATCAACTAGATGTCTTCAGGTCACCAGCGACTGGCCCTGACTTCACTCTGACCATCATCCCAACAGAGAATGAACTTTGATAGAACCAGATGAGTTCTGCAGTAAAGGAACAACCAGCATCAGCAGGCAACAGTCCAACACTGCACACAGCCTTTCCTGCCGTGAAAGACTGTTACAAGAGTTGGAACCTGACATCATGGACTGAATGGACTCAGCAGCATTATAGGGATTGGTCCATGCACTAAGAAATGATCTCTTTCTCTCTGTCTGTGTATCTATGTGGATGTATATATATGTAAGAGCGATGGTATATTGAAAATGTGGGATCTGAGCATGACATGAATGGTATGGAATAAGGGGTGGATACTGCCCTGGGTTTAGCAGTAGCAGTCATTTTTTCTCCTTCTTAGTAGCTGGTGCAGTGCTGTGTTTTTGACTTCCAGCCTGGGAACAGAGCTGATAACACTGATGTTTAGTTTGACAAAGGGCTTTGTGAGTCTCATACTCTGCCAGAGAGGAGGGGAAGCTGGGAGGAAGCAGAGACAGGACACCTGACCCAAACTAGCCAAAGGGGTATTCCATACCACAGCACGTCATGAGCGGGGATGTAACTGGGAGTTACCTGAAAGGGCACTCTCTGCTTGGTCGGGCTCTTTTTTGGCGGGTGGTGTCGTATTCTCTTCCCTTGTTATTTCTCTTATCATTATTATTATTGGTGGTAGCAGTAGTGATTTGTGTTATACCTTAGTTACTGGATCCATGGGATTTACATTCTTACATTCTTTCGATTCTCCTCCCAACATAGGAAGTATAGATGTGAAATCCTTTTGCTGTTGTTCTGGTTTCAGCTGGGATAGTTAATTTTTTTCCTAATAGCTGGTGCAGCACTGCGTTTTGGCTTTAGTCTGAGAATAACGCTGATAACACACTGATGTTTTAGTTGTTGCTAAGCAGCAATTAGCCTAGCCAAGGACTTTCCAGTCTCTCATGCTCTCTATTGAGGAGGTGCACAAGAAGCTGCAAGGGAGCCAAAGCAGCTGACCTAAACTGGCAAAAGGGATATTCCATACCATAGAACATCATGCTCACTATATAAACTCGGGGGAAGTTAGCCAGAAGGGGCTGACTGCTGCTTCGGGACAGGGGAGGCATTTGTCAGCAGGCGGTATGCATCGCTTGTCATTTGTTTTTGTTTGGTTGGTTTTTTTTTGGGGGGGGGGGGGGGGGGTTGGTTGTGGGTTTTTTTGGTTGGTTGGGTGTTGGTTTGGTTTATGTTGGGTGTTGGCTTTGGGTTGTTTTTTGTTGTTTTTTTTTTGGGGGGGGTTGGTATTCCTTTCTCCCTCTTTATTTCCTTTTATTATTATGTGTTACTTTATTTCAACTATAAAACTGTTCTGATCTCAACCCAGGTTGCAACCCCCCGATTCTCCTCACCATGCCACTGGCTACAGGGGACATGAACCAGTCGCTGCAGGGTATTAATTGCCAGCTTGGCTTAAACCCTGACAGCTGTGGATGAAAAGAGAACATATAATAACTAGAAGAAGAAAGGCTCTCCTCCAATGATTTTTTGGTTTATTCCTATCAGTGCTGCTTTTCATATCCAGTCAACTTTAAAAATTGACTAAAGAAGTTATTCACCCATATCATTAGCAGTGTTATGAACACAAGTGAGAAGCCCTATTTACAATACAAACAAGTTGGGATCTGTAAGTATTTGTACGCAGGGGCAATTTTTACACTTTAACACAATTAAGGCTTTGGAACTGACAACAGAAAGATAGCCTGAAACGTCAGTGTTATCCAGTCCATGGTTTGGCTGCAATAGTACCACGTTTTCATGATCACTTTCTTAAGAACATCAGTGGTTAATAAGCTCTAGCTCCTTGTTAGTTTTGGAAATAGCTATACATGTTTGTATAAATGCATTTGGAACCTGTTTATGCCCTTAAGGGGGATGAGAATGGAGCTCAACCTCCCTACAGAATTACACCAAAGAAAAATTACTGTAAGAATAGTGAAGAAACACAAGGCTTCTCTTCTGATGGTACAACCTGCAGCTAAGAAAAAAAATACCTGCCTTAAAGTTCTCCCCAGAACTCCACCACTTAGAAAAAAAAACATGCGGTTACTTAGAATCATAGAATAGTTAGGGTTGTAAAGGACCTTAAAATCATCTAGTTCTAACCCCCCTGCCATGGGCAGGGACACCTCGCTTTAAGCCATGTCACCCAAGACTCCATCCAACCCAGCCTTGAACACTACCAGGGAAGGAACATTAACAACTTCCTCAGGCAACCTGTTCCAGTGCCTCACCACCCTAACAGGAAAGAATTTCCTCCTTACACCCAATCTAAACTTCCCCTGTTTAAGTTTGAACCCATTACTCCTTGTCCTATCATCACAGTCCCTAATGAAGAGTCCCTCCCCAGCATCCTTGTAGTCTCCCTTCAGATACTGGAAGGCTACTATGATGTCTCCACGCAGCCTTCTCTTCTCCAGGCTAAACAGCCCCAACTTTCTCAGCCTGTCTTCACATGGGAGGTGCTCCAGCCCCCTGATCATCCTTGTGGCCTTCCTCTAGACTTGCTCCAACAGTTCCATGTCATTTTTATGTTGAGGACACCATAACTGTACAAAATTTTCCAAGTGAGGTCTCACGAGAGCAGAGTAGAGGGGCAGGATCACCTCCTTTGACCTGCTGATCACACTCCTTTTAATACAGCCCAGGATACGGTTGGCTTTCTGGGTTGCAAGTGCACACTGCTGGCTCATGATCAGTTCCTCATCAACCAACATCCTCGAGTCCTTCTCCACAGGGCTGCTCTGAATCTCTTGTCTGCCCAACCTTTAGCTGTGCTTGGGATTGCCCTGACCCAGGTGTAGGACCTTGCACTTGGCTTTGTTGAACTTCATGAGGTTTGCATCGGCCCACCTCACAAGTGTGTCAAGGTCCCTCTGGATGGCATTCATTCCCTCCAGCATATCAACCAAACCACACAGCTTGGTGTCTTTGGCAAACTTGCTGAGGACGCACTAAATCCCACTGTCCATGTCACCAACAAAGATGTTGAATGAGATCAGTCCCAACACCTATCCCTGAGGGACACCACTCATTACTGTTTTCCAACTGGACGTTGAGCCATTGACCACAACTCTTTGCGTGTGGCCATCCAGCCAGTTCTTTATCCACCGAGTGGTCCACCTATCAAATCAATGTCTCTCCAAATTAGAAACAAGGATGCCACGTGGGACAGTGTCGAACGCTTTGCACAAGTCCAGGTAGATGATGTCAACTGCTCTGCCCCTGTCCAGCCCCCTGCAGCCCCATCATAGAAGGTCACCAAATTGGTCAGGCAGGATTTTCCCTTAGTGAAGCCATTTTGGCTGTCACCAACCACCTCGTTGTTTTTCATGTGCCTTAGCATGCTTTCCAAGAGAATCTGCCCCAAGATTTTACCAGGCACAGAGGTGAGACTGACTGGTCTTGCATTTTACCCTTCTTGAAAATGGGGGTTACATTACCCTTTAGGATAATATAATAAGAATATAATATAATATCAATATAATATAGTCGATAGGTCTATATCTGTGGGCCTCCTATAAGACAAGGAGCAGAACATCACACTGTTTATTAGAAGTTTCTCATCTTGGCTGCACAGCCTGTCAACCACTTTGTGCTGCTACCCTGTTCCAAGACTCTCAGGGGTGGCGAGGCCAGATGTCATCCCTCATCCCTGAGGGCACTGACTAGCTGCAGTGGAGACAGCGATGGACGGCGAGGTCCCGCCCCCCCATAGTCATATCAGGTATGGGACACATACCTCCCTACTCCTCAAACAAGCTGACTAGAGCCCAAGCCCCTTCCCCCGCACCCTACTTTTAGGGCAGGGATGATGCTAAACGAACTGGTAGAACTAGCAGGGCAGCCCGCCTCCTCAAGTTGTGGGTGGGAAGGAAGAATACACCTACTCTCTGTTACACAGTCCCCAACCCCCCCACCCAACATCCAATAGGCAGCGTGAATCCCCCTCCGCCTTCTTCAATGTTAGGATACATGCACAAGATGCAGTACTCGCAGACGCCATTTGCACACGCGCACACGCATACAAACAAACAAAAAACCACGAACATAAAACCACAAAAAAAAAGCAAGCCTTGCAGTCCCTCTCGCTCTCTTTTACCGCCTTCCTTTGTCTCCACTGTTGTTATCGCTCTTCTCGTAGCCCCTATCAGGCAAGTAAAACAATCAACTTAGGCACACTATGGCAATACAAAATAAATCACTCTCCTCCATTACACTCGGGCCTTGTCTCTCTATGGTTCACACGGAGGGCGGGGCGAACTGGAGGCCATCTCTGTCCTGACAGGCAGCTGTCTTGCCCAATGGGGCTTCAGTAGGTCCCCACGAAGGGGAGGAGAGGAGGTGGCTGGGCCAGTCATTTGGAGGTGCTGGTAGGTGTATGTGTTGGTGATAGGAATTGTTCACTGTTTTCTCTTTCTTGCGTGGCGGGTGTAGGTAAGCGCGGCTTGTGCGCGTAGCTGATGGGGTGTGTTGTGTGCGTGCTGGGGGGCGGGGGGCTAAGGTGGGCTGAGGGAAGCGGAACTGCTGATCGCGCCCCTGTCGATGCTGCAGCGACGTAGTAACGTGGGGGGCCTGAGTCGTTGATAGGCCTCAGGATTTTTGTGGGTTCCCGCAGGGACAGCGCTCTTTCCTGCTGGCGGGGAGGGGGGTGCAGAATTGGGTCTGAGGACTGCTGTGTGGAGAAGGAGGGGGCCGGGAGTGACTCCTTAGCTAATGTAGAGTGGCTTGGCGCAACCTGCGGGCCCAAGGGGGCCTATCTGTTCTCAGGAGAAGGGCGAAAAGGGTGATCTGTGTCTCTGCTGGCAACCATCATACCTCGGCGACCTTATTGCGGGCACGGTGGCCCAAACGGTGCTGCCTCCGGAGTGGAGATGTGGTGAATGTCGGCTCCACTGTCGGATGTGTGCTAAATCCGGGTGAATGGGTATGGGGCAAGATTTTGGAATTATGGTGAGCAGAGAGGAAGAGGAGGGAGGGCGCTCTCAGCTCCTGCCTGTGCAGAAATAGCTGTGCCAAACCAACTGGGGAGCGCTCTAGCAGCAGGCCTTGCTTTTAGGGGCAATGGCGGAGTTCTTGTGGCGGCGCCGTTGCGGTCTGTCGGTCCCACTTGAGCTCGGGTGAGGGCCACCGAGTGCCTCCTTTGTGTCTATATGGGTAAAGCGGGAGAAATCTGGTGACCGCATGGTGGTCGTTTTTCGGCTCCCGGCTCCGCCTAGCAGTGGGTAGGCGCCATTACAACAGCCGCCATTTCTGCTAGTCCCCGCCACCGCGGAGGTTGGTTTCGGTCTGCGGGGGTTATATAACGTTGCCCCGTTCGCTCAGGGTATGAGCTGGGTTTCCGAGTGCTCTCCCTTAGTAGGCGGTGGAAGCCTAAAAACGTGCAGACCGAGCAGACCGTGGCAGTCCTGAGGGAGTAGGAGTGGACACGCGTCGTCGCCTCCTAGCTCTCTATTTATGTCTATGGCCGCTTTATCTTTTCTATGTTTGTAAAATCATTGCGTTAGTCAATTCTGTAAACTCGATTTACAAAACAGCACGGTAACTGAGTTTCTTGTCCTATATAATTAACGAGGTTGGAAGAGACCTTTAAGATCATAAAGTCCAACCATTACCCCAGGACTGCCAAGGCCACCACTAAACCATGTCACTGAGGGCCTCATGTACATGTTTTTTGAATACTTCCAGAATCCAAGGGGGGAAATGGCATTCTTTGGACGTTATCTGAGCAAGTGATTTTTTTTTTTAAGAGGTTAAACTGCAACGTTGGGTTTTTTTTTGCTTGGATTTGTAGTGTATTTTACAAATATTCTCATATAAACTTGAAAAAAATAAATATTGAAAGAGGTACCGGTTTCACAAAAGCAAAAAAGTTCAGCTGCTTTTGAGGTTCTTTGTGATTGTATGCAGAGGTTATACATAACTGCAGTGTGGTATTTTAAAATAATTTTTCTAGCTTGGCATGTATAATTTCTTTTTGTTCATTAGTTATAGTGAATGGAAGACATGATAATGTCTGCTAGTAGGTTGATAACTTATTAATTAATGCTGGTGATTATAACAATTTAAATGGTTTAAACAATAAGCAGATTGATATATAGTGTCTCTTAAAAAGGAAATTCAAGGTATGTATTATTATATAACATTATAAAGATGGGAATTGGATAATTGTTCACTTTAAATACCTGAAAATCGTTATCAGTAAACATGATTACTTAAAACTAACAAATATTGGAATATTGACCAAGTCCCTAATTGTTCAGACTGATTGTTTATCTGTAAGTTTACAGACTTTACTTCTTCTCTTAGTGATGTGTTTGGCCTTGTTATGTTTTCTCATTTATAAAGAAAAGCTTTGCAGCAAAAACTCGGGTCAAACCCTCATTTTCAGTTGTAGTGAGAATCAGACTCTGTAAGTGAACAGAGGGTATATGCTGTTTTCATAGGCTTCTGAAGCAGTAGGCTGCTGGATTTTGATCCTGCCCAGAACACTTGAGATTTGCTCTGCAAGCACATATAAAACTGGTAAGTTCTAGAAGGGGGTATATCTTTTTGGTTTTCCCTTCAGTATGATGTACAATTTGCACCCCACATGCATACCCAAAATAGGTGTACTGGCTCTTTTTTTGTTCTGCAACAGGTTTTATCTGCACACCTAAGAATAAAAGGTAATGGAGACTGAACAACAGGAGGAAACCTTTACCAACACAGAGACAAATGGTAATTTATTTAAAGGGCTCTTTTATGGGGGTTGGGACACCTTTTTAAGTCTTGGCATTTCCAGTTATTTCAGAATGCTTTAACTGTATCAAATGTTTATAATTGCAGTATTTTTGCATTTAATTTTTTATTTTTTAAGTGCGCTGTATGGTTTTACATGGGTTTTGTATGACGTACTTTTTTTTCTGTGAGGGCATTTTAGACATGGCATAAGTGACTCAAAGCTGTAACTAAGGATTTGAAAATATTTAATAGCTAAATACTCATTGCTCGTCTGGACTGTGATCATGTAAAAATACTGTCAGGCATATCTATTAATATATTTTATTCATTGCATTCCTTTGAAGGAATGTATATATATGTGAAATATCTTTATTAGCTAAATGAATTTTATTTTTTTTTTTGGACGTAATTAGTGAAGAAGAGCTAGGGCATTAGCATTGAGTTGATTCATGCAAGTTTTGCAGAACTATTTGAAATACTGCTTTTCTGTTGTTCCACCAGTATTTTATGTTGTTCCACCAGTATTTTAGTACTGGACAAACTACTTTTGGTCTTTCAGGCTTTAATATTTTCCCAATCATAAAAGAAATACTAGGTAGGTGATTCAGTGCTGATTTAAACAACATGTTGTAAATTTTTCACTAAGTTTGCAAAATTCTCATTTCAACTGTAGTTGATAGATTTAGAATGAGTCTTCAATAATGAATTGAAATGTACACTGATGAAGTAAAAACCTTTTCCTGTGCTACAGATTCTCAGGGTAGATGTCGGAAGTTAGCATTGGGCTAATAGGAGGGAATGCTTCATTAGGAATACAGTGCCTTAGCTTGATATACAATTTTATTGTGCCTTAGAAAGTTAAGTATATTTTTGTGTCCATCCATCCTGTTTTTCCCCCCTCCCTCCATGGACCCGTCTACAGGCAAACGCCCTGCAGAAGATATGGAGGAAGAACAGGCCTTCAAAAGATCTCGGAATACAGATGAGATGGTCGAGTTGCGCATCCTGCTTCAAAGCAAAGTATGCTTTTTCAGTATTGCAGTGTTCTTGCTCATACTTAAGACAGTGGTGACAAAATGTATGTTGTGGTGTATGTTTATAAAGAGTGTATGCTTTATTTAAAATAATTTGGGAATATTTGTAAGTCTGTGTGAATGATAGTAGTGTATTGTGATGATATTATGTTCACTAATTTTTCTAAGGATTAGTCTTTAATGATCTATGGGACTACTTTGATTTTTTTTTTTTTTTTTTTTTAAAGGAGTACTAATTGAAACAATAGGAATTATAAGCCACTTGTGTTTGAGTGGAACATATTTGTTCCCAGGGGAAAGACTGTGTATTACTCCTTAGAGAACGATCAGCTTATGATTTTAAATTAAACATGAAAGAAAAGTTGAGGACTTCCTCAGGATTTTGGTAATTTTCACAGGTTTGCTAAATCTATGCACATCAACAGGAGGAAATATGGGAGCAATGTTTCAGGGATTGCAATCACTTCACTGACTAGTATAAATTGTCACAGTAAAATTGCTATTTACAAATCTTTTTCAGTGTTTCCAGTCACTACATGTGTTTGTACTGTCTGAAGTAACTCAATCTTTTGTGTCAGGGCAGGGGAATGTTACCTTAACTCTGAATGAATTGTCAAATTATGTAGTACCGCAAAATGTTTGTGGTGGTGTTAGCATCATGTGTGAACTGCGTAATGAAAGTGATAAATTTGCCTGTAGTTCTTGAAATAGCCTGCTAAAGATAGAATCGTGGAATCTTAGAACTGTTGTTCTAGTTATATCTTCACAGCTAGTCATAAAGAATCATTCACTGTCTCATTGCAGCATTGTTACAGATTAACTGTAAATTGTCTTTTTGCAACTTAAAGGACTATTGCCTTGTGCTCTGAAACTATTTCCAAGGCATTTTGACTTGTTAAAATCATAGAACAGTTAGGGTTGGAAAGGACCTTAAGATCATCTAGTTCCAACCCCCCTGCAATGGGCAGGGACACCTCCCACTAAACCATGCCACCCAAGGCTCTGTCCAACCTGGCCTTGAACACCCCCAGGGATGGAGCATTCATAATTTCCCTGGGCAGCCCATTCCAGTGCCTCACCACCCTAGCAGTAAAGAACTTCCCCCGTTTAAGTTTTAACCCATTACCCCTTGTCCTATCACTACAGTCTCTAATGAATAGTCCCTCCCCAGCATCCTTGTAGGCCCACTTCAGATACTGGAAGGCTGCTATGAGGTCTCCACACAGCCTTCTCCAGGCTGAACAGCCCCAGCTTTCTTAGCTTCTCTTCACGTGGGAGATGCTGCAGCCTCCAGAACATTTTTGTGGCCCTCCTCTGGACTTCATCTAACAGTTCCATGTCCTTTTTATGTTGAGGACACCAGAACTGTACACAATAATCCAAGTGAAGTTTCATGAGATCAGAGTAGAGGGGCAGGATTGCCTCCTTCGACCTGCTGGTCACGCTCCTTTTGCTGCAGCCCAGGATATGGTTGGCTTGCTGGGCTGTGAGTGCACACTGGTGGCTCATGTTCATTTTCTCATCAACCAACACCCCCAAGTCCTCTGCTGGGCTGCTCTGAATTTCTTCTCCACCCAACCTGTAGCAGTGCCTGGGATTGCTCCGACCTAGGTATAGGGCCTTGCACTTTGCTTTGTTGAACTTCATGAGGTTTGCATTGGCTCACCTCACAAGCGTGTTGAGGTCCTGCTGGATGGCATTCCTTCCCTCCAGCGTATCAACCGAACCACACAGCTTGGTGTCTGGCAAACTTGCTGGGGGTGCACTCAATCCCACTGTCCATGTCACCAACAAAGATGTTGAATGAGATCAGTCCCAACACCGATCCCTGAGGAACGCTGCTCGTTACTGGTCTCCAGCTGGACATTGAGCTGGACAACTCTTTGCGTGTGGCTATCCAGCCAGGTCTTTATCCACCAAGTGGTCCATCCATCAAATTGATGTCTCTGCAATTTAGAGACAAGGATATCATGTGGGACATTGTTGAATGCTTTGCACAAGTCCAGGTAGATGACATCAACTGCTCTACTCCGTCCATCAGTTCTGTAGTCCCATCATAGAAGGCCACCAAATTGGTCAGGCAGGATTTCCCCGTAGTGAAGCTATGCTGACTGTCATCGAGCACCTTGTTGTTTTTCATGTGCCTTAGCATGCCTTCCAGGAGAATCTGCTCCAAGATTTTACCAGGCACAGAGGTGAGACTGTCTGGTCTGTAATTCCCCGGGATCATCCATTTTCTCCTTCTTGAAAATGGGGGTTATATTTCATTTTTTCCAATCTTTGGGAACTTCACCTGAGTTCCATGATTTTTCAAATATGATGGCCAGTGGCTTAGCAACTTCATTTGCCAGCTCCTTCGGGACCCTCAGATGGATTCCATCAGGTCCCATGGACTTGTGTACGTTCAGGTTCTTAAGATGGTCTCAAATTAGATCATCTCCTACAGTGGGCCTAGGGTCTTCATTCTCCCAGTCCCTGCGTTTGCCTTCCAGGACTTGGGTGGTGTGGTCAGAGCATGTAGTTTTACGATTGCCCCTCTTGAATATCTGAGTTTATTCCTCTTGATTTTAGCAACTGGTGAATAGGGATTCTTTATTTTCATAGAATAGTTAGGTTTGGAAAGGACCTTAAGGTCATCTAGTTCCAATCCCCCTGTTATGGGCAGGGACACCTTGCACTGTTGGCTTTACATGCTTCAGACTGTGCCTACTTGAGTGGTCAGTTGGGTTACCTAGGTTTAAATCAAAAGTAGCATTTGAAATTATCAAATGTGTGGAGTGTAAAAGTGAAATTTATAGATATTAAATAGGAAAATCCTTTACCTACATAATATGCATGGAATCCCATACGGTATTTTTCCAGTCGTAGTCTAACTATGAGACAGTTTTAACACAGGCAGAATTGCCTAGAAACTTAAATTTTAAATGGTAATAATATTATTGGGTATTTTTATCTCTTTCCAAAGTTAAATGCTAAGAGCTGTTTTGACACACCACCTTCCCCACCTCCCCCCGCCTCTCGTGGTAAAACCATATCAGTTTGTGTTTTGATTTAATTTGAACCTTTCAGAAGCAAAACAAGCTTTACCCCTAAATGCACCTCACAAGGTAATGCTGAAATAGATGCATTGGTTTTGGTCTTCAGTTCAAAAATGTAGTCTGTGCTGTATTAAAATAATGTAATTTCTGATAACTATTTTCCAGAATGCTGGAGCAGTGATTGGAAAAGGTGGCAAAAATATTAAGGCACTTCGTACAGATGTGAGTATATACAAGTTTGAATTAATTTAACACCAATTCTATCAGAGCACTGCATTGAAAAATTGATTGCATACATTTCTAGAAAATGAGAAATTCAAATCTAGATAACAATAATCTATAAATCATTTATAATAATTGCTAGAAGAGAGAACTTTGTTTTCCATTTGTGTTGTAATTAAAACCCAGCTTAAATTATGTGGGAAGGGAGGCTTATGTTAAATCTCTTTGCTTTCAAACAGGGTTCTTCTAAATTACGCACTTCAAATAAGTTAACATTTCTAATTAGAAATATTGTAAAAGCTTAAAATTTTTAACCATACCTTTTTCCATATGTGTAAATTGGTTATAGTACTACTGAAAACTATTGCAGGTGGCTGGTTTAATCCAGTGATGGAGGACTTCTTAAACTTCCTTTAAAAAAAAAAAAAACAAACCAAAACCAAAAAAAAACCAAAAAAAAAACAATAAACCCCAACAACAAAAAAAATGGTCCTTTTGTTCTTACTTTAACAGCTTGAACATAAAGCACAAAGACATTCATGTTAAGGTTGCATGGTTTAATTATGAGTGTAGAACAGTAAAGAAACATTTTATTCTGTTACTCGGAAGCATTTTGAAATGGTCATGACTTATTTACTTATTCATATTTTATAGGGAGTTGACTCTTGTGATTAGATGTGTTCAGGATAAATGTTATGTATTTATAAAACTTAGCAATGCTTCTTAAATTCCATTTGTTTACACTCCTGTAGCATCAGCTACAAATCAGAAAATTTTTTCAAGCAAGACTGTTCAACATGTTATTTGCTAATATATCATTACAGAATCGGTTCCATCTAAGTTCACAAACTGTACTAACTGGAATTGAGGTTTAAGCTGAAATGGTCCGGAATCATACATACACTTTCTAACTTTGACAGCTAGTGTGTTTATTTTAAGTCTAGATGGTTTAATTGTTCTGGAATACAAGATTTCCCAACTTGCCCAAGGTTTCAGTAATATGGATCTCAACAGTTTTTGTGGCTACATTCATGAGCCAGCCTGCTACTGAAACATCAGTATGTTAAAAAAGTAGTTTAGTCAGATTAAGTAACTCATTATCCGTACTGTTAAGTCACAGTCAGTGTAGCAGTCCGTTATTGTGTTAGTCTTCAGAATAACGTAAGCTTGTTTCGTTAGCTGAGAGTAATGAGTATAGTTTAAATTAAATTAAAATTCATTGCTTTTCCGCCTTTTCCCTCTCCTTGTTTTTTTGGCCATATATCTCCGTTACCCATGTACTGGATCGACTTGCCCCTGCGTTGCCCACCATGACGTTGGCCCATCTGTCCCTGAACGCTAACGTGAAAACCCTGGTTGGCTATGCCCAAAAATGTGCCCATTGCCAAATGGGTGCCATACTTGACAACTTCTGGTTGAATGCCCATGCCCAATGCCAACATCCACGAACGCCAATGACCAATGCAGTACAATGCAAGTGTTTCAGTCCCAGACAGCAGTGGCCCTGAGCGGTATGTCCCAACAGTTTATGCATTGCTGCCTGATTAGAAAGAGAGAAATGTATCTTATTACCTTTTATATAATTAAATAGTATCTCCTTATAGACAGTGTATTGTTTTGGTGGTGGGTTTGTTTTGTTTGTGTTTTTTTTTTCAGGAGTCTCTTGCTCTTTGTGGTCCACCTTGCTCCCCCTAATATTGTTCATAATTATTTCTGATGGAATACTATAGTTCACTTTCCTTTGCTTCTCGTTTGTGTTATGTTTTTGTTTGGAGGTTGTTTTGTTCCCTCCCTGTATTTTTGGTCCTTTTCTGCAGAGCCCATTAGTAATCTAATTTCCAACCAGTCTTTCAACCTTACTCCAGATATAATGTTGACCACTTGCATATCCCCACTTTTTCTACAAGAAGGTGTGCCATTTTTACCAATGTAATACTAGGGTATACTAAATTAGTGGTGGTGGAGAACATGAATATTCACTTCTACTTTCAGTTCTGCTTGGATTTCTTGCCCAGTTAATTTGAGCCTTCCAAAAGCTCTTGCTTGCTCATGTTCTCTCGTTCTTTCTGCAAGACCTACCTAACCTTACATTCATCATGCGTATATGTTGGGCATAAACAAAGATGCATGTGTTGTAAATCCAGTGAACAGGTTTACTTTAAATGGAGAATATTAATTGTAAATTATTCTGTGTAGTCAATCTTGTTAGAATTTTGTGTATGATTATGAATACTAAACTTCTACTTTTCTGACACTATGGCCTCTAACAGCATCTTGAGTATAAGTGCAGATACAGAGACAATTGGAGAAATCTTGAAGAAGATTATCCCTACTTTAGAAGAGGTATGTGCCTTAGGTTTGTTTCTTCTTTAGAAGTATAAATTTAGAGTTTAAAACAAGATAATTGCATATGATTGTTGTGTGCCTATATCTCTCAAACTGTGTTGGCTTTTGTTTGTTTGTTTTAATGGAGATAATCTCTTCTTCGAACATAGTATTTGGAAGTCTTTCCTTCAAAACACCTGTCTCTTGGCTTATTTAGTCTTCAGTTTGAAGTAGCCGTATTGTAATTTCCATCCTGCCTTGGATTTTTAAGCAAGTGTGTTGTGCTGTTTGTTACCTTAAAATTTTATACAATAATAATGATAAAAGAAATAAGGAAAACTAATTTGACATCACCTCATGTTGAGGCAAAGTACTTAAATAGGTGTGATTCTGTCATAGCAAATACTGCATTACAGTTCAGCAGCAAATTAAGTTAAACCAGGATGCTTGGAGAAAAAAGCTTAACAACACCCTTGCCCCCAACTAGAATTTTGATGCTTTCAATTTTACCTTCCCCCCCCCCCCCCCGACTAATATTTTATTCTTTCCTTGTATGTATCTTTCTTACAGTATCAACACTACAAAGGTAGTGACTTTGACTGTGAATTAAGGCTTCTAATTCACCAAAGTCTAGCAGGAGGAATTATTGGTGTCAAGGGTGCTAAAATCAAAGAACTCAGAGAGGTACCATTTCCTGTTCTGTTCACATTCTACTTTTATTCTATAAACAGATTAGGGTTTTGTGTTCATAAATGGTGAGTGTAAGCATCATATGTGCAGTAATTCCTTCAGAACATATTTCATATACAATTTATGTGTTCTGAGATCAGAGTTACTTATTACAATTTTCTTGCAAAAGTCAGAAATAAAGTGGCTGTTGGTAATAGAGCCTAGGACTTAATAAAGCTTTTAAACATATTAACAGTAATCTTGATAAATAAAGGATATTTTTTTAAAAGGCCATTCATCACTTCTTCTGAAATGAACTGCTGAATGATGACTATATTGGTGGTGTTGGGCATGGAAAATGGTTTAGTGCGGATGAATTTCCATAAACTCTAAAAATGGTAATTTAATAGCTGTTTGAATGCTGCTATAAAAAGTTAGCATGGGGTGGGGTTTTAAGTTCTGCTTCCTCGAAGACCACTGTTTCCTTTGTGAAGGACTATTCCTTATGAAGGAGTCATGTTTTGTTCTTCAAAGCTAGTGGTCTCTGAATCTAGAGTGTTGATTTCTTTTACTGGCATTGTGTCGAAGGCAATTAAAGGTCATTTAAGGTGTAAGCTACTATTTGTGTGGACTGAATAAGGCAAGATGACTAGACATAATCCTGGCAAAGCTGTTGTCTTGCGTCCAAAGCATGTTTTTATGACATATGGAGGCTTATAGAACCCATAAGCTTATAATAGATATCTGGTCCTTTTGCTAATATTTGATTTAAATGACCATGTAGATGATCCGTAACTGAAAGGATAAAAATTTTTTTCATGTTCACTAGCTTTTCATGCAAACTGATGTCATTGCAGGTCTTAAAAAAATATAATATCCAAAGATTAAATTTGTTGCAAGAAC
This sequence comes from Pezoporus flaviventris, assembly GCF_033815535.1. Lineage (NCBI taxonomy): Eukaryota > Metazoa > Chordata > Aves > Psittaciformes > Psittacidae > Pezoporus > Pezoporus flaviventris. Next base: position 1,002,881 of record NW_026892625.1, read on the forward strand.
TAGGAAGCAGGCATTCATTTAAAATGTCTTCAAGTTTAATGGTTTGGTTTGTTTGTTTCTTTTAAAATGTTATAGTCTGTATCTTACTCATTTTGTTTTCATTAAGTTTACAAAATTGTGTTGAATTCCTTCTTTTGAAGATTGGTTTGTTTGTTTTGTTACTTTTTTTTTGCTGTTGTTTTGTTGTTGTTGTTTTTTGTTGTGTTTTTTTTTTCCAACAGAACACTCAGACCACCATTAAGCTCTTCCAAGAGTGTTGTCCTCATTCCACTGATAGAGTGGTGCTTATTGGTGGAAAACCTGATAGAGTTGTGGAATGTATAAAGATTATCTTGGATCTTATCTCTGAGGTAATGTCTTAAATTTATTCTTTCATTGGTATTCATGAAAGTTGGGATTATTTGCAAGAAAAATTTTATCTTTCCATTTATATTTTGAATTCAGTGCTGCCTCTTCAGTAACAAAATAAGTGTTAGACTGTTATCACCCTTGAAATTACTCCTCTTTCCTAGAACTGGGGTGTAACTTATCAGAGATGGAAGCCATTTTAGGTACCTGTGGGCTGTTAGTCATGCTTCATATATAAGTAAAATGAAGAAATTTTAAATTGGGGTGGAAGTGAGACAAATGTATGTGCATCAGTAATATCCATGCTTGCCTTGTCAGCATTGAGAAATAATAGAATCATAGAATAGTTAGGGCTGGAAAGGACCTTAAGATCTCTAGTTCCAACCCCCCTGCCATGGGCAGGGACACCTCGCTTTAAGCCATGTTACCCAAGACTCCATCCACCCTGGCCTTGAACACTACCAGGGAAGGAACATTAACAACTTCCTCGGACAACCTGTTCCAGTGCCTCACCACCCTCACAGAGAAGAAATTCTTCCTTATATCTAACCCAAATTTCCCCTGTTTAAGTTTTAACCCATTACTCCTTGTCCTATCATCACAGTCCCTAATGAAGAGTCCCTCCCCAGCATCCTTGTAGTCTCCCTTCAGATACTGGAAGGCTGCTATGAGGTCTCCATGCAGCCTTCTCTTCTCCAAGCTGAACAGCCCCAACTTTCTCAGCCTATCTTCATACGGGACTTGCTAGAGTTACAGTCCCCTGATCATCTTTGTGGCCCTCCTCTGGACTTGCTCCAACAGTTCCATGTCCTTTTTATGTTGAGGACACCAGAAGGGCACACAGTACTCCAAGTGAGGTCTCACGAGAGCAGAGTAGAGGGGCAGGATCACCTCCTTTGACCTGCTGGTCACACTCCTTTTAATACAGCCCAGGATACGGTTGGCTTTCTGGGTTGCAAGTGCACACTGGTGGCTCATGTTCATTTTCTCATCAACCAACACCCCCAAGTCCTTCTCTGCAGGGCTGCTCTGAATCTCATCTCCACTCAACCTGTAGCTGTGCTTGGGATTGCCCCGACTGAGGTGTAGCAGCTTGCACTTGGCATGGTTAAACTTCATGAGGTTGGCATCAGCCCACCTCACAAGCATGTCAAGTTCTCTCTGGATGGCATCCCTTCCCTCCAGTGTATCAGCCAAACCACACAGCTTGGTGTCTTTGGCAAACTTGCTGGGGGTGCACTCAATCCCATTGACCATGTCACCGACAAACATGTTGAACAAGACTGGTCCCAACACCGATCCCTGAGGAACACCTCTCGTTACTGGTCTCCAGCTGGACTTTGAGCCATTGACCACAACTCTTTGTGTGCAGCCGTGCAGCCAGTTCTTTATCCACCGAGTGGTCCACCTATCAAATTGATGTCTCTCCAATTTAGAGACAAGGATGTCATGTGGGACAGTGTTAAACGCTTTGCACAAGTCCAGGTAGATAATGTCAACTGCTCTACCCCTGTCCATCGGTTCCGTAGCCCCATCATAGAAGGCCACCAAATTGTTCAGGCAGGATTTTCCCTTAGTGAAATCATTTTGGCTGTCACCAACCACCTTGTTGTTTTTCATGTGCCTTAGCATGCTTTCCAAGAGAATCTGCTCCAAGATTTTGCCAGGCACAGAGGTGAGACTAACTGGTATTTAATTCCCTGAGTCTTGCGTTTTCCCCTTCTTGAAAATGGGGGTTTTGTTACCCTTTTTCCAGTTGTTGGGAACTTCACCTGAATGCCAAGGTTTTTTCAAATATGATGGACAGTAGCTTAGCAACCTCATTTGCCATCTCTTTTGGGACCCTCAGATGGATTTCATCAGGTCCCATGGACTTGTACACATTGAGGTTTTTAAGAAGATCTTGAACCAAATCCTCTCCTACATTGGGCCTAAAGTTTTCGTTCTCGCAGTTTCTGCATCTGTCTTCCAAGTCTTGTGCAGTGTGGATAGAATATTTGCCAGTGAAGACTGAGGCAAAGAAGTCATTGAGAACCTCAGCCTTCTACAAATCCTGTGTAGCCAGTTCTCCTGATAGCTTCTGGAGAGGGCCCACATGGTCCCTAGTCTGTCTTTTGTTCGCTTCATATCTATAGAAGCCCTTCCTGTTATCTCTCGCATCTCTTGCCATATTTAATTCTAACTAGTCTTTACCTTTCCTGACCTGGTCCCTAGCTTCACGGACAATATCCTTGTATTCTTCCCAGGCTGCCTGTCCTCGCTTCCACCTTTTATAAGCTTCTTTTTTCTCTTCTAAGTTTCTTCAGTGGCAACTTATACATCCATGTAGTTTTCCTGGCCCTCCTGACACATTTCCTTCTAGTCAGGTTGCAACGCTCCTGAGCTTGCAGCAGGTGATCCTTGAATATCAGCCAGCAGTCTTGGGCCCCCCTGCCCTCTATGGCTTTATCCCATGGGACCTTACTAAGGAATTTCCTGAAGAGGCCAAAGTCTTCTCTCTTGAAGTCCAGGGCAGTGAGCTTGCTGCATGCCCTTCTCACTACCCTGAGGATCTCAAACTCAATCATCTCATGATTGTTACAGCCACGGCTGCCCTGGAGCATCACATTTCTAACTAGCCCCTCCGTGTTAGTGAGCATGAGGTCAAGTATGACACCTCTCCTTTTTGTCTCTATTACTTGCAAGAGGAAGTTGTCTTCCACACAATCAAGGAGCCTCCTGAACTTCTTGTACCAGGTCATGCCCTCCTTCCAACAGCTATGAGGATGTTTGAAGTCCCCCAAAAGGACAAGGGCCTGTGTGCGTGAGGCTCCTCCTATCTGTCTATAGAATGCTTCATCCACAGAGTCCTCCTGATCAGGCAGTCTGTAGCAGATCCCCAGAGTAATGTCTCCATTGCTCTTCTCCCTTTGATACTGACCCACAAGCTCTTTGTTGGCTAATCACCTGTCCCCAGAGAGTTCCATACTTTGCAGCTTTTCACTGACAAAAATAGCTACTCTCCCTCACTGTCTGCCGGGTCTGTCTTTTCTAAAGAGCCTATAACCTTCCCTTTCAACACTCCAGTCATAGGATCCATCCCACCATGTTTCTGTGTTGCCAGTGATATATCCCTTTACACATCTCTAATTTCTCTTGTTTATTCCCCGTACTATGGGTGTTTGTATAAAGGCATCTGAGCTGTGTTCCAAATAAAGCTGACTCATTGGCTGGAGTAGCTGAAATATCTCTGCATGGCTCTAAGCATTTATTACAGGTGCTAGTAACTGACTGAGAGTGTTGGGATGGATTGATATCCCCCTCTCCACCAACGCATCTAGTTTAAAGCTGCCTTGACCAGCCTGGCAAGTCTCCTACCAAAGCAACTTTGTCAGACCAGCTTCACCAGCCTCCAGTAGACCTGGCCTCCCAAATTGAGTCCCATGTTCTAAACCAAACCCCTGACTATGGCACCACCATTCTTACCATTTCTTAACCTGCCAAATCTGCCTGGCCTTTTTGAAGTCCTCCCCTTTAACCTGGAGGATTGATGAAGAAATTATCTGAGCCCCAAAGCCCCTAATCACCTCTCCCAGGGCTCTGTAGTCCTTAATGTTCTCCAGACTACTGCTATCTGTCTTGTTAGCACCCACATAGATCGCTAGAAGTGAGAAACAGGAGGATTTACAAGATCAGGCAGCCTCTCTGCAACATCCTTTGTCCCAGCCCCTGGTAGGCCACACACCTCCCTTGAGACTGGGTCAGGCTGACAGATGTGTGCCTCTATGCCTTTCAAAACAGTCACCTACTGCTCTGACCTGCCACTTTTTCCTGGAGGCACTAGTAGTTATCCTTTCTAATGGTGGCATCAGGTGGTTGCTCATTTGGTAAGGTGTGAGTTTCCTCATTAGCCCCCTGCAGAACTGCAAAGCTGTTCTGGGTGGTTATGTCAGATTTTAGAGGAACCCCCTTGCTTTTAATTGTCCTCTTCCTCCTTTTTTTGTGTTTTCTGTTACTAGCTTCCAACTTCCTGGATTAATGCCCTCCTTTCCTGTATGTGGTTTGATGGACACTTGTGGCTCCTCCACAGTTTGGGCCTGGGGCAAGCAGTCCAGCTCCCTGTCAGTTTCCCTGACGTATTAGCTTACTGATAGTCTCCTGCAGTTCAGCCACCTGCTGCAGTAGTACCTCCACCAGGGCACATTGAGTGTAGCCCTGCCCATTATGCACCCTTGCCTCAAGAGATCAATTCAGAACATATAAATTTATATTCATTTGATATAGTGATTTAATGTAATTTTAACAGTCAGTGCTAACTGGGGGGACCGGTGTTGTTGGTTTTGGGTTTTTTTTTTTGTGTGTGTGTCTTAGTCTCCAATTAAAGGACGGGCCCAGCCTTATGATCCCAATTTCTATGATGAAACATATGACTATGGTGGCTTCACAATGATGTTTGATGATAGAAGGGGACGTCCAGTAGGCTTTCCAATGCGTGGAAGAGGTGGTTTTGATCGAATGCCTCCTGGTCGTGGTGGACGACCCATGCCTCCATCAAGACGAGATTATGATGATATGAGCCCTCGCAGAGGACCTCCACCGCCTCCACCAGGTCATGGTGGCAGAGGTGGCAGCAGAGCTCGTAATCTTCCTCTTCCTCCTCCACCACCTCCTCGTGGCGGGTAAGTTGCATAAATGCATTGTACAAAACTTAAGTTGATTAAAATTTGCTGAATTGTTCTTCTGTTGCCAGGACTTGTTTCACATTCCATGTTGGTAGTGATTATGCAGGATTGAGTGTATATTGCACCAGAGAATTTCAAAGAGTATTTGAATTCAGTTATTTCTGCAGTGTAACAGTCTTATCAGGACTTCAGTCAGTAGTTTTGTAACTTTATTTTATGTTATTCAGAACTTGGCTAAAGCATTCAGAAATTTATAGCTGTGTGCAAATAATGAAAACTTGAATTAGATTATATAAACTAGTTTATAACTTGAGTCATGTGCTGTTGCTTTTTCTCATTTTAGAGATCTTATGTCTTATGACCGAAGGGGTAGAGCTGGAGACCGTTATGATGGAATGGTAAGAGTTAAAATTCATATTGTTTTGTTTAGTTAGCACTTCAAATAGCTGAGGAAACTGTTCTTGAATACATACATTTAAGTATGGAGCATGTGTGCTTCTGGTAAACTTTGATACTGCCAAAATTTTTTGGCCATACAAATGGTTCTTCTGAGATGATGACTGTTTGGGGTGTGAAGGGTATTTGGGATGTGATCTGCTGTGTAGGTTTGGTTTGTGGGGCTTGGTTATTTGAGTTTTGGTTGTAGTTTTTTTCTTGGTTGGTTCTCCCTGACTTCTATTGGCAATGGAATAAGTGTTGGTGGAGCACAGTCCCTGCAGGTTTTATTACATGGACCTTCTTTTAAACTTTTTAATTGGGATGACAGAAATAGGAGTCGGGAGGCTTTTCAGATCAAGAAAGCATGTCAAAACAATATTTTCCAACAGATGTTAGCAGGATTGAGAGAACATGAATAATATTTATAAAGAGCTCTAGCTAGCCTGGCAGATGATGACTTTTTCAAATCAGTTCTTGTCTTTATGCCAATTTCTGTGTCTGAAAAAAAAATATCTACTGTAATTCAAAATGTTTTGGAGCCAGGGCCACTGATAAGTTGAATTTTAAATTAAATTAGGTATATTCAACCACGTTGGGGGGTTGGGAGAATTAAAAAAGGCCTGAGGATACTCTTCCATGTTGTACTCTGAAATGTGACTTCCTGGTAGTCATGGGCTGTTGTACCCACTTTCCTGGGAAGAGAAATCATAGGCATCTTGGAGGTAAATCTTTGATTAATAATCTTTATTTCTTCTCTGGTTTTGTTTGGTACATTCCTTAAAATGACAGGTTAGGTGGGTTTGGGGATCTTTTGTTTTGCTTGTTTGGTGGTGGTTTTTTGTTTTGTTTTGTTTGTTTTTCATTTGTTTAAATGAATGGAATAGGAAAAAGTTGAGGAGCTGTGGAATGGGCTACCTAAATGAGGTTTACACACTGCCTCCTTCTGGGAGGAAGAGGCAGTTGCTTCCAGTAATGCACACTGGATGTACATGTTACAAGAATGTCAAAATATATTGAAAGGAAAGACACTTAAAATTGCTAAAAATGAGCAAAAAAGCCCTATTTCCCCCTCCCCCAGAAAAAAAACACAAACCACAAAACAACACCAAAACCACTGTTGCCTATGCTACTCTGGATCTTAAGAAACTAGAAGACTTATGTACTATACCTCTAAGATCCTTTGTGTTTTCAGAGCTCAGTTTTTGTATTTTCGCATTTGCAGCTAGTAAAACCAGTGTTGGCATATAAAACAGAACAGCCTGCCCTTTGATTTTTTCGGTTGAATGGAATCTTTAGCTTGGGAAATAGTGTGTTTTAGTTCTGTTCCATTTTAATTTAAAATAGAAAATCGATTTGAATTCTGTTTAGTCTGACTTTGGACAGGTTGAACTTGGCTTTCTTGACATTAGTTTCTACAAATAAGTGGGAGTCATCTCTGTTCATTTTCCATACAGCTTTGGCTGCTTTATGCACAAGTTTCATAGCCTGTCTACAATGAGGCAAAGACAAATTGTATTTAATTTCTAGTTTTAACTAGCCATAATCACAGTATCCTTAACTGTATAAACAGATGAGAAGTCTTTCCATGGGTTGAGAGGCTTAAGATGGAAGTATTATCATGCCAGAAATATAAGGTGGTCTTGCTACTATGCATTTCCTATAGAAACCATTCTCTAGCAAAATGTTTAAACTTGGAGTAAACTGACATTGATGTAGTTTATAAAGTACGGCATGGGAAATGCTACTTTGAGAGAGCAGAATGACCTTTTACATAAATCTATTAAAAGGCAAGAATAGATTCTCTTTTCAGGCCAAAATCTTGGAGATGTTGAATCTACGGAAATCCTAATTTTATGCTGGTTCTCTTCTCTGCTAAAGGTAGAAAAGTTCAGTAGTTCAAGACCTGTGGGGTAGTGAACCAAGATTGGATGGTGAAACTTGAATTTTCTGAGATGTGACGATATTGACAGCCTTAATTCTAAGATGGGAGTGGGAAAAAATATTTTTATAGATATGTAAAAATCTCTATTCTGAGGCATTTTACTGATGGACATACATGCATTGTTTCTCTTATTACAGAGGTATATATTTTAGCCTGTAACTACTCCAAATCTAATGGCTATTTTGATAGCTGAGGAAGCATGAGTATGTTTCCACTATTTCTTTAACACTCCCATCCCCATGGGTGCTTTAGATATACAAATACACAAAAGCATACCAGGGTGGAGAAGGGCATATAAAGCCATTTAATCCCCCTCCTCTTTTAATAGTCAGTTCCTTTGCTTTCAAAGTATCTTTAAATTTGAGTTAATTGAGAACTAAATCAGAATGTCTGTTTAAGAATAGTGTTTTTTGCTTATTCAAATGATTCCTATTTCTAGATATTTCTTAACATCATATATGATTCCATGTGTTATACACATCTGTATAAGCACTTCAATAAAGGTACATGCGCTAAAAATATTAAAAGTGCTTCATGTTTAAGGCATTAGGGAGCATGTAAAAAAATCAATGAAGATGTTTGTCACATTTATCTATATAAATACTAAAAAAAAAAATTTCAATCTTCTAGGCCAGTCCCTTTAAAACAGGGGAAAGTTACAGTAAGGATTTTGCTGTCAGTTAATATTGCATGTGTATTCTTTCTAGATACAAAAGTCAATAAATTCTTATCAGTACTATGCCCTTTGTCTTATCCAATCAGCGTTTCGTTTGGTTTCTATTTCATTTCCTTTGGTTACCAGTACTAGCTAGCACAAATGAGTCTGTAGATAAGAAAATTCTGTTATGTATCTTAAAATACTAGGTGCAGGATAATTTGGGAACTGTTTTAAATGAGCATTTATATATAATGTGTTATTCATGTTGTGTTGCGTGTTTTAACCCAGCAAAGGCTTTTGCCTTAATAGTAATTTAAAGTAAATTAGAAACTAGTTTGTTTTCAAATATAATTAGGCAGTAGTAGATTATTAGTTTAGCCTAGTGGCTTATATGAGGTATTTGGAAATAATAAGATGAGAAGCCATGTCCTTCCTGCTTGACTTGCTGTTGACATAAATATATCAGTGACAATTACTTTTTTATTAAATTCCTTTTCTGGTGTGTGTTTTGTTTTGTGGGTTTTTTTGGGTTTTGGGGGGGGTGGGGAGGTGTTTTTGATTGTTTTTAAATGCATGAGAGAAATAGAAGGCTTTGGTATCTGAGAGTAGTAGCATCTTCTAGTATATAGTAGTTTTAGTACTCAGAGGTGTTTAAAAAAAAAAAACTGTTCACCATTTGTTTTCCCCTTAGCTGTCTGATGCTCTTTGTAAGAGGAAAATTGTTTACAGCACAGAAACAAGGAAGATATGACCAGTTACAGTTCTCTTGCAGTGAAAGTAAAAAGGAGTTAATCTTGTAACTGGTCAATATCATGTACTTTTGAGACTTTGTAGTATTTTAAATAGTGCAGGAAAATGTATCTCTATATTGGTATGTGTTTCCTTGCCAAGTTAGCTGTAAGCTTCGATGACATGGACTTAATTTAGATTTATTTCCTCTTTTCCTCCTATTACGTTGTGTCTGGAAGATGATGCAGTGTCATGTGGATGCCTGCGATGACATGCAGCCACCAGAGTTGGTGAGTGTGCTCATGCTTTTATTTGACTGGTTTAATAGTTGATTTTTGAGAAAAATCATTTTAATTGGTTAAGTGATAACTGGAATTTCTTGAGATTGAATGTAGTCAATGGCAGTTTGCATCTATTGAAAAATCCCTGAAGCTGGTCTCCTAACTCATGTTATTGGCAGTTTGTCCTGAACAATGAATCCTATGCAGGTAGCTAATGTTCCACAATGAAAGTATGCAGCAGCACAGCTAAGAGAAGTTTTTGTTGTATTGCCTCTTTTGTACCCTATTTTTAGCATTCTAAGTTGTAGTTCACTGTAACTCTTGCTTTTCAAAACTCTGTAGGTGCATCTATATACAAATGTTTTATGTTAACTTCATGTTATGTTTTCTCCTGTTTGAAATAAGGAATGTTGAAAATAATTCTTATAGTTGTAGATAAACTATTATGTGTTACTTATCCAAATATTTGAAAGTATTCCATTTGATTTGTGTTTATCAGGCTTCTTAGGGGGTTCAGGAAGGAAAGTTCAAAAGGTGTCAGCAACTGTTCATGCCATCTGGAAGATGGCAAAGTGCTGCCAAATACTAAATTTTAGTTCCTAGCTTACATGACCACTACAGTTTTAATTACTCATTTGCTGTCTTGTAGTCTGGGGAGGAGAATCAGCAGAAAGGGTCAAGAAAAGGATTGCTCACTGAAGCAAGTTAGCCTGAAAAAGGGTTTCCCTGTGCAAAATATCAGCAGAAATAGGCAGAAGAGTATGCGTGTGGAATAATGCAGATAGTTCTGATCTACCTCTGAATTAATATCTAAGCAGTGTCCTTTATTTTGTATTTTGCACTCCACTATGAGCTCTATTATGTTGTATTATGGTCCGTATTGCTAAGCAATATGATTACACAATACGGGTTGCTTGCAACTAGATGAACAATTTTTTTCTGAATAGCTACTGTTTTGATGCTGTTTCAAAAAGCTAGCAGGCAAATACTTTTTTGGACAAAGTTGTTGCATTGCAACATCTGCAAACAAGTAATTCACATAAATTCCTGTCTATCAGTGATAAAAATTGAATTCTAGAGAAATGTGCACATCTAGTCTCTGCTTCTACAGGAAGATATTAAAATGGGTGTTTGCGTATTTAGAGGTCATTGGATGAAATTAAGTACTTGATATCAAGTGCCAGTCTACAAATCTTGAACATAAAACACTCAGGGGTGCTGCACTGTAGTGATTTGAATTTGGTATGTGGTAGTTTTAGTAGAATAGATGTAATTAGTGTAATAGAATAGTATGGGTTGGAAGGGACTTTCAAATGTCATCTAGTCCAACCCCCCTGCAAAGAGCAGGGGCATCTTCAACTAGATCAGGTTGTCCAGAACCACATCCAGCCTGGCCTCGAATGTCTCCAGGAATGGCACATCTACTATACCTCTCTGGGCAACCTGTGCCAGTGTTTTACCACCTTCCTTATAAATTTCTTCCCTGCATCTAGCCTGAATCTCCCCTCTTTTAGCTTAAAACCATCACCCCGTGTCTTATCACAACAGGCCCTGCTAAAAAGTCTCACCCCATTTTTCTTACAGGCCCCTTTTAAGTACTAAAAGGTCACAATAAGGTCTCCCTGGAGTTTTCTTCAGGCTGAACAACCCCAACTCTCTCAGCCGCTCCTCATAGGAGAGGTGCTCCATCCCTCTGATTTTTGTGGCCCTCTGGACCTTCTCCAACATGTCCATATCTTTACTGTACTGAGGACTCCAGGGCTAGATGCAGTACTTCAGGTGGGGTCTCACCAGAGCAAAGTAGATGGGAAGAATCGCCTCCCTTGACCTGCTGACCACGCTTCTTTGGATGCAGCCCAAGATATGATTGGCCTTCTGGGCTGCAAGTGCAAATTGCCAGCTCATGTCCAGTCTTTCATCCATGAATACCCCTAAGTCAGGGGTACTGTCAATCCCTTCATCCCCCAGCCTGTATTTGATACTAGAGGTTGCCCCAACACAGGTGCAGGACCCTGCACTTGGCCTCTTTGAACCTCATAAGGTTTCCATGGACCCGCTTCTTGAGCTTGTCCAAGTCCCTCTAGATGGCATCCTGTCCCTTGGACATTTCAACTGCATCACTCAGCTTGGTGTCATCTGCAAATTTGCTGATGGTGTACTCAATCCCACTATGTTATTGAAGATTTTAAAGAGTACTGGTCCCAGTACAGACCCTTAAGGGCTGTCACTTGTCACTGGTGTCCATCCAGACATTGAGCTATTGACTGCTACCTTCTGGATGCAGTCATCCAGCCAGTTCCTCATCCACTGAACAGCCCACCCATCTGTCGTGGTTTAAACCCAGTCAGGCAACTTGTTCACTCACTCCCAGTGAGTGGTGCCGGGCTGGCAACAATCGAGGGCCCCCCCCCAGGGCTCTCCCCTTCCCTGCTCTCGAAGGAATGGGGAGGAGGATCGAAAAGGTGCAACTCCTACGGGTTGAGACAAGAACAGTCCAGCAACCAATGTACACCACAAATCACCACCGCTACTACCAACAACAACAATGATAAGAGAAAATAACAAGGGAAGAGAATACAGTACCACTGGCCAAGAAACGAGTCCCACCCGGAAGCCCGTGTGCTTCCCGGTAACTCCCAATTACCCCCCACCCCGGGCATGACATGCTGTGGTATGGAATACCTCCTTGGCTAGCCTGGGTCAGGCGCCCCGTCTCTGCTTCCTCCTGGCTTCCCCTCCTCCCTGGCAGAGCATGAGCCTCACAAAGTCCTTGGTCAGGGTAAACATCACTTAGCAACAACCAAAAACATCGGCTTCACCAACAGTGTTCCCAGGCTGGAAGTCAAAACACAGCACTGCACCAGCTACCACGAAGGAGAAACATGACTGCTACTGCTGAACCCAGGACACCATCAAATGCAAGTCTCTCCAGTTTAGAGAGAAGGATGTTGTAGGGGGACTGTGTCAAAGGCTTTTCAGAAGTCCAGATAGACAACATCCATAGCCCTTCCTTTGTCCACTGATGTAGTTACTCCATCATAGAAGGCCACTAGGTTGGTTAGGCAGGACTTGCCTTTGGTGAGGCTATGCTGGCTGTTTCAAATTTCCTCCCTGTCCTTCATGTGGCTTAGCATAGCTCCTAGGAGGATCGGTTCCATGATCTTCCCAGGCACAGAGGTGAGGCTGACAGGTCAGTAGTTCCTGGGGTCCTCCTTTCTAGCCTTTTTAAAAATGGGTGTGATGTTGCCCTTTTTCCAGTCACCAGGGACTTCACCTGACTGCCATGACTTCTCAAATATCATGGAGAGTGGCTTGGCAACTACATAAGCCAATTCCCTCAGCACTCTGGGATGGATCTCATCAGATCCCATAGATTTGTGTATGTTCAGGGTCCTCAAATGGTCACAGACCTGATCTTTACTTAGTGGGAGGGACTTTTCTCCCCCAGTTCCCACCCTGCAGTTCATCTGCTCAAGAGGTGTGGGGAGAGAGCCTGCCAGTGAAGATTGAGGCAGAAATGTTGAGTACCTCAGCCTTCTTGTCCACTGTTACCAGTTTACCAGTCTTGCTCATTGGGGGGCCGGGGGGAGGGGCACACTTTCTTTGACCTCCCTCTTCTGGTTGACATACCCGTAGAACCTTTTTGTTGTTCTTTGCATCCCTTGCCAAGTTCAGCTCCAGCTGTGCCTTGGCCTTCCTGACCCCATCTCTGCACAACTGGGCAGTGTTCCTATACTCTTCCCAGGATACCTGTCCCTGCTCCCACTGCTTGTGCATTTCCCACTGCCTTGCCCTTTTGTTTGATCAGCAGTTCTTGACTCAGCCATGCCAGCTTCTTGCCTTCTTTACTCAATTTCTTCCACTGTGGGATGGTGAGCTCTTGTGCTCTGTGGAAAGTGTCCTTGAAGATCTGCCATGTCTGTTCTGCTCCCTTCTTCCTGAGGGCTGTTTCTCAGGGGGTCCTATTGACTAACTTCTTGAAGAGCTGGAAGTTGTCTTTTCTGAAATTCAAGGTCCTGACTACTTTTTGCCTGTCTCGCCTCCCTTAGGACTGTGAACTCCACAAGTGCATGATTACTGCAGCCCAGGATGCTTCCTGTTTTGATGTCACTAATTAGTTCACTTGCATTGGTGACCATCAGGTGCATTATCTCATCCCCCCTGGTAGGGCTGTCTGTTACCTGGTTTAAGAAGGTATCCTCAGTGCACTCCAGGAGTCTCTTGGATTGACTACAGCTCGCTGTGCTACTTGTCCTGCTAGGGGACTTCAACCACCCTGACCCCTGCTGGAAAAGAGCCTGAGAGTGCGATACCTCTTATAGCTGGAGTAAGAAGGCTTCATCAGTAGTCTCCCTCTGATTGGGCAGCCTGTAATAGACACCAACCACAAGGTTCCCTTTGCCTTGATCTCTCATTTTTACCCATCAGCTCTCAACCTGGCTGTAGCTATTCTTCAGAGACAACTCTTAATGCTCTGCCCATCTCTTGATGTAGAGGGCAACCCCACCACCCTTCCTTCCTCGCCTATCCCTTCTAAATAGCTGTCGTGGTTTAAACCCAGTCAGGCAACTCGTTCACTCACTCCCCCCCTTCTTTCCCTCCCCCTACTCCCAGAGGGATGGAGAGGAGAATCGAAAAGAATGCAACTCCCACAGGTTGAGATAAGAACAGTTTAGTAACTAAGGTATAACACAAATCACTACTGCTACCACCAATAATAACAATGCTAAAGGAAATAACAAGGGAAGAGGATACAACATCTTGCCACCAGCCGACCGATAACTCGCCCCCCAGCCCGACCAAGCACTGACCGATACCTCCTCCAACCCTGCAGTCCTAGCCCTTCTGGGTAACTCCCCGTTACATCCTGGGCATGACATGCTGTGGTATATGATACCTCTTCGGTCAGTTTGGGTCAGGTGTCCTGTCTCTGCTTCCTCCTGGCTTCCCCTCCTCCCTGGCAGAGCATGGGGCTCACAAAGTCCTTGGCTAGACCAAAACATCAGGCCGAAAGTCAAAACACAGCACTGCACCGGCTACCAAGAAGGAGAAAAATGGCTGCTACTGCTGAACCCAGGACAATAGCCTGTAGCCATTGAAAGCCACACTCCAGTCATGGGATTTGTCTCACTAAGTTTCAGTAATGGCCAGCAGGTCGTTGCTTTCTAGCTTGATGGCGGCTTCCAACTCCCTGTTTGTTTCCCATGCTGCATGCATTGGTGTAGAAGCACTTCAGCTGGGCTGCTGGCCTTGTCTCCTTAGAGGAGCACCTCTTGATTCCTCTGAAGTGTTTCACTGGTGTTTCCCTGTTGGCTCCTATTTCCTCAGGTGCCCCTTCCTTATCTCTGTAAGATTTCAAGTGTGCTCCAGTGTTACCAACATGTCTTGGAGCCATTGGCCTGATGGTCCTCAGTAGCACCCTGCCCCTCTAACCTTGGTATCTCATCCCACGCCTTGTCATGGGTGAGCTTGATATTGCCCCCCTTCCTCCATCATGTCTAGTTTAAAGCTCTGTTAATGAGCCCCACTAGCTCATGAGCAAAGACCCTCTTCCTCCTTTGAAAAAGGTGAATCCTATCTGACATCAGCAATCCTGGTGCTGCATAGGCCATCCTATTATAAAAAAAAAAAAAAAAACAACAACAAAAAAAAAAAACCAAAACAAAATTGTGGCAGTGACACCACTGATGGAGCCATGTACTAATGGACTGGGTCTGTCTATTTCTTCTAATGTTGTGGTCCACAGCTGTAGAGGGGAGAAAATAACCTGTCATGATTGTCATTTCTAAGATACAAAACATTGTAGCATAGTCTGAATGAAGAGACCAATTATGAAGTTAGGGTTTACTCTGTTTTTCTTCAAGATAGAGTAGGAGGGCTGATGTTTACCAGGTAAACATCTTGTCTCAAACTAAGACTTTAATTTCTACTCAGCTGTATAGGTAGTAGTAATAAGGCTGAACTCTGATCTTTTGATTTGAATGTCAGTTTAGTCCAAGAGTCAGGACTTTCTGCATTAATAGCTGTTTACCAGCGGAATTGGTAAGGTTGCTTGGTAAGCTGGTATGTCTGGATCTTGATGACTTAGAGGTTTTAACAGAACAGGCTAAGAGGTTGTCATTGGAGATTCCTTACTTCCTTCCCCCTCCCCCCTTGTTCTTGATCTGCTTTATTCCACAGTTCACAGTTTGCCTTTAATAAGGTTCTGGGTTAGGATTTTTGCATAAAATAAGCTCAAAGTTAATAGTATGATACTTGAAATGAAAATATGTTAATGATCATGGCTATCTGCTATTTAAGGGTTTTCTTTCTCTTTTTCTTATAGTTTGAGGGTGGCTCTGGATATGGTAAGTTTTTATAGAGAATTTTGACATACGTTTCATTTAGCTAGTAAGAGGCTTGATGCATACGTTTAAATCAGACTATTCTTACACAGGGGGCCGTGGTTCATATGGAGATCTTGGTGGACCCATTATCACAACACAAGTAACGATTCCCAAAGATGTAAGTGCAGCTGACTTGCTTTCTACTTATGTATAAATAAATGTCACAGCCTTTTCTCAGGCTATGTAAGTAAATCAAAAGTATTTGGGATGCTTGACAGGTGCTTTTAATGTACAGCAAGTGTTTCTAAATCACCAAAAGATTATTCTTAAAGATGTTTTCTTCTTCACTTTAGAGATGTACTGAACTTGTTATTCAGTAATAGAGATGGTCTACATAACTTGTTTTTACAAATAAGCTTCTGGTTCTTCCAGCTCTATCCCCCCTGTGTTTATATAATAAACATTATAGAAGATGTTTTGAGGCTGTAAGAGGAAGCTTTCATTGTAACTGTTTAAATTGATGGAAGCTACTTGAACAGTACTGTGTTTCTGCAGAGAAAGTTCTATCAAGAAATTAATGCTTTATTTTTTCCCCTAGCTGGCAGGATCTATTATTGGAAAGGGAGGCCAGCGAATCAAACAAATACGTCATGAGTCAGGAGCTTCAATCAAAATTGATGAACCACTAGAAGGCTCAGAAGATCGAATAATAACAATTACAGGAACACAGGACCAGATACAAAATGCTCAGTATTTACTGCAGAACAGGCAAGTTGAAGCTTAACACTGTTCTTGCCGTCAATTTTAAACTGACTTTCCTACTACTACATTCTAAGGCTGTTCTCCTCTGCAATATAGTTTTCAGAAGGCAGGATTTAAGTAACTATTGAACCTAACTTCTTAGGGGTAGTATTGCCTTGAGTCTCCTCTTTTCTCTGTTATAAGTAAAATGAAGTTGCCCTCAAAACTAATCTTGATGGAAAACACTTTAACCAAGCTGTCCTGGTGAAAAATTCTTTTCACCAGAAGAAGAAAAAAAAAAAAGTAATAAATTACTTAGAACCTGTAGAAAATATAGAAGATTTCAATGGACATTGGTCTAGTTCTGTGTGGAAGACTAGTGATTTTGTTGTTTTTACATAACTTAACTGACAACAAATTACAGTCTGCCATATGGCACAGACCATGCCTCTACAGACCAAGTTGAAATCAGTTTGTGCTGTTATGCAGCTTTCATACCTTGCTGGCATTGCTTTCTCTTCTGGCAAATATTAACAATTTTGAACTTAGTTGGCTTAATTTTGCTTAAATAACATGTTGGCTATCATAGCATTTGTTAACGTTTAACTTGAATGCTTGGCTTTTGGTTACTAATATTTAAATATGCTTAAAATTATATGCCTGTAATTATTAGCTTTTTTTTTTTTACTTTTAAATATAGGAATTTGTAGTTTAAGAATACCGTTGTGAATACTGATGCAAGATGTATGGTCAATCATTCTAATACATGCTTTTTTTTTCTTTTTCTTTTATAGTGTGAAGCAATATGCAGATGTTGAAGGATTCTAATGCAAGATTATTTTTTCTTTTTTATAGTGTGAAGCAGTATTCTGGAAAGTTTTTCTAAGACTAGTGAAGATCTGAAGGAGTCCTGCACTTTTTTTTTTTCCCCTAAAAAAAAATTATTTTTTTTTTCCTCTCAAATACCTTCTTCTGTTTAAAAAGCCAACATTCCTCTGCTTCATATGTGTTCTGCATTTGAGATGTAGTGGAATCTGCTGTTTACCAGATGTAATATTTTAACTCATTACAAATATTTGAGGGAGGGAGGGAGGTCACAAAAGACTAGCACTGAGATTTTTTTGAAACAGCAGCAGAGTGGATTTTATTTTTGTTTGGTGGTGGTGGTAAATTATAACGCTTTTTCTGTAACTATTGTGAAGGCCCTGCTTTATGTACATTGGGTTGAGTTGTTGTTTGTTTGGGTTTTTTTTGTTTGTTTTGGGTTTTTTTTTTTCCTTGTTGCGGGGTGGTGTGGGGATGTGGTGTTGGTTATTTGTGCATGGGTGTTTTCTTTTGGGAGGGGGGTTGGTTTGTGGATGGTTGTTTTCTATTTTGTTCTTTGGTTTTGTTTTTTTTTTTTTAAGAGGGGAGATGACTGGCTGTCCACATGTCCCTGGCATTCTTCTAGAGCAGTGTGAAGAATGTAATGCTCTTTTTTAAGATATATTTTATGGTTTTTAAATAAATTTAGTGAACCTGTTACTGGTGGTCTCTTTTTTTAATATACATAAGGTAATATCTAAAATGGATGCACACACACACAAACAACACCCCCCCCAAGACAATGTGTAAATGAAGATTTTGTTAAGCTTGCTTCTTTGATGTAGATGGAGTTATATGGGGTTTGGCAAATAAAAGAAACAGTGTAAAAACAATAGCTCAGCTTTGTTATTCGGGAAAAGGTACAAAAATACCAATGCGAACATGGTATGAATTTTGACAAGTTTTTGCAAGTTTTTTGGTCCTCTTTGAACTGTGTATATACATATTGGTGACTATATAAATAAAAAGTTTGTGATGCCACTGAGTAAACAGCTGTTTAGAACCAGGGGTATTTAACCCACTGTTAACTTGGTGGCATCACATTACTTTCGCCTTGGCCATATGGAGTTCTTAAAGGATGTGTGTTCTGCTGATCACTCCTTGGCTCTCCAGTCAGTGGATCAGCTTATGGACAGGAATCAGGGAGTCTCGGTTGGTGCTATCTTGCCATCGGTGCACTGTTGTGATCCTTTCCAACCGTAACGATTCTATGATTCTATGACTGGCACTTCTTGTTCTTCGACCTTCAGCAATCCCACAACAGAAGGATCCTCTGAGAGACCAGGCAAGGCAGACAGCTGCTTAATTTCCTTTGTCTCCAAAGCAGCAATACCAAAAGCCCACTGGTACCCTTTTGGGTCTTAGAGGTACCCTCTCCTGAGGTAGTCTACGCCAAGGATGCATGGAGCCTCTGAACCAGTCACAGGCTGGTGCTTTTGCCATTTCCTTCTAGTCAGGCTGACTTCAACCTCCATTACAGTCAACTCTTGGGATCCTTCTGTCACTCCAGAAATATAGATGGGTTCCACCCCTTGACAGCTTGATGGCATGAGGGTACACTGTGCAACAGTATCTACTAGAGCCTTATACTGGTGTAGGGCTGATGTGGCAGGCCATCTGATCCACACAATCCAGTAAATCTGATTATCCCTACCTCCATCTGGCTGGAGACAGGGCCCCTCTCATAGTCATAACAATATTGGTCACTTATATAGACAAGGATTATTCTTTGTTATCACAGGAGCTGGAGTAAAATCAGCTCTTCCACTCGATGTGGGAGCCTGCTCACCAGAGACTGAAGCTGCAGCTTTCATGGGATGATCATCCTTGACTCTTTGTCGTGGTTTAAACCCAGTCAGGCAACTTGTTCACTCACTCCCAGTGAGTGGTGCTGAGCTGACAACAATTGAGGCGCCCCCCCCCCCCCCTCCCCCACAGGGGCTCTCCCCTTCCCCACTCCCAGAGGAACGGAGAGGAGGATCGAAAGAGTGCAACTCCTATGGGTTGAGACAAGAACAGTCCAGCAACCAATGTACAACACAAATCACCACCGCTACTACCAACTACAACAATGATAAGGGAAAATAACAAGGGAAGAGAATACGATACCACCGGCCAAGAAACGAGTCCCACCTGGAAGCCTGTGTCCTTCTGGGTAACTCCCAGTTACCCCCCACCCCGGGCATGACGTGCTGTGGTATGGAATACCTCCCTGGCTAGTCTGGGTCAGGCGCCCCATCTCTGCTTCCTCCTGGCTTCCCCTCCTCCCTGGCAGAGCATGAGCCTCACAAAGTCCTTGGTCAGGGTAAACATCACTTAGCAACAACCGAAAACATCGGCTTCACCAACACTGTTCCCAGGCTGGAAGTCAAAACACAGCACTGCACCACCTCCCACAAAGGAAAAACACGACTGCTACTGCTGAACCCAGGACACCCTTTTTCCCCTCTTTAATTCATGCACCTGTTCCTCCAGAGCTGAGGAAGGTTTTTCCGTCCCAATTTGTCATGTCTTCTCTCTGATACCGCAGGTTAAACCATAATTTGTGGTAGAGGGGGACTGCATTTGCGCTCTCCCCTAACTAGGGGTGGTGTAGCTGCTGTGCTTGGAGCTGGGGTAGCCGTGCTGTCTGTTGCGGTCAAAGTTTGAGTAGCTGCTGTACTTGTCAGTGGGGTAGTTGTGCTATCTGCTGCAGCCAAAGATTGGATAGTGACTACTTTTTGCTGGGGTTAGTGTAGCTGATGTGCTTGGAGCTGGAGTAGCTGTGCTGACTGTTGCTTTGTCCTCAGATCCACTGACATTCTTTTCCTTTTGAAGGTGCTGGAGAATGTTGAACAAGGCCCTGTAAGCATAGGTCAAGCCCCAGAATGTTGCCATGATTTGTCCGTCTGGTATGGCAAGAATGACCACACACCTCATTTAAGTGTTTTACTAATTTTTCCGGATTTTGTATTTGTTCGGAGGTGAAGTTCCAAAGCACTGGAGGGGCCCACTGACCTAGATACTTGCCCATACTATCCCACACACCCTGCACTTATGGCTGTCCAGCCTCGGGGAAAATCTCTTGGTCCTCCTATATCTTTGTTTAACCCCAGACAAGACCCAAACTTGACTCTGCTTAACTCTTGAAAACAGGCGAAATGGTCGTGGGCAAAACACAGTCTGTATGCGTGCCAACATGGTGATCCCCATCACAATCAGCAAACAACTCTCAACAGTATTAAAAGGCCATTCAAAAACTTCAAAACTCTCAAATGATGGTGTAAACGGTCGGGGGGGGGAGGGGGGGTGGTACACCTGGAGGGTAAGAGAATGTCTCCTTCACAGATTGACCACCCAAGAAGGAGACAAAAGGATGTGTAATTGCTAAGCACTTCTGTTGTATACCTCCCAAAGTATAAAGGCAGTGACCACACTGGGAATATAAGCCATATCAGTTTCATGATCAATGATTCTATTGTATTACAAGTCATTACCATAAAGTACAATGAGACAAAAACCTTAGCCCAAGCCCCACACTTGAAAAACACTAACACAGCAAATACAGGCTCTAAGTAAGGTGCAATATACTGATTCTGTGAGATCAAGAGAAACAACTTTGAGAGCCAATAAATCAGCATTGTGATGAGTGACTATTAATCTAAAACAATGACTGCTTATCACAAATACGATTAGACGCATTCTGATCAGATCTGTCGTTATCTCAAACCCTTCGTGCCCCCACGTTGGGCGCCAAATGAACTGTCATGGTTTAAACCCAGCCACACAGTTTCTATTCCCACCCTCCCCTCTTTCTTTCCTTCCCCCTCCCCACTCCCGGAGGGATGGGGAGGAGAATTGAAAGAATGCAACTCCCACAGGTTGAGATAAGAACAGTCCAGTAACTGAGGTATAACACAAGTCACTACTGCTGCCACCAATAATAATGATGGTAAAGGAAATAACAAGGGAAGAGAATACGATGCCACCTGCCGAAACGAGCCCAACCGAGAAGAGAGCGTGCCATTCCGGGTAACTCCCAGTTACATCCCCGCTCATGACGTGCTGTGGTATGGAATACCCCTTTGGCTAGTTTGGGTCAGGTGTCCTGTCTCTGCTTCCTCCGGGCCTCCCCTCTTCCCTGGCAGAGCATGAGCCTCACAAAGTCCTTGATCAGACTAAACATCAGTGTTATCAGCTCTGTTCCCAGGCCAAAAATCAAAAACACAGCGCTGCCCCAGCTACTAAGAAGGAGAAAAATTGACTGCTACTGCTAAACCCAGGACAGTGGCCTGTGGCCTGTATCTCCTATATCTCCTCTCTCAAGCAGTGGAGCACATTTTGTTAACAACTGAGACATGTTGGTACACGTGGGGAGCTGGATAGATTGTTGGCATCGTTTAAGGCAAGCCAGCAACCCAGAACCATGCAGCCACTTGCTCCTTCCCCCCCATTCCTCCCCACACTCCCGGAGGGATGGGGAGGAGAATCGAAAGAATGTAACTCCCACGGGTTGAGATAAGAGCAGTCCGGTAACTAAGGTACCATACAAAACTACTACGGCTACCACCACTAATAATACTAAGGAAAATAGCAAGGGAAGAGAATACAACTGCTCACGACCCTCTGACCGACACACAGCCCGACCCCAGCAGTGATCTAGCCCTTCCGGGTAACTGCCCCCAGTTTATATACTGGGTATGATGTGCTGTGGTATGGAATACCTCTTTGGTTAGTTTGGGTCAGGTGTCCTGTCTCTGCTTCCTCCAGACCTCCCCTCCTCCCTGGCAGAGCATGAGACTCAGAAAATCCTTGGTCAGAGTAAACAGCTACAGGTTGGGCAAAGTAGAGATTCAGAGCAGCCCTGTGCAGAAGGACTTGGGGTTGCTGGTCGATGAGAAAATGAACTTGAGCCAGCAGTGTGCGCTTGCAGCACAGAAAGCCAACTGTATCCTGGGCTGCATCAAGAGAAGCATGACCAGCAGTTTGAAGGAGGCGATCTTTGATCTTGTGAGATCTCACTTGGAGTATTGTGTGCAGTTCTGGTATCCTCAACATAAAAAGGACATGGAACTGTTGGAGCAAGTCCAGAGAAGGGCCACGAGGATGATCAGGGGACTGGAACCTCTCCCTTACAAAGAGAGGCTGAGAAAATTGGGGATGTTCGTCCTTGAGAAGAGAAGGCTGTGTGGAGACCGCATAGCAGCCTTCCAGTATCTGAAGGGGGCCTACAAGGATGCTGGGAGGGACTCTTCATTAGGGACTGTAGTGATAGGACAAGGGGTAATGGATTAAAACTTAAACAGGGGTAGTTTAGGTTGGATATAAGAAGGAAATTCTTTCCTGTTAGGGTGGTGAGGCACTGGAATAAGTTGCCCAGGGCAGTTGTGAATGCTCCATCCCTGGCAGTGTTCAAGGCCGGGTTGGACGAGGTCTTGGGTGATATTGTTTAGTGTGAGGTGTCCCTGCCCATGGCAGGGGGGTTGGAATTTGATGATCTTAAGGTCCTTTCCAACCCTAACTATTCTATGATTCTATTATAATGATGGGAACCCAAAGATTCAAGAGTTTTGTTCTACCAGGCCATTGATGGGTGACATGCCCATACCTGGCGATCAGAGGGGTCAATTCCCATTAGGAACCCATTTGGGACAACACATCATGGTGAAACTGCTCTCTGTTGTCACTGTGCCCATGATCCTGGTAAAACCCAGCAGCTTATATGCCTGGGAAATCCTAAATGGGAGTGGGAAAACCCACTGTATTTGTACCCTATGGATAATCCCTGACTTGTAACCCTGAAACCCAGTTTCAAAGGTCTGAGGTTCACTTTTAGAATCATAGAATCATAGAATAATAGTGTAGTTAGGGTTGGAATGGACCTTAAGATCATCTAGACCCAGTCAGGCAACTTGTTCACTCACTCCCAGTGAGTGGTGCCAGGCTGGCAACAATCAAGGGCCCCCCCAGCCCCCCACCGGGGCTCTCCCCTTCCCCGCTCCCAGCGGAACGAGGAGGAGGATTGAAAGGGTGCAACTCCCACGGGCTGAGACAAGAACAGTCCAGCAACCAATGTACAACACAAATCACCACCACTACTACCAACTACAACAATGATAAGGGAAAATAACAAGGGAAGAGAATACGATACCACCGGCCAAGAAATGAGTCCCACCCGGAAGCCTGTGTCCTTCCGGGTAACTCCCAGTTACCCCCCACCCCGGGCATGACATGCTGTGGTATGGAATACCTCCCTGGCTAGTCTGGGTCAGGCGCCCCGTCTCTGCTTCCTCCTGGCTTCCCCTCCTCCCTGGCAGAGCATGAGCCTCACAAAGTCCTTGGCCAAGCCAAAACATCGCTATCAGCTTTGTTCCCGAGCCGAAAGTCAAAACACTGCACTGCACCAGCTTCCAAGAAGGAGAAAAATGACTGCTGCTGCTGAACCCAGGACAGGTCTCCACGCAGCCTTCTGTTCTCCAAGCTGAACAGCCCCAACTTTCTCAGCCTATCTTCATACGGGAGTTGCTACAGTCCCCTGATCATCTTCGTGGCCCTCCTCTGGACTTGCTCCAACAGTTCCATGTCCTTTTTATGTTGAGGACACCAGAAGGGCACGCAGTACTCCAAGTGAGGTCTCACAAGAACAGAGTAGAGGGGCAAGATCACCTCCTTCGAACTGCCAGTCAAGCTCTGTTTAATACAGCCCAGGATACGGTTGGCTTTCTGTGCTGCAAGCGCACACTGATGGCTCATGTTCATTTTCTCATCGACCAGCACCCCCAAGGCCTTCTCCGCAGGGCTGCTCTGAATCACTTCTCTGCCCATCTGTTTCTTTTTTTTCCTTTATGATTTCTGTAGCTAATGAAGTAAATGAGACTGATAGGATTGTGACAATGTGCAACTGTGAATACACACTATAATTAATGTTGATCCAATAGATTTTGTATGAATGACTACATGAATGACCAGAATTAACCTCAAATGTCATATTTTTGTCAGGGTTGGCAGTATACTGGAGCTTTTTGAAATAGTTTGTTTGAAATATAAAAGCTTCTGGGGAGTAAATAGAGTCTTTCTGTTATTTTGTGTGTCACATTTTTTGCCTATGCAGACAAACTATTAAGCATCAGTGACATATGTAGCTACTCCTGTGCTTGGTTTCCTCTATGGTAGTTTTATCATCAGCTGTTATATCATTGTGTTCAAAAGACTTTATTCTAAGAATAATACAGCCTATACAAATAGTCTGTGCAGTCCTTTCAAGATAATTCCCTGGAGTAATAAAAACCTGTGAAGCTGAAAAGACTCAAGAAGGTTTAACAGGTGTGCTGTTTCTAAATCCCTATCTGGAACTATTTGTTGATGGGTCCTCATATTATCTGAATGGCAGCCTGGTTATAGGTTATTCAGTAACTACTGTGAATGAAGTAGTGGAGACTTCACCACTCAGTCTGAGTGCACAAGCAGCCGAATTAATTGCAGCCAAATAAATAACTGCATCTTGCATGCACTATCTTTAGCCTTAATGAATATTTAACAAAGACCTCAAAAAACAACGAAACTGTCTCCCTATGATACAGCTCCCCAGAACTGATGCACCTGTTCATGTAATTTTGTTAGCAAGAAATGAAAATGTGACCCTGTATATTTTACAGTTTCATAAATTATTAAAATACAATCAGGCCAAGACACAGTTAAACCAGTACCTCTAAAAGGGGCTCTGCACCCCTTCAATCTAGGGAATTACATTTGGGTAAAAGTAGACAAAAGAAAGGATAACGTATCTCCTCGGGGGGAGGGACCATTTTTGGTATTGCTAACCTTTCTCAGCAGGAAAGGTGGAAGAAAAATAGCTTGAATCCATCACTCCCACCTAAAATCTGCAGCTCGTGTGGAAGTGGAAGCAGGAAATTATCCTGCCACTAAGAGAACATAGACCACTGCAGAGACTGATTCACCCGCAGATGGGAACTTACACAAAGGCAGTGGATTGTCTGTGAAACCAATGATCTTGCATAAGAATTCAACAACAGGAAAGTGGAAAGTAATCTGATACTTATGAGCTGCACATGGACTGAACCATACCCTTACTTAGAATACAACCAAGGTATAATTTTTTTGCTATTTGTGTCTTTTTTTTTTTCTTTTGTTAATACTGTTTTGGAAGCATAGATTTTAATACGATAGTCTTTTTTATAAGCCTGTGGTAGAATATTGATTATATGTATTCATTTCATACTTTGGCCATAGCAACAGTCCAGACTATAGCAGCAGTGGCAAATAGGCCCAACTGTTGGATATGTTCTAAAAGCCTATTCTCTACTAGAAATCTACTCTCCTGGGTGTCTGACCCATTGAATTCTAAGTGATACAAGGATGGGCATATATGTTATGGATTTTCACTAAATAAAGGAAGGATGCCACCATGAAGTGTTTCTCATTAGTTTGAAAGGAGACCGCTGAGTATGCTTAGAGAGTAAACCTATTGACAAGTATACTCCTTATATAGGGGCTGGGAATTGTAAACACCAATATATTTTTAAAATTAATAGAATTAATGGAAATGGACAATTTGGATCTTGGCACCATATAGATGAAAAGGGGATTCTTATGCCTGGAATGTTCCATAGATCTATTTCTATGCCTAAAGGCAATCAGTATTCCTCTACAGAGTCTTCCAAAATCTTACTAAATAGAATCATAGAATCATAGAATCGTTAGGGTTGGAAAGGACCTTAAGATCATCTAGTTCCAACCCCCCTGCCATGGGCAGGGACACCTAACGCTAAATCATATCACCCAAGGCCTCGTCCAACCTGGCCTTGAACACTGCCAGGGATGGAGCATTCACAACTGCCCTGGGCAACCCATGCCAGTGCTTCACCACCCTAACAGGAAAGAATTTCCTTCTGATATCCTACCTAAACTACCCCTGTTTAAGTTTTAACCCATTACCCCTTGTCCTGTCACTACAGTCTCTAATGAAGAGTCCCTCTCCAGCATCCCTATAGGCCCCCTTCAGATACTGGAAGGCTGCTATGAGGTCTCCACACAGCCTTCTCTTCTGCAGGCTGAACAGCTCCAACTTTCTCAGCCTCTCTTCGTAAGGGAGAGGTTTCAGTCCCCTGATCATCCTCGTGGCCCTCCTCTGGACTTGTTCCATCAGTTCCATGTCCTTTTTATGTTGAGGACACCAGAACTGCACACAATACTCCACGTGAGGTCTCACAAGAGCAGAGTAGAGGGGCAGGATCACCTCCTTCGACCTGCTGGTCACGCTCCTTTTAATGCAGCCTAGGATACGGATGGCTTTCTGGGCTGCGAGCACACACTGCTGGCTCATGTTCATTTTCTCATCAACCAGCACCCCCAAGTCCTTCTCCGCAGGGCTGCTCTGAATCTCTTCTCTGCCCAACCTGTAGCTGTGCCTGGGATTGCTCCAACCCAGGTGTAGGACCTTGCACTTGTCATGGTTAAACCTCATGAGGTTGGCATCAGCCCTGGATACTACATCCACTGAGTGTGAAAGGGAGATTCTCCAAAAGCCTTTGCATAAAACCTGTTATAATAAGCCATCACGCTGTAGCTTTGTTCCTGGAAGTTTATCAGGCTCTGCAGATTCTGACACAATGCAGATAGATGAAGGTAGATTAAACTGGTATTCTGGTGGAAACCATAATTAAACTAAAGTTAATTAAAAAATTTTGGTTCCCACTATGATCCCTCTGAGTCATCTAATCTGGGTCTGAACCTTACTGGCTTACCTAAACAAAAAATTCGGCAGGTTAACCATTTTGCAGGAAATAATTTACATAATTCAGATTTATTTGAAGATTATACTACTCTATTGAGACAACTCCCAGGGCAATATTGGATATTTGCAAAAAGGACATTTGAGTATTTACTCTCAACCTGAGCTGAAAAATGCATTCTAAATGCATTAATACCATCCACATAACTTAGAATCTGTATCTTTTCTGCCTCTGTAGCTCATAACTACTGGTATATATGAGAAAAAGTGTTACAACCCTCTGATAGAGCATGGCAATAAGTTCTACATATTTGTAAAATCTTTTCTCCCTTTATTAGGCATTGAAAAACTAAAAAGAACTATTGCAAATATGTCAAAAGAATTAGAAAAAGCCATTAATGAAGCCGCAGATAGTATTATAACTCTGCAAGAAATAGTTCACATTATATACTGCTCACTTTAATCCATGAGTTGTAAGGTGCTTCCTAGTTCAGTGAGTGGCAGATGCAGTGGTTCTGCCTCAACTTCTGAAACTGCTCACCAGGATCAGGGCAGCAACTCTCTTGGTGCATGCTGGGAAATGGACACCTGAGGGTAAAGATGGCTCACCTCCATCCAGTTTACTCCTTTAGTTATTATGATCTAGGCAGGAGTTTATATTGACTGACTGTGACTCAGCTTTAGTCACAACATCCTTGTGATGCAGCTGCAACAGTGCATACGCCCTGATGCCCAGGACCTAGATAACCAGTAGCTGAGGTAAATAAATAAACTGTAGAAGTACTACAGTGTTTTTTCTGTCTCCACTGTCTCCAGTTGCCCTGTGGACTGTTATAAACGCTTGCCAAGGGGTGGTGGCTGGTCTATTATCCTTCTCTCACTGCTGAGGCAGCTAGAACGAGTGTCCTGTAGGCCGCGCCTATTTGTCTCCTCTCCTGCTTGACTCCTTGCTGTTGCACTCCGGGCTGCTCCTTCCGAAGCGGTTACAGGCTGTTGCCAGCTGAGGCATGGGGGATGGGGTTCTGCTACATCCTGTCTGTGGTGAGAATCAAACAGCCGTGAACCTGTCGTGATGGTGGAGGGTTTTCCTCTGAGGCCAGAAGCTCTCGTAGTGGCTCCTTTCTGTGGGCCTCACTTGGCCCCTGTAGGAAGAGCAGAACCCTCAGCCCTCTGTGCCTCGGGGCTGCAGAAGTTGCTTTACTGTGGCCGGGAAGTGGAAGGGCTGGCTAGTAGAGGCCCTGGCAGCAGTTGGGTAGGCTGACACCGCTGAGTGGCTAGCCAGCAGGCTTCTAGGATGAGACTACAGTCAGTGCAGCAGGCAGTGCTTGGACCAGATTTAAATCCACATGCAGCTGGCTTTTTCTGCTTGATCACTGTTGCACAGCTTGAGTGCCATAAAATCTCTCTGGCGCTCTGTCTTAATTTTCCCTTTCCTAATTTAACTTCCTTTCTGCTTCTCTTACACTGTCTTTGTTTATACATGTCTATAAGGAATTACCATTCTCTTAATCCATATATGCAATATATGTCTTGGATTATGTGTCAGCATGTACAGAATAAGACAAACTTACATTATGCTTGAAATTCAGGGGGATGGGGGTGGTGGCTGTCCTGGGTTCAGCTGTAAAGTTTATTTTTCCCCTTCCTAGTAGCTGGTGCAGTGCTGTGTTTTGTCTTTAGTCTGAGAACAGCACTGATAACACACCAATGTTTTTAGTTCTTGCTAAGTAATGTTTACTCTGATCATTTCAGTCTCATGCTCTACCAGTGAGGAGGGGTAAAAGAAGCCTGGAGGAAGCAGAGACAGGACACCTGACCCAAACTAGCCAAAGGGGTATTCCATACCACATCACATCATGCCAAGTATATAAACTGGAAGGAGCTACCCGGAAGGGACCAATTGTTGCTCAGGTCGGGCTGGGTATCGGTCAGTGGGTGGTGAGCAATTGTATTGGGCATCACTTGTGTTTAATTTCTTTCCCTTGCCCTTTTTAGATTTATATTCTCTCCCTTTGTTATTTTCCTTATCATTATTATTAGTAGTAGTAATAGCTTAATATTATACTTTAGTCATTGGACTGTTCTTATCTCAACCCGTGGGGTTTACATTCTTTCAGTTCTCCTCCCCATCCTGCCTGGAGGGGGGGGAAGAAGTGGTGTGTGTGAGAAAATGTCTGCGTGGTTCTCTTACCAGCTGGGCTTAAACCACAACAGAATACAGGAGCCTCCTTCTAAAAGTGATTTTTTCTGACTGTTTATCCTCTTCTATGATGTAAAAAGGACTTGCTGCTTCTGTTTGTGTGTATTGGAGATAGAGGCATTCATTAAAAAACTTGGCTACAGCAAAAATACTGATCCTAATTAGAACTTCAAATTTCATTGCAACCTAGTGTTTGCTGATGTCCTGGGTTCAGCTGTGGCAGTCATTTTTCTCCTTAGTAGCCACTGCAGTGCTGTGTTTTCAACTTCAGCCTGAGAGCAACACTGATAACACACTGATGTTTTTAGTTCTTGCTAAGTAATATTTACTCTGATCAAGGACTTTTCAGTCTCATGCTCTGCCAGTGAGGAGGGGCACAAGAAGCTGGGAGGAAGCAGAGACAGGACACCTGACCCAAACTAGCCAAAGGGGTATTTCATACCACAGAACATCATGCCCAGGATATAAACTGGGGGAGTTACCTGAAAGGTCCAGATCACTGCTCAGGTCAGGCTGGGCATTGCTCGGTGGGTGGTGAGCAATTGCATTCTCTCCCCTTGTTATTTTCCTTATCATTATTATTATTGGCGGGAGGAGGAGTAGTGGTTTAGTGTTATACCTTAGTTACTGAACTGTTCTTATCTTAACCCATGGGAGTTACATTCTTTCGAGTCTGCTCCCCATCCCTCTGGGAGCCGGGGGGGGGGGGGGGGGGGAGAAGGGGGGGAGTGAGCGAGCAGCTGCGTGGTTCTGACTTTCCAGCTGGGCTTAAACCATGACAACTGACCACTACTGTGGTCAGTTGCTTAAATTTACTAATACATATTGGTATCTTGAGAATGCTAGTATTCTTTTGTTTCATTAATGGTGCATGATAAATTGAGTGTGAACATTTGCTGTGTGTTGGATAAAAGCTCCTAACTTTAAACTTTATTAATCTCTCTTCTTTTTTTGGTGTGTGTGTGTGTGTAAGGAATGCATGAAAGGTTAATTAAATTGTTTGTGGGGATGCTCACTGACACTTTAATGTCAGACTTGTCTGGTCACTTTTATGTTTTAATCCTGAATTTCAAGAATGTATTTAAAACCATGGGGGTGGGGGGGTGGGGTGTATAAGGTGGAAAATACCCTTGTGGGTCAAGATAAAGGCAGTTTAATAAAAGCAAAGGAAAACAAAAGGTTTATTCTCTACTTCCCATCAGCAGGCAATGTCTGGCCACTTCCCAGCAAGTAGTGCTTCAGTATGCATAGTGGTTGCTCTCAAAAAAAAAATGTCGTAATAATGAATGCTCCTGCCTCCTATTTTTTAGCTTTTATCCCTGAGCAGATGTCATATGGCATGGAATATCCCTTTAATCAGCTTGGATCAGCTCTGTCCCCTCCCAGTCTCTTGCCCACCCCCAGTATACTATAGAATCATAGAATCATAGAAGAGTTAGGGTTGGAAAGGACCTTAAGATCATCTAGTTCCAACCCCCCTGCCATGGGCAGGGACACCTTACGCTATTGTGTGAGGTGGGAGAACATTGGAGCGACAGCCTTGATGCTGTGAAAGCAATGCATATGTATAATGCTTATCATCTTATGCTAGTGATAATTGAATCTGAATAATACATACATTTGTCTTAAGGAAATCTGTTCACAGAGTCTTATAGTTTAAATGGACTGCAAAAATAGTTTAACTAATAGTCTGCTACTGATTCTGCAATGCAGAAAGTTTTGAAACTGGTTTATGAATTGCTGCCACCTGTGTATCAATGCCTTAGTGATATTGCAACTTTGAAATCCATTCTTCAGTTATCTTTTCCCTACCATAGAAATGAAGGGATAGTTGCTTTCTTAATATATTTAAGTCTTTCTTGAAGAATGAGTAGTGCTAATGTACAACAAAAATGGAAATGACTATAGATTCCCCTTTTTTTTAAAAAAAAAACCAACTTGAAATGTTAATGAGATGCTTAAGTGTCACAAGTGCTTTTTGATTCCTTTTATTCCTCTCACAGACTTTCGTTGTTCTCTATATAGTAAGGAGAGGAGTTGGCTTGTGTTTATGTAGATAGGTCTGGGTCAACCGACTTATGAACTCAAAATTTCCCAGACTGCCAAACTCTTCGCTGAAAGCACTATAAAGGTTGAAAAGATTTTTCAGATTATAGTTTAAGCTGTGGAATTACAAAATTTCCTTCTGGAATTTGGACCCATTTTCCCCCCTTACACCCCCCCATCCCAAAGCCTCTTCAAGCACAGTTAAAATATTTTCAGCTCAAGAATGCCAATACTAATTTTTTAATGCTCTTTGTATCTATCACAATAAAGAGTAACATTAATTTCAATTTTTTGTTTAAGAAAAGAACTTACTGTTAAAGTATTAGCAAACTGTTGTGGTTTAAACACAACCAATAACTAAGTACCACACAGCCATTTGTTCACCCCCCACCCTGGGTAGGATGGGGAGGAGAATCGAAAGAATGTAAACCCCACAGGTTGAGGTAACAGTACAATAACTAAAGTATAATACAAAACTACTAAGAATAATAATGATAAGGGAAATTACAAGGGGAGAAAATATTTTCCCAAAAGGGGAAAGGAAAAAAACCCCAATAAACACAAGTGATTCACAATACAATTGCTCACCACCCACCAAGCAATGCCCAGCCGGACCCAAATAGCGATCTGGGCCTTGTGGCTAACTCCCCCAGTTTATATACTGAGCATGACATGCTGTGGTATGAAATACCTCTTTGGCTAGTTTGGGTCAGGTGTCCTGTCTCTGCTTCTTCCCAGCTTCTTGTGCCCCTCCTCACTGGCAGAGCATGAGACTGAAAAGTCCTTGATCGAAGTAAATATTACTTAGCAAGAACTAAAAACATCAGTGTGTTATCAGTGTTGCTCTCAGGCTGAAGTTGAAAACACAGCACTGCAGCAGCTACTAGGAAGACTGCTGCTCACTCACCCCCCTTGCCCCGCGTGGTAGGGATGGGGAAGAGAATCAAAAGAATGTCAACCCCACGTGTTGAGATGAGAACTTTTTAATAATTAAAGTACAAAATAATACTAATACTACTAATAGTAGGTGAAATAACAAGGAAATATATAAAAAATTAAAAGAGAAAAGAAAAAAACCCAAACCCCACACTAAACATAAGTGATGCACAATACGATTGCTGCGAACAATACCCAGCCCGTCCCAAGCAGTGATTGGTACCTTCCATGTAGCTCCTCACAGTTTATATACTGGGCATGATGTGCTGTGGTATGGAATACCCCTTTGCTAGTTTGGGTCAGGTGTCCTGTCTCTGCTTCTTCCCAGCCTCTTGTGCCCCTCCTCACTGGCAGAGCATGAGGGACTGAAAAGTCCTTGATCAGGGTAAATGCTACTGAGCACTTACACTGATCAACTAAAACATCGGTGTGGTATCAGCACTGTTCTCAGACTAAAGTGAAAAACACAGCACTACATTAGCTACTAAGAAGGAGAAAAAGAACTGTTACAACTGAACCCAGGACAAAGAGGAAGATGTACAAATAAGAAGAAACTAGAGAAAAGGAGAAAGAAGAAAGAACATCAGCAGTCAGGATAATGAGATAAAGGGATTTTCAGCTGGCAAAGTATATTTACTATTTGATTCCTTTCTTATGTGGCTGCAGTGTTTCTGATCCAGTTTTAAGATCCAAAAGAAATTTTACCTTCTGGTGTATACGGGAAGAAGTAGAGACAGGACACCTGACCCAAACTAGCCAAAGAGATATTCCAAACCACAGCACGTCATGCCCAATATATAAACTGGGACACACACACACACAAGCAGAAGGGGATAAAGTTCCTGTGGTGCACATAAAGAATTTGATGGGGAAGACAGCCTGCATTACTCCTGCTTCAGGTAAGTATTAGCTCAGGTGCACTAATAGTAGTGCCTCAGATATCTGGATGTGCTTCACTTCAGACATTTACTGCTTTATTTTAATGATGGTGTATGATGTGCTGTGGTATGGAATACCTCTTTGGCTAGTTTGAGTCAGGTGTCCTGTCTCTACTTCTTCCCAAGAGAGACGATTGGCAAACTCCTCTGCTGTACCCATCTGGGAACCATAGAAAATCATTATGTTCCGTCCCGGCTCTTTCGCCGCTCTGACCATTGCAGATACGACGGTGGCAGCATGGCGGCAGCGGCACCCACCGGCGACCGGTGAACGTGAAGTGGGAGCACCTGGGGCGGGGGGCACTCACTTGAAGTGATCTTGCAAAGAGGCCGAGATGGAACATAGTGGTTTTCTATGGTTCCCAGTCTGATTAAACAAAAATGTAGTTCAAGCTGCAGAACAAGGTAAAATATATCCATGTCTATTGGCATTGGGTGTCTAAATGTTTTAATCAAGACACTTTCTATATATTTGTTAACATTCTGATTAAAAATAACTTTTCAGTTCAGAAATCTTGCTTTTAAAGAGATTCCTCATAAATCCTTCCATGGAGTCTGTCTAACAAATACTGCACACCACAGGGCAGATGGATTCTCAGGAAGAAAATTGGCAAGTGTGGAGACAAAGAAATGAGCCAGTACAGCTAACTGTATTGAGTTACCTTTGGTTTCATAGAATCATAGAATCACAGAATAATTAGGGTTGGAAAGGACCTTAAGATCATCTAGTTCCAACCCCCCTGCCGTGGGCAGGGACACCTTACGCTAAATCATATCACCCAAGGCCTTGTCCAATCTGGTCTTGAACACTGCCAGGGATGGAGCATTCACAACCTCCCTGAAATATGTTACTCTATGAAGTTAAATCTCATGGATAGAGTTGGCTGTGGAGAAAGAAAGAAAGGCATTCAGTAGAAGTTCAGACTACCTCTTCTGCCAATTCTAGCGAACGGCTGCTCGGTCTGTAGCTTAGAGACAGTACCTGCTGCTGATTGCATGCCTTGTAGGTGAGGTGTGTGTCACAGAACCATTAAATTGACACTAAATGAAATTTATTGTTCAAACTCAATTGAAGCTCCACCAGTATCAACTACAGACCTAGGATGTCACATGGATTTGTCACTACAGTGATGATTCTTAAAGTCTGTGGCCAATGATCCAAAATACACAATCACTCGCCTAATAGAAGGAGGGCTCTAAACCTAAAAGAGTTTCCTTGGATGGCATCCCAACCTAAGGAGAGAGTCCCCAACTGCAAGCCTGCTGCTCTAAGGAGGACCAACTCAAAATGACTGTCAGGGCTCCGTTTATACCCTAGTTGAATCTGATCTGTGGTCAAATATGGTCATGTCCTGAGCCCCATTGACTCAGGACCACTGTTACTGTATAAATCTGTTTTCCCTGCAAATACGTATCACCAGGAACAAATCACAGTTGGTAAGGCCACCCATACATCAGTTCATATGGACTCACATGATTCCTTCCTGGCTGTATTTGTATCCTTAACAAAGCAATTGGTAGGGCTTCTAACCAAGTTAAAGAAGTATCCTGACATATTTTACTTAATTGTAACCTGAGCGTCTGATTCATACGTTCCATTTTCCCTCTAGCCTGAGGTCTATATAGGGTATACAGATCCCGCTTGTTTCCCAAACACTCTTCCACCTTCCTAACCAAAAAACATATCTATTAGTACCAATATATAAATGTACCTGAGCAAATTATGCTGTAATAATTCTGTAAAGTCCACTAGCCAATAATATCCTGAACAATTGCCTTTGTTGTTCCAGGTGGGGGTCTCTTAACATAGTACGAATTATTTTGTAAACAAGGTTCATGCTTCTTTATAACGCTTTTATAATTCCAGACATTTGCATACTCAGAGTTTGGAGCTTTAAAGCCTCAGTCATTAATTCTGTTCCACCATGAGTTGCCCGGTGGTTTTCTTCTCATAAGAGGCTGGGGAACTAATACTTGCCTCTTTGGTGTAACCCACCACCCTTCATAATTCTTCTTGGCTCCAAATAGACTAGGTAATTTCTCATCCTCTTGTTGATAACTTGAAACATTATTATCATAGAATCATAGAATACTTAGGCTTGGAAGGTCCTTAAGATCATCTAGTTCCAACCCCCCTGCCATGGGCAGGGACACCTCACACTAAACCATGCCACCCAAGGCTCTGTCCAACCTGGCCTTGAACACTGCCAGGGATGGAGCATTCACAACTGCCCTGGGCAACCTGTTCCAGTGCCTCACCACCCTAACAGGAAAGAATTTCTTCCTTATATCCAATCTAAACTTCCCCTGTTTAAGTTTTAAACCCTTACACCTTCTCCCCTCACTACAGTCCCTAATGAAGAGTCCCTCCCCATCATCCTTGTAGTCTCCCTTCAGATACCGGAAGGCTGCTATGAGGTCCCCACACAGCCTTCTCTTCTCCAGGAGGCACAGCCCCAACTTTCTCAGCCTCTCTTCGTAAGGGAGAGGTTTCAGTCCCCTGATCATCCTCGTGGCCCTCCTCTGGACTTGTTCCATCAGTTCCATGTCCTTTTTATGTTGAGGATACCAGAACTGTACACAACACTCCAAGTGAGGTCTCACAGGAGCAAAGTAAAGGGGCAGGATCACCTCCTTCAAACTGCTGGTCAAGCTCTGTTTAATACAGCCCAGGATACGGTTGGCTTTCTGTGCTGCAAGCGCACACTGCTGGCTCATGTTCATTTTCTCATCGACCAACATCCCCAAGTCCTTCTCTGCAGGGCTGCTATGAATCTCGTCTGCCCAACCTGTAGATGTGCCTGGGATTGCTATGACCCAGGTGTAGGACCTTACACTTGGCATGGTTAAACTTCATGAGGTTGGCATCAGCCCACCTCACAAGCGTGTCAAGGTCCCTCTGGATGGCATTACTTCCCTCCAGGGTATCAACCGAACCACACAGCTTGGTGTCATCGGCAAACTTGCTGAGGGCACACTCAATCCCCCTGTCCATGTCACCTACAAAGGTGTTGGACAAGACCGGTCCCAGCACTAACCCCAGAGGAACACCACTTGTTACTGTTCTCAAACTGGACATTGAGCCATTGACAGCTCTTTGCTTGCAGCCATCTAGCCAGTGGTCCACCTATCAAATTGATGTCTCTCCAATTTAGAGACAAGGATGTCATGTGGGACAGTGTCAAACGCTTTGCACAAGTCCAGGTAGATGACATCAACTGCTCTACCCCATCCATCAGTTCCGTAGCCCCATCATAGAAGGCCACCAAATTGGCCAGGCAGGATTTCCCCTTAGTGAAGCTATGCTGACTGTCACCAACCACCTTGTTGTTTTTCATGTGCCTTAGCATGCCTTCCAGGAGAAGATTTTGCCAGGCACAGAGGTGAGACTGTCTGGTCTGTAATTCCCCGGGATCATCCATTTTCCCCTTCTTGAAAATGGGGGTTATATTTCATTTTTTCCAGTCACTGGGAACTTCACCTGAGTTCCATGATTTTTCAAATATGATGGACAGTGGCTTAGCAACTTCATTTGCCAGCTCCTTCAGGACCCATGGATGGATTCCATCAGGTCCCATGGACTTGTGTACATTCAGGTTCTTAAGATGGTCTCAAACTAGATCATCTCCTACAGTGGGCCTAGGGTCTTCATTCTCACAGTCCTTGTGTCTGCTTTCCAGGACTTGGGTGGTGTGGTCAGAGCTTTTGCCAGTGAAGACTGAGGCAAAGAATTCATTCAGAACCTCAGCCTTCTTGAAATCCTGTGTAGCCAGTTCTCCTGATAGCTTCCGGAGGGGGCCTAGCTTGTCCCTAATCTGTCTTTTATTTGCAATGGACCTATAGAATCCCTTCCTGTTATCTTTAACATCCCTAGCCAAGTTTAATTATAACTGGGCCTTAGCTTTCCTAACCTGGACCGTAGCTTCCCAGCCAACATCCCTGTATTCTTCCCAGGCCGCCTATTCTTGCTTCCACCTTTTATAAGCCTCTTTTTTCCTTCGAATTTTCCTCAGCAGCTCTTTATCCATCCAAGGAGGTCTCCTGGCCCTCTTGCTCCACTTCCTTCTAGTTGGGATGCAACACTCCTGAGCTTGTAGCAGGTGATTCTTGAATATCAACCAACAGTCTTGGGCCCTCCTGCCCTCTAGGGCTATATCCCATGGAACCTTAATAAGAAGGTTCCTGAAGAGGCCAAAGTCTGCTCTCTTGAAGTTCAGGGCAGTGAGTTTGCTGCACGCTCTTCTCACTGTCCTGAGGATCTCAAATTCGACCATCTCATGATCGCTACAACCAGGGCTGCCCTGGAGCGTCACATTTCCAACGAGCCCTTCCCTGTTGGTGAGCATGAGGTCTAGCATGGCACCTCTCCTTGTCAGCTCCTCTATTACTTGCAGAAGGAAGTTTTCTTCCACACAATCAAGGAACCTCCTGGATTGCTTGTGCCGGGCTGTACTGTCGCTCCAACAGATATCAGGACGATTGAAGTCACCCATGAGAATAAGGTCCTGTGAGCGTGAGGCTTTTCCGATCTGTCTATGGAGTGCTTCATCCGCAGGTCCTCCTTGATCAGGCGGTCTGTAACAGTTCCCCACAGTAATGTCTCCCATAGCTATGTTCCCTTTAACCCGGACCCACAAACTCTCTGTGGATTGCTCACCTGTCCCCAGACAGAGTTCCATACTCTCCAGCCTATCCCTAACATAAAGGGCAACTCCCCCTCCCCGCCTGCCAGGCCTGTCTTTCCTAAAGAGCCTGTAACCTTCCATTCCAACACTCCGGTCATAGGAGCCATCCCACCATGTTTCTGTGATGCCTATTATATCATACCCCGTAGACCTGCACACATCTCTCATTACTTGCAGAAGAAAGTTTTCTTCCACCCAATCAAGGAACCTTCTGGATTGCTTGTGCCGGGCTGTACCGTCGCTCCAACAGATATCAGGGTGGTTGAAGTCCCCCATGAGAACAAGGGCCTGAGAGTGTGAGGCTGTTCCTATCTGTCTATAGAGCACTTCATCCACAGATTCCTATTGGTCAGGTGGTCTGTAACAGATCCCCACAATAATGTCTCCCATCGCTGTTCTAAACTACTATGCTGGTATATCACTTTGCCTTCCTGTGTTTAACTACATGTCCTGGGTTCAGCAGTAGCAGTCATGTTTCTCCTTCGTGGTAGCTGGTG
This sequence comes from Pezoporus flaviventris, assembly GCF_033815535.1. NCBI lineage: Eukaryota > Metazoa > Chordata > Aves > Psittaciformes > Psittacidae > Pezoporus > Pezoporus flaviventris. The sequence continues at coordinate 1,040,901 of NW_026892625.1, forward strand.
CAGTGCTGTGTTTTGACTTCCAGCCTGAGAACAGTGTTGGTGAAGTCGATGTTTTCAGTTGTTGCTAAGTGATGTTTACCCTGACCAAGGACTTTGTGAGGCTCATGCTCTGCCAGGGAGGAGGGGAAGCCGGGAGGAAGCAGAGATGGGGCGCCTGACTCGGGCTAGCCAGGGAGGTATTCCATACCACAGCACGTCATGGCCGGGGTGGGGGGTGACTGGGAGTTACCCGGAAGGACACGGGGCTTCTGGGTGGAACTCGTCTTCTTGGCCGGTGGTATCGTATTCTCTTCCCTTGTTAATTTCCCTTATCATTGTTGTAGTTGGTGGTTGCGGTGGTGATTTGTGTACATTGGTTGCTGGACTGTTCTTGTCTCAACCCGTGGGAGTTGCACTCTTTCGATCCTCCTCCCCGTTCCTCCGGGAGTGGGGGAGAACCCCGGTGGGGGGGGGGGGGGACGGACGGACCTCGATTGTTGTCAGCTCGGCACCACTCACTGGGAGTGAGTGAACAAGTTACCTGACTGGGTTTAAACCACGACAGTTCTTTTTGGCGGCCAACGTGGGGCACGAGGGGTTGAGATAAGAACAGATCTGACTGGATTGATAGTCACTCGTCACAATGCTGATTTATTGGCTCTCAAGGTTGTTCCTCTTGATCTCACAGTTTCAGTATATCATATCTTACTGTCCTGGGTTCAGCAGTAGCAGTCATGTTTTTTCCTTTGTGTTAACTGGTGCAGTGCTGTGTTTTGACTTCTAGTTTGAGAACAGTGTTGGTGAAGCCGATGTTTTCGGTTGTTGCTAAGTGATGTTTACCCTGACCAAGGACTCTGTGAGGCTCATGCTCTGCCAGGGAGGAGGGGAAGCTGTGAGGAAGCAGAGACGGGGCGCCTGACCCGGGCTAGCCGGGGAGGTATTCCATAACACAGCACGTCATGCCCGGGGTAAGGGGTAACTGGGAGTTACAAGGAAGGACAGGGGCTTCCGGGTGGAACTCGTTTCTTGGCCGGTGGTATCATATTCTCTTCTCTTGTTATTTTCCCTTATCATTGTTTTAACTGATAGTAGCGGTGGTGATTTGTTGCTGGACTGTTCTTGTCTCAACCCGTAGGAGTTGCACTCTCTCGATCCTCCTCCCCGTTCCTCCGGGAGCGGGGAAGGGGAGAGCCCCGGTGTGGGGGGGGGGGGGGGGAGACGGACACGGACCTCGATTGTTGTCAGCTCGGCACCACTCACTGGAAGTGAGCGAACGAGTTACCTGACTGGGTTTAAACCACGACAGTTCTTTTTGGCGCCCAACGTGGGGCACGAGGGGTTGAGATAAGAACAGATCTGACTGGATTGATAGTCACTCGTCACAATGCTGATTTATTGGCTCTCAAGGTTTTTCCTCTTGGTCTCACAGTTTCAGTATATCATATCTTACGTCCATCCGGTATTTGCTGTATTAGTGTTTTTCAAGTGTGGGGCTTGGGCTAACGTTTTTATCCCATTGTACTTTATGGTAATGACTTGTAATACAATAGAATCATTGATCATGAAACTGATCTGGCTTATGTTCCCAGTGTGGTCACCACCTTTATACTTTGGGAGGTATATGATGGAGGTGCTTAGCAATTACACATCTTTTTTCTCCTTCTCAGGTGCTCAACCTGTGAAGGAGACATCCTTTTACCCTCCTAGTCGTCCCCCCAGACCATTTACATTTGAGAGTTTTGAATTTTTTGAATGGCCTTTTAATGCTGTTGAGACTTGTTTGCTGATGGTGATGGGAATCACCATGCTAACACGCATACAGAGTGTGTTTTGCCCACTACTGATTTCAAGAGTTAAGCAGATTCAGGTTTGGGTCTTGTCTGGGGTCAAACGACGATGTAGGAGGACCGAGAGATTTTCCCAGAGGCTGGACAGCCATGAGTGGCAGGGTGTGTGGGATAGTATGGGCAAGTATCTAGGTCAGTGGGCCCCTCCAGTACTTTTGAATTTCACAACCGAACAACTGCAAAATCCAGAAGAATTAGTAAAACACTTAAATGAGGTGTGTGGTCATTCTGGCCATACCAGAGATGGACAAATCACGGCAACGTGCTGGGGCTTGGCCTATGCTTACAGGGCCTTGTTCAACACTATCCAGCACCTTCAAAAGGAAAAGAATGTCGGCGGATTTGAGGGCAAAGAGACAGTCGCTACTCAAACTTTGGCTGCAATGAACTGCGCAGCTACCCCAGTGGCAAGTACAGCAGCTGCTCAAACTTCAACTGCAACAGGCAGCGCGGTTACCCCAGCTCCAAGCACGGCAGCTGCACCACCCCCAGCAACAAGTACAGTCGCTACTCAAATTTTGGCCTCAATGAACAGAGCAGCTACCCCAGTGGCAAGTACAGCAGCTGCTCAAACTTCAACTGCAACAGACAGCGCGGTTACCCCAGCTCCAAGTACAGCAGCTACACCACCCCCAGCAACAAGTACAGTTGCTACTCAAACCACAGTGATAATCACTGCAGCCAAACCAGAGAACCAATTCGTACCAATATTGGTTGCCCCTGTACGCAAGAGAACAGGCAAAAAGGAGGCAAAAAGGGTGAAGCGAGATGAAGAACCAATGAATTCACCACCCGGTCCAGAATCTGATCAGGAGTCATCATCACATGACGAAGAAGAAGAAGAAGAGGTAACTTCTCGACCTCGGACCTCAACTGAGCTGCGTAAAATGCGAAAAGATTTTACCCGTCAACCAGGGGAGCACATCATCACCTGGTTACTCCGATGCTGGGACAATGGGGCTGATGGTCACGAACTAGAAGGTACAGAAGCCAAGCAGCTGGGATCAATTGCTAGAGAAGGGGTAATTGACAAAGCAATTGCAAGAGAGAAAAAGTCCCTCAGCCTTTGGAGGCGGCTCTTGGCAGCTGTGAAAGAAAGGTTTCCGTACAAGGACGATGTTACGAGTCGTTCGGCCAAGTGGACTACTATAGACAAAGGCATCCAGTCTCTGAGGGAATCGGCCATCGTAGAGATGCTCTATCACATCAAGCCGAATAACGGGGATACACCTATAGATCCAGATGAAGTTGAATGTACACGACCCATGTGGCGAAAACTTACACGGAATGCACCGTCATCATATGCCCATTCATTGGCAACAGTAACCTGGAATGACATAGTACCACTAACAGTGGACAAAATGGTTCATAAACTCCGAGAGTTCGAAGACAACCTCACCCCTTCCATCATCTCAGCTGTGGAAAAACTGTCCCAGGACCTCAAACAATTGAGGGACGATGTATCTGATTTATCCAGCTCCTCACGTGTACCAACACACGTCTCAGCTATTAACAAAAGGCGTCCTGTTGTTCGAGAGAGGAGATACAGGAGGTATACGCCACGGGGTACCCTATGGTTTTACCTGCTGGATCACGGAGAAGACATGACAAAGTGGGATGGAAAACCTACTTCAGCTTTGGAGGAACGGGTGAGTGAACTGAAGAGGGGAGCAAGGGCCAAGACTGATCGTCCCATGAGAGCTGCGGCTTCAGTCTCTGGTGAGCAGTTTCCCAGATGGAATGGAAGAGCTGATTTTACTCCAGCTCCTGTGATAACAAAGAATAATCCCTTTCACCACGACTTAAGTGTCCAAAGCTGTGACGACGATTAGAGGGGCCCTGCCTCCAGCCAGGTGGAGGTAGGGGACAATCGGATTTACTGGACTGTGTGGATCAGATGGCCTGGCACATCAGTCCCACAGAAGTATAAGGCTCTAGTAGATACCGGTGCACAGTGTACCCTGATGCCATCAAGCTGTCAAGGGGTGGAACCCATCTATATTTCTGGAGTAACAGGAGGATCCCAAGAGTTGACTGTGCTGGAGGCTGAAATCAGCCTGACTGGGAGGGAGTGGCAAAAGCACCCTATTGTGACTGGTCCAGAGGCTCCATGCATCCTCGGCATAGACTACCTCAAGAGAGAGTACTTCAAAGACCCAAAAGGGTACCGGTGGGCTTTTGGTATTGCTGCTTTGGAGACTGAGGAAATTGAGCAGCTGTCCACCTTGCCTGGTCTCTCAGAAGATCCCTCTGCTGTGGGGTTGTTGAAAGTTGAAGAAAAACAAGTGCCAATTGCGACCACAACAGTGCACCGACGGCAAGATAGCACCAACCGAGACTCCCTGATTCCCATCCATCAGCTGATCCGTAGACTGGAGAGTCAGGGGGTGATCAGCAGGACCCGCTCACCCTTCAATAGCCCCATATGGCCAGTGCGAAAGTCTAATGGAGAATGGAGACTAACAGTAAACTATCGTGGCCTGAATGAAGTCACACCACCATTGAGTGCTGCCGTACCGGACATGCTTGAACTTCAGTATGAACTAGAGTCAAAGGCAGCCAAGTGGTATGCCACGATTGATATTGCCAATGCATTTTTCTCAATTCCTTTGGCAGCAGAGTGCAGGCCACAGTTTGCTTTTACTTGGAGGGGTGTCCAGTTCACTTGGAACCGACTGCCCCAGGGGTGGAAACACAGCCCTACCATTTGCCATGGACTGATCCAGACTGCACTGGAACAGGGGCAAGCTCCAGAACACCTGCAATACATTGATGACATTATTGTGTGGGGCGATACAGCGGAAGAAGTCTTTGAGAAAGGGAGGAAAATAATCCAAATCCTGCTGAAAGCTGGTTTTGCCATAAAACAGAGTAAGGTCAAGGGACCTGCACAGGAGATTCAATTTTTGGGAATAAAATGGCAAGATGGACGTAGACAGATCCCCACAGATGTGATCAACAAGATAACAGCAATGTCTCCACCAACTAATAAGAAAGAAACGCAAGCTTTCTTGGGTGCAGTGGGGTTCTGGAGAATGCACATCCCAAATTACAGTTCGATTGTAAGCCCTCTCTATCATGTGACCCGGAAGAAGAATGATTTTAAATGGGGCCCTGAGCAGCAACAAGCCTTTGAGCAAATTAAACGTGAGATAGTTCATGCAGTAGCCCTTGGACCAGTCCGGACCGGGCCAGATGTAAAAAATGTGCTGTACACTGCAGCTGGGGAGAACGGTCCTACCTGGAGCCTCTGGCAGAAAGCTCCAGGGGAGACTCGAGGTCGACCCCTCGGCTTTTGGAGTCGGGGATAAAAAGGATCTGAGGCCAGCTATACCCCAACTGAGAAAGAGATACTAGCAGCAAATGAAGGGGTTCGAGCTGCTTCGGAAGTGATTGGCACTGAAGCACAGCTCCTCCTGGCACCCCGGCTGCCCGTGCTGGGCTGGATGTTCAAAGGCAGGGTCTCCTCTACACATCATGCAACTGATGCTACATGGAGCAAATGGGCTCCACTAATTACACAATGAACTCGAATAGGAAATCCCAGTCGTCCAGGCATTCTAGAAGTCATCATGGACTGGCCAGAGGGCAAAGATTTCGGAATGTCACCAGAGGAGGAGGTGGTGCGTGCTGAAGAGGCCCCACCATATAATAAACTGTCAGAAAGTGAAAAGCAGTATGCCTTGTTTGCTGATGGCTCTTGCCGTATTGTGGGAAAGCATCGGAGATGGAAGGCAGCTGTATGGAGTCCTGGACGACAAGTTGCAGAAACTGCTGAAGGAGAGGGTGAATCGAGTCAATTTGCCAAGGTGAAAGACATCCAGCTGGCCCTGGACATTGCTGAACGAGAAAAGTGGCCAGTACTTTACCTCTATACTGACTCATGGATGGTGGCAAATGCCCTGTGGGGGTGGTTGAAGCAATGGAAGCAGAGCAACTGGCAACGCAGAGGTAAACCCATCTGGGCTGCTGCACTGTGGAAAGATATTGCTGCCAGGGTGCAGAACCTGGTGGTGAAGGTACATCATGTAGATGCCTATGTACCCAAGAGTCGGGCCACTGAGGAACACCAGAACAACCAACAAGTGGATAAAGCGGCTAAGATTGAAGTGGCTCAGATGGACTTAGATTGGCAACATAAAGGTGAATTATTTTTGGCCTGGTGGGCCCATGACACTTCAGGCCATCAGGGCAGAGATGCAACATATAGATGGGCCCGTGACCGAGGGGTGGACTTAAAGAAAGGACACTATTGCCCAGGTTATTCATGAGTGTGAAACATGTGCTGCAATTAAACAAGCCAAGCGGTTAAAGCCTCTTTGGTATGGAGGACGATGGTTGAAGTATAAATATGGGGAGGCCTGGCAGATTGACTATATCACACTGCCACCAACCCGCCAAGGCAAGCGCCAGGTGCTTACCATGGTGGAAGCAACCACCGGGTGGCTGGAAACATACGCTGTGCCCCATGCCACTGCCCGGAACACCATCCTGGGCCTTGAGAAACAGATTTTGTGGTGACACGGCACCCCAGAGAGAATTGAGTCAGACAATGGGACTCATTTCCGGAATAACCTTATAGATATTTGGGCCAAAGAGCATGGCATTGAGTGGGTATATCACATCCCCTACCATGCACCAGCCTCTGGGAAAATCGAACAGTACAATGGGCTGTTAAAAACTACACTGAGAGCAATGGGTGGGGGAACTTTCAAGAATTGGGATACACACTTACCAAAGGCCACCTGGTTGGTCAACACCAGAGGATCTGCCAACAGGGCTGGCCCAGCCCAGTCAGAACTTTTACATATTGTAGAGGGGGACAAAGTTCCTGTGGTGCATATTAAGAATTTGCTGGGGAAGTCAGTCTGGGTTGTTCCTGCTTCAGGTAAAGGCAGACCCACTCGTGGGATTGCTTTTGCTCAGGGACCTGGATATACTTGGTGGGTAATGCAGGAAGATGGGGAAGTCCGATGTATACCTCAAGGGGATTTGATTTTAGGGGAAAACAGCCAGTGAACTCAATTGTATGCCGTTGCCTGCTGTGTAATGCTTTTATAGCCCATCAACTAGATGTCTCCAGGTCACCAGCGACTGGCCCTGACTTCCCTCCAGCCATCATCCCAACAGAGAATGAACTTTGAACATCATGGACCGAATGGACTCGGCAGCATTATAGGGATTGGTCCATGCACTAAGAAAATGATCTTTTCCTCTTGGTCTGTATGTATATGGATGTATATATATGGGAGAGCGATGGTGTACTGAAAATGTGGGATCTGAGCACGACGTGAATGGTATGGAATAAGGGGTGGATAATGTCCTGGGTTCAGCAGTAGCAGTCATGTTTGTTTTTTTTTTTTCCTTTGTGCTAGCTGGTGCTGTGCTGTGTTTTGACTTCCATCCTGAGAACAGTGTTGGTGAAGTCGATGTTTTCAGTTGTTGCTAAGTGATGTTTACCCTGACCAAGGACTTTGTGAGGCTCATGCTCTGCCAGGGAGGAGGGGAAGCCGGGAGGAAGCAGAGATGGGGCGCCTGACTCGGGCTAGCCAGGGAGGTATTCCATACCACAGCACGTCATGGCCGGGGTGGGGGGTGACTGGGAGTTACCCGGAAGGACACGGGGCTTCTGGGTGGAACTCGTCTTCTTGGCCGGTGGTATCGTATTCTCTTCCCTTGTTAATTTCCCTTATCATTGTTGTAGTTGGTGGTTGCGGTGGTGATTTGTGTACATTGGTTGCTGGACTGTTCTTGTCTCAACCCGTGGGAGTTGCACTCTTTCGATCCTCCTCCCCATTCCTCCGGGAGTGGGGGAGAACCCCGGTGGGGGGGGGACGGGACACGGACCTCGATTGTTGTCAGCTCGGCACCACTCACTGGGAGTGAGTGAACAAGTTACCTGACTGGGTTTAAAGCACGACAGTGATACCAATGTTTTCGGTTGTTGCTAAGTGATTTTTACCCTCCCCAAGGACTTTGTGAGGCTCATGCTCTGCCAGGGAGGAGGGGAAGCCGTGAGGAAGCAGAGACGGGGTGCCTGACCCAGGCTAGCCAAAGAGGTATTCCATACCACAGCATGTCATGCCTGGGGTGGGGGGTAACTGGGAGTTACCTGGAAGGACACAGGCTTCCGGGTGGGACTCGTTTCTTGGCTGGTGTTATCGTATTCTCTTCCCTTGTTATTTTCTCTTGTCATTGTTGTTGGTAGTAGCGGTGGTGATTTGTGTTGTACATTGGTTGCTGGCCTGTTCTTGTCTCAACCTGTGGGAGTTGCACTCTTTCGATCCTCCTTCCCGTTCCTCTGGGAGTGGGGAAGGGGAGAGGCCTGGGGGGCGGGGGGGGGGGGGGGGGGGGCCTCGATTGTTGTCAGCCCAGCACCACTCACTGGGAGTGACTGAACAAGCTGTCTGGCTAGGGTTTAAACCATGACACTACATTATGCTTTCAGATTATCAGATTTTGGATAAATCTTTATCTAGGTTATACAGGGTGTTTGGCTGATAATTAATTCTCTACTTAATGAAGAGCAATACACTATTTTAAAGAACAGCATTGATGTTCAATTGCTGATTCGCTTAAAGAGTATAAGGCTCCTATTGGATGCCTGCAAATTACTGTACAGGCTAAAATCTGCTGTAGTATTTTTTTTTTCCTTTATATAGCTTTGGGATATTTGGATATTGAAGAAAATGATACCAGTGGGACTTTATTCTTCCAGGAATATGAACACATGGAAAATACTTCACCTCAGTCAAAGTCTGTGAATAGGAAAGACAAAAGAAAGAACCAGCAAGGAAAAGACAAACCTCTCACTGTGTCTCAGAAAGATTTTCAGTCAGACAGTAATATAGGACAGCCTTATCATATTAGTATATCTGTTCATGAGCTATTCTACATGGAATTTAGTAGTGTGTATATTAACAGCAAAATGCCCTTGGAGTTGGAACTCTGTTCATTAATAACATGCTCAAACACTGTGTGACCTGTTAAGTCTAAAAGCTAAAAGTTCATTATATAACAGTGGACTAGTTAGTGTTAGAAGAAGTTAGGGAAAACATAATTTTATGTATCTCTAGGGTGGGAGGTGGTGGGGAACTCAAATACTTTGAATGTGACTTTTTATTTTCTTTCTTTTTTTCCATTAAGTAGAGAGGTTTGGGGGTTGTACTAAGTCTGCACTTCTTGGGCAACTGAGTTCCTCTCTTTCCTGTGTATTAGCACGGCACTGTTTACCTTTCTTCATAGTACTGGCTTTTATTAAAATGAGCAAATGTTGAAATAACTTGTTATAGTAATTTTTACAAAGTTAGAACTCACTCATCTGTGTCTATAGAGCAGAGATTCCAAATTTTACTGAAGAAACTGATAGAGGCTGAAAAACAAAGAAAATATTTTTCTATTTTTTAAAGGATATTTTTATCTAAATTTTACAAAATTTATTAAATGCATTATTTCTGAAGAATATGGATAGAGGAAAAAATGAAAGTATGTTAGTATCTTAAGAAGAGGCAACTGCAAGACATTCAGGTATACAGAAAGATATGTGCTAAAAAATCCTAAATCGAATGTAAAAAGTGCATGTGCCAAATATGTTGTCATGTGCTTTAATTGAAGCACATGCACATGATATACTGCTTTCAATTACATAGTCTAAAAGATCTGGGAAAAGATTCAAATATATAGATTAGTTTAAATAGTGTTTCATCTTCTCTTCTAATGCTTTAATATGACTTTTAAGTGACTTTGAGAGGAGAAATAATGCTGATTTCTACTAGATTTCACTCCACTTTTCAAAATATCTTGCTATTAATAGCAAGAGGCACAAGATTTGAGTAACTTACTGTTGTTGCTTCTTTTTTTCTTATTCTTTTTCACATCACCTTGATAAAACATTGAGGTAAGTCTTAATTTTTTAAATATAAAGTAGTTAGAATAACTGTTTAGAAAGTAGCTATTTCTCCAAAAGATATAGTCGCTCTCTGTAGCAGCACTCAAATATATATTCCAAAACTGACCAATCTGCATTTGGAAAACTCATACAGTTGGATGCAGATTTACTAGAGTTGTATGTCTGCAGTTCTAGTATCCAGGTTAGCAAAACTGATATAGTCAGTCTGCCAGGCCTCCCCGTATTTGTTCTTCAGCCATTGTCCGCCAGAAGAAAGCCAGAGGCTTTAAATGCCTGGCTTGCTTAATTGCAGCACATGTTTCACAGTGTGAATAACCTGGGCAATAGTGTCCACTCTTAAGTCCACCCCTCGATCACGAGCCCATCTATATCTTACATATCTGCCTTGATGTCCTGAGGCATCATGGGACCACTGGGCCAAAAATAATTCACCCTTATGTTGCCAATCTAAGTCCATCTGAGCCACTTCAATCTTAGCAGCTTTATCCTCTTGTTGGTTGTTCTGGTGATCCTCTGTGGCCCGACTCTGGTGATCCTCAGTGGCCTGGAGCTTTCCTCCCTAGACCTTACTCCGTTTTATGGCAAAACCAGCCTTCAGAAGGATTTGGATTATTTCCCTCCCTTTCTCAAAAGCTTCTTATGCTGTATTGCTCCACACAATAATGTCATCAATCTATTGCAGGTGTTCTGGACCTTGCCCCTGTTCCAGTGTAGTCTGGATCAGTCCATGGCAGATGGTAGGGCTGTGTTTCCACCCCTGGATCAATCAGTTCCAAGTGTACTGGATGCCCCTCCAAGTAAAAGCAAACTGTGGCCTGCATTCCGCTGCCGAAGGAATTATAAAAAATGCATTGGCAATATCATTTGTGGCATTCCAGGTGGCTGTCTTTGACTCTAATTCATACTGAAGTTCTAGCATGTCCGGTACAGCATCATTCAATGGTGGTGTGACTTCATCAGGCCACAATAGTCTACTCTTAGTCTCCACTCTCCATTAGACTTTCTCAATGGCCGCATGGGGCTATTAAAGGGTGAGCGGGTCCTACTGATCACTCCTTGGCTCTCCATCTATGGATCAGTTGATGGATGGGAATCTGTGATTCTCGGTTGGTGAGATATTGCAGCCGGTGCGCTGTTGTGGTCACGATTGGCACTTGTTGTTCTTCGACCTACAGCAACCCCACAACAGAAGGATCCTCTGAGAGACCAGGTAAGGTTAACAGCTGCTTAATTTCCTTTGTCTCCAAGGCAGCTATATCAAAATCCCATTGGTACCCTTTTGGGTCTTTGAAATGCCCTCTCCTGAGGTAGTCTATGCCAAGGATGCATGGAGCCTCTGGACCAGTTACAGTGGGGTGCTTTTGCCATTTCCTCCCAGTCAGGTTGATTTCAGCCTTCAGTACAGTCAACTCTTGGGATCCTTCTGTGACTCCAGAAATACAAATCATAAAATTATTATTCCTTATCACAGGAGTTGGAGTAAAATCATCTCTTCCACTCCATCTGGAAGCTACTCACCAAGGACTGGAGCAGCAACTTTTTTGGGAGGATCATCCTTGACCCTTGTTATCCTCTTCAGTTCACACACCCGTTCCTCCAGAACTGAGGTAGGTTTTCCATCCCACTTTATGATGTCTTCTCAGTGATCCCACAGGTAAAACCATATTACTATAGGGTTGGTACACATGGGGAGCTTTATAGATTGGATAAATCATTTCTCAATTGTTTGAATGCCTGGGAAAGTTTTTCCATAGCTGAAATGATGGAAGGAGTGAGATTGTTTTCAAACTCTCGGAGTTGAAGAGTCAGTTCATCCACTGTTGATGGTGCTGCCTCACTCCCGGTCGTTGATGCCAATGAGTGGGCATATGATGAGGGAGCATTCCCTTTAAGTTTCTGCCATGTGGGGCGTGTCCTTTCAACTTCATCTGGATCTACAGGTGCATTCCTGTCATGCCGCCTACAATAGATAATTTCTAGAATGGCTGATTCCCTCAGGGACTGGATGCCTCTCTCTATTGTGGTCCACTTGCTGAGTGACACTTAAAATCGTTCTTGTAGGGACACCTTTCCTTCACAGCTGCCAAGAGCCACCTCCAAATGCTGAAGGCTCATTTCTCTTTCGCAATCACTTTGTCAGTTCCTCCTTTCCTAGCAAGTGATCCTAGCTGCTTGGCTTCCCGGCCTCCTAGTTCATGGCCATCGGCCCCATTCTCCCAGCATGGGAGCAACCAGGTGCCAATGTGCTCCCCTGGAACATGGCTGAAATCTTTTTGTATATTCCGCAGGTCGGTCGAGGTCCAGGATTGACAAGTCACCTCTTCTTCCTCTTCCTCTGATTCATGTATTAATAGTTCTCATTCAGATGGTGTCCCCTCTGGTATGTGCATTTGACCATCTTCACTGTATGGTTTGCTCCTTTTGGCTCTTGTTAGCTTCTCCCCTTACTTACAGGGGCAACTGATATTGGCACAGATTGGTCTGGTTTAGCTGCAGTCTCTGTCACCAGGGTTGGAGTGTCTGCAGTGTCTGTTGTTGGGGTTGGAGGAACTGCTGTGCTTGGGGGTTGAGCAGCTGTGTTGTCTGTTGCTTTGCCATCAGATCCAGTGACATCTTTTTCCAGAAATGCTCTGTAGGCGTAGGTCAAGCCCCAGAATGTTGTAGCAAGTTGTCCATCCTTGGTATTGCTAGAACAACAGTACACCTCATTCAAGTGTTTTAATTGTTTTTCTGGATTTTGTACTTTTTCAGCGGTGAAGTTCCAAAGCACTGGAGGAGCACATGGGTCTAGATACTTGCCCATACTATCCTGCACACCCCGAACTCATGACTGTCCATCCTCAGGGAAGACCTCCTGGTGGTCCTCTTACATCATAGTTCAAACTTAGACAAGACCTGAGCCCAACCCTGCTTAACTTTCGAGATCAGACAAAAGAGGGCGTTCTCAGCGTAGTATGGCTGTGGTGTAAACATGTTGTATGTGTGGCAGCATGCTGATCCCCAGCAAAAGCAGCAGGCAGGTTTCAAGGGTATTCAAAGGCCCAATAATAACGATGATAAAATATGAAACTATAATTTAATGCTTTTGTGTAATCTCATTATTTAAATGTTGATTGATTTCTAGACTCTTCAATTGGAATAATATCCTAGGTGGAAGTCAGTGTTCTCATGACATGCAAAAATCATTAAAATTTGAGAGTGTCCTGGGATCAGCAGTAGCAGTCATTTTTCTCCATCTTAATAACTGGTACAGTGCTCTGTTTTTGACTTTCAGCCTGAGAACAACACTGATAACACTGATGTTGTTAGCTGTTGCTAAGTAATGTTTACTCTGACCAAGGACTTTGTGAGTCTTATGCTCTGCTCACCCGTTAATAGTCCCATATGGCCATTACGAAAGTCTAATGGAGAGTGGAGACTAAGAGTAGACTGTTGTGGCTTGATGAAGTCACACCACCATTGAATGATGCTGTACCGGACATGCTAGAACTTCAGTATGAATTAGAGTCAAAGGCAGCCAACTGGAATGCAACAAATGATACTGCCAATGCATTTTTTATAATTCCTTCAGCAGCGGAGTGCAGGCCACAGTTTGCTTTTACTTGGAGGGGTGTCCAGTTCACTTGGAACTGATTGATCCACGGGTGGAAACACAGCCCTACCATCTGCCATGGACTGATCCAGACTACACTGGAACAGGGGCAAGCTCCAGAACACCTGCAATAGATTGATGACATTATTGTGTGGAGCAATACAGTATAAGAAGAAGCTTTTAAGAAAGGGAGGAAAATAATCCAAATCCAGCTGAAAGCCAATTTTGCCATAAAACAGAGTAAGGTCAATGGACCTGCACAGGAAATTCAATTATGGGAATAAAATACCCATAATGGTACCCAGATGGATGTCGCCAGATCCCCACAGATGTGATCAACAAGAAAACAGCAATGTCTCCACCAACTAATAGGAAAGAAACACAAGCTTTCTTGAGTGCAGTGGGGATCTGGAGAATTGTCCTGGGTTCAGCAGTAGCAGTCATGTTTTTTCCTTTGTGTTAACTGGTGCAGTGCTGTGTTTTGACTTCTAGTTTGAGAACAGTGTTGGTGAAGCCGATGTTTTCGGTTGTTGCTAAGTGATGTTTACCCTGACCAAGGACTCTGTGAGGCTCATGCTCTGCCAGGGAGGAGGGGAAGCTGTGAGGAAGCAGAGACGGGGCGCCTGACCCGGGCTAGCCGGGGAGGTATTCCATACCACAGCACGTCATGCCCGGGGTGGGGGGTAACTGGGAGTTACCCGGAAGGACAGGGGCTTCCAGGTGGAACTCGCTTTCTTGGCCGGTGGTATCGTATTCTCTTCTCTTGTTATTTTCCCTTATCATTGTTTTAACTGATAGTAGCGGTGGTGATTTGTTGCTGGACTGTTCTTGTCTCAACCCGTGGGAGTTGCACTCTCTCGATCCTCCTCCCCGTTCCTCCGGGAGCGGGGAAGGGGAGAGCCCCGGTGTGGGGGGGGGGGGGAGATGGACACGGACCTCGATTGTTGTCAGCTCGGCACCACTCACTGGAAGTGAGCGAACGAGTTACCTGACTGGGTTTAAACCACGACAGTTCTTTTTGGCGCCCAACGTGGGGCACGAGGGGTTGAGATAAGAACAGATCTGACTGGATTGATAGTCACTCGTCACAATGCTGATTTATTGGCTCTCAAGGTTTTTCCTCTTGATCTCACAGTTTCAGTATATCATATCTTACGTCCATCCGGTATTTGCTGTATTAGTGTTTTTCAAGTGTGGGGCTTGGGCTAACGTTTTTATCCCATTGTACTTTATGGTAATGACTTGTAATACAATAGAATCATTGATCATGAAACTGATCTGGCTTATGTTCCCAGTGTGGTCACCACCTTTATACTTTGGGAGGTATATGATGGAGGTGCTTAGCAATTACACATCTTTTTTCTCCTTCTCAGGTGCTCAACCTGTGAAGGAGACATCCTTTTACCCTCCTAGTCGTCCCCCCAGACCATTTACATTTGAGAGTTTTGAATTTTTTGAATGGCCTTTTAATGCTGTTGAGACTTGTTTGCTGATGGTGATGGGAATCACCATGCTAACACGCATACAGAGTGTGTTTTGCCCACTACTGATTTCAAGAGTTAAGCAGATTCAGGTTTGGGTCTTGTCTGGGGTCAAACGACGATGTAGGAGGACCGAGAGATTTTCCCAGAGGCTGGACAGCCATGAGTGGCAGGGTGTGTGGGATAGTATGGGCAAGTATCTAGGTCAGTGGGCCCCTCCAGTATTTTGGAATTTCACAACCGAACAACTGCAAAATCCAGAAGAATTAGTAAAACACTTAAATGAGGTGTGTGGTCATTCTGGCCATACCAGAGATGGACAAATCACGGCAACGTGCTGGGGCTTGGCCTATGCTTACAGGGCCTTGTTCAACACCATCCAGCACCTTCAAAAGGAAAAGAATGTCGGCGGATTTGAGGGCAAAGTGACAGTCGCTACTCAAACTTTGGCTGCAATGAACTGCGCAGCTACCCCAGTGGCAAGTACAGCAGCTGCTCAAACTTCAACTGCAACAGACAGCGCGGTTACCCCAGCTCCAAGCACGGTAGCTACACCACCCAAAGCAACAAGTACAGTCGCTACTCAAACCACAGTGATAATCACTGCAGCCAAAACAGAGGACCAATTCGTACCAATATCAGTTGCCCCTGTACGCAAGAGAACAAGCAAAAAGGAGGCAAAAAGGGTGAAGCGAGATGAAGAACCAATGAATTCACCACCCGGTCCAGAATCTGATCAGGAGTCATCATCACATGACGAAGAAGAAGAAGAAGAGGCAACTTCTCGACCTCGGACCTCAACCGAGCTGCGGAATATGCGAAAAGATTTTACCCGTCAACCAGGGGAGCACATCATCACCTGGTTACTCCGATGCTGGGACAATGGGGCCGATGGTCACGAACTAGAAGGTACAGAAGCCAAGCAGCTGGGATCACTTGCTAGAGAAGGGGGAATTGACAAAGCAATTGCAAGAGAGAAAAAGTCCCTCAGCCTTTGTAGGAGGCTCTTGGCAGCTGTGAAAGAAAGGTTTCCGTACAAGGACGATGTTACGAGTCGTTCGGCCAAGTGGACTACTATAGACAAAGGCATCCAGTCTCTGAGGGAATCGGCCATCGTAGAGATGCTCTATCACATCAAGCCGAATAACGGGGATACACCTATAGATCCAGATGAAGTTGAATGTACACGACCCATGTGGCGAAAACTTACACGGAATGCACCATCATCATATGCCCATTCATTGGCAACAGTGACCTGGAATGACATAGTACCACTAACAGTGGATGAAATGGTTAATAAACTCCGAGAGTTCGAAGACAATCTCACTCCTTCCATCATCTCAGCTGTGAAAAAACTGTCCCAGGACCTCGACAAATTGAGGGACGATGTATCTGATTTATCCAGCTCCTCACGTGTACCAACACACGTCTCAGCTATTAACAAAAGGCGTCCAATTGCGACCACAACAGTGCACCGGCGGCAATATCGCACCAACGGAGACTCCCTGATTCCCATCCATCAGCTGATCCGTAGACTGGAGAGTCAGGGGGTGATCAGCAGGACCCGCTCACCCTTCAATAGCCCCATATGGCCAGTGCGAAAGTCTAATGGAGAATGGAGACTAACAGTAGACTATCATGGCCTGAATGAAGTCACACCACCATTGAGTGCTGCCGTACCGGACATGCTAGAACTTCAGTATGAACTAGAGTCAAAGGCAGCCAAGTGGTATGCCACGATTGATATTGCCAATGCATTTTTCTCAATTCCTTTGGCAGCAGAGTGCAGGCCACAGTTTGCTTTTACTTGGAGGGGTGTCCAGTTCACTTGGAACCGACTGCCCCAGGGGTGGAAACACAGCCCTACCATTTGCCATGGACTGATCCAGACTGCACTGGAACAGGGGCAAGCTCCAGAACACCTGCAATACATTGATGACATTATTGTGTGGGGCGATACAGCGGAAGAAGTCTTTGAGAAAGGGAGGAAAATAATCCAAATCCTGCTGAAAGCCGGTTTTGCCATAAAACGGAGTAAGGTCAAGGGACCTGCACAGGAGATTCAATTTTTGGGAATAAAATGGCAAGATGGACGTAGACAGATCCCCACAGATGTGATCAACAAGATAACAGCAATGTCTCCACCAACTAATAAGAAAGAAACGCAAGCTTTCTTGGGTGCTGTGGGGTTCTGGAGAATGCACATCCCAAATTACAGTTCGATTGTAAGCCCTCTCTATCATGTGACCCGGAAGAAGAATGATTTTAAATGGGGCCCTGAGCAGCAACAAGCCTTTGAGCAAATTAAACGTGAGATAGTTCATGCAGTAGCCCTTGGACCAGTCCGGACCGGGCCAGATGTAAAAAATGTGCTGTACACTGCAGCTGGGGAGAACGGTCCTACCGGGACCCTCTGGCAGAAAGCTCCAGGGGAGACTCGAGGTCGACCCCTCGGCTTTTGGAGTCGGGGATACAAAGGATCTGAGGCCAGCTATACCCCAACTAAGAAAGAGATACTGGAAGACTATGAAGGGGTTCGAGCTGCTTCGGAAGTGATTGGCACTGAAGCACAGCTCCTTCTGGCACCCCGGCTGCCCGTGCTGGGCTGGATGTTCAAAGGCAGGGTCTCCTCTACACATCATGCAACTGATGCTACATGGAGTAAATGGGCTGCACTAATTACACAACAAACTCGAATAGGAAATCCCAGTCGTCCAGGCATTCTAGAAGTCATCATGGACTGGCCAGAGGGCAAAGATTTCGGAATGTCACCAGAGGAGGAGGTGATGCGCGCTGAAGAGGCCCCACCATATAATAAACTGTCAGAAAGGTAAAAGCAGTATGCCTTGTTTACTGATGGCTCTTGCCGTATTGTGGGAAAGCATCGGAGATGGAAGGCAGCTGTATGGAGTCCTGGACGACAAGTTGCAGAAACTGCTGAAGGAGAGGGTGAATCGAGTCAATTTGCCAAGGTGAAAGCCATCCAGCTGGCCCTGGACATTGCTGAACGAGAAAAGTGGCCAGTACTTTAACTCTATACTGACTCATGGATGGTGGCAAATGCCCTGTGGGGGTGGTTGAAGCAATGGAAGCAGAGCAACTGGCAACGCAGAGGTAAACCCATCTGGGCTGCTGCACTGTGGAAAGATATTGCTGCCAGGGTGCAGAACCTGGTGGTGAAGGTACGTCATGTAGATGCCCATGTACCCAAGAGTCGGGCCACTGAGGAACACCAGAACAACCAACAAGTGAATAAAGCGGCTAAGATTGAAGTGGCTCAGATGGACTTAGATTGGCAACATAAAGGTGAATTATTTTTGGCCTGGTGGGCCCATGACACTTCAGGCCATCAGGGCAGAGATGCAACATATAGATGGGCCCGTGACCGAGGGGTGGACTTAACAATGGACACTATTGCCCAGGTTGTTCATAAGTGTGAAACATGTGCTGCAATTAAACAAGCCAAGCGGTTAAAGCCTCTTTGGTATGGAGGACGATGGTTGAAGTATAAATATGGGGAGGCCTGGCAGATTGACTATATCACACTGCCACCAACCCGCCAAGGCAAGCGCCAGGTGCTTACCATGGTGGAAGCAACCACCGGGTGGCTGGAAACATACGCTGTGCCCCATGCCACTGCCCGGAACACCATCCTGGGCCTTGAGAAACAGATTTTGTGGCGACACGGCACCCCAGAGAGAATTGAGTCAGACAATGGGACTCATTTCCGGAATAACCTTATAGATATTTGGGCCAAAGAGCATGGCATTGAGTGGGTATATCACATCCCCTACCATGCACCAGCCTCTGGAAAAATCGAACGGTACAATGGGCTGTTAAAAACTACACTGAGAGCGATGGGTGGGGGAACTTTCAAGCATTGGGATAAACATTTACCAAAGGCCACCTGGTTGGTCAACACCAGAGGATCTGCCAACAGGGCTGTCCCAGCCCAGTCAGAACTTTTACATATTGTAGAGGGGGACAAAGTTCCCGTGGTGCATATGAAGAATTTGCTGGGGAAGACAGTCTGGGTTATTCCTGCTTCAGGTAAAGGCAAACCCACTCGTGGGATTGCTTTTGCTCAGGGACCTGGATATACTTGGTGGGTAATGCGGGAAGATGGGGAAGTCCGATGTATACCTCAAGGGGATTTGATTTTAGGGGAAAACAGCCAGTGAACTCAATTGTATGCCGTTGCCTGCTGTGTAATGCTTTTATAGCCCATCAACTAGATGTCTCCAGGTCACCAGCGACTGGCCCTGACTTCCCTCCAGCTATCATCCCAACAGAGAATGAACTTGGAACATCATGGACCGAATGGACTCGGCAGCATTATAGGGATTGGTCCATGCACTAAGAAAATGATTTTTTCGTCTTGGTCTGTATGTATATGGATGTATATATGTGGGAGAGCGATGGTGTATTGAAAATGTGGGATCTGAGCACGACGTGAATGGTATGGAATAAGGGGTGGATAATGTCCTGGGTTCAGCAGTAGCAGTCATGTTTTTTCCTTTGTGTTAACTGGTGCAGTGCTGTGTTTTGACTTCCAGCCTGGGAACAGTGTTGGTGAAGCCGATGTTTTCGGTTGTTGCTAAGTGATGTTTACCCTGACCAAGGACTCTGTGAGGCTCATGCTCTGCCAGGGAGGAGGGGAAGCTGTGAGGAAGCAGAGACGGGGCGCCTGACCCGGGCTAGCCGGGGAGGTATTCCATACCACAGCACGTCATGCCCGGGGTGGGGGGTAACTGGGAGTTACCCGGAAGGACACGGGCTTCCGGGTGGAACTCGTTTCTTGGCCGGTGGTATCGTATTCTCTTCTCTTGTTATTTTCCCTTATCATTGTTTTAACTGATAGTAGCGGTGGTGATTTGTTGCTGGACTGTTCTTGTCTCAACCCGTAGGAGTTGCACTCTCTCGATCCTCCTCCCCGTTCCTCCGGGAGCGGGGAAGGGGAGAGCCCCAGTGCGGGGGGGGGGGGGGGGGGGAGACGGACACGGACCTCGATTGTTGTCAGCTCGGCACCACTCACTGGGAGTGAGTGAACAAGTTACCTGACTGGGTTTAAACCACGACAAGAATGCACATCCTGAACTACACTTTGATTGTAAGCCCTCTCTATCATGTGACCCAGAAGAAGAAAATGATTTTAAATGGGCCCCTGAGCAACAACAAGCCTTTGAGCAAATTAAACAGATAGTTCATGCAGTAGCCCTTGGACCTGTGCAGGCTGGGCCAGATGTAAAAATTGTACGTGACACTGCAGCTGGGAAGAATGGTCCTACCTGGAGCCTCTGGCAGAAAACTCCAGGGGAGGCTTGAGGTCGACCCCCTGGCTTTTGGAGTCAGGGATACAGAGGATCTGAGGCCAGCTATACCCCAACGGAAAAAAAGATAATAGCAGCCTATGAAGGGATTCGAGCTGCTTTGGAAGTGATTGGCACTGAAGCACAGCTCCTCCTGGCAGCCTGGTTGCCCGTGCTGGGCTGGATGTTCAAAGGCAGGGTCTCCTCTACACATCATGCAACTGATGCTACATGGAGTAAATGGGCTGCACTAATTACACAACAAACTCGAATAGGAAATCCCAGTCGTCCAGACACTCTAGAAGTCATCATGGACTGGCCAGAGGGCAAAGATTTCGGAATGTCACCAGAGGAGGAAGTGATGCGCGCTGAAGAGGCCCCACCATATAATAAACTGTCAGAAAGTGAAAAGCAATATGACTTTTTACTGATGGGCCCTGCCGTATTGCGGGAAAGCAATTGAAGGCAGCTGTATGGAGTCCTGGACGACAAGTTGCAGAAACTGCTGAAGGAGAGGGTGAATTGAGTCAGTTTGCAGAGGTGAAAGCCATCCAGCTGGCCTTGGACATTGCTGAACAAGAAAAGTGGCCGGTACTTTATCTCTATACTGACTCATGGATGGAGGCAAAGGCCCTGTGGGGGTGGTTGAAGCAGTGGAACCAGAGCAACCGGCAACGCAGAGGTAAACCCATCTGGGCTGCTGCACTGTGGAAAGATATTGCTGCCAGGGTGCAGAACCTGGTGGTGAAGGTACATCATGTAGATGCTCATGTACCCAAGAGTCGGGCCACTGAGGAACACCAGAACAACCAACAAGTGGATAAAGCGGCTAAGACTGAAGTGGCTCAGATGGACTTATATTGGCAACATAAAGGTGAATTATTTTTGGCCCAGTAGGGCCATGATTCCTCAGGCCATCAGAGCAGAGATGCAACATATAGATGGGCTCGTGATCGAGGGGTGGACTTAACAGTGAACACTATTGCCCAGGTTATTCACGACTGTGAAACATGTGCTGCAATTAAGCAAGCCAGGCATTTAAAGCCTCTGGCTTTTTTCTGGAGGGTGATGGCTGAAGTACAAATATGGGGAGGCCTGGCAGACTGACTATATCATGTTGCAGAATGGCTCCAAGAGCAAGGCCGTGGGTCCTTAGAGGCCTTTTGCGAGCAAAGCAAGGTGTAGGCCTCACAGGTAACCTGAAACCGGATGTGGGAGGAGAATGTGAAGGAAGCTGCGTAGAAGTAACCAGTACTGTTGTGACTCGGAGGCGTGGCTAAACACCACGCCTCTATAAGTGAGGTGTGCCACAAATAAAGTAGAAGTTTGCTTATCACCCATATTGGGTTAGCGTGTCTTGCTTCTCCTCGCCGCTAACAAATGGCGCCCGAACAGGGACTAGGACTACGGGGACCTGCAATACAGGGCGCCGCTTGGTGGGGACCCGGAATACAGGGCCCCGGATAGTAGGGACCCGGAATACAGGGCCCTGAGTATCAGGGACCCGGAACGGCGAGGGAGCGGCACCGGCAGCAGCGGCCGGGGAGTGCGGGCAATGCTACTGCGGTAGCGTGACGGACCCGGGTGCTTGGGCTGACCGAAAGGAGTCCGCCACTGGGGCGAACCAGACACTGCTGCATCGAGAGGCCGATCCGGAGACCGAGGTTACAGGACGATCCAGAAGAGGACGATCCGGAAAAGGCCGCCATGAAAATGGACCGAGAGGTAGCCCCTGATTTATTTTTATAAAAGTGGGGAATTAAGCCTGAGACTCTAAAGCAGCTAGCAGGTCTACTGACTGCAGGGAAGGCTAAGGGATTTTTTTTGTAGATCCTACTACAGTATTTGAGGAGAGTGAGTGGCGAAAGTTTGGTGATGAACTATTTGACTCAATGCTTAATGATGATAAAACGGCAAAGAAGTGCGGTAAACCACGGCGAGAGTAATAAACTGTACAAAAGATGCAAGGCAGAAAAGAAAACTGCCACTGTAGCAACAGAGAAACTGGGAACAGACGTCCCCGGTCGGTTGAAGCCAGGGGAAGATTACAACGCATTTTCCCCAACTCGCAGGGCGCTCCCTGTGCTTGGAGCACAGTGTTCCCCCCCCCCCCCCCCCCTTTTCTCCCCCTTCTTCATCAGAAGGTGCAGTGGAGGAAGTGCAACTCCCTGCTCCCCCACCACCCCAGTTCCGAAAGTAGAGACTTTGAAAAGGACAGAGAAAGTATATTAGAAGGGATACGCATGACGAATGTCGAGGAAGCTGAAAGGAAGAGGGTGGTGCCTCGGCGCCGGATCGATTGGGGAGCCATTTTGAAGCACTCAGTAGAAAAGAGAGATCATGCGCTAGCGGGAGATTTAAAGGAAATGAGAGCCTTTCCAAGTCGTTATGCTCTAGAGTGGAAATTTTTAACTCAGCTATGGAGGAGCCAGCTCTGCAGACGGCTACATACCGAACGAGAGACATCTGACAAGAAAGACATAGCTGCGAGCAACGGAGACCCTGAGTTCGGCGAGGATCAGCTCCCGAATCCCCTGAATCCGAGCCAGATTTATATCCTCTGCTTCCAGACTCTGACTCTTCGTCTCCCGGGTCGGTCTGCTCAGACTCACTACCCCTGGAGACGCTCAGCTGCAACAATGGGTAATCAAAGATGCGATCATTACTGGTGACTTAACTGCAATGGGCCTCTCTGCATATCCTGTGTTTACTACACAGCAGGGGGCTAAAGAGTGGGAAGCTCTTGATCTCAAAATAGTTAAGGAGGCCTGACAAACAGTGACCACGTATGCGTTAAAATCCTCTTATACTCAAGCTGTATATGTTATGATTTTTTTCTTGCAATTGACAGGGGGAGCCCATACAGTTTCTCTGTGACACTCATGTACTAAAAGTTGATAAAAATAAGTATGTCCAGGTTTCTATCAACCCTTGGAGACCTCTGTAGATACTGCTGGCCACTTCTTCCAGCACAGGCTGGCCACCTGTGTTGGAATGAGTGTGCATTTTGGTCAGTATAAAAGCCCAAGCCTCATACGATGTGGGGGAGGCAGAGCCTCTGCGGGGTCGCCCGCTAAGGTTGAGCCTGCCACCTCTCACTGCAATGATGCTTCTCGGATCTGGTTTGCTATTAGTCTCCACAGGGTCCTTGTGCCACGTTCTGTACGTGGAACTGTAGTGGGAGTAATGATTGTCTGGATTTTGTGCTTCAAATATTGTAGTTGTGTGGCGTGTGCTTGTGGGATCCCATACACGTGTGTGTGTGCTGAGGGCAGACGGTGTTCTGTGTATTTTTCTTATTGTTGGGTTCATGTAAAAGCTTTCAATGGGTAGCTGTTTAACATTTTGGGCATGAAAGGGTTAATGCAAAAGTGCGGCTGCCGGCAGGTATTTATGGCTGCTGCTGAAGCAGGCAGGCCGCTATAGCTGCTGCCCAGCAGGCTGGCTTTTGCCGGGATAAAAAAAAAAAAAAAAGTTGGGGGGGAGAGAGAGTAATGATGCTGCAAATATGCAGTTTAACCTGTCTACTTCTTAAGAACTGATAACCTGGGGGAGGGGGTATATTTGTGCCCTCCTGCCTACAGGTCCATGGTGACTGCCTGCAAAGTTTGTCAAGCCTTGCCATGAGCTGGAGAGATGAATGGAAAAACCTGATGCCTCAGCTACAGGAGCTAACCGTGAATACCCCAAGCCGAATGAGACAGAGGAAGAGAAAGAACAAATAACTGCAAAACATCACTTGGGGGCAACTGAAAAGTAACATCCTGAATATGTGTGCTTGTAAAGTAGCTATTATTAGAGGTTGTGATTTTGTGTATAAAACCACCTGTATTTACTAGCTAGTTGCTAATAAGAAACTGCACCTTGTATTGTATAGATTTGTCACTTGTAAAAGAGATGTTAGAATATGGAAATTTGCAGTAGCTGCTAGAAAAATGCTGAGACAAAAGCTAGAAATATTTTAATACAATGGTAGTGTTATAAAGCAGGTGAGGGAACAAATTAAGAGGGTGGGAGAATTCCACTGGTAAGAAATTTCTTTGGCTAGTCCCTCGCTACCATCAGCATCTTCAGCATGCTACTGCACCCTGTAATAGTTACTCTGCTAATGTAAATGTGTGTGTGCCTTGCTGTAGTAGTGACTTGTTACTGGATAAAACAAAAGGGGGGAGATGTGGAGACAGTGTTCTCACAGGAGAATGCATAATTGGTACATAAATTTTGAATAATCCTGAAAGATACAGCAAGGCCATGAGAGGCCTGAAGAAGCTTAAGCGAGCAAGATAAGAGGCTGGAATTCACCAAGTTAATGAGAACTGTGGACTGTTGGCAAGCTTTCAAGGTTGAGTTCTCACACCTGTGTTTAACCAATTATATTCTAGTCTCTAAGGGTCTTCAAGACATGTATCCAATCATAATATGCCAAATCACTGTAAGTGCTTCAGCTGGGGCCTTGGCTCAGTTAAACAAGCTGGGTTGCTGACTTGCTAAGCAGACAAATGCTACATCAAAGGCAATTTCTGATTTGTTGTTTGATGTTGACTCTGTAAGACATGCAACACTGCAGAACCTTTTGTTGTTGGCACAGGGACATGGATGTGAAGAGTTTGATGGAATGTGTTGTATGAATCTTTCTGATCATTCTAATTCGATACACGCACAGCTGAAAACCCTGGCTCAGCTTCCCCAGCAATTGCAAGTGAGCAATGACCTAGGGATAACTAAATGGTTGTCCTCATGGGGCATTACAGGTTGGCTTAAAACACTGCTATTTGAAGGATTGCGCTTATGTATCATTGTTATTTTAATCATTGTCGTTGTTAGACTTGCTTATAGTTGTGTGATGAAACAAGTGAACAGAATGACCCACAATGTTTTGCTCGCACAAAATCAAAAGGGGGGAATTGTTGCAGAATGGCTCCAAGAGTGTCGTGGTTTAAACCCAGTCAGGTAACTTGTTCACTCACTCCCAGTGAGTGGTGCCCAGCTGGCAACAATCGAGGTCCGTGTCCCTCCCCCCGGGGCTCTCCCCTTCCCCACTCCCGGAGGAAGGGGGAGGAGGATCGAAAGAGTGCAACTCCTATGGGTTGAGACAAGAACAGTCCAGCAACCAATGTACAACACAAATCACCACCGCTACTATCAACTACAACAGTGATAAGGGAAAATAACAAGGGAAGAGAATACGATACGAGTTCCACCCGGAAGCCCGTGTCCTTCCGGGTAACTCCCAGTCACCCCCCACCCCGGCCATGACGTGCTGTGGTATGGAATACCTCCCTGGCTAGCCCGGGTCAGGCGCCCCATCTCTGCTTCCCCACAGCTTCCCCTCCTCCCTGGCAGAGCATGAGCCTCACAAAGTCCTTGGGCAGGGTAAACATCACTTAGCAGCAACTGAAAACATCGGCTTCACCAACA
This sequence comes from Pezoporus flaviventris, assembly GCF_033815535.1. Lineage (NCBI taxonomy): Eukaryota > Metazoa > Chordata > Aves > Psittaciformes > Psittacidae > Pezoporus > Pezoporus flaviventris. Next base: position 1,066,436 of record NW_026892625.1, read on the forward strand.
CTGTTCTCAGGCTGGAAGTCAAAACACAGCACTGCACCAGCTACCACAAAGGAAAAAAAAAACATGACTGCTACTGCTGAACCCAGGACAAAGAGCAAGGCCATGGATCCTTAGAGGCCTTGTGCGAGCAAAGCAAGGTGTAGGCCTCACAGGTAACCGGAAACCGGATGTGGGAGGAGAATGTGAAGGATGCTGTGTAGAAGTAACCAATACTGTTGTGACTAGGAGTCGTGGCTAAACACCATGCCGATATAAGCGAACTGCGCCACAAATAAAGTAGAAGCTTGCTTATCACTCATATTGGGTTGGTGTGTCTTGTTTCTCCTCGCCGCTAACAATATCACACTCCCACTGACCCACCAATGCAAGCGCCATGTGGAATATAGACACTTGGGCCAAAGAGCATGGCATTGAGTGGATATACCACATCCCCTGCCATGCAGCAGCCTCTGGGAAAATCGAACGGTACAATGGACTGTTAAAAACTACCCTGAGAGCAATGGGTGGTGGGACTTTCAAACATTGGGATGCACATTTACCAAGAGCCACCTTGTTGGTCAATACCAGAGGATCTGCCAACAGGGCTGGCCCATCCCAGTCAGTACTTTTACTTACCATAGAGGGGGATAAAGTTCCTGTGGTGCATATGAAGAATTTGCTGGGGAAGACAGTCTGGGTTATTTATGCTTCAGGTAAAGGCAAACCCACTCATGGGATTGCTTTTCCCCATCATGTTGCCATTACTTGTCCGTCTCTGGTATGGCCAGAATAACCACACACCTCATTTAGGTGTTTTACTAATTCTTCCGGATTTTGCAGTTGTTCAGTGGTGAAATCCCAAAGTACTGAAGGGGCCCACTGACCTAGATACTTGCCCATACTATACCACACATCCTGCCACTCATGGCTGTCCAGCCTCGGGGAAAATCTCTTGGTCCTCCTATATCATCGTTTGACCCCAGACAAGACCCAAACCTGACTCTGCTTAACTCTTGAAATCAGACGAAATGGTCATGGGCAAAAGACACTCTGTATGCATGCCAACATGGTGATCCCCATCACAATCAGCAAACAACTCTCAACAGCATTAAAAGGCCATTCAAAAAATCAAAACTCTCAAATGATGCTGTAAATTGTCGGGGGGGGGGGGAATGGCAGGGTAAGAGAACGTCTCCTTCACAGTTTGACCACCCGAGAAGGAGAAAAAAGATGTGTAATTGCTAAGCACTTCTATTATATACCTCCCAAGGTATAAAGGTGGTGACCACACTGGGAACATAAGCCATATCAGTTTCATGATCAATGATTCTATTGTATTACAAGTCATTACCTTAAAGTACAATGAGACAAAAACCTTAGCCCAAGCCCCACACTTGAAAAACACTAACACAGCAAGTACTGGCTCTAAATAAGGTATGATATAGTGAAACTGTGAGATCAAGAGGAACAACTTTGAGAGCCAATAAATCAGCATTGTGATGAGTGACTATTGATCTAAAACAATGCATGCTTATCACAAATACAATTAGACACACTCTGGTCAGATCTGTCCTTATTTCAACCCTTCGTGCCCCAATTTGGGAGCCAAAAAGAACTGTCATGGTTTAAACCCAGCCACACAGCTCGTTCACTCACTCCCCCCCTTCCTCCCTCTTTCTTTCCTTCCCCCTCCCCACTCCCGGAGGGATGGGGAGGAGAATCGTAAGTATGTAACTCCTTCAGGTTGAGATTAGAACAGTCCAGTAACTAAGGCATAACACAAATCACTACTGTTACCACCAATGATAACAATGATAAGAGAAAATAGAAGGTAAGAGAATATGATACCACCCGCCAAAACGAGTCTGACCCCAAAAGAGAGCCCCTTGCCCTTCCAGGTAACTCCCAGTTACCTCCCTGGGCATGACGTGCTGTGGTATGGAATACTTCTTTGGCCAGCTTGGGTCAGGTGTCCTGTCTCTGCTTCCTCCCGGCCTCCCCTCCTCCCTGGCAGAGCATGAGATTCACGAAGTCCTTGGTCAGAATAAATATTACTTCGCAACAACTAATAACATCAGCGCTATCAGCACTGTTCCCAAGCTGAAAGTCAAAAATACAGCATTGAACCAGCTACTAAGAAGAAGAAAAATGACTACTACTGCTGAACCCCGTACAGTACCCACCCCTTATTCCATACCCTTCATGTCATGCTCAGATCCCACATTTTTCAATATACCACCACTCCTATCACTCTTGTCTCATATATATATGTATATACATACATACACATGCACACAAAGAGAGAGATATCATTCCTTAGTGCATTGACCAATCCCTATAAAGCTGATGAGTTCAACTGGTCCATGATGTCGGGCTCCATCTGTTGTAACAGTCTTTCAGAGCAGGAGAGACAGTGTGCAGTGTTGGATTGTTGCCTGCTGATGACACCACAGAACTTGTCTGGTCACTGCTGCACTCGTCTGGTTTCATCAGTTCATTCTTTGTTGGGATGATGGCTGGAGGGAAGTCAGGGCCAGTTGCTGGTGACCTGAAGGCATCTAGTTGGTGGGCTATAAAAGTGCTACATAGCAGACAACAGCATATAATTGAGTTCACTGGCTGTTTTCCCCTAAAATCAAATCCCCTTGAGGTACACATTGGACTTCCCCGTCTTCACACCAAGTATATCTGGGTTGTGGAGACAGTGTTCTCACAGAAGAATGGATAATTGGTACATAAACTCTGAATAATCCTGAAAGATACAGCAAGGCCATGAGAGGCCCAAGGAAGCTTAAGCAAGCAAGATAAGAAGAAGCTGGAATTCACTGAGGTAATGAGAACTGTGGACTGTTGGCAAGCTTTCGAGGTCAAGTTCCCACACCTGTGCTCAACCAATTATATGCTAGTTGCAAAGGGTCTTCAAGACATGCATCCAATCATAATATGCCAAATCACTGTAAGTGCATGTAAGAAATAGTATTTAAGGGGTTAAAGCTTTGTAATAAAGGGCTTTCTGTCTGATCATATTGAACTCTGACTGAGTCCATATATTTTCTGCAGCAATTGGTGCCCGAACAGGGACCCCCCTTATTTTTCATATTGAAGCTGAAAGAATTAAAGCGTGTGGCACCGAAGAAAGTGGAAAACGTGGAGCCGCAGGGACGTCGGCTGGGTTCGATCCGTCAGGACCAGGACTGGGAGGTAGTCACCTCGGAACAGAGCCTAGTGAGCCCGGAAGACACGGCGCAGTGCAAATAAGGTAACAGCCGACGGGGTCTGGAAGAGGGTTAGGATGGGGAATCAATTAAGTAAAGAAGAAATGGTCATCCTTAAGCTCTTCCAGCATATCCTCTCAGTGAGAGGGATAGAATATGATGATAATTTGTTAAAAAGTCTATTGCTCTGGAGTAAAGAAAAAGAGCTGATCGGGGGGGTAATGAAGCTCTTGATCTCGGGACTTGGGAAAAAATCGGGGCATGCCTGTGGGATGAAGTTACTTGTGGGTCTAAGGAGGCAAAATCTCTTGCTGCCACCTGGCGACTAATGAAAGAGACTCTAGCCGCAATAAAGGCTGAGAGAGAGGCTGAAAAATCTTCTCTTAAAGCGCTCTTTGACTCGCCTTTGCAACAGCAGGGTGCGGCACCTACATTAGATTCAGCACCCGGCGCTACAGCCATGGTAATGTCGTCTGTTTCAGGCACAAAATATTCCGGTCAAAAACCGGCGCGCAGTAAGGTATGAATGTTTGAGGACCCTGCGCCTTTCCCCTGCCCTATGTCGAAAACGCCTTTATCGGCGGTAGCTCCAGTTGATACTCGGGAGCCTGTAGGGGCTACTGAGCAACTGAAACAAACTGATGTTAACCCTTTTCGTGCCGCTACTGCCCCTGAACTTAGTCCCCAAGAATTTTTGCCAGGGTGGGAGTCTCCTGAGGAGGAGAGTGCAACTCCGAATAAACACCCACCTCCACCACATACACCACCGCTTGCATCGCTCCCACTGGAGCTGCAAAATGAGTGGAACTGGGGGCAATGGACAAAATCCTTAGATAAGCAATTGCAGGACTTGTGGGACCGTCTGGACAAGTTGGGGGAGGAGAGGGAGCAAGCCCCAGAAAAACCGGAAAAACAGATAAGATCAGTCCGTGTGCTGTGCCGTTACCACTGACTCCTACATCTAATAAAGCTAATCCGAGTGCCATGAGATGGCGAGGCTGCATTCAGGATGCAATTATAGATGGTACTATTTTACCGATAGATGTTCCCACTGCATTCCCTGTTATTATAAATTCTCAGGGACAGTCTGTCTGGACTCCAATGGACTGGAAAGCTATGAAAGAAATTAAGGGATAAATTACTCAGTATGGGTTGTCTTCCTCATATACACAGCAAATGTTATCTGCTTTCTTTTCTAGTAATGTTCTAACTCCAAATGATTGTCTCAGAGTGGCTGCAATTTTATTAACTCCTTCACAGCTCCTACATTTTAAAAGTGGGTTTGAGGAGCTTGCTGCAAGGGTCGCAGATGAGAATTCAGAGTGTAATCCTCATCACCCTTTGCACGGTGTTTCATCTGAAATGTTATTGGGAAAGGGACAATTTCACCCTGATGGAGTACAAGCTCATATGAAAATTGAAGTTTTACAGCAAGCACAGCAATTGGCTTTAGCTGCTCTGAAAGCTGTGCCGGAAGCAGGAAAGCCTAATCCTTCATATACATCAGTAAAGCAGGGACCTACTGAGCCCTATATGCAATTTATTGACAGATTGACAGAGGCTATCGAAAAGAACATTGATCTGTCATCTAATGCTAAAGAATCCATGCTTATGTCTCTGGCTATGGAAAATGCTAACCCAGCTTGTAAGCGTATTTTGCAGGTTTTGCCAAAATCTGCTGGTCTTCAAGAAATGATGGATGCATGTTCTAAAGTGGGCACAGCAGAGGAAAAGGCTGGATACATGGCTATTGCCTTCGCCGCTGCTGTTAAGCCCCTTCTACAGCAAGGTCAGGGTGATCGTGGGGGTACTAAAGGTACGAGATGTTATAATTGTGGACGGATGGGACATTTTAAAAAGCAGTGTACTGTAAAGAAAATTAGTTCAGCAACCCGCCCCCCTCACTGTGATGTTACTGATTTTGCAGACAAATGTATTAAATGTGACAAATTTGGCCACAAGACAATTGAATGTCATTCAAGGTTTAAAAAGGATGGGACCCCGTTGGGAAACTTGAATGTGAGCGCGATGCCACCCCGCGCGACGACACAAAATCAGGGTGTCTGGACTGCATCCCCTCCGCAGGGAGTGCCGGAGTAGACGTGGCAACAGCAATAGATTTTACCATAACTGATACTTCTGTTCATTGTATTCCATCTAAATTAAATGGGCCTCTTGGTCATGGGTTGTGTGCTTTGCTACTGGGACGATCATCAACATCAAGGAAAGGAATCTTTGTATTACCCAGTGTAATTGATGCTGACTATACTGGAAATATTGGGATCATGGTGCAAACGCATGCTCCTCCGGTCAACATCCCTGAAAATTTGAAAATAGCTCAATTAATTCCATTTGAGGCAAAAGTCCCTCATACGGGGCCAAAAATTAGAGGAAATCAGGCCTGGGGTTCCACGGGAATACCACAAATTTTATTTGCTTTAGACATAGCAAGGCACAAACCTGAGGACCAAGTCTCTGTAAGAGGTTGTGATAATCAGACAATTAAGTTGTCTATGTTAATTGATACAGGAGCTGATGTCACTATTATCCCATGTCACCAATGGCCAAAGACCTGGCCTTTGGAACTTACCACAGCAGGAGTTGTGGGAATACGGGGAATGCAATCAACTCAAATCAGCAAAGAATTGGTGGATGTGTTTATGTCTGATGGAAGTCATGCCCAAATTAGACCCTATGTTATGCCTTCTCCTATTGCATTGCTTGGATGAGATGCTCTCAGTCAAATGGGAATGAAACTGACCACAGAAAATTTTTAGTGGCGGCCATTGAGGGACGGCTGACCTATAAATTGCAATGTGTCCTGGGTTCAGCAGTAGCAGTCATTTTTCTCCTTCTTGGTAGCTGGTGCAGTGCAGTGTTTTGACTTTCGGCTCGGGAACAGAGCTGATAACAAGGATGTTTTGCTTTGGCCAAGGACTTTGTGAGCCTCATGCTCTGCCAGGGAGGAGGGGAAGCCAGGAGGAAGCAGAGACAGGACACCTGACCCAAACTGACCAAAGAGGTATTACATACCACAGCACTTCATGCCCAGGATGTAACTGGGAGTTAGCCAGAAGGGCTGGTGCACTGCGGGGTTGGAGGAGGTATGGGTCGGTGCTTGGTTGGGCTGGGGGGGGTGTGCAAGTTATCGGTTGGCTGGTGGTGAGGTGATGTATTCTATTCCCTTGTTATTTCCTTTATCATTATTATTATTGGTGGTAGCAGTAGTGATTTGTGTTATACCTTAGTTACTAAACTGTTCTTATCTCAACCTGTGGGAGTTGCATTCTTTTTGATTCTCCTCTCTGTCCCTCCGGGAGTAGGGGGAGGGCAAGAAGGGGGGGAGTGAGTGAGCAAGTTACCTGACTGGGTGTAAACCATGACACAATGGCTTACTGAAATGCCTGTCTGGGTTGATCAATGGCCACTGACAAAAGAAAAGCTGTCCCATATTCACCAATTGATTAATGAACAGTTAGAAGCAGGCCGTATTGTGCCATCCACTAGTCCGTGGAGTACTCCAGTATTTACTATTCCTAAGAAAAATGGAAAATGGAGACTGCTACATGACCCCAGAGCTATCAACACCGTTATGAAGGACATGGGAGCTTTGCAACCCAGCTTGCCTAGCCCTTCAATAATACTTCAGGGCTGGGACTTAATAATAATTGCTCTAAAAGACTGTTTTTTCACAATTCCTCTACACCCAAGCGATTGTGAGAAATTTGCTTTCTCTGTCCCATCAATTAACAAAGGAGAGCCTGATAAGAGATATGCATGGGTTGTTTTACCTCAAGGTATGAAAAATTCTCCTGTTATTTGTCAACTGTATGTTGCCTGGGCATTGCAACCGATCCGGCTAAAACTGCAAAAATGTGTTATCTATCACTATATGGATGATATCCTAATTGCAGGCAAAGATCTAAATAAGGACCTTCTGCTCTGCCTGCTGCAATCAGAATTAGCGAAAGCAGGACTGGTAATTGCACCAGACAAGGTGCAACATGAAGCCCCTTGGAAATATTTGGGGTGGATCATTTCAGGAACTGAAATTAGGCCTCAAAAAGTTAAACTTGCCACACAGATAAAAACCTTGTCTGACGCTCAGAAATTGATGGGTGATATCCAATGGATCCGCCCTTTGTGTGGAATCACGAATGATGATCTGACCGATCTCATGCCCCTTTTAAAGGGCGAATCAAAGGCAGAACAAAAAAGAGTTCTATCAAAAGCTCAGTATGAGGCCTTAGATCACATCATGACAAAAATCATTACCTCTTATGCTTCTCAATGGAATCCAGATTTACAGGTTATTCTGTTTATTGTTAACAGTGAGTATCATCCATTTAGTTTACTAGCACAGTGGGATCTTCAAAAGACTGATCCTTTATGCATTTTAGAAGGGATTTTTTTGCCTTATCGATTGCGTAACAATAACTACTCGGTTAGAAGTATTTGCTCTTCTGATTGTACGAGGTCATTCACGATGTCAGGAAATTATGGGCTGTGATCCATCACAAATTTGTTTGCCACTTACCAGGGTATGGTTAGACTGGGCACAACAATCTAGCTCTGCTTGTCAGTCTGCTCTGATAGGTTTTGTTGGTCCTCTTAATATACATTTTCCACCTCATAAGATGTTTACAATGCTAAAGAATAATCAGTTTGAAGATGTTACCTTTTACTCTAGTAAACCTGTTGTAGGATTAACTGTCTTTACAGATGCAAGCAAAATCAATCACACAGCCAGATATGTTTGGCAAACAGATGATGGCTGGCAAAAGCAGAAGATATTTGGTCATTTTTCCGATTCACTACAAACACTAGAGCTAAGTGCTGTTATTGCAGTATTTCAGCGATGGCCTGACACCCCTCTTAATATTGTCTGCATTGTTCAACGTATAGAAAGGGCAATTTTACAAGAAGTCACTAATCACAGGCTGTGGATCTTGTTAAAAACCTTATTACATCTTGTGAATACTCATAAATGTACATATTTTATTATGCATATTCGCAGTCATTCAGGCCTTCCAGGAAGCATTAGTGAAGGCAATAACAAAGTGGATAAATTAGTTGCCCCAGCATGGGCAGGACCCTCTGTAAATATTTTTCAACAAGCTCGAGCATCTCATGCCTTTTTCCATCAATCAGCAAAAATGTTAGTTTGACAATTGTGATTCTGTGTAATTTGGACTGTCCCTAACAGATGCCCGAGGCATTGTGCAGTCTTGTCCTGATTGTCAAGGCCAAGCAGTAGGTATAGGCCTTGGAGTCAACCCTAGAGGCATTCAGCATCTTCAGCTTTGGCAAATGGATGTGACTCATGTACCCTCTTTGGGGAAACTGAAATATGTCCATGTTACTATTGACACTTTTTCTCACTTTGTCTGGGCCAATCCCCTGGCTGGTGAGACTGCACTCCATGTAATCATGAACCTACGTGGTTGTTTTGCAGCTATGGGAGTACCTTTACACCTAAAAACAGACAATGCATCTAGCTATACCTCTTCAACGCTTTCGAGATTTTTGAATACTTGGGGTATTTCTCATGTCACTGGTATTCCTCATTCTCCTACAGGACAAGCTGTTATTGAACAAACACATCAAACTTTGAAACAACTGTTGGAAAAACAAAAAACGGGGGAAGAAGGACTTACACCGGTAGCAAGGATACAGAAAGCTGTATATGTTACAAATTTTTTGTGATTGACAGGAGACTTTAATGACCCCCCCCACCATAACACATGGTCAGGCATTAGGTTCAGGTTATATGACTAAAACTCCGGGTATTCTGGTCCAGTACAAGGATTTGGAAACCGGCATTTGGAAAGGTCCTGCAGAAGTAAAACTAACTGGTCGAGGTAATGTGTGTATAATTACAGATTCTGGTCTGCGGTGGGTGCCAGCACGATGGGTGAAAACCTGGAAAGAGCCAGCACCACCCAAGGACACCCCCCCTTGTCAGTGATTGAATTAATTGAAATTTCAGCTTAGGACTTCCATTTTATGGATGTTTTCAGTTCTTCTTAAAGTGAAGAGAGCAATCTTTTTTACGTTAAAGTAAAAAAAACAAACAAACCACCACCCCGCCCCCCCCCCACCCCCCCAAACCTACAGCGAGACAAACACAGGATACAGGCATATTGTGTGTGTTTTCGGTGGTGGGAAGGTCTTTCGTATGCTCTTATCAGGGGTATTGGGCATGCGGTGTCTCATTTAATACAGTCTCTGTGATACTCATGAACTAGAAGTTGGTAAAAATAAGTATGTCCAGGTTTCTATCAACCTTTGGAGACCTTTGTAGATATGGCTGGCCACTCCTTCCAGCAAAGGCTGGCCACCTGTGTTGGAATGAGTGTGCATTTTGGTCAGTATAAAAACCCAAGCCTCATGCGCTGTGGGGGCGGCAGAGCCTATGGGGAGACTCCCGCTAAGGTTGAGCCTGCCACCTTGCACTGCAATGATGCTTCTCGGAGCTGTTTTTCTGTTAGTCTCCACGGGGTCCTTATGCCAAGTTTATTTTGTGTATGAAACCACCTGTATTTACTAGCTAGCTGCTAATAAGAAACTACACCTTGTATTGTATAGATTTGTCACTTGTAAAAGAGATGTTAGAGTATGGAAATTTGCAGTAGCTGCTAGAAAATGCTAAGGCAAAAGCTAGAAAGATTTCAATACAATGGTAGTGTTATAAAGCAGATAATGGAACAAATTAAGAGGGTGAGAGAATTCCACTGGTAAGAAATTTCTTTGGCTAGTCCCTCACTGCCATCAGCATTTTCAACATGCTGCTGCACCCTGTAATAGTTACTCTGCTAATGTAAATTTGTGTGTGCCTTGCTGTAGTAGCGACTTGTTACTGGATGAAGCAGGTGAAACTCTGCATTGACAACAAGGTGCAAGGACTGAGGCTGACAAAAGGCCTGCTACCACAATCAAGGGCAAGACTGGGTTGGCCTCTGTGTTTACCACCAAGAAGAACCTTTAGCTCCACTGTTGGCTGCAACCCAGGCAATTTCTGATTTGTTTTAATGTTGACTCTGTAAGACATGCAACACTGCAGAACCTTTTGTTGTTGGAACAGGGACATGGATCTGAGGAGTTTGTTGGAATGTGTTGTATGAGTCTCTGATTATGCTAATTCGATGTACGCACAGCTGAGAACCCTGGCTCAGCTTACCCAGCAATAGTAAATGAGCAGTATTCTAAGAATAATTAGATGGTTGTTTTCACGGGGCATTACAGGTTGAGTCAAACACTGTTTAAAAGTATTGCACTTATGTATCATTGATTAGGTTAATCATCGTAGCTATTAGACTTGTTTATAGTTGTGTGATAAAACAGGTGAACAGAATAACCCATAATGCCTTGCTTGCACAAAGAAAAAAGGGGGAATTGTTGCAGAATGACTCTAAGAGCAGGACCATAGAGTTCTGGAGGACTGTGCAAGCAAGGCAGGGGGTGGCCCCCACAGGTAGCCGGAGACCGGACCTGGGAGGAGAATGTGGAGGAAGCTGTGGGGGGCTAACCAATACTGTTGTGCCAAGAAGGAGTGGCTGAATACCACTCCTATATATGTGTGAACTGCGTCACAAATAAAGTAGAAAATGCTTATCACCCATATTGGGTTGGCCTGTCTGCTTCTCCTCGCCGCTTACATCCAGCTGCCCATAGAAGGCCTTATCAAGTTCCTCCTCCTGATCAGGTGGCCTATAGTAAACACCTACAACAGTGTACCCCATATTAGCCAGTCCCTTAATTCTCACCCATAGACTACTTATTCATCTGTCCCTGTGTAGAGCTCAATACATTTCAGTTGCCCTTTCGCATAAAGAGCAACTCCACCACCTCACCTCTCTAACCCATCCTTTCTAAAAAGTAGAGCCGTCCATGACAACATTCCAGTCCTGTGAGCTATCCCACCATGTCTCCGTAACTGTGATGAGATTGTGACCCTGAGACCCCACACAGATTTCCAGTTCATCCTGTTTATTTCCCATGCTACACACATTTGTATACAGGCATTTCAGAGAAGCAATTTCACATCTAGTTTCCCTAGAAGGGGTGAATTAACAGGGGAGAGTGTGAACGCAGTCCCCCACTGCCACAAATTATGCAGTCAAGCTTCCCACATTTGGGAAAATTGCAGGGGTCAGCACACCACAGTATTCTCTCTAAATTGGAGAGAAATGGATTTGATGTGTGGACTGTTCGGTGGATGAAGAATTGGCTGGATGGTCACATCCAGAGGTCAGTGGTTGATACACGTGAGGGACAGGAAGCTATCCAGAGGGATTTGGACAGGCTCGAAAGGTGGGCCCATGTGAACCTCATGAAGTTCAGTGGGGTCAAGTGCAGGCTGGGGGATGAAGGGATTGACAGTACCTGTGAGGAGAAGGACTTGTGGGTACTGGTGGATGAGAGATTGGATATGAGCTGGCAATGTGCACTTACAGCCCAGAAGGCCAATCATATCATGGCCAACAGGTCAAGGAGGAAGGTGATTCTGCACCTCTGCTCTGGTGAGAGCCCACCTGGAGTATTGCATCCAGCTCTGGAGTCCTCAGTACAGGATCTTTCCTGTTGGAAAGATCCAGATGGACCTGTTGGAGAAGGTCCAGAGGAGGGTCACAAAAATGATCAGAGGAGGAATGGCTGAGTCAGGGTTGTTCAGACTGGAGAAGACTCCAGGGAGACCTTACTGTGGCCTTTCAGTTCTTAAAAGGGCCTATAAGAAAGATGGGATAAGACTTTTTAGCAGGGTCTGTTGCGATATGACAAGGGGTAATGGCTTTAAACTAAAAGAGGGGAGATTCAGACTGGATGTGAGGAAGAAATTCTTTACAATGAGGGTGGTAAAACACTGGAACGGGTTGCCCAGAGGGGTGGTAAATGCACTATCCCTGGAGACATTCAAGGCCAAGCTGGATGTGGTTCTGGGCAACCTGATCTAATTGAAGATGTCCCTGGTCGTTGCAGAGGGGTTGGACTAAATGACCTTTGAAGGTCCCTTCCAACCCAAACTATTGTATGTTTCTATGATTCCATGATAACTTGCCACTTTTTCCTGGTGTTCTTGCATGGTTTAGGGTTAGTAGACCAGGTCCTTTGCTTGTAGGCACATGTGGGTCCCCTTCAACTCTGAGGGCACTGAAGCTATTTTTCAATTGCAAGGCCTTAAGGCCTTAGGTGGGGCAGGAGGCTTCCTCTTGGTGCCGGAAGTCACCAGCTTCCATCATAGAATGGTTAGGGTTGGAAGGGACCTTCTCTAGGGGTTGAACTTACTATTTTACTAGGGCTGTACACTGGCAGCATCACTGCTGCAAATGGGGTGTGAGGCTCTTCAAGGTGCTCTATCAGAGAAAATCCTATCTTCCTTCTCCATCTTCTCTAATGCTGTGCAGCCTCCTCATTTCCTCACATGGATTGTAGTTTCCTGGAATAGAGCACAGGGGAGAAATATGGATATATGGATATATGCTGTGGTATAAACCCAACCAGCAACTAGAGTACGACACAGCTGATTGCTCCCCTTCCACCCTCCCTATGTGGGATGGGGAGAACTGAAAAAATGTAAAAGCTGCAGGTTGAGGTAAGAACAGCTTAATAACTAAAAGAAAGTACAATATAATCCTAATCCTAATATTATTTCTAATAAGGGAAGTAACAAGGAGAGAGATATGAAACTAAAGGGGAAAGAAAAAAATCCTCAAACAATAAACAACAGTGATGCATATTAAAGTTTCTCACCCCCCAATGACTGATATCCAGCCCATCCCTGAGCAGCAATTGGTCCCTTCCGGGTAACTCCCCCCAGTTTATATACAGGGCATGACATGCTGTGGTATGGAAAAGCCCTTTGGTTAGTTTGGGTTAGGTGTCCTGTCTCTGCTCCCTCCCAGCTTCCTGTGCCCCTCCTCACTGGCAGAGCATGAGAGACAGAAATGTCCTTGATCAGGGTAAGCATTACTTAACTAAAACATTGGTGTGTTATCAACATTATCATAGAATCATAGAATAGTTAGGGTTGGAAAGGACCTTAAGATCATCTAGTTCCAACCACCCTGCCATGGGCAGGGACACCTCACTCTAGACCATGTCACCCAAGGCTCTATCCAACGCGGCCTTGAAGACTGCCAGGGATGGAGCATTCACAACTTCCCTGGGCAACCTGTTTCAGTGACTCACCACCATCACAGAAAAGAACTTCTTCCTTATATCCAATCTAAACTTCCCCTGTTTAAGTTTTAACCCATTACCCCTCGTCCTTTTGGTACAGTCCTTAATGAAGTGTCCTTCTCTGGCATCTTTGTAGGCCCCATTCAGATATTGGAAGACTGCTATGAGGTCTCCACGTAGCCTTCTCTTCTCCAGGCTGAACAGCCCCAATTTTCTTTGTCTTCATACAGGAGGTTCTCCAGCCCCCTTATCATCCTCATGGCTCTCCTCCGGACTTGCTCCAACAGCTCCATGCCATTCTTATATTGAGGACACGAGAACTGTACACAATACTCCAAGTGAGGTCTCATGAGAGCAGAATAGAAGGGCAGGATCACCTCCTTCTCAGACTAAAGCCAAAATACAGCACTGCACCAACTTCTAGGAAGAAAATTAACTCTATTCCAGCCAAAACCAGGACACCATGATTTATGATAATATCTATGAAGGCTGCCATACATCTGTGCTAGTTATCACTCTAAAATTAAAAAGGTTCTAATTGGTTGTTGTGCCCATCTTAGCCTGCGTATGAGCATAACAATCTTGTTTGCCATGTCCGCTATACTGACATAGTATGTTAGATCCTGAATGAAGTTCATTCATCTTTTTCTGCCACTCTTGTTTGCTGTGGTATGCATATGTGCTGCCATTCACAGAGGGTTCACATCTCAGCAGACATTGCATCTGTGTGCTTTGGGAAATATTCTCTTGAATATCTGCCCATCATCTACTTCTCCAGAAATCATGAGCTGTAGGGGGGCCTTTGTCAATTGAATATTTCCTAGTTTTCTTCTTTCTTAGAAACTGACTAGAAAATGTTCAAATATCTCTGAACCATTTATTCCCTTTCCTTCTTTTTCTCCCTCTTTCGGTCTTTCATTTCCATGTCACAAAAAGCTGTAACTGAGTTAATTATACTGTGACGAATCACCCAGTAAACTTCTAGGCCTTTTGCTGTGTTTGGGCAGCTCTTGCTCCCTTGTGACAGCTGCTTGGCTCAGCACACTGTAATTATCAACTCAAAAGCAAGATGCTTTTAGGTCCTGAAAGCCTAATGGCAGAGACTGAACTTGTCTTCAGGCTACAGCTTTATAAGGTCCTATTTGTTGTTTGGTTGTGTTTTCACTGTTAGCACTGTTAGAAAACTCCAGGAACAAACATGCCAACAGAGTTTTCAAGCTGACAAGCAGATATTCTTTATTGCGGCGCCGGGAGACACGGGAGATAGCTCCTCCCAACGTGTGTCCCCGAATCACTATACAGGTCATCCTTATATGGTCACTGAGCATATTACATCATTTTCCAAAACATTTCAACGAAGACGAGTTTGAAGGTCTGACGAAAAGGAGGGGGCGGAGAGCCTCCCAAAATTCAGTGCTGCCCCAGCGCTGGGAAATCAGGCATCTGCAAAACTTCGGGAATCTCACCCGGATCAGGTGAGTGGCCGGGGAGGAGATGGGGCACTCGCTATCCAAATATGATAGTGCCACCTTACAGAGGCTGTTAAAGTGGTCCCGTGATTGCGAGGTGTCCTGGGTTCAGCAGTAGCAGTCATGTTTTTCCTTTGTGGTAGGTGGAGCAGTGCTGTGTTTTGACTTCCAGCCTGGGAACAGTGTTGGTGAAGCTGACGTTTTCAGTTGTTGCTAAGTTATGCTTACCCTGACCAAGGACTTTGTGAGGCTCATGCTCTGCCAGGGAGGAGGGGAAGCTGTGAGGAAGCAGAGATGGGGCACCTGACCCGGGCTAGCCAGGGAGGTATTCCATACCACAGCACGTCATGGCCGGGGTGGGGGGTGACTGGGAGTTACCCGGAAGGACACGGGTTTCCGGGTGGGACTCGTTTCTTGGCCGGTGGTATCGTATTCTCTTCCCTTGTTATTTTCCCTTATCATTGTTGTCGTTGGTAGTAGCGGTGGTGATTTGTGTTGTACATTGGTTGCTGGACTGTTCTTGTCTCAACCCATAGGAGTTGCACCCTTTCGATCCTCCTCCCAGTTCCTCCAGGAGCGGGGAAGGGGAGAGCCCTGGGGGGGGGGGGGGGCCTCGATTGTTGTCAACCCGGCACCACTCACTGGGAGTGAGTGAACAAGTTGCCTGACTGGGTTTAAACCACGACAGTTCTTTTTGGCGCCCAACGTGGGGCACGAGGGGTTGAGATAACAACGGATATGACTGGATTAATAGTCACTCGTCACAATGCTGATTTATTGGCTCTCAAGGTTGTTCCTCTTGATCTCACAGTTTCAGTATAACTTATCTTACTTCCATCCGGTATTTGCTGTGTAAGCGGCGAGGAGAAGCAGACAGGCCAACCCAATATGGGTGATAAGCAACTTCTACTTTATTTGTGACCCAGTTCACATATATATAGGAGTGGGATTCAGCCACTCCTCCTTGGCACAACAGTATTGGTTAGCCCCACGCAGCTTCCTCCACATTCTCCTCCCATGTCCAGTTTCCGGTTACCTGTGGGGGCCACCCCTGCCTTGCTAGCACAGTCCTCCAGGGCTCTATGGTTCTGCTCTTAGAGTCATTCTGCAACAATTCCTCCCTTTTTCTTTGTGCGAGCAAGGCATTGTGGGTTATTCTGTTCACCTGTTTTATCACACAACTATAAACAAGTCTAATAGCTACGATGATTAACCTAACAATGATACATAAGTGCAATACTTTAAACAGCAGTGTTTGACTCAACCTGTAATGCCCCGTGAAGACAACCATCTAGTTATTCTTCGGATATTGCTCATTTACTATTGCTGGGTAAGCTGAGCCAGGGTTCTCAGCTGTGCGTGCATCGAATTAGCATAATCAGAGAGACTCATACAACACATTCCATCAAACTCTTCACAACCATGTCCCTGTTCCAAAAACAAAAGGTTCTGCAGTGTTGCATGTCTTACAGAGTCAACATTAAAACAAATCAGGAATTGCCTTCGATGTAGAATTGTCTGCCTAGCAACTCAGCAACCCAGTCTGCTTAGTTGAGCCAAGGCCCTGGCTGAAGCACTTGCAGTGATTTGGCATATTATGATTGGATACATGTTTTGAAGACCCTTAGTGACTAACATATAATTGTTTAAACACAGGTGTGAGAACTCAACCTTGAAAGCTTGCCAACAGTTCACAGTTCTCATTAACTTGGTGAATTCCAGTCTCTTATCTTGCTTGCTTAAGCTTCTTCAGGCCTCTCATGGCCTTTCTGTATCTTTCAGGACTATTCAAAGTTTATGTACCAATTATCCATTCTTCTGTGAGAACACTGTCTCCACATCTTCCCCCTTTACGTTTTATATATGGTTTGGATGACCCTACTTGAGCAGGGGATCTGGGCTAGATTATATCTCCAACATATGCAAACTAGAGCCTGCTGGGCCTGCCCTTTTTTTCTGCGGTATGTCTCTCTGGTAACAGGCTGTATAGCTCTCTGATCCTTCACATCAAGGTCTGGCATGGCATGTGTCCCCACGGCTCCATGCCTGCTGGGTTGCAGCCAACAGTGGAGCTAAAGGTTCTTCTTGGTGGCAAACACAGAAGCCAACCCAGTCTTGCCCTTGATTGTGGTAGCAGGCCTTTTGTCAGCCTCAGTCCTTGCACCTTGTTGTCAATTCACAGTTTCACCTGCTTGATCCAGTAATAAGTCACTACTACAGCAAGGCACACACAAATTTACATTAGCAGAGTAACTATTAAGGGGCAGCAGCATGTTGAAGATGCTGATGGCAGTGAGGGACTAGCCAAAGAAATTTCTTCCTAGTAGAATTCTCCCACCCTCTTAATTTGTTCCATCACCTGCTTTATAAGACTACCATTGTATTAAGATCTTTCTAGCTTTTGCCTTAGCATTTTCTAGCAGCTACTGCAAATTTCCATACTCTAACATCTCTTTTACAAGTGACAAATCTATACAATACAGGGTGCAGTTTCTTATTAGCAACTAGCTAGTAAATACAGGTGGTTTTATACACAAAGTCACAACCTCTAATAATAGCTATTTTGCAAGCACACATATTCAGGATGTTACTTTTCATTTGCCCCCAAGTGATGTTTTGCAGTCATTCGTTTTTCTCTTCCTCTATCTCATTCTGCTTGGGGTATTCACAGTCAGCTCCTGTAGCTGAGGCATCAGGTTTTTCCATTCGTCTGTCCAGCTCATGGCAAGGCTTCACAAACTTTGCAGGCAGTCGCCATGGACCTGTAGGCAGGAGGACACAAATATACCCCCTCCCCCAGGTTATCAGTTCTTGAGAAGTAGACAGGTTAGACACAGCATCATTACTATCTCTCTCCCCACCCCCCCTTTTTTTTTTTTTTTTGCAAAAGCCGTCCTGCTGGGCAGCAACTATAGAGGCCTGCCTGCTTCAGCAGCAACCATAAATACCCGCCGGCAACTGCACCTTTACGTTAACCCTTTCATGTCCGAAATGTTAAACAGCTACCCGTTGAAAGCTTTTACATGAACCCAACAATAAGAAAAATACACAGAACACCGTCTGCCCTCAGCAAACATACAAACACACGCGTATGGGATCCCACAAGCACACCACACAATATTTGAAGCACAAAATCCAGACAATCATTACTCCCACTACAGTTCCATGTACAGAACGTGGCACAAGGACCCTGTGGAGACTAACAGCAAACCAGCTCCGAGAAGCATCATTGCAGTGAGAGGTGGCAGGCTCAACCTTAGCGGGCGACCCCGCAGAGGCTATGCCTCCCCCACATCGTATGAGGCTTGGGCTTTTATACTGACCAAAATGCACACTCATTCCAACACAGGTGGCCAGCCTGTGCTGGAAGAAGTGGCCAGCAGTATCTACAGAGGTCTCCAAGGGTTGATAGAAACCTGGACATACTTATATTTACCAACTTCTAGTACATGAGTATCACAGGGAAACTGCATGGGCTCCCCCTGTCAATTGCAAAAAAAAATCATAACATATACAGCTTGAGTGTAAGAGGATTTAAACGCATACGTGGTCACTGTTTGTCAGGCCTCCTTAACTATTTTGAGATCAAGAGCTTCCCACTCTTTAGCCCCCTGCTGTGTAGTAAACACAGGATATGCAAAGATGCCCATTGCAGAAAATTCCCCAGTAATGATCGCATCCTTGGTTACCCATTGTTGCAGCTGAGCGTCTCCAGGGCCAGTGAGTCGGAGCAGCCCGACCCGGGAGACTAAGAGTCAGAGTCTGGAGGATATAAATCTGGCTCGGATTCAGGGGATTCGGGGGCTGATCCTGGGCCAAACTCGGGGTCTCCGTTGCTCGCAGCTGTGTACTTCTTGTCAGATGTCTCTCGTTCGGTATGTAGCCATCTGCAGACCTGGCTCCTCCGTGACTGAGTTAAAAATTTCCACTCTAGGGCATAGTGGGCTGGAGAGGCTCGCAGTTTCTTTAAATCTCCCGCTAGCGCATGATCTCTATTTTCTACTGCATGCTTCAAAATGGCGCCGCAATTGATCCGGCGCCGAGGCACCGCCCTCTTTCTTTCGGATTCCTCGACATTTATCATGCGTATACCTTTTAATATACTTTCTCTGTCCTTTTTAAAGTCTCTACTTTCGGAACTGGGGTGGGGGGGGAGCAGGGAGTTACACCTCCTCCGCGGCACCTTCTGATGGAGGGGGAGAAAAGGAAGGGGGGGGGGTGGGAAACCCTGTGCTCCCGCGAGTTGGGGGGAATGAGTTGTAATCTTCCTCCGGTTTCGACCGACCGGAAACGTCTGTTCCTAGTTTCTCCGTTGCTACAGCGGCAGTTTTCTTTTCCGCCTTGTATCTTTTTAGACAGTTTATTACTTCTCTCCGTGGCTTACCGAGTTTCTTTGCCGTTTTATCATCATTAAGCATTGAGTCAAATAGTTCATCACCAAACTTTTGCCACTCACTCTCCTCAAAAACTGTATTAGGATCTACAAAAAAAATTCCTTAGCCTTCCGTACAGCCACTAGACCTGCTAGCTGCTTTAGAATCTCACGCTCAATTATCCGCTTTTATAAAAAGCACTGTAATAAGTTCAGGGCTCAATTCCCCGCTTTTATAAAAAGCGCTGTAATAAGTCCAGGGCTACCTCTCGGTCCATTTTCATGGCGGCTTTTTCCGGATCGTCTTCTCCTGGATCGTCCTGTAACCTCGGTCTCCGGATCGGCCTTCCGACACAGCAGTGTCTGGTTCGCCCCAGCGGTGGATTCCTTTCATTTAGTCCAAGCACCCGGGTCTGTCACGCCACCGCAGCAGCATTGCCCGGCGCCGCTCACTAGCCGTTCCGGGTCCCCATTAACCGGGGCCCTGTAATCCGGGTCCCTGTTTAACTGGGGCCCTGTAATCCGGGTCCCCGTTAACCGGGGCCCTGTAATCCGGGTCCCCGTTTAACCGGGGCCCTGTAATCCGGGTCCCCGTTAACCGGGGCCCTGTAATCCGGGTCCCCGCTAGTCGGGGCCCTGTATTCCGGGTCCCCGCTAGTCGGGGCCCTGTATCCAGGGCTGTGTTTTGACTTCCAGCCTGGGAACAGTGTTGGTGAAGCTGATGTTTTCAGTTGTTGCTAAGTGATGTTTACCCTGACCAAGGACTTTGTGAGGCTCATGCTCTGCCAGGGAGGAGGGGAAGCTGTGAGGAAGCAGAGATGGGGCACCTGACCCGGGCTAGCCAGGGAGGTATTCCATACCACAGCACGTCATGGCCGGGGTGGGGGGTGACTGGGAGTTACCCGGAAGGACACAGGCTTCCGGGTGGGACTCGTTTCTTGGCCGGTGGTATCGTATTCTCTTCCCTTGTTATTTTCCCTTATCATTGTTGTCATTGGTAGTAGCGGTGGTGATTTGTGTTGTACATTGGTTGCTGGCCTGTTCTTGTCTCAACCCGTAGGAGTTGCACCCTTTCGATCCTCCTCCCCGTTCCTCCGGGAGCGGGGAAGGGGAGAGGCCAGGTGGGGGGGGGGGGGCTCGATTGTTGTCAGCCCGGAACCACTCACTGGGAATGAGTGAACAAGTTGCCTGACTGGGTTTAAACCACGACACGAGGTTAGTGAAGGGACCAAAGATGCGCAGACACACTCTATACTTTGGAGATTGGTGTTCGAGACTTTGAAAGAGATGAAATCGGAAAGGGCGGTGGTCGCTTCTGTATTTGCTGCCACAGCTCCAGAAGGGTCTGTCTCCCCTAACCCCCTTCATAGTGCTGTGGCTATGACTTTTGCAACTCCTGTGGTACACGGAACGGGGCTGAAAAAATCAACGCCCCGAACCGATGCGAGCAAGAGCCAGGTCCGCAGACGGCCACGTACCGAATGAGAGACACCTGACAGAAAAGACAGCTGCGAACAACGGAGACTCCGAGTCCTCTGAATCCGAGCAGATTTATATCCTCTGCTTCCAGACTCCGACTCAGCCTCTCTCAGCTCTGTCTGTTGGGCTCACTGACAAATACTCACCGGTCTTGGGGACGCACAGCTGCAGCAGCTAATGAAGAAACTTGAAGCCCGTGAGACTATCCCATCAGCCCCGCCACCCTATCCTCCTCAGAATCCTTTTTTTTGGAAGACGGCAAACAGGGGGAGGGGGTGGGAGAGGTATCAGGGGGCACAAATCCTGCGCACTGGTGGCGCGGGTTAATCAAAGACACTATTATTACGGGTGAATTTTCTGAAATGGGCCTCTCTGCATATCCTGTGTTTACTATACAGCAGGGGGGTAAGGAGTAGGAAGCTTTTGATCTAAAAATAGTTAAGGAGGCCCGACAAGCGGTGACCACATACAAGTTAAAATTCTCTTATACTCAAGCTGTATATGTTATGATTTTTTTGTGATTGACAGGAGACTGTAATGACTCCCCTGCTGTAATACATGGTAAGGCATTAGGTTCAGGTTATATGACTAAAACTCAGGGTATTCTGGTCCAGTACAAGGATTTGGAAACCAGCATTTGGAAAGGTCCTGTGAAAGTAAAACTAACTGGTTGAGGTTATATGTGTGTAATTACATTACGGTCTGCGGTGGGTGCCAGCTCGGTGGGTGAAACCCTGGAAAGAGTCAGCACCGCCCAAGGAGAGCCAGGACACCCCCGTTGTCAGTGATTGAATGAATTGAAATTTGAGCTCAGGACATCCGTTTTATGGATGTTTTCAGTCCTTTTTAAAGTGAAGGGAGCAACCCTTTTTACGTTAAAAGTAAACAAGCACACAAACAAAAAATAACACCCCCCCCCACTTCCACCACCCTCCCCCCCCGAACCTCCAGGGAAGCGAGACCAGCGCAGGATACAGGTGTATTGTGTGCATTTCTGGTGGTGGGAAGGTCTCTCGTATGCTCTTATCAGGGGTATTGGGCATACTGTGACGGACCATGGACTTGGGACCCCATATACAACTCATTTGATACAGTCTCTCTGTGATACTTATGTACTAGAAGCTGGTAAATATAAGTATGTCCAGGTTTCTATCGACCTTTGGAGGCCCTTATAGATATTGCTGGCCACTTCTTCCAACATAGGCTGGCCACCTGTGTCGGAATGAGTGTGCATTTTGGTCAGTATAAAAGCCCAAGCCTCATATTGTTATAAATGTGGCTCAAATAAATTGATGAGAGCCAGACCAATGAATCAAATCTGTTTATTGAGCAAGCGACAGCAAGCAAAACAGCGCTGGGAGGCCGAGGAGTCTCTGCTCCGCCAACGGCAAGCACCCCACTTCCCCAAAGTCACTGGTTTTATACTCTTCTTCATCCGATATAAGTGTCACCTCCTGGCGTCCTCTGCATCTGTGTGACCTGTAGATAAGGGGTCTCATTCTGTCTCCCGGTGGGTGTGGGGAGGAAGGCTCCTTATCGCCTTCCCCATACATTGTTTGCTTTAACGGATACCCGCGGTCTATAAGCAACATGTCAAAGCACCGTAATTTTCCAGTAACTATTAAGCAAGCAAGTAACTCTAAGCACGTAACTCCTAAGCAAGCAAGATTTGATTAACAAACAGGAATTTACTCATTACAATCCCCCCTTTTTCTGTTTACCATTTTGTTCATCAAATCTTTGGAGTTCCGCGTGGCTTAAAATTAAGGCATCTTCTACTGCAGATTCCTTATCTAGTGACTGGTATTGAGCCCTAATGAGCATCAAGTGGGCGGCCTCTAGCCTGCTTTTCACAATTGCAATCACTTTGTTAAACACACAGGGGCCAAAAGTTAGTCCCAGAATTACCAATATTAAGGGCCCTGCAATGGTAGACAGTAATGTAGTTAACCATGGAGAGTAATTAAACCATGACTCATACCAACTTTGTTGGGCTTCTCTCTCCCTTTTTCTTTTTTCTAGTCCTTCTCGTAGCTTGGTCATGGTATCTCTTACAATTCCAGTATGATCAGCATACACACAACATTCTTCCTTAAGTGCGGCGCAAAGCCCTCCTTGTTGTAGGAACATTAGGTCTAATCCTCTTCGATTTTGTAACACTACTTCAGATAGCAACCATACAGATTTTTCTAGGGTGCTTATGGATTGTTCGATTCTGACTAAGTCCTCATCTACAGACATTCTTAAGGTGTGAAATTCTTTACTTTGTTTTACTAATGAGGCTATTCCTGTACCTACTCCTGTACCTCCCAAGATCATTAAAGTGGCTGTCGTTAATGCAGTGAAAGGTTCTCATTTAAACAGGTGATGGTCTTGGGCAGTCTGGTGGTCATACATAAAATTTTCAGGTTGGTAAAGAATTCTTGGTATTGTCGTTACTTGGATACAAAAATCTGAGGAATCATTAAACAATTCTAGTGACAGGCAAGGTGTTACACCTATGTTTGAGCAAACCCACTTGGTGTTTTTGGCTGGTAATAACCACTTAGCTGTTTTTTTCTGTTTAGCAGCAATTGTATTAACTTCACATAGATGTTCCTGATGTTTTGGAATTTTTCCTACACATCTGCCCTTTCCAACGACCTGAGCCAATGTTATCCCTTGATTTTCCTTTCCCCATGTGCATTCTGCTGGGTTAGAACCATTTACACGCCTAGCCTTTGTAGTAACTCCCACTGCTTCATAAAAACGAGGCTTTATCCCATAACATAGCCAGCAATGTTTGGTTAGGTTGGGATTGGTGGCATTTAACAACTGGTAACTAGCTGTCCTGGGTTCAGCAGTAGCAGTCATGTTTTTCCTTTGTGTTAACTGGTGCAGTGCTGTGTTTTGACTTCTAGTTTGAGAACAGTGTTGGTGAAGCCGATGTTGTCGGTTGTTGCCAAGTGATGTTTACCCTGACCAAGGACTCTGTGAGGCTCATGCTCTGCCAGGGAGGAGGGGAAGCTGTGAGGAAGCAGAGACGGGGCACCTGACCCGGGCTAGCCGGGGAGGTATTCCATACCACAGCACGTCATGCCCGGGGTGGGGGGTAACTGGGAGTTACCCGGAAGGACAGGAGCTTCCGGGTGGAACTCGTTTCTTGGCCGGTGGTATCGTATTCTCTTCCCTTGTTATTTTCCCTTATCATTGTTTTAGCTGATAGTAGCGGTGGTGATTTGTTGCTGGACTGTTCTTGTCTCAACCCGTAGGAGTTGCACTCTCTCGATCCTCCTCCCCGTTCCTCCGGGAGCGGGGAAGGGGAGAGCCCCGGTGCAGGGGGGGGGGGAGACGGACACGGACCTTGATTGCTGTCAGCTCGGCACCACTCACTGGGAGTGAGTGAACAAGTTACCTGACTGGGTTTAAACCACGACAGTTCTTTTTTGGCGCCCAACGTGGGGCACGAGGGGTTGAGATAAGAACAGATCTGACTGGATTGATAGTCACTCGTCACAATGCTGATTTATTGGCTCTCAAGGTTTTTCCTCTTGATCTCACAGTTTCAGTATACCATATCTTACGTCCATCCGGTATTGGCTGTATTAGTGTTTTTCAAGTGTGGGGCTTGGGCTAAGGTTTTTGTCCCATTGTACTTTATGGTAATGACTTGTAATACAATAGAATCATTGATCATGAAACTGATCTGGCTTATGTTCCCAGTGTGGTCACCACCTTTATACTTTGGGAGGTATATGATGGAGGTGCTTAGCAATTACACATCTTTTTTCTCCTTCTCAGGTGCTCAACCTGTGAAGGAGACATCCTTTTACCCTCCTAGTCGTCCCCCCAGACCATTTACATTTGAGAGTTTTGAATTTTTTGAATGGCCTTTTAATGCTGTTGAGACTTGTTTGCTGATGGTGATGGGAATCACCATGCTAACACGCATACAGAGTGTGTTTTGCCCACTACTGATTTCAAGAGTTAAGCAGATTCAGGTTTGGGTCTTGTCTGGGGTCAAACGACGATGTAGGAGGACCGAGAGATTTTCCCAGAGGCTGGACAGCCATGAGTGGCAGGGTGTGTGGGACAGTATGGGCAAGTATCTAGGTCAGTGGGCCCCTCCAGTATTTTGGAATTTCACAACCGAACAACTGCAAAATCCAGAAGAATTAGTAAAACACTTAAATGAGGTGTGTGGTCATTCTGGCCATACCAGAGATGGACAAATCACGGCAACGTGCTGGGGCTTGGCCTATGCTTACAGGGCCTTGTTCAACACTATCCAGCACCTTCAAAAGGAAAAGAATATCGGCGGATTGGAGGGCAAAGCGACAGTCGCTACTCAAACTTTGACTGCAATGAACTGCGCAGCTACCCCAGTGGCAAGTACAGCAGCTGCTCAAACTTCAACTGCAACAGACAGCGCGGTTACCCCAGCTCCAAGCACGGTAGCTACACCACCCCCAGCAACAAGTACAGTCGCTACTCAAACCACAGTGATAATCACTGCAGCCAAACCAGAGGACCAATTCGTACCAATATCGGTTGCCCCTGTACGCAAGAGAACAAGCCAAAAGGAGGCAAAAAGGGTGAAGCGAGATGAAGAACCAATGAATTCACCACCCGGTCCAGAATCTGATCAGGAGTCATCATCACATGACGAAGAAGAAGAAGAGGTAACTTCTCGACCTCGGACCTCAACCGAGCTGCGGAATATGCGAAAACATTTTACCCGTCAACCAGGGGAGCACATCATCACCTGGTTACTCCGATGCTGGGACAATGGGGCCGATGGTCACGAACTAGAAGGTACAGAAGCCAAGCAGCTGGGATCACTTGCTAGAGAAGGGGGAATTGACAAAGCAATTGCAAGAGAGAAAAAGTCCCTCAGCCTTTGTAGGAGGCTCTTGGCAGCTGTGAAAGAAAGGTTTCCGTACAAGGACGATGTTACGAGTCGTTCGGCCAAGTGGACTACTATAGACAAAGGCATCCAGTCTCTGAGGGAATCAGCCATCGTAGAGATGCTCTATCACATCAAGCCGAATAACGGGGATACACCTATAGATCCAGATGAAGTTGAATGTACACGACCCATGTGGCGAAAACTTACACGGAATGCACCGTCATCATATGCCCATTCATTGGCAACAGTGACCTGGAATGACATAGTACCACTAACAGTGGATGAAATGGTTCATAAACTCTGAGAGTTCGAAGAAAATCTCACTCCTTCCTTCATCTCAGCTGTGAAAAAACTGTCCCAGGACCTCGAGAAATTGAGGGACGATGTATCTGATTTATCCAGCTCCTCACGTGTACCAACACACGTCTCAGCTATTAACAAAAGACGTCCTATTATTCAAGAGAGGAGATACAGAAGGTATACGCCACGGGGTACCCTATGGTTTTACCTGCTGGATCACGGAGAAGACATGACAAAGTGGGATGGAAAACCTACTTCAGCTTTGGCGGAACGGGTGAGTGAACTGAAGAGGGGAGCAAGGGCCAAGACTGATCGTCCCATGAGAGCTACGGCTTCAGTCTCTGGTGAGCAGTTTCCCAGATGGAGTGGAAGAGCTGATTTTACTCCAGCTCCTGTGATAACGAAGAATAATCCCTTTCAACACGACTTAAGTGTCCAATGCTGTGACGACCATTAGAGGGGCCCTGCCTCCATCCAGGTGGAGGTAGGGGACAATCGGATTTACTGGACTGTGTGGATCAGATGGCCTGGCACATCAGTCCCACAGAAGTATAAGGCTCTAGTAGATACCAGTGCACAGTGTACCCTGATGCCATCAAGCTGTCAAGGGGTGGAACCCATCTATATTTCTGGAGTAACAGGAGGATCCCAAGAGTTGACTGTGCTGGAGGCTGAAATCAGCCTGACTGGGAGGGAGTGGCAATAGCACCCTATTGTGACTGGTCCAGAGGCTCCATGCATCCTCGGCATAGACTACCTCAAGAGAGGGTACTTCAAAGACCCAAAAGGGTACCGGTGGGCTTTTGGTATTGCTGCTTTGGAGACTGAGGAAATTGAGCAGCTGTCCACCTTGCCTGGTCTCTCAGAAGATCCCTCTGCTGTGGGGTTGCTGAAAGTTGAAGAACAACAAGTGCCAATTGCGACCACAACAGTGCACTGACGGCAAGATAGCACCAACCGAGACTCCCTGATTCCCATCCATCAGCTGATCCGTAGACTGGAGAGTCAGGGGGTGATCAGCAGGACCCGCTCACCCTTCAATAGCCCCATATGGCCAGTGCGAAAGTCTAATGGAGAATGGAGACTAACAGTAGACTATCGTGGCCTGAATGAAGTCACACCACCATTGAGTGCTGCCGTACCGGACATGCTTGAACTTCAGTATGAACTAGAGTCAAAGGCAGCCAAGTGGTATGCCACGATTGATATTGCCAATGCATTTTTCTCCATTCCTTTGGCATCAGAGTGCAGGCCACAGTTTGCTTTTACTTGGAGGGGTGTCCAGTTCACTTGGAACCGACTGCCCCAGGGGTGGAAACACAGCCCTACCATTTGCCATGGACTGATCCAGACTGCACTGGAACAGGGGCAAGCTAGAGAACACCTGCAATACATTGATGACATTATTGTGTGGGGCGATACAGCGGAAGAAGTCTTTGAGAAAGGGAGGAAAATAATCCAAATCCTGCTGAAAGCTGGTTTTGCCATAAAACAGAGTAAGGTCAAGGGACCTGCACAGGAGATTCAATTTTTGGGAATAAAATGGCAAGATGGACGTAGACAGATCCCCACAGATGTGATCAACAAGATAACAGCAATGTCTCCACCAACTAATAAGAAAGAAACGCAAGCTTTCTTGGGTGCAGTGGGGTTCTGGAGAATGCACATCCCAAATTACAGTTCGATTGTAAGCCCTCTCTATCATGTGACCTGGAAGAAGAATGATTTTAAATGGGGCCCTGAGCAGCAACAAGCCTTTGAGCAAATTAAACGCGAGATAGTTCATACAGTAGCCCTTGGACCAGTCCGGACCGGGCCAGATGTAAAAAATGTGCTGTACACTGCAGCTGGGGAGAACGGTCCTACCTGGAGCCTCTGGCAGAAAGCTCCAGGGGAGACTCGAGGTCGACCCCTCGGCTTTTGGAGTCGGGGATACAAAGGATCTGAAGCCAGCTATACCCCAACTGAGAAAGAGATACTGGCAGCGTATGAAGGGGTTCGAGCTGCTTTGGAAGTGATTGGCACTGAAGCACAGCTCCTCCTGGCACCCCGGCTGCCCGTGCTGGGCTGGATGTTCAAAGGCAGGGTCTCCTCTACACATCATGCAACTGATGCTACATGGAGTAAATGGGCTGCACTAATTACACAACAAACTCGAATAGGAAATCCCAGTCGTCCAGGCATTCTAGAAGTCATCATGGACTGGCCAGAGGGCAAAGATTTCGGAATGTCACCAGAGGAGGAGGTGGTGCGCGCTGAAGAGGCCCCACCATATAATAAACTGTCAGAAAGTGAAAAGCAGTATGCCTTGTTTACTGATGGCTCTTGCCGTATTGTGGGAAAGCATCGGAGATGGAAGGCAGCTGTATGGAGTCCTGGACGACAAGTTGCAGAAACTGTCTAAGGAGAGGGTGAATCGAGACAATTTGCCGAGGTGAAAGCCATCCAGCTGGCCCTGGACATTGCTGAACGAGAAAAGTGGCCAGTACTTTATCTCTATACTGACTCATGGATGGTGGCAAATGCCCTGTGGGGGTGGTTGAAGCAATGGAAGCAGAGCAACTGGCAACGCAGAGGTAAACCCATCTGGGCTGCTGCACTGTGGAAAGATATTGCTGCCAGGGTGCAGAACCTGGTGGTGAAGGTACGTCATGTAGATGCCCATGTACCCAAGAGTCGGGCCACTGAGGAACACCAGAACAACCAACAAGTGGATAAAGCGGCTAAGATTGAAGTGGCTCAGATGGACTTAGATTGGCAACATAAAGGTGAATTATTTTTTGCCCGGTGGGCCCATGACACTTCAGGCCATCAGGGCAGAGATGCAACATATAGATGGGCCCGTGACCGAGGGGTGGACTTAACAATGGACACTATTGCCCAGGTTATTCATGAGTGTGAGACATGTGCTGCAATTAAACAAGCCAAGCGGTTAAAGCCTCTTTGGTATGGAGGACGATGGTTGAAGTATAAATATGGGGAGGCCTGGCAGATTGACTAGATCACACTGCCACCAACCCGCCAAGGCAAGCGCCACCTGCTTACCATGGTGGAAGCAACCACCGGGTGGCTGGAAACATAGGCTGTGCCCCATGCCACTGCCCGGAACACTATCCTGGGCCTTGAGAAACAGATTTTGTGGTGACACGGCACCCCAGAGAGAATTGAGTCAGACAATGGGACTCATTTCCGGAATAACCTTATAGATATTTGGGCCAAAGAGCATGGCATTGAGTGGGAATATCACATCCCCTACCATGAACCAGCCTCTAGGAAAATCGAACGGTACAATGGGCTGTTAAAAACTACACTGAGAGCGATGGGTGGGGGAACTTTCAAGCACTGGGATACACATTTACCAAAGGCCACCTGGTTGGTCAACATCAGAGGATCTGCCAACAGGGCTGTCCCAGCCCAGTCAGAACTTTTACATATTGTAGAGGGGGACAAAGTTCCCGTGGTGCATATGAAGAATTTGCTGGGGAAGACAGTCTGGGTTATTCCTGCTTCAGGTAAAGGCAAACCCACTCGTGGGATTGCTTTTGCTCAGGGACATGGATATACTTGTTGGGTAATGCGGGAAGATGGGGAGAAGTCCGATGTATACCTCAAGGGGATTTGATTTTAGGGGAAAACAGCCAGTGAACTCAATTGTATGCCGTTGCCTGCTGTGTAATGCTTTTATAGCCCATCAACTAGATGTCTCCAGGTCACCAGCGACTGGCCCTGACTTCCCTCCAGCCATCATCCCAACAGAGAATGAACTTTGAACATCATGGACCGAATGGACTCGGCAGCATTATAGGGATTGGTCCATGCACTAAGAAAATGATTTTTTCGTCTTGGTCTGTATGTATATGGATGTATATATGTGGGAGAGCGATGGTGTATTGAAAATGTGGGATCTGAGCACGACGTGAATGGTATGGAATAAGGGGTGGATAATGTCCTGGGTTCAGCAGTAGCAGTCATGTTTTTTCCTTTGTGTTAACTGGTGCAGTGCTGTGTTTTGACTTCTAGTTTGAGAACAGTGTTGGTGAAGCCGATGTTGTCGGTTGTTGCCAAGTGATGTTTACCCTGACCAAGGACTCTGTGAGGCTCATGCTCTGCCAGGGAGGAGGGGAAGCTGTGAGGAAGCAGAGACGGGGCGCCTGACCCGGGCTAGCCGGGGAGGTATTCCATACCACAGCATGTCATGCCCGGGGTGGGGGGTAACTGGGAGTTACCCGGAAGGACAGGAGCTTCCGGGTGGAACTCGTTTTCTTGGCCGGTGGTATCGTATTCTCTTCCCTTGTTATTTTCCCTTATCATTGTTTTAGCTGATAGTAGCGGTGGTGATTTGTTGCTGGACTGTTCTTGTCTCAACCCGTAGGAGTTGCACTCTCTCGATCCTCCTCCCCGTTCCTCCGGGAGCGGGGAAGGGGAGAGCCCCGGTGCAGGGGGGGGGGGAGACGGACACGGACCTTGATTGTTGTCAGCTCGGCACCACTCACTGGGAGTGAGTGAACAAGTTACCTGACTGGGTTTAAACCACGACACTAGCTTTCATTAATTTCCAAAGAAAGTTGTCTCCATTACTGTCCTTAGGATTTTGAGTGTCATTTAATACGAGAATCATTGAGTTGTTGGAAATTATTGTGTCATTTTTAACCCCCACTTTGTCTATTTTAGGAATTTCCTCTGGTGGTTTTTCTGCTAATACGTTGTTAGGTCCTACGAGTTTAGGATCTTGTGGGATTGGTTCCTTCTTTATTAAAATGAGGCCCCCGCTATCGGCTCCTGGTTCCTTATATTGTACCCCTCAAGTTTTCCCCGTTATCCACCATTGGTCAAAAGGGTTTGTTACATTAATCATAAGATGCTGACAGTTCCCCAGTTCGATTCTCCCACGGGGAGCCAATACTACTCCTCCATTCCAATTTTTTTCCAGAGGGGTGCATCCATAAGGCCCCCATTGTACCCTTAAAAACTTGTCCGGTGTCCTGGGTTCAGCAGTAGCAGTCATGTTTCTCCTCCTTGGTAGCTGGTGCAGTGCAGTGTTTTGACTTTCGGCTCGGGAACAGAGCTGATAGAGATGTTTTGGTTTGGCCAAGGACTTTGTGAGCCTCATGCTCTGCCAGGGAGGAGGGGAAGCTGGGAGGAAGCAGAGACAGGACACCTGACCCAAACTGACCAAAGAGGTATTCCATACCACAGCACGTCATGCCCAGGATGTAACTGGGAGTTAACCGGAAGGGCTGGGGGACTGCAGGGTTGGAGGAGGTATTGGTCGGAGCTTGGTCGGGCTTGGGGGGCTTGTTATCGGTCAGCTGGTGCTGAGGTGTTGTATTCTCTTCCCTTGTTATTTCCTTTGTCATTATTATTATTGGTGGTAGCAGTAGTGATTTGTGTTATACCTTAGTTACTAAACTGTTCTTATCTCAACCCGTGGGAGTTGCATTCTTTTCGATTCTCCTCTCTCCGTCCCTCCGAGAGCAGGGGGAGGGCAAGAAGGGGGGGGAGGTGAGCGAGCGAATTACCTGACTGGGTTTAAACCACGACATCCGGATTTCCAGGGACCCAATCTGAGGCTATTGTTTCGCATCCCCAGTAGGCACAATAACATTCCCCGGGGTGATTACAATATCCTCTTCCTGGATTCGAACTTGGGCAGAAGTAAAATCCCACATGATCTAAACACGGACTTCTAGGTACTAGTTGGCAGAGGCTAGCAGTAAAAGTGGGTCCTCCTGATGTGATTACGCTTTGGACTGCTCGTTGATCTTCCCATCTATACAAGGTCCACTTGAAAGGTCGATGGACATTTCCTTCTACCGGGATTAATGTCCATCCCCATATCCAGTAGATGATACAGAAAATTGGTGGGTTACCTCCTCTCATAAATCCAGATTTCCAATTCTTCCCTCGAAATTTGGTAGGGGTCTTACTACCCACCTGGCCCATCGCCTCTTTCCACCCTAAACTTTTGGTAACTATGGCTCCTCTATATCCCCACCTTAGTACGTCTCTGCCTCCATCGCCTACTCCGTTGCCTGGAGCAGCGAGGTCATTTTTATTCTCGGCAGCAGTCACAGTCTTCAGGGGCTCGGCCATAGTTGAATCCTAATATCCTTGAGGGCAGAGTGTTAGGGCTCTTGGGTATATGTTCCCCTTGTTTCAATTGCCTCCCCTTTTGGATATAGGTAGCCGCTCTTAAAGGCACTTATGAGCCCACCAATTTTCTGATTCCCAAAAATCAATTTCCAATCGAATTTTGCAAATTTCAATTGTTCGATCCCAACCACCTCTGGTGTGTATTCCCTGATTAGATCGGAAGATTTGAACCTTTTCACAGACACAGGGTATTATGGAAGGTCTTTTCAATATGCAATCTTTCCACAGGTGGTTGCTCCCTTCCTGTGGAAGTTCTATATATTCCTTCTAACAGGACTTGTTTGTCAAATCTAAGTATATAATGTCTTATGGGGTTCCTCACAACATCTCTGGACCTTCCCGCAGCCGCGTTTTAATTATATTTTATGTCCCTTTCTTTAAGGTGATCTTAAGGTCCCCAGGTTGGCTGGTCACTTTCCACTGTATATCTTGAATCGGTCCCTTGACGCGTGTCGCATGGGTCCATCCACGTTCGGCTGTACGAATCGCTGTTTCTGTGGTGAGTAAAACAAGAAATGGTCCCTCCCATCGAGGAGTTAAAGATGCCTCTTTCCATGTTTTAATTAATACTTTATCCCCTGGTTTAATGGAGTGTATAAACATATTTAGAGGTGGTCTCTAGGCTATTATACACCGTTTGCGCAATTCTTCCCTTGTCTGCATTAAATGTACGATGTAAGGTTTAAGATGTTCATCCTCTACCTTCAGGTGTTTGGCTGGGAGTTCCATATCATATGGCATTCCATACAACATTTCAAAGGGTGATATCCCTACATCTGTTCTTGGCTGAGTTCTCACATTCAATAATGCTAGAGGTAAACTCTACCCAGGAAGTTTTAGTTTCTAACATAATTTTTGTTAACTGTTTCTGAATTTCCCCATTCATTCTTTCCACTCGTCCAGAGCTTTGCGGATGCCACGGGGTATGGTACTCCCACTTTGTCCCCATAGGAGCTAATGCTTCCCGAACTGTTTTGGAAATGAAATGAGGACCCCTATCAGAGTCAATGACTTCTATAATCCCATACTTTGGGACTATATTCTCCAGTAATATTTTCACTACACTTTTGGCTGTGGCTCTAGCAGTAGGGAATGCTTCTACATAGTGTGTCAAATGGTCTACTATTACTAATAAATACCTATATCTCCCTACCCTAGGCAGTTCAGTAAAATCTACCTGTATTCTAGCGAAAGGACGGGTCGCCAATTACCACCCTCCAGGTATTTGCCTTCGGAGGTGTTGTTTATTCACACGTTGGCAAGTCAAGCAACCTCCTATCACCTGTTTTGCAACGTTATGAACTCCAATACACATATATTTTAAGGCAAACAGATCTATTACGGCTTGGGCTCCCCAGTGTGTGGCCCTGTGGAATTCTTTCATAACTTTCCAAGCCAAAGTTTTCGGTAGTATTATTCTGCCATCCGGTAATTTCCATTCTCCCTGACTTTCTTTTACTCCCATCTGTTTAAGTTTTTCTCGTTCTTGTGTGGTGAACACTACCGCTTGAGGTTCCCTATTCTTGGGCTGCTGATCTTGTAGACCTTTTCTCTGATGAGTTATAGATACTGTTAAGAGCGCTGCCCGCTTTGCTTCCGTGTCTGCTAAATTGTTTCCTCTTATTGTGGGAGATAATCCCTTCTGATGTCCTCTTACATATACTACAGCTATTTTCCTTGGTTCCCTTAAAGCCTGGAGAGTTTGAGTAATGAGTGCTTCATGTATAAGCCCTTTTCCTTGTGAATTTATTAACCCTCTTTCTTCCCATATTTTCCCAAAAGTATGCACTACTCCAAAAGCATATTTTGAATCCGTATATATGGTTCCAACTTTTCCTCTTAATAGCTGTAAAGCCTTTAATACTGCATATAATTCACATGCCTGAGCAGACCAACTGGGGCTTAGGGGTCCCGACTCTATTACCTTGAATTCCTTCCCATCAACTATTGCATACCCTGATTTTCGTTTCCCTTCGACTACCCAGGAAGATCCGTCTACAAACAGCTTCTCTCCCTCCCCTAACTCCTCTTCTTCTAAGTCTGGTCTAATCTTTGTCTGTTCCTCAATGTTGCGCAGGCAATCATGAGTCAAACTTTCACTTGGCTCTCCATATAAGAATTGTGCTGGATTTTGTAAGTTTGTTACTTCAAGTTCTAATTTAGGAGAGGAGATTAAAATGCCTTCATATTTCATAAGTCGGGCATCTGTTATCCATTTATCGGCTTTCTGCTGTAATATACCCCTGATATTATGTGGCCACAGTACCTTTAGTTCCCCTCCAAAGGTGATTTTACGTGCTTCTTCTACTAGGAGAGCTGCAGCCACTATCGCCTGTAAACAGGTAGGCCATCCTCTACTCACAGAGTCTAAAAGCTTAGAGAGGTATCCCACCGGCTTCTTTCCTCCTGCCCATTCCTGAGCCAAAACCCCGAATGCAGTTCCTTCATCAATATTGACGAATAAATAAAATGGTCTCTTTACAAAACTGGAGCGTTAACTAAGTCCGCTTTTAATGCTTCTAATTGCCCCTCATCATCTGCTGTCCACTTTAATAATCCGTCCTTAGTCAACTTAGTATAGAGGAATTTCACCTTTTTGCTGTAGTCTTCAATCCACTGCCTACAATAACCAAAGAGCCCTAACAGCTGTCTAACTTGCCTCTTAGTTTTAGGGGCTGATAGTGATAGTATGCCATTTAGTCTCTCGGGGTCTAACTTCTTTGTTCCTTTGATTAGTCTATGTCCCAGGTATTTTACTTCTTCCTCAACAAGTTGCACTTTTGACTTTGATGCCTTCAATCCCTGTAGGCTTAAGAAATTTAATAATTTAATGCTCTCCTGTCGGACTTTCTCCTCACTTTTCCCATCTAAAAGTAAATCATCTACATATTGAACCAGTGTGACACCCTCACTTAACTCATAGCCTTTTAAAATTTGTTCCAAGGCTTGTCTGAATAAGTTCAGAGATTCTGTGAACCCCTGAGGCAGCACTGTTGTCCTGGGTTCAGCAGTAGCAGTCATGTTTCTCCTTCGTGGTAGCCACCGTAATTGTTGTTTTCTATGGGTATCCGGGTCCTCCCATTCAAAGGCAAAATAGCCTCTGCAATCTTCTCTCAGAGGACATGCCCAAAAGGCATCCTTAAGATCTATTACACTGTACCACTGCTCATCAGGACCTAATTGACTTAAAAGAGTGTGAGGATTCGCCACTACAGGGAATCTAGCTACTGTTCTTTTATTGGTTTCTCATAGATCATGCACTAACCTGTATTTTCCATCCGCTTTCCTTACGGGCAGGATGGGAGTGTTAAAGGGAGACATACAAGGTTCCAGTAATCCTTTCTCAAGTAACCTCTGGATTTCAGGCTTCAAACCCTGCTTCCCTTCTTTAGACAAAGGGTATTGTTTTACCCTTACTGGTATTTCTGGGTTCCTTATCGTGACTGAAAACGGTTCAATATCCAATTTGCCTACCGTTTCCAGGGTATACCATACTTCAGGGTTTATCTTTTCTTCATCTGTTACTCGCAGTGGGCACAGTTTAATCTTCAATGCTTCATCCTGAACCTCTAAACTAATCCCTAATTCAATCATTAGATCTCTGCCCAATAAATTATAGTTTGCTTCAGGCACTAACAGCAGGGACCCCACCCCCGCTTTAGAATGCGTTTCAAAAAGTATATCCTTTATTACAGGTACTCCAAAAGGTTCTCCTTTTGCTCCAATAACCTGTACCGTCTCTGGGGATATCTTACATCTTCAGGGCAATTTTTGAATAGTTGATCATTCCGCTCCTGAGTCCACTAGGAACTCAACTTCTTGTTGCCAGGGACCCACTTTTAATTTTATCAAGGGCTCTGTTCTTTCTCGAGTCCCCAGCAGATAGAGCCCCTGACACCCCTAATCTTCCTTGAACATCTTCTCATCCATCATCCTCTTTCTACAGTCTTTCTTAACATGTCCTTTTCCCCCACAATAGAAACAAAGCACCGTTCCTCGCTTTTTTTTCCCTTGGAGGCGTCTGGGGTCCCGATCCCGATTGTCAGGATTCAGGCCCCTTCCTAGGAGTGGGTACCCTCTGTCCTTCTCTGACCACCGCTACCAGCATTCTAGCCTGCTTCTTTTGCGTCTCCTCTTCCCTTCGAACATATACCTTCTGAGCTTCTCTCAGTAGTTCATCTAAACCATGGTCCTGCCAATCCTCTATTTTTTCCAGCTTCTTCCTAATATCCATCCATGATTTAGCTACAAATTGTGTTTTTAGTAAGGCTTGCCCTACCGGAGTACTAGGATCTAGCCCTGAATAAAGTTGGAGATTTTTTCTAAGTCTATCTAACCATTCCGTAGGGGTTTCATCCTTCTTCTGGTGTTCACTGAAGGCTTTGTTAATATTTTGTCCCCTAGGGACTGATTCCCTTATCCCCTGAACTATGATAGTCCTTAAGTCCTGCATATGGCCTCTATCCATTTCATTTTGATTATTCCAATTAGGTCTCTGGAGGGGCCACTTAACATCTGCTGTGGGACCTTGCTGATGTTGCTGGTCCCAAATTCTCATTCCGGCCCTCCAGACCATATCCCTTTCTTCTGCCGTGAACAAAGTACCCAATATGGCCTGCAGTTCATCCCAGGTGTAAACATTGGGCCCCAAAAACTGGTCTACTCGTTCTGCAACTCCCAGGGGATCCTCTAATAAGTTACCCATTTCCTTCTTAAAGTCTCTAACATCTCCTGAGTTTAAAGGGACAGAGACATATCCCATACCAGGTTGCGCTCCTCCCTTTGCAACCTCTCAGAGGTGATATAGATTACCCCTGCTTTCCCTTGCCCTACTTTGGCTCCGGGTCACCCGCCTGTTCTCCTCGGGGGAACTAGGGGTAGAATCTGAATCACTGGGGTAGTTTGGAGCTGTTGGAGGAGGAGAGGGCTGCGGTGGCGGTGGTGGTGGTATATAAGGGGGAGGCGAAATGGGGATTTCATCCTCACTCCACATCTTCTTCTTTGCTCCCCCTTTTCTTTCTTTTAAAGGTTATAAATTTGTCCTAGTCTCGGACCCTATCCATAAACTTGCATACTCGCTTTCCTCCAAACTAAATGGTTCCTTTGTGTTAACGTAAATATTTAAAGACTGGCAGATCCAGTCCTCAAAGGACCCAAATATGGGCCAATATAAATGATCACCTCTAATCTGCTTACCTCCCCAAACTTCCATGCAATAATGTACCATTTTTACTTTGTCCTTACCCCACCTAGAAGGGTAGTCATCCCAATATTTAATCATCAGTCCCAACGGACTATCCAGTGGTATCTGGGGTAGCTTAGCCTTAAGCTCCGAGCCCCCCATGGAATCAGAAGGCTTGCTTTTCTTCTGTCCCATCTTCCGGAGTGCCTTCTCACACACACACAGTCTTTTTGCCCCCCGTTCATGGCCCTGTCCCTCACGGGAGATGGGAACCGCACTACTAAGGGGTCCGCACTCGCTTAGTCCTTAATTGGATGTCTCACACAGGCACACTCCGGGATACCCAACCCCAACCGAACGGGTAACCGGCCTATACTTACGCACTCCTGCGTATTCGTTCGGAGCTTCGTGCACAAAGATTAAGGGATTGCCGGCTTTCTTTTGCTTGTTGTCGAATTTAGGATTCGTCAGTAGAGGGTATGGTGAAGATAGCACCCAAGCAAGGGCCACTATACAGTGGGGTGCCTCCCTGTGTGGGACTTCGCACCAGATTGCCTCTATCCGAGTCACGGCACCAAAATTGTTATAAATGTGGCTCAAATAAATTGATGAGAGCCAGACCAATGAATCAAATCGGTTTATTGAGCAAGCAACAGCAAGCAAAACAGCGCTGGGAGGCCGGGGAGTCCCCGCTCCGCCAACGGCACACACCCCACTTCCCCAAAGTCACTGGTTTTATACTCTTCTTCATCCGATATACGTGTCACCTCCTGGTGTTCTCTGTGTCCGTGTGACCTGTAGATAAGGGGTCTCATTCTGTCTCCCGGTGGGTGTTAGATAAGGGGTCTCATTCTGTCTCCCGGTGGGTGTGGGGAGGAAGGCTCCTTATCGCCTTCCCCATACATCGTTTACTTTAACAGATACCCGCGGTCTATAAGCAGCATGTCAAAGCACTGTAATTTTCCAGTAACTATTAAGCAAGCAAGTAACTAAGCAAGTAACTCCTAAGCAAGCAAGATTTGATTAACAAACAGGAATTTACTCATTACAATATGATGTGCAGGAGGCAGAGCTTCTGTGGGGATGACTGCTAAGGCTGAGACTGCCACCTCGCATTACAATGATGCTTCTCGGAGCTGGTTTCCTGTTAGTCTCCACAAGGTCCTTGTGCCACGTTCTGTACGTGGGACTGTAGTGGGAGTAATGATTGTCTGGATTTTGTGCTTCAAATATTGTAGTTGTGTGGAGTGTGCTTGTAGGAACCCGTGTGTGTGTGTGTTGAGGGCAGACGGTGTTCTGTGTATTTTTTTTTGTTGTTGGGTTCATGTAAAAGTTTTTAACGGGTAGCAGTTTAACATTTTCTGCAAGAAAGGGTTAATGCAAAAGTGTGGTTGCTGGCAGGTATTTATGGTTGCTGCCGAGCAGGCCGGCATTTGTAGCCATGCAAAGCAGGGTGAGGGACCTTGGAGGGAAAAAAAAAAAAAAAAAAGGAAAAATAAAGTGGGCAATGAGGGCAATGATACAGCAAACTCCTCGACTGTCTGCTTTTCAAGAACTGATAACCTGAGGGAGGGGGTATATTTGTGTCCTCCTGCCTACAGGACCATGGCGACTGCCTGCAAAGTTTGTCAAGCCTTGCCATGAGCTGGACAGACGAATGGAGGAACCTGATGCCTCAGCTACAGGAGCTGACTGTGAATACCCCAAGCAGAATGAGATAGAGGAAGAGAAAAATGAATGATTGCAAAACATCACATGGGGGCAACTGAAAAGTAAGAGCTTGAATATATGTGTGCTTGTAAAGTAGCTATTATTAGAGGCTGTGATTTTGTGTATAAAACCACCTGTATTTACTAGCCAGTTGCTAATGAGGAACTACACCTTGTATTATATAGATTTGTCACTTGTAAAAGAGATGTTAGAGTATGCAAATTTGCAGTAGCTGCTAGAGAATGCTAAGGCAAAAGCTAGGAAGATTTTAATACAATGGTAGTCTTATAAAGCAGGTAATGGAACAAATTAAGAGGGTGAGAGAATTCCACTGGTAAGAAATTTCTTTGGCTAGTCCCTCACTGCCATCAGCATCTTCAACATGCTGCTGCCCCTTAATAGTTACTCTGCTAATGTAAATTTGTGTGTGCCTTGCTGTAGTAGCGACTTGTTACTGGATGAAGCAGGTGAAACTGTGCATTGACAACAAGGTGCAAGGACTGAGGCTGACAAAAGGCCTGCTACCACAATCAAGGGCAAGACAGGGTTGGCCTCTGTGTTTGCCACCAAGAAGAACCTTTAGCTCCACTGTTGGCTGCAACCCAGCAGGCATGGAGCAGTGGGGACACATGCCATGCCAGACCTTGATGTGAGGGATGGCCTCCCCTGTTACCAGAGAGCCATACAGGAGAAAAAAGGGGCAGGCCCAGCAGCCTGTAGTTGTCATATGTTGGAGATATAATCTAGCCCAAATCCCTTGCTCAAGTAGGGTCACCCAAAACGTATATAAAACAAAAAGGGGGAGATGTGGAGACAGTGTTCTCACAGGAGAATGGATAATTGGTGCATAAACTCTGAATAATCCTGAAAGATACAGCAAGGCCATGAGAGGCCCGAGGAAGCTTAAGCAAGCAAGATAAGAAGAAGCTGGAATTCATGTAGTTAATGAGAACTGTGGACTGCTGGCAAGATTTCCAGGTTGAGACAAGGAGGCACAAAAGTACAAAATGTAATCAGTTCTAAGTAATGTTAAGTTCGATGGCTTTGTAATGGAAAATATCTGCCGTGCTTGAAGGTAGTTGACATAGTTTCAGGCCCTCAGGACCTCAGTACAAAAGGTGTGAGAAAAGCAAAATAGAAGGACAGGACCTGGGATGGGGAGTATCTGGGACTAGCAGATGTCCAGGGTGGGCACAGATAAACTAACTGATAAGTAAAAGGCCAGGATGATTACTGTGTTTGGGGTGTTAATAAACCCATTAAGCTGGTGTAAGCATCTACTAGGGAGTATCTGGGACTAGCAGATGTCCAGGATAAGAGCAATTATGCTAACTGATAAGTAGAAGGGCAGGATGATTGCTATGTCTGTAATGTTAATTAAGCTTGTTGGGAAAAGTAAAGGACCCTTAAGGACCACCACATTTTTGTATGCATGCTGGAAACTTTTTGGAAAATGATGTAATATGCTCAGTAACCATATAAGGATGACCTGTATAGCAATTCAGGGACACATGTTAGGAGGAGCTATCCCCCCCCCCCGTGTCTCCTGGCGCTGCAATAAAGAATACCTGCTTGTCAACTTGAAACTCTGCTGGCAAGTTTGTTCCCGGAGTTTTCTCCGAATCAAGGTCAAGACGCACACACACACAGATATCATTTCTTAGTCCATGCACCATCCCTGTAATGTTTGCTTTCATAGTGCACTGCAATGTTTTCTACTTTAGCCTGAGAACAACACTGATAACACACACACTTTTTTAGTTGTTGGTAAGTAACACTTACTCTGAGCAGCGACTTTTCAGTGTAACGCTCTGCCAGTGAGAAGGGGCATGGGAAGCTGGGAGGAAGCAGAGACAGGACACCTGATCCAAACTAGCCAAAGGGGTATTCCATACTGATACAGGGTTAACCAGTGTACAAGGGGGTTAGAGGAATTCACTTACTTAAACAAAAGTATTGTCTGTTGTAAATACCCATTATGCCTACTAAGCAGAACAAAGGCACTAACTATTGATAAGGGAAAGCAGACACCTGATTCTACTGATAAGGGGGTGAAGCAGATGGTTTATGGCTGGGACACTGACCAAACCCTAAGGCCATATGTGAAGACTAAGAGGTGAAAAGTTTAAGAAGAGGAAGAGTCATTTACTTCATCTTGAAGACCCCTACTCACAGGAGGAAGACTCATTTACTTCATCTTGAGACCCCTGCCCACGACCAGAGGGGGCACTGCGCAGGTGCAAAAGACTTTCTAGCTCATTATAATACGAAGCGGGGATAGATACTAAATATGTATAGGCATATCAAGTAATCTAATGCATATGTACACCTTAAGAGAATAAATGTAGAGGGAAAAACAACCCTGGGTGTGCATACTTTGGAGGAACTATCCCCATGCACCTCAGCGCTGAATAAGAAGCATACCTACTTTACAACTTTAATGAGTTGTGGAGTCAATCCGCGTATCACATATCACAGCACGTCATGCCCAGTATATAAACTGGGGGGAGTTACCTGGAAGGACAGATCTTTTACTTTTCCCCTGTTAGTTTTATATTCTCTCCCCTTGTTATTTCCCTTATCATTATTATTATTGGTGTTGTGTCTCAGAGTATCAGCATGTCATGCCTTACTTGCAGCCAGTATTTGCTGTTTTAACATTTATCAGCCTTGGGGCCTGGGCTAAGGTTCTTGTTTTGCTGTACTTCATGGTAATGACTTGTAAAACAATACTCATTGATCATGAAACTGGGCTGGTATGAGTCCTCAG
This sequence comes from Pezoporus flaviventris, assembly GCF_033815535.1. Classification (NCBI taxonomy): domain Eukaryota; kingdom Metazoa; phylum Chordata; class Aves; order Psittaciformes; family Psittacidae; genus Pezoporus; species Pezoporus flaviventris. Next base: position 1,108,132 of record NW_026892625.1, read on the forward strand.
TGTGGTCATCACCTCTATACTATGGGAGGCATGCAACTGGAATTTTTAACAATTACACATCTTTTTTTCTTCCTTCCTTCAGGGGGTCAACCTATGGAGGAGATATTCCCACACACCCTGCACTCCCTCACCTGGCTATTTACAGTAGGAGTAGATTCTGGAAATGTTAAAGATCTTGAATATCCTCTCAATGCCCTTGAAAGCACCCTGCTCCTTTTGCTGGGAATCAGTTTGTTGCTGCATATGCTCTCTATGTTTTGCCTATGGTGTGAGCATCCTGAGAAAGCCCGATCTTATCCGATCTTGGAAGCTAAGCAGGGTCCAGCTTGAGTCTTTTCTAAGATTAAACGACTATTTAAGAATACCACCAAGAGATCTTCCCGAGGCTGGACAGTAGTGTTTTGTGGGATCATATGGGCAAGTACCTAGGCCAGCTTTGGAATTTCATTCCTGAACAAATGTGAAATCTGGAAATGTTAGCAGAACACTTAGACGAGGTGTGCTGTCGTCCTGGCAATACCAGACAGGGACAGCTTACAGCAATGTGCTGGGGTTTGGCCTAGACCTAGAGAGTCCTGTTCTGTAAGGAGCAGGAAAAAGATGGCAAATCAACAGACAACACAACTAGTCCAACTCCAAGAACAGCAGCTGCACCAACCTCAGTGAGAAACACAGCAGCTACTCAAACCCCGACAACAGACACTGAAGCCACTCCAACCCCAATGACAGACACTGCAGACGCTCCAACTACAGTGAAGGACATTGCAGCTGAACCAAAGGATCAATCCATGCCAGTATATATCACCCTATAAGCAAGAAAAAAAGCAAATGAAGTCACGAAAACCAACTCGTGCAGTAAAGGGAGATGAAGACTCAACGCATGAACTAGAAGGGTAGACATCTGAGCAAGAGGAATTGCTACAGGAATCAGAGGAAAAGGTAACTTCTCGATCCCTGACCTTGACTGAGCTGCAGAATATGCAAACAGATTTCAGCTGTCTTCCAGGGGAGCACATCATCACCTGGTTGCTCCGATGCTTGGACAACAGGGTTGACGGTCACGAACTAGAAGTTAGGGAAGCCAATCATCTGGGATCACTTGCTAGGGTAGGGGGAACTGACAAAGTGATTGCAAAAGAGAATTACTCCTGAGCATTACTCCTCACTTGCTAATACAACATCTGAGGTAGGCATCTGAGGTAGGGGGAGAAGAAATGCTTAATAATAGACCACATCTATGAACTTCCTATTTTTACAGAATCTATAATAAGTGCTGACTTGTGGCAATGTACAGACCAGGGTTGAGCTCTAACAGCAATAGGTGCATTTTTGGTATGTGGTGCTAGCACTGAATTACTGACAAATACCTGGAAGTGGATATTCTGAGTGTTTTAGGATTAATGTGAACCCTGACTTCTATTAGGTTTTCCTTTCATTTTCTGTTTCAACATTAGAAGGGTATTATTTATAAAAAGATATGTAAAGTTTTAATTTACAGAATTGTGACAGTGCAAGTGTGGCTTTATAACTAAATAAATCTTAAGACAGGAAAATGGGAATTAGTCACAAGTTAGATGTCCTTGAAAAAGCTTTCCTTTTTTTCCTTCCTTGGAAATATTTACAGTGATATCACAATACTTTCTTGTCACAAGCACTCAGTGAGCCAGCTAGGAAAGATGCTCTCCTAGACTTGTTTTTGAAGAGAGGACTCATGAGAGATGTGATGGTAGGTGGCTGTCTTGGCAACAGTGAACATGAAATGGTCAAGTTTAAAATTTCTAGAACAGGAGAGTTGTTTACCTGTATTTCAAGAGAGCAAAATTTAAGCTATTCAGGGAGCTACTTAGCAGTGTCCCTTGGAAATCTGCTTTTGAGGGCGTAAGGGCCAATTGAATGCTGGTCAGTTTTTAAGAACCACCTTTTAAAAGCACAGGAGCAGGCAATCCCATTGTGTCATAAGTCAAGCCACTGGGGCAGAAGACCAGCTTGGCTGAACAGAGAACTCCTCGTGGAACTCAGGAGGAAAAAGAAATTGTGTGGTGTATCAAAGATGGACTCCAGCTCTGGTGAAATCTGAAGACTTTTATTTCACGTCTCACATCCCTTTTATAGTCTACTAGGTGCTAAGAAGTAACTTTCTACTCTTATCATACTGATTTAGCAAAACTACTAAGGGTTATAAATATTCACACTTTTTGGTCTGTCTCTGAGATGCACATCCTGCTTTATCTTGCAAACCGTCTGCTTTGTTTTGCTAACCTATCTTTACCCTTCATGTTCTCTTTACAGTTCCCAAGGCTTTGGCTGGATCAGGGCATTGACACCTGATGTTTTCTTCAGGGTTCCCAAGGCTTGAGCCTGTCCAGGGCAACAGTACCTGGCATTTTCTTTACTGTTCCCAGGGCTTAAGCTGGACCAGGGCAATAATGCCTGGATCCATTTTGTTAACTATTTCTATCCATCACCCACAAAATTGTATGATCTCTGGAAGCAAGGTCAGACTTTGCAGTAAGATTACAGAGCTGCAGTTTGTCCATGCAGGGAGAAGGCACAAAAGGCCAAAGCTCAACTAGAATTGAAACTGGCAAGTGTTGTGTCAGACAGAAAAGATTTTTAAGTATTTTAATGGCAAGAGTAGGTATAAGAAAAGCATTGGACTGATATTTGTTGAATATGGTCACTTGACAAATAGGGATGAAGAAAAAGTGGAGGCATTCAATGTGGGTTTTGCCCCAGTCTTTAATAATACTGATAGACCTTGGTCTGCCTGTTAGCGTCGAGACAAACTCATAACCACCGGGATGGTTATATGAGGTGCTTTATTGAGGCGCCGGGAACCAGGGGTACTCACCCAAATCTGGTTCCGATTCCCGTCACATCGCATTCTCAATTTATACAATAAAATTTCGTAACTAATACATATTCAACACAGATTACATCATTTACTAATACATATGCATCAAAGATTGCTACATCAATCTATTACGACATCAGCCTCTTCTGCGCTTGCGCAGCCCCCTCTGGTGGTCGCCCTGATGAAGTAAGGAGTCTTCTTCGGATGAAGTAAGAAGTCTTCCTCAGGTTGTCCTTTTCACCTTTCCTCTGCTTGGCCAGGTCCCAATCGTCTTCCGGACGTTAGCATTCTCTTATCTTCACCAGGATGCTTCTGGTATGCCATTTTTGGCTATCTTAAACTTAGGTTCTGCTTGGGTAGAGTTTTACAATACATACACCTATACTCCCCTCACCATATGCAGTTATGTTAGCTCTTGCTACCAAGACTACCATTGTAACATTTAGTTATAGAGTAACTATGATACAAAAAGGCAAAGTTACAGCGTCTTCTAATATGCAAAGCCACACAACTGATTTATAAATTTCTCAAATATAATCATTTTACTATTTTATATGATTATTTTATTGTAAAAACTTCACCATTTTCTAACACCTTGACCTTACTTCATTTTATGGCAAATCCAGCCTTCAGAGGTTTTAGACTAATGTCATGGTTTAAACCCAGTCAGGTAACTTGTTCACTCACTCCCAGTGAGTGGTGCCGAGCTGACAACAATCGAGGTCTGTCCCCCCCCCCACACCGGGGCTCTCCCCTTTCCCCGCTCCCGGAGGAACGGGGAGGAGGATTGAAAGAGTGCAACTCCTACGGGTTGAGACAAGAACAGTCCAGCAACCAATGTACAACACAAATCACCACCGCTACTATCAACTACAACAATGATAAGGGAAAATAACAAGGGAAGAGAATACGATACCACTGGCCAAGAAAACGAGTCCCACCCGGAAGCCCGTGTCCTTCCGGGTAACTCCCAGTCACCCCCCACCCCGGCCATGACGTGCTGTGGTATGGAATACCTCCCTGGCTAGCCCGGGTCAGGCGCCCCATCTCTGCTTCCTCACAGCTTCCCCTCCTCCCTGGCAGAGCATGAGCCTCACAAAGTCCTTGGTCAGGGTAAACATAACTTAGCAACAACTGAAAACATTGACTTCACCAACACTGTTCTCAGGCTGGAAGTCAAAACACAGCACTGCACCAGCTACCACAAAGGAAAAACATGACTGCTACTGCTGAACCCAGGACATTATCCACCCCTTATTCCATACCATTCACGTCGTGCTCAGATCCCACATTTTCAATACACCATCGCTCTCCCACATATATACATCCATATACATACAGACCAAGAGGAAAAGATCATTTTCTTAGTGCATGGACCAATCCCTATAATGCTGCCGAGTCCATTCGGTCCATGATGTTCAAAGTTCATTCTCTGTTGGGATGATGGCTGGAGGGAAGTCAGGGCCAGTCGCTGGTGACCTGGAGACATCTAGATGATGGGCTATAAAAGCATTACACAGCAGGCAACATCATACAATTGAGTTCACTGGCTGTTTTCCCCTAAAATCAAATCCCCTTGAGGTATACATCGGACTTCTCCCCATCTTCCCGCATTACCCACCAAGTATATCCATGTCCCTGAGCAAAAGCAATCCCACGAGTGGGTTTGCCTTTACCTGAAGCAGGAATAACCCAGACTGTCTTCCCCAGCAAATTCTTCATATGCACCACGGGAACTTTGTCCCCCTCTACAATATGTAAAAGTTCTGACTGGGCTGGGACAGCCCTGTTGGCAGATCCTCTGGTGTTGACCAACCAGGTGGCCTTTGGTAAGTGTGTATCCCAATGCTTGAAAGTTCCCCCACCCATTGCTCTCAGTGTAGTTTTTAACAGCCCATTGTACCGTTCGATTTTCCCAGAGGCTGGTGCATGGTAGGGGATGTGATATACCCACTCAATGCCATGCTCTTTGGCCCAAATATCTATAAGGTTATTCCGGAAATGAGTCCCATTGTCTGACTCAATTCTCTCTGGGGTGCCGTGTCACCACAAAATCTGTTTCTCAAGGCCCAGGATAGTGTTCCGGGCAGTGGCATGGGGCACAGCGTATGTTTCCAGCCACCTGGTGGTTGCTTCCACCATGGTAAGCAGGTGGCGCTTACCTTGGCGGGTTGGTGGCAGTGTGATATAGTCAATCTGCCAGGCCTCCCCATATTTATACTTCAACCATCGTCCTCCATACCAAAGAGGCTTTAACCGCTTGGCTTGTTTAATTGCAGCACATGTCTCACACTCATGAATAACCTGGGCAATAGTGTCCATTGTTAAGTCCACCCCTCGGTCACGGGCCCATCTATATGTTGCATCTCTGCCCTGATGGCCTGAAGTGTCATGGGCCCACCGGGCAAAAAATAATTCACCTTTATGTTGCCAATCTAAGTCCATCTGAGCCACTTCAATCTTAGCCGCTTTATCCACTTGTCGGTTGTTCTGGTGTTCCTCAGTGGCCCGACTCTTGGGTACATGGGCATCTACATGACGTACATTCACCACCAGGTTCTGCACCCTGGCAGCAATATCTTTCTACAGTACAGCAGCCCAGATGGGTTTACCTCTGCGTTGCCAGTTGCTCTGCTTCCATTGCTTCAACCACCCCCACAGGGCATTTGCCACCATCCATGAGTCAGTATAGAGATAAAGTACTGGCCACTTTTCTCGTTCAGCAATGTCCAGGGCCAGCTGGATGGCTTTCACCTCGGCAAATTGACTCGATTCACCCTCTCCTTAGGCAGTTTCTGCAACTTGTCGTCCAGGACTCCATACAGCTGCCTTCCATCTCCGATGCTTTCCCACAATACGGCAAGAGCCATCAGTAAACAAGGCATACTGCTTTTCACTTTCTGACAGTTTATTATATGGTGGGGCCTCTTCAGCGCGCACCACCTCCTCCTTTGGTGACATTCCAAAATCTTTGCCCTCTGGCCAGTCCATGATGACTTCTAGAATGCCTGGACGACTGGGATTTCCTATTCGAGTTCGTTGTGTAATTAGTGCAGCCCATTTACTCCATGTAGCATCAGTTGCATGATGTGTAGAGGAGACCCTGCCTTTGAACATCCAGCCCAGCAGGGGCAACCGGGGTGCCAGAAGGAGCTGTGCTTCAGTGCCAATCACTTCCGAAGCTGCTCGAACCCCTTCATAGGCTGCCAGTATCTCTTTCTCAGTTGGGGTATAGCTGGCTTCAGATCCTTTGTATCCCCGACTCCAAAAGCCGAGGGGTCGACCACGAGTCTCCCCTGGAGCTTTCTGCCAGAGGCTCCAGGTAGGACCGTTCTCCCCAGCTGCAGTGTACAGTACATTTTTTACATCTGGCCCGGTCCGGACTGGTCCAAGGGCTACTGCATGAACTATCTTACGTTTAATTTGCTCAAAGGCTTGTTGCTGCTCAGGGCCCCATTTAAAATCATTCTTCTTCCGGGTCACATGATAGAGAGGGCTTACAATCGAACTGTAATTTGGGATGTGCATTCTCCAGAACCCCACAGCACCCAAGAAAGCTTGCGTTTCTTTCTTATTAGTTGGTGGAGACATTGCTGTTATCTTGTTGATCACATCTGTGGGGATCTGTCTACGTCCATCTTGCCATTTTATTCCCAAAAATTGAATCTCCTGTGCAGGTCCCTTGACCTTACTCCGTTTTATGGCAAAACCAGCTTTCAGCAGGATTTGGATTATTTTCCTCCCTTTCTCAAAGACTTGTTCCACTCTATCGCCCCACACAATAATGTCATCAATGTATTGCAGGTGTTCTGGAGCTTGCCCCTGTTCCAGTGCAGTCTGGATCAGTCCATGGCAAATGGTAGGGCTGTGTTTCCACCCCTGGGGCAGTCGGTTCCAAGTGAACTGGACACCCCTCCAAGTAAAAGCAAACTGTGGCCTGCACTCTGATGCCAAAGGAATGGAGAAAAATGCATTGGCAATATCAATCGTGGCATACCACTTGGCTGCCTTTGACTCTAGTTCATACTGAAGTTCAAGCATGTCCGGTACGGCAGCACTCAATGGTGGTGTGACTTCATTCAGGCCATGATAGTCTACTGTTAGTCTCCATTCTCCATTAGACTTTCGCACTGGCCATATGGGGCTATTAAAGGGTGAGCGGGTCCTGCTGATCACCCCCTGACTCTCCAGTCTACGGATCAGTTGATGGATGGGAATCAGGGAGTCTCAGTTGGTGCGATATTGCCGCCAGTGCACTTTTGTGGTCGCAATTGGCACTTGTTGTTCTTCAACCTTCAGCAACCCCACAGCAGAGGGATCTTCTGAGAGACCAGGCAAGGTGGACAGCTGCTCAATTTCCTCAGTCTCCAAAGCAGCAATACCAAAAGCCCACCGGTACCCTTTTGGGTCTTTGAAGTACCCTCTCTTGAGGTAGTCTATGCCGAGGATGCATGGAGCCTCTGGACCAGTCACAATAGGGTGCTTTTGCCATTCCCTCCCAGTCAGGCTGATTTCAGCCTCCAGCACAGTCAACTCTTGGGATCCTCCTGTTACTCCAGAAATATAGATGGGTTCCACCCCTTGACAGCTTGATGGCATCAGGGTACACTGTGCACCGGTATCTACTAGAGCCTTATACTTCTGTGGGACTGATGTGCCAGGCCATCTGATCCACACAGTCCAGTAAATCCGATTGTCCCCTACCTCCACCTGGCTGGAGGCAGGGCCCCTCTAATGGTCGTCACAGCATTGGACACTTAAATCGTGGTGAAAGGGATTATTCTTCATTATCACAGGAGCTGGAGTAAAATCAGCTCTTCCGTTCCATCTGGGAAACTGCTCACCAGAGACTGAAGCCGTAGCTCTCATGGGACGATCAGTCTTGGCCCTTGCTCCCCTCTTCAGTTCACTCACCCGTTCCTCCAAAGCTGAAGTAGGTTTTCCATCCCACTTTGCCACATCTTCTCCATGATCCAGCAGGTAAAACCATAGGGTACCCCGTGGCGTATACCTCCTGTATCTCCTCTCTTGAACAATAGGACGCCTTTTGTTAATAGCTGAGACGTGTGTTGGTACACGTGAGGAGCTGGATAAATCAGATAGATCGTCCCTCAATTGTTCGAGGTTCTGGGACAGTTTTTCACAGCTGAGATGATGGAAGGGGTGAGATTGTCTTCGAACTCTCGGAGTTTATGAACCATTTCATCCACTGTTAGCGGTACTATGTCATTCCAGGTTACTGTTGCCAATGAATGGGCATATGATGACGGTGCATTCCGTGTAAGTTTTCGCCACATGGGTCGTGTACATTCAACTTCATCTGGATCTATAGGTGTATCCCCGTTATTCGGCTTGATGTGATAGAGCATCTCTACGATGGCGGATTCCCTCAGAGACTGGATGCCTTTGTCTATAGTAGTCCACTTGGCCGAACGACTCGTAACCTTTCTTTCACAGCTGCCAAGAGCCTCCTACAAAGGCTGAGGGACTTTTTCTCTCTTGCAATTGCTTTGTCAATTACCCCTTCTCTAGCAAGTGATCCCAGCTGCTTGGCTTCTGTACCTTCTAGTTCGTGACCATCGGCCCCATTGTCCCAGCATCGGAGTAACCAGGTGATGATGTGCTCCCCTGGTTGACGGGTAAAATCTTTTCGCATATTCCGCAGCTCGGTTGAGGTCCGAGGTCGAGAAGTTACCTCTTCTTCTTCTTCTTCGTCATGTGATGATGACTCCTGATCAGATTCTGGACTGGGTGGTGAATTTATTGTTTCTTCATCTCGCTTCACCCTTTTTGCCTCCTTTTGGCTTGTTCTCTTGTGTACAGGGCAACCGATATTGGTACGAATTGGTCCTCTGGTTTGGCTGCAGTGATTATCACTGTGGTTTGAGTAGCAACTGTACTTGTTGCTGGGGGTGGTGTAGCTGCTGTGCTTGGAGCTGCGGTAACCGCGCTGTCTGTTGCGGTTGAAGTTTGAGCAGCTGCTGTACTTGCCACTGGGGTAGCTGCTCTGTTCATTGAGGCCAAAGTTTGAGTAGCGACTGTACTTGTCGCTGGGGTTGGTGCAGCTGCTGTGCTTGGAGCTGGGGTAACCGCGCTGTCTGTTGCGGTTGAAGTTTGAGCAGCTGCTGTCCTTGCTGCTGGGGTAGCTGCGCAGTTCATTGCAGCCAAAGTTTGAGTAGCGACTGTTGCTTTGCCCTCAGTTCCCCCGACATTCTTTTCCTTTTGAAGGTGCTGGATAGTGTTGAACAAGGCCCTGTAAGCATAGGCCAAGCCCCAGCACGTTGCCGTGATTTGTCCATCTCTGGTATGGCCAGAATGACCACACACCTCATTTAAGTGTTTTACTAATTCTTCTGGATTTTGCAGTTGTTCGGAAGTGAAATTCCAAAGTACTGGAGGGGCCCACTGACCTAGATACTTGCCCATACTCTCCCACACACCCTGCCACTCATGGCTGTCCAGCCTCAGGGAAAATCTCTCGGTCCTCCTACATCGTCGTTTGACCCCAGACAAGACCCAAACCTGACTCTGCTTAACTCTTGAAATCAGTAGTGGGCAAAACACACTCTGTATGCGTGTTAGCATGGTGATTCCCATCACCATCAGCAAACAAGTCTCAACAGCATTAAAATGCCATTCAAAAAATTCAATACTCTCAAATGTAAATGGTCTGGGGGGACAACTGGGAGGGTAAAAGGATGTCTCCTTCACAAGTTGAGCACCTGAGAAGGAGAAAAAAGATGTGTAATTGCTAAGCACCTCCATCATATACCTCCCAAAGTATAAAGGTGGTGACCACACTGGGAACATAAGCCAGATCAGTTTCATGATCAATGATTCTATTGTATTACAAGTCATTACCATAAAGTACAATGGGACAAAAACCTTAGCCCAAGCCCCACACTTGAAAAACACTAATACAGCAAATACCGGATGGACGTAAGATACAATATACTGAAACTGTGAGATCAAGAGGAACAACCTTGAGAGCCAATAAATCAGCATTGTGACGAGTGACTATCAATCCAGTCAGATCTGTTCTTATCTCAACCCCTCGTGCCCCACGTTGGGCGCAAAAAAGAACTGTCGTGGTTTAAACCCAGTCAGGTAACTTGTTCACTCACTCCCAGTGAGTGGTGCCAAGCTGACAACAATCGAGGTCCGTGTCCCCCCCCTCACCGGGGCTCTCCTCTTTCCCCGCTCCCGGAGGAACGGGGAGGAGGATCGAAAGAGTGCAACTCCTACGGGTTGAGACAAGAACAGTCCAGCAACCAATGTACAACACAAATCACCACCGCTACTACCAACTACAACAATGATAAGGGAAAATAACAAGGGAAGAGAGTACGATACCACGATAACTCCCAGTTACCCCCCACCCCGGCCATGACGTGCTGTGGTATGGAATACCTCCCTGGCTAGCCCGGGTCAGGCGCCCCATGTCTGCTTCCTCACAGCTTCCCCTCATCCCTGGCAGAGCATGAGCCTCACAAAGTCCTTGGTCAGGGTAAACATCACTTAGCAACAACTGAAAATATCGGCTTCACCAACACTGTTCTCAGGCTGGAAGTCAAAACACAGCACTGCACCAGCTACCACAAAGGAAAAAACATGACTGCTACTGCTGAACCCAGGACAGGAATATAGGTTGAAAATTATGTATCACAGGTACCTCCGAGAGAAGCAGCCTCTGTATCCGTCCTATTTGATATTGATAAGGAGGAAGAGATTTCTGTCACTGGCAACAAGCGGCACATTCACATTCAGAGTTAAGAAGGGGTTAAACTAGAAGTGCTGTTGCAGAGGCAGGCATCTGCATCCCCTGCAGAGCAGGGTGAGCAGCTGTGAAAAAAAAAAAGGGAAAACCAAGGGGGAAAGGGGGGGAGCTTGGGTAGCTCCTGTGTTTGAGCTTGGAGGAGTGACGACGGCCAGAGGTTGGGGGAGTGGGCTCTTCTGTGGCAATGGATCGTTGTGCGTGCTATGGGGAGTTTGGACGTTGGAAGTGAGACCGCCCTGGGGGGGGGGGGGGGCAGTGCCATGGGGTGGCTCCGGTGACTGAATTGGAACTAGACTGAGAGGGACCTGGGGAATCTACCCTAGCAGATCCACTGGTTAAATTAAAACTACGGACTAGAGGAAATAAAGTGGAATTTTAGGAATTTTAGTGGATACAGGAGCAACTTATTTGGTGTTAACTCAGAGAGAAAAGAATTCGTTACAGATGTGGGAGCTACTGTCCACCAAGAAAAAGCGGGGAAAAAAAAAAAAGAAGAAAAAAGAAAGGCATTCTTTCGGAAACCTTTAAAGTACAAACTGGGAAAACAAACAGGAATGAATAAATTTTTATGCACGCCAAATTCTCTAAAATCTTCATTAGGGTGAGAAGCAACATTTAAAGAAGGCAAAATGGAATTTAGAATTAAAAACAATCAATTAATTGCAGTTTTGAGTTTATCTTTAATTCAACAGAAAAGCAAAAAGGAGGACCTCCCTGAAATAGAATAAATCCTTAATCAGGTATATGTGGGAGCACAAGCATCTGAAGTTCCAGGTAAGGCAAAAAATACTTTGCCTGTTAAAGTGAAAATAAAAAAGGGGGGCCTGCCCGATTAGAATAAAACAGTATCCCTTAAAATCAGAAGATCAAAGGGAATGAAAAAAAAATTGATAAATTTTAAAATATAGATTCTAGGAAAAAGCGGCGGGTCGTAGTAGTAGGGGACTCTACACTGAAAGGGACAGTAGCACTCGTCTGCCATCCAGACCCCGTCTCAAGGGTGGTGCGTTGCCTACCGGGGGCACGGATAAGGGATGTGGCAGAGAGGCTGCCTGCTCTAGTAAGTCCCACGGACTATTACCCACTCCTGGTGATACATGTGGGTGCTAGGGATATAGATTGTAATAGCCTGGGGAACATAAAGGAGGACTACAGAGCCCTGGGGGAGGTGGTTAGGGGCTCTGGAGCTCAGATAGTCTTTTCATCAATTCTCCAGGATACAGGGGAGGACATAAAAAAAGCTAGGAAAATTAGCCAGGTTAATAACTGGTTAAAAGGGTGGTGTCATAGTCAGGGGTTTGGGTGTCTTGAACACGGGACCCAAGCTTGTAGGCCATGTCCAGTGGGGGCTGGAGCTGGTCTGATGATAAAGAAGGGAAAGAGCAGTTTTGGTAGGAGGCTTGCCAGACTGGTCAAGAAGGTTTTAAACTACATGTGTTGGGTGAGGGGGACATCATTCCATTCCAACACACCCAGTCAGTTGCCAGAACCTATAATAAATGCTTGGAGCACTGTAGAGATATCCCAGCTGCTCTAGCCAATGAGCCGGCTTCAGTTGGAGCTCGGCTCAAATGCCTCTATACAAATGCCCGTAGCATGGGGAACAAACAAGAGGAATTAGAGATGTGAGCACGTCTACAGGGGTATGATAAAATAGGCATCACAGAAACATGGTGGGATGGCTCCTATGACTGGAGTGTTGGAATGGAAGGTTACAGGATCTTTAGAAAAGACAGGCCTGGCAGGTGGGGAGGGGGAGTTGCCCTTTATGTTAGGGATAGGCTGGAGAGTATGGAACTCTGGGGACAGGTGAGCAGTCAACAGAGAGTTTGTGGGTCAGGGTTAAAGGGAATATAGCTATGGGAGACATTACTCTGGGGATCTGCTACATACCGCCTGATCAAGGAGGACCTGCGGATGAAGCACTCCATAGACAGATAGGAAAAGCCTCACGCTCACAGGCCCTTGTTCTCATGGGTGACTTCAACCACCCTGACATCTGTTGGAAGGACAGTATGGCCCAGCACAAGCAATCCAGGAGGTTCCTTGATTGCGTAGAAGACAACTTCCTTCTGCAAGTAATAGAGGAGTCGACAAGGAGAGGTGCCATGCTTGACCTCGTGCTCACCAACATGGAGGGGCTGGTTGGAAATGTGACTCTCCAGGGCAGCCTTGGATGCAGCAATCATGAGATGCTTTAATTTGAGATCCTCAGAGCAGTGAGAAGAGCGTGCAGCAAGCTCACTGCCCTGGACTTCAAAAGAGCAGACTTTGGCCTCTTCAGGAACCTGCTTCGGAAGGTTCCATGGGATACAGCCCTAGAGGGCAGAGGGGCCCAAGACTGTTGGTTGATATTTAAGGATCACCTGCTACAAGCTCAGGAGTGTTGCATCCCAACCAGAAGGAAATGCAGCAGGAGGGCCAGGAGCCCTCCTTGGATGGATAAGGAGCTCCTGAGGAAAATTCAAATGAAAAAAAGAGGCTTATAATAAGTGGAAGTAAGGACAGGTGGCACGGGAAGAGTACAGCGATGTTGTCCGGGAAGCTAGGTGTAAGCGGCGAGGAGAAGCAAGACACGCCAACCCAATATGGGTGATAAGCAAACTTCTCCTTTATTTGTGGCGCACTTCGCTTATATCCGCGGGATGTTTAGCCACGGCTACTAGTCAGAACAGTATTGGCTAGTTCCGCACAGCTTCCTTCACATTCTCCTCCCACATCTGGTATACGGTTACCTGTGAGGCCTACACCCTGCTTTGCTCGCACAAGGCCTCTAAGGACCCATGGCCTTGGAGCCATTCTCCAACAATTCCCCCCTTTTTCTTTTGTTTGAGCAAAACATTGTGGGTCATTCTGTTCACATGTTTTCACCACGCAACTATAAACAAGTCTAACAGCCACAATGATTGAAATAACAATGATACATAAGCGCAATCCTTCAAATAGCAGTGTTTTAAGTCAACCTGTAATGCCCCATGAGGACAACCATTTAGTTATCCCTAGGACATTGCTCACTTGCAATTGCTGGGGAAGCTGAGCCAGGGTTTTCAGCTGTGCGTGTATTGAATTAGAATGACCAGAAAGATTCATACAACACATTCCAGCAAACTCTTCACATCCATGTCCCTGTTCCAACAACAAAAGGTTCTGCAGTGTTGCATGTCTTACAGAGTCAACATTAAACAACAAATCAGAAATCGCCTCCAATGTAGCATTTGTCTGCTTAGCAAGTTAGCAAACCAGCTTGTTTAACTGAGTCAAGACCCAGCTGAAGCACATACAGTGATTTGGCATATTATGATTGGATACATGGCTTGAAGACCCTTAGAGACTAGCATATAATTGGTTAAACACAGGTGTGAGAACAGTCCACAGTTCTCATTAAATTGGTGAATTCCAGCCTCTTATCTTGCTTGCTTAAGCTTCTTTTGGACTCTCATGGCCTTGCTGTATCTTTCAGGACTATTCAAAGTTTCTGTACCAATTATGCATTCTCCCGTGAGAACACTGTCTCCACATCTCCCCCCTTTTGTTTTATCCAGTAACAAGTCACTACTACAGCAAGGCACACACACATTTACATTAGCAGAGTAACTATTACAGGGTGCAGCAGCATGTTGAAGATGCTGATGGTAGTGAGGGACTAGCCAAAGAAATTTCTTACCAGTGGAATTCTCCCCCCCTCTTAATTTGTTCCATTACCTACTTTATAACACTACCATTGTATTAAAATCTTTCTAGCTTTTGCCTTAGCATTTCCTTGCAGCTACTGCAAATTTGCATACTCTAACATCTCTTTTACAAGTGACAAATCTATACAATACAAGGTGCAGTTTCTTATTAGCAACTAGCTAGTAAATACAAGTGGTTTTATACACAAAATCACAACCTCTAATAATAGCTACTTTACAAGCACACATATTCAGGATGTTACTTTTCAGTTGCCCCCAAGTGATGTTTTGCAGTTATTTGTTCTTTCTCTTCCTCTATCTCATTCTGCTTGGGGTAATCACGGTCAGCTCCTGTAGCTGAGGCATCAGGTTTATCCATTCATCTGTTCAGCTCATGGCAAGGCTTGACAAACTTTGCAGGCAGTCACCATGGACCTATAGGCAGGAGGACACAAATATACCCCCTCCCCCAGGTTATCAGTTCTTCAGTTCTTGAGAAGGAGACAGGTTAGACAGGTTAGTCCCTGCAAAAGCCATCATTACTCCCACTACAGTCCCACGTACAGAACGTGGCACAAGGACCCTTGGAGACCCTGCGAGGTGGCAGGCTCAACCTTAGCGGGCGACCCCGCAGAGGCTCTGCCTCCCCCACATCGCATGAGGCTTGGGCTTTTATACTGACCAAAATGCACACTCATTCCAACACAGGTGGCCAGCCTGTGCTGGAAGAAGTGGCCAGCAGTATCTACAGAGGTCTCCAAGGGTTGATAGAAACCTGGACATACTTATATTTACCAACTTCTAGTACATGAGTATCACAGAGAAACTGTATGGGCTCCCCCTGTCAATTGCAAGAAAAAATCATAACATACAGCTTGAGTATAAGAGGATTTTAACGCATACGTGGTCACGGTTTGTCAGGCCTCTTTAACTATTTTGAGATCAAGAGCTTCCCACTCTTTAGCCCCCTGCTGTGTAGCAAACACAGGATATGCAAAGAAGATGCCCATTGCAGAAAATTCCCCAGTAATGATAGCATCCTTGGTTACCCACTGTTACAACTGAGCGTCTCCAGGGCCAGTAAGTCTGAGCAGACCGACCCGGGAGACGAAGAGTCAGGGTCTGGAAGCAGAGGATATAAATCTGGCTCGGATTCAGGGGATTCGGGGGCTGATCCTGCGCCGAACTCGGGGTCTCCGTTGCTCGCAGCTGTGTCTTTCTTATCAGATGTCTCCCGTTCGGTATGTAGCCATCTGCAGACCTGGCTCCTCCGTGACTGAGTTAAAATTTTTTTCACTCTAGGGCATAGTGGGTTGGAGAGGCTCGCGGTTCCTTTAAATCTCCTGCTCGCGCATGATCCCTATTTTCTACTGCGTGCTTCAAAATGGCGCCGCAATCGATCTGCCACAGAGGCACCGCCCTCTTTCTTTCGGATTCCTCGACATTTATCATGCGTATACCTTCTAATATACTTTCTCTGTCCTTTTCAAAGTCCCTACTTTCGGAACTGGGGTGGTGGGGGAGCAGGGGGTTACACCTCCTCCGCGGCACCTTCTGATGGAGGGGGAGAAAAGGAAGGGGGGGGTGTGGGAAACCCTGTGCTCCCTCGAGTTGGGGGAAATGAGTTGTAATCTTCCCCCGGTTTCAACCGACCGGGGACGTCTGTTCCTAGTTTCTCCGTTGCTACCGCGGCAGTTTTCTTTTCTGCCTTGTATCTTTTTATACAGTTCAGTACTTCCCTCCGTGGTTTACCGAGTTTCTTTGCCTTTTTATAATCATTAAGCACTGAGTCAAATAGTTCATCAGCAAACTTTCGCCACTCACTCTCCTCAAATATTGTATTAGGATCTGCAAAAAAAATCCCTTAGCCTTCCCTACAGCCACTAGACCTGCTAGCTGCTTTAGAGTCTCAGGCTCAATTCCCCGCTTTTATAAAAAGCAATGTAAAAAGTTCAGGGCTCAGTTCCCTGCTTTTATAAAAAGCACTGTAATAAGTCCAGGGCTACCTCTCGGTCCATTTTCATGGCCAGCCTTTTCCGGATCGTCTTCTTCTGGGTCGTCATGTAACCTCGGTCTCCGGATCGGCCTCCCGATGCAGCAGTGTCTGGCTCGCCCCAGCGGCGGACTCCTTTCGGTTAGTCCAAGCACCCGGGTCTGTCACGCCACCGCAGCAGCATTGCCCACGCTCCCTGGCCGCTGCCGCCGGCGCCGCTCACTCGCCGTTCCGGGTCCCCGTTAGCCGGGGCCCTGTATCCGGGTCCCCGTCGGCCGGGGCCCTGTATCCGGGTCCCCGTTAAACCGGGGCCCTGTATCCGGGTCCCCGCTAGTCGGGGCCCTGTATCCCGGGTCCCCGCTAGTCAGGGCCCTGTATCCCGGGTCCCCGCTAGTCGGGGCCCTGTATCCAGGTCCCTGTCGCCTGGGGCCCTGTATCCGGATCCCCATCGCCCGGGGCCCTGTATCCGGGTCCCCGCTAACCGGGGCCCTGTATCCCGGGTCCCCGCTACTTGGAGCCCTGTAATCCGGGTCCCCAGTGACCGGGGCCCTGTATCCGGGTCCCCACTAGCCGGGGCCCTGTAATCCGGGTCCCCGCTAGTCGAGGCCCTGTAATCCGGGTCCCCAGCGACCAGGGCCCTGTAGTCCGTGTCCCTGTTCAGGCGCCATTTGTAAGCGGCGAGGAGAAGCAGACAGGCCAACCCAATATGGGTGATAAGCAACTTCTACTTTATTTGTGACGCAGTTCACACATATATAGGAGTGATATTCAGCCACACCTTCTTGGCACAACAGTATTGGTTAGCCCCCCACAGCTTCCTCCACATTCTCCTCCCAGGTCCGGTCTCTGGCCACCTGTGGGGGCCACCCCCTGCCTTGCTTGCACAGTCCTCCAGAACTCTATGGTTCTGCTCTTAGAGTCATTCTGCAACAGTGTGTCGTGGGTTCAGCAGTAGCCGTCATGTTTCTCCTTCTTGGTAGCTGGTGCAGTGCAGTGTTTTGACTTTCGGCCTGGGAACAGAGCTGATAGTGATGTTTTGGTTTGGCCAAAGACTTTGTGAGCCTCATGCTCTGCCAGAGAGGAGGGGAAGCCAGGAGGAAGCAGAGACAGGACACCTGTCCCAAACTGACCAAAGAGGTATTCCATACCACAGCACGTCATGCCCAGGATGTAACTGGGAGTTAGCCGGAAGGGCTGGGAGACTGCAGGGTTGGAGGAGGTATCGGTCGGTGCTTGGTCGGGCTGAGGGGGGCAAGTTATCGGTTGGCTGGTGCTGAGGTGTTGTATTCTCTTCCCTTGTTCTTTCCTTTATCATTATTATCATTGGTGGTAGCAGTAGTGATTTGTGTTATACCTTAGTTACTAAACTGTTCTTAACCCGTGGGAGTTGCATTCTTTTCGATTCTCCTCTCTGTCCCTCCGGGAGCAGGGGGAGGGCAAGAAAGGGGGGGAAGTGAGCGAACGAATTACCTGACTGGGTTTAAACCACGACACTTGTGGTATGATACAATGTTCCCTCTGGTGTTGTAAGTGGTCTATGATTGGAAAAGGAATGAAATTAAGCACCATGTAGAAATGGGAAATTATTTCAAAAATAATTTTGATGGTAATGGTAATATACAAAATGTTGCAAAAGAATTTGCAAAAGGACAGAAAAAGGGGGGAATTTGAAACAAGGGGGCACAAAATCACAAAATGGAATATAGAAACCTTTATAATTAGTTTTAAGTAATGTTAAGTTTGATGGCTTTGTAACAGTAGCAATGGAAAATTACTGAGGTGCATGATACATATAGAAAAAAAATAGAGTACAGCTAGAGAACATACTGAGAATTCTCACAAGATAAATCATTATAGTTGTGACATAGGTTAAGAAAAACAGTCTAGAAGAACAGGACACAGGGATAAGGAGTATCTGGGAACTGGCAGGTGTCCAGGATGGGCTACAGTTAAACTAACTGATAAGTAGGAGGATAGGAGGATTATTATGTCTCTGGTGCTAACGAACCAATTAAACTGGTATGAGCATCTACAGTGCATGCTTCAAAGGCTGCCAGAAGTGATGAAGATTGTTGGAAGAAGTAACTGACCCTCAGAGACCACCACCACAATTCTGTACGCATGTGGGGAACTTTCTGGAAAATTATGTAATCCATACGTAGCCTTATGAATACGTATGTATGCCCAGTGGCTATTAAAGGATGGCTTGTGTGGCAATGGGGAGACACACGTTAGGAGGAGCTATCCCCCATGTCTCCCGGCACTGCAATAAAGAATACCTGCTTGTCAGCTTGAAAACTCTGTTGGCAAGTTTGTTCCTGGAGTTTTCTCCGTATCAGTATGCTTTTATTCAGCGCTGAGGCACATGGGGGATAGCTCCTCGAAAGGCATGCGCACCTCAGCATCGCTTCTCCTTTGCATTTATCCTCTAAAGTTATACATATGCATGAGGTTGCACAACATGCCTTATACATATTCATGTCCTATCCCTTCTTCCTATTAGAATGAGCTAAGTAGTCCTTTGCGCCTGTGCAGTGCCTCCTAGTGGTTGTGGGTAAGGGTCTCAAGATGAAGTAAACGAGTCTTCCTCGAGCCTGAACTTTTCACCTCTAGTCGTTAAGCATGCTCCCTGGAGGCTTGGTTATCTTCCAAAGCGCAAAGTCAATTTCAGCCGGCCTAGGCATCCAAAGGACGGGAATCAAGTCACAGTCCCTACCTCTTAACAATAGCCACGTTCTTACATCTTGTTCTAGCATATACGGTGAGTACAATAAGCATGAATGAGTAGTAGCATTGTTAAGTAAGCAGCTTGATCTACCCCCTTGTACATTGCAAGTACAATAAGCAGTAACACTTAAGCAAGCAGCTTGACCTACCCCCTCCCCCCATACATTGGTTAACCCTTTGCATCAGGACCATGGGTCACAACCCAAGTTTCTGGTGATGGCTGCTGATGGGGGCTGGGTCTATGTTGGTATGCCCAGTGGAGTTCCTGTGGGACAAGTGTGTGAGTTTATGCATGTTTCTGATTTGGAGAAATCTCCAGGAACTCGCCAACAAAGTTTTAAGTTGACAAGCAGGTATTCTTTATTGCAGTGCCAGGAGACACCGGGGACCAGTCCTCCAAGCGTGTCTCCTCCAAACATCAACCAGGCTGTGATTATATTGTCCTTAAACATACATATTCATTAGATTACATACGTTACATCATACTTTTAGAGAATGCCTCCTGTATGCACACAAAAATGTGGTAGTGGGCTTTCGGACCCCTGGTGGTTATTTTTTCATCACTTTGTTTTAGGATCCTTGTCATATCAGTAACCACCAGGCAGTTCTGGCAAAGCTTATCTTAGTACTTTCCTCTGTAGTTGCTAACAAAGCCTAACATCCTTGAGGTTACTCATTTACAACCCTATTCTTCAATCAACCCCATTCTTCATTTCCTAGTGAGCATTGTATTAGCTGCCAAGAAGGGGACCTGTGAAGCAAGTAAGGGAGCCCAAGTTCCAGGCAGGGGTGTTGGGCAGATAGAGGGACCAGGATCATTGAATGTGTGTACCTTCACTACTGACCTTCTATCTCTGTCAGCTAAATATGAGGAAGGTGATGTGGATTCCTATTTTTATATTTTATGAGAGTCCTGTATCTAAATGCTGTTGAGGGCAGCACCTCATCTGAGGAAATATGTGTGATGGGCTGTGTCAGTGTACTGTATGTGTCCGTGTCCCTGTATGTATTTCTCTGGAATACATGCTTAGCTTCACTTCTGGTTGAACCTGCAAACAGGAAAGCAGCAGCTGCATCCCTCAGCCTGGGCAAAAATCTTCAGGTCCCCAGGGCACTGGGCTGGGTTCCAGAAGCTGAGCAGCAGGGTTCCTGGGCCAGAGCTGCTGGAGGCCTCCAGTCACACTCTTAACATCACTTAATATTCTTTTACATAACAAAGGATGACTAAGAGACAAAGCATCAGCTTGTTTAGACAGACAAGATGCATCTGTGCTACCTTCTGAGTCAGGGCTTGAACCCAGCTTCCCCCACAGCTAATTTGGTGCTGGTCCATGCTCTCCCCTCTGGTTGGGTTTGGTGAATTGCACTGGTGTGAAGAGGAAATGGCTTGAGATCAGCTGCCTTCTAACACATTCTGGTGTACCCATGCATAGATGGGACATCTATACTGCAGTCAGTATGGGGAGGAATATGCAAATATTAGCTCGTGCTATCTCTGACTAAGGTATGAAAATATTGCCAAAGTGGCATAAAAAAATTTGCACTGCTGTTGTAGCAGTTACAAATTGAAAGATTGTGCATAACATAAAACATGCACATGACAGGTCAGCACTAGGTCGATCTGGCATTTAATTAACAAGACATGATTTAGTAAGGAACTTCTAATCAGGAATTTCTGTCCTTGAAACAGAAATCATCCTGGAGAAAGAAACAAAACTGCTGATAAAGCAAAAGAGGAATTTTGTTTTGAACTTTGTGTTGGCCTTTAGTCATTAACATAGTAAAAAACCCTCCCATAGACTAAAAGGTCTGCTAGCAGCCTAAGCCCCTTCCCCATAGTGAGTACATAGGTAAATAAATATGTACTCTGTCTTTAAGCGGAGACGAGAGAATGTAAGAGCTAATGATTGTAGATACAGACTGTTACATATATGAGAAACACTGATTTTCACTGTTTGAAATGTATAAAAGTGGCAGACTGAGGGTGTGCTAGCTTTGTGGTTTACCACCTCGCACCAGACTGACTTTGCACAAATTCAAATTAAAACAATATCTCAGCTCTGTGTATATGTGATCGGCTTATTGCACACCAGGTAACGGACCCTAATTTGTCAGACTATACTGTTATCCAAAGTGTTTTGTGCTTGTTTTTTCAGAAAAGGAATAACTTCTTTTAGAAGAAAGAAATTTATAATAGATGGAGCACAAAAAAACTCTGGTTTTATGATGTTACAGTATATGGATCTGGGGTACACCTGCCCTGCAAGCCACAGCATAGTCTGGTGTACACCCAATCTGGCTTCAAACTAGTTAGCTATGGTGCAGGCAGCAGCAGGTCCACACTAGTGTGGAGCTCTGTGTGGGCTAAACATATATTTACTCATCTTCTTGGGACTTGTATAGCCTGCAGAACTGTGAGGCAGGCTACTTGCGCTCTTTACTGCATCTTTGCTTTCTCTTGGAGTGCGGCTAACCTGCTGCTGATAGCTGAACTAGCTGAAGCTGGCCATTCTTCCTGGCTGTGGCAGAAACAAAGTTCCCTTGCAAGGGACATTACATAGTAAGAGTCAAAGGTGCATGAGGGAAATGATAAATGTGTAGGTTAGGTTTGAGGCAATTCAGTTCTTTGCTATGCCACTGGGTGATTGATATGTTGTTCTCACACACCCCCCCCCACCTGTCGTCCCCTCCCCCCCCCCATCTCTTGTGGTTTTGTGGCTGGTTGGCTGGTTTGGAATTTTTTTCCTTTGGTAGTGTCGTGGTTTAAACCCAGTCAGGTAACTTGTTCACTCACTCCCAGTGAGTGGTGCCAAGCTGACAACAATCAAGGTCCGTGTTCGTTTCCCCCCCCCTCCCTGCACCGGGGCTCTCCCCTTCCCCGCTCCCGGAGGAACGGGGAGGAGGATCGAGAGAGTGCAACTCCTACGGGTTGAGACAAGAACAGTCCAGCAACAAATCACCACCGCTACTATCAGCTAAAACAATGATAAGGGAAAATAACAAGGGAAGAGAATACGATACCACCGGCCAAGAAAACGAGTTCCACCCGGAAGCCCCTGTCCTTCCGGGCAACTCCCAGTTACCCCCCACCCCGGGCATGACGTGCTGTGGTATGGAATACCTCCCCGGCTAGCCCGGGTCAGGCGCCCCGTCTCTGCTTCCTCACAGCCTCCCCTCCTCCCTGGCAGAGCATGAGCCTCACAGAGTCTTTGGTCAGGGTAAACATCACTTAGCAACAACCGAAAACATCGGCTTCACCAACGCTGTTCTCAAAACTAGAAGTCAAAACACAGCACTGCACCAGTTAACACAAAGGAAAAAACATGACTGCTACTGCTGAACCCAGGACAGGTAGCTAAAGGAGTGCATTTGGGCATTGGATCAAGAACATGCACATACTTTTTTCAGGCAAAGCAAATTAACTCAATTTCCTTGATGACAAAATTTAAAAATCAAAAAGGAACAATTCAAAATCTGCTATTAAACTCTTGAAGAAAAGAGAGTTTTTCCTCATCACTTTTCCAAACTTTCCATCACTTTTCCAAACATTAAAGACTATAACAGAATTAAGGCCAACTGCCAGCTCCCCCAATCAATCCTGGGGACTGGCATGGTAAAAAAATAAATAAACCAAAACCTAACACTAAAAAAAATCCCAAATACTACCTTCCAGGCTCATTCAGAGTTACCATCCATCTCCACCCAGTCTGCAACCATTCTTGCATCTTCGATGCATTAACAGTCATGTAAGTTTTGATCAACATGTCTTTACTTCAGCTGTAACATATACTTTATTCCTCAAAACAAATGGGCACCCAAAGCCCTAATCAACATTCATATTAATTATAAATTGTAAACAAAGAATTGTAAGACATATTGACAGAGGAGGACTAAATTTTTTTTCAGAGATGGTAACCGTGCATCACCTGACTCATGTTAGACTGCCTCTGTACACATTGCTAATTTACAGGAAATTCAGGGTAACAGCTTAATTTTTCATAAATTCTGAGCTAATGTCGTGGTGTAAGCCCAGCCGGTAACTCAGGACCATGCGGCTGTTTGCTCACACTTCACCTTCCCCCCTTCCCGGGCAGGATGGGGAGGAGAATTGAAAGAATGTAAACCCCATGGGTTGAGATAAGAACAGTACAATAACTAAAGTATAATACAAAACTGCTACTACTACCACCAATAATAATAATGATAAGGAAAATAACAAGGGGAGAGAATATAAAACTAAAAGGGGAAAGGAATAAACCCCACACTAAACCCAAGTGATGCAACACAACCAATACCCAGCCTGAACCGAGCAGTGATTGGTCCCTTCTGGGTAACTCCCCCCAGTTTATATACTGGGCATGACATGCTGTGGTATGGAATACCCCTTTGGCTAGTTGTCCTGGGTTCAGCAGCAGCAGTCATGTTTCTCCTCCTTGGTAGCTGGTGCAGTGCAGTGTTTTGACTTTCAGCTCGGGAACAGAGCTGATAACAATGATGGCCAAGGACTTTGTGAGGCTCATGCTCTGCCAGGGAGGAGGGGAAGGCAGGAGGAAGCAGAGACAGGACACCTGACCCAAACTGACCAAAGAGGTATTCCATACCACAGCACGTCATGCCCAGGAGGTAACTGGGAATTAGCCGGAAGGGCTGGGAGACTGCAGGGTTGGAGGAGGTATCGGTCAGAGCTTGGTCGGGCTTGGGGGGCGAGTTATCGGTCGGCTGGTGGTGAGGTGTTGTATTCTCTTCCCTTGTTATTTCCTTTATCATTATTATCATTGGTGGTAGCAGTAGTGATTTGTGTTATACCTTAGTTACTAAACTGTTCTTATCTCAACCCGTGGGAGTTGCATTCTTTTCGATTCTCCTCTCTGTCCCTCCGGGAGCAGGGGGAGGGCAAGAAAGGGGGGGGAAGTGAGCGAACGAATTACCTGACTGGGTTTAAACCACGACACTAGTTCAGGTCAGATGTCCTGTCTCTGTTGCCTCCCAGCTTCTTCTGCTCCTCCTTACTGGCAGAGCATGAGACACTGAAATGCCCTTGATGAGCGTAAGTGCTACTGAGCAAGAACTAAAACATTGGTGTGTTATCAGCATTGTTCTCAGACTAAAGCCAAAACACAGCACTGCACCAGCTACTAGGAAGGAGAAAAATAACTGTTACAGCTGAACCCAGGACACACTTTCAGATGGTTGCAACTGAAACCTTAAAAGTTTGGCCACAGGAGAGACTCCTGCCAAGACCAGCCACATACTGAACTAAGCAGTATTTAAAGTGATTAAGAAGAATATGCCACAGCACCTGGGCTGGTTTTCATTACAGTCCTGAGGTCCCTGCAAGACAGAGTGCACAAGATAGCTGAAGTCTTACCAAGATTTTGAATGACTGATTTTCATACAGTAGCAGTTGAAGTCCCTCTCCCTGAAGATGCTGACAAGATGCTGACACTTCCCAGCTTCTTAGACACTGACCTGTGAATAAAGGCACCAAACTCTGCTCTCAGCTGGAGAGCAGAGCAAGCCTCACTGTTGTTCCTAAAGCTGGGTTCTTTTACCCAGTGTGCAAAAGCCAATCAACACATTGAGTTATTTGTGGGTCCCTTCCATGGGGTGCAGCCCTTCAGGAACAGACTGCTCCAGCATGGGGACCCCACAGGGTCACAAGTTCTGCCAGAAAACCTGCTGCAGCATGGGCTCCTCTCTCCATGGGGCCACAAGTCCTGCCAGGAGCCTGCTCCAGTGTGGGCTTCCCACAGGGTCACAGCTTCCTTAGGGGCACATCCCACCTGCTCTAGCATGGGGTCCTCCATGGGCTGCAGGGTGAATATCTGTTCCACTGTGGACCTCCATGGGCTGCAGAGGGACAGCCTGCCTCACCATGGTCTTCTCCACAGGCTGCATGGGAATCTCTGCTCTGGCACCTGGAGCACCTCCTTCCTCTCCTTCTTCACTGACCTGGGTATCTGCATAGTTGTCTCTCACATATTCTCACTCATCTTTTCCAGTTACTGTTGCACAGCAGTTTTTTCCCCTTCTTAAATATGTTATCACAGAGGCACTACCACTATTGCAAATTGGCTCAGCTTTGGCCGGCAATGGGTCCATCTTGGAGCAAGCAATGCAACAGAATGCTCCCAGAAGTGACAGCAAAGCACTTTGAGTTTTGTTTTCCAGCTTTTCTGATTAATCAGGAACCCCATTTCCTTGTTTCAAACTGTCACATTTCTCACCTGGGAAGGAAAAGCTGGGCCACTGTTTTACCTGCACCCACAGAGGCAGCAGCTGCTGATCCACCAGCTGCTGAATGCCCTTCTTAGACAAATTTTGATTTCAGCCCCCACCACTATAATCTGGTGAAGCTCAGTGCTACAGGATATGATGCAAGACCATCTGCCCTGATCCTACTCATCATCCATCTCCACCTGCCAGCTACATCTCTCCTCACTTTTTTCCTTTTTTTTAATTATTTTTTTTAAAGGTATGTAATTAACATAGTTGAGCACTTCACAGAGAATTCCAGGAGTTAACACTGAACCCAAATTAGATGTTTTGGTCATATACAGTTAACAACATAATGGAGACAAATGCCATCTCCTTCAGAGTCCTAAAAACTCCTACTGAAAAAACTTAACTGAGGCAATGAGCCAAGTCATTTTCCCCTCCTGAAGTCCAATGCTCCCAGCTCTATGCTGTAACATGAGTTTGGATCCCCAGGCTTAGTTGTTGCAACAAAACAAAAATAAACCACAGAAAAAAGCAGCGCATTCCACCACTGCAGCTGACTGTCAAGAGATCTCAGTTGTTCCTCCCAACACAGTGTTCATGCGTGCCTACAAGAGCAGGCAGCACCTGGGCAGGCAAGATTCATCAAGTTCTTCATCTGCAGAAGCCAAAGAGCATGAGAGATAGGAGCCATGACACTGGGAGTTATATTTGATGGTTTTATTAGTTGTTCTTCTGCAGAATCAAAATATTTAGCAAATTACTTCAAAGATTCCTCAAGACTGCTGATATTGTATATATTTAGAACTTGAACAATGTACAAAGTAATACTTTGAACTATTTAAAACAACTTAAAACCTGATTTCTAGTACTAGATCTTATTATGCAATTCTATAGGAGTGTGAGAAATGGAACTAATGCAGTATATTTGTTTTAAAGGAAGTGCTTGAAAGAAAGCTCCTGCATCACAATGGTTATTATTTAAAATAAAAAGATAACTGATTTCCTATCGGGGAAATATCCTACAAACCTGGGGGATTAAGAATACCGAGCTCCAGCTCTCTGCCTTCAGGTTCAAGAACCAAGACAGCTTACAGGTTGTCCAGGTAGAGTTCACAGCTTACTTGTTTCAAGAGAACTTACACATCACTCAGCATTGGACACTCATGTCTGGCAGGAGTGTTTGATGCATGGGTAAAAAAACAAACCAAACAAGGAACACCCCACCCCCCCCACCCCCCCGAAACAGCCTCTTTCTTTATGCATAACGACAGTTTCTGAACCAGTGTTTTACTAAGTTACAAACTAACTTTCAACTAAAAAAAACCCTCCATAAGTAATTTGGTACAAGCAGACACAACACCATGAAAGCAGTTTCAAAGAACCAAAGCATCCTAGTTTCAGAACCAACACAGTATCTTCTGTCCAACTCCAGTTCAACAGTTCAACCATTCCCATCTCTACCTATGTACAATTCCAGTAGAGGCTGAGCAGTCTAAACTCTGTGGCCAAGCTGGAAAAAGGAAACTTAGTAAGGGACACTTAAAAAATTTAATTTAAGAAAGAAAGTTGACTTTAAGTGGAAAGAGAAATGCTAGAGTGATGCATGCAGGTGGGCTTGCTCAGTCATTCTCCCTTGTATGTGAAAAGCCGGACTCTTTCCAGCCAAGAGCAAGTCACACTGGATGTGGAGGTGGCAGGGCTGGTCCTGCTCCATTGCATGCCAGGAATCCAGGAATGTGTTTTCAGCTGGCTCCTGCACGGGCCATTAGATCTTCCAAAGCATTGTGTTGGTTGTTGTTATGTAATAAGACCTCCTTAATGTCTTTTAGTTCAAAGCCCATTTCTTTAAATTGACTCATTTGTTGAAGAAGTTCTGTGATCTGAAAGACACACAGCCCATTATTCACAAAAGAGGATCAGTGCTTGGTGGAGGTTTACCACAGAGCCAGTCTTCAGCAACTAGACACCCAATGGGGTGGTTTCCTACTCCCCAAGTACAGCCCATTCCAGCTCCATTTGGATAAAGTCCACTCACACCAAAGCCAGCAGAGCTCTGGGTGCAGTAGCCCAGGGAATCTAACCTGTGTTTGCATTCCTGCATTTCTAAAGTCCTCTTCATCTAGGGCACCAAAGCTCAGTCTGTAGGAGTGTCTCTCCCAGTAGCAAATTTATCTATCATCCTGGCCTAATTTGGACTCTGATTTATGTCACCCTGCTCCCCCATCTAGTAGCTACCGCTGCACCTGATTTTTTTTTTTTTTAAGTTACTTTGACTTTGGGAACAGTACAGTAGTCCTTGCTATCAAATGGCTCTTCAGATCTAGGGCAAACTTGGGGGATTAGCAGAAATCCTATTGGACACGCTATGTACCATACTAATCAACATCGACCATGAATCCTCCATGAGATCTGGAGGAAAAAAAAAAAGAGTAAAGTAACAAGAAGCAAATCAACTGATCAGACTTTTATGAACTCTCTGCCAATTACAGGGCCTTCATTCTACTTGAGGGGGGGAAGGGAACAAACAAAACCAAAAAACCCAACACACCACCCCCCAAAAAAGAACATCCCTCTCAAAAAAACACAAACAACAGGTTATACATTTCCTAAACTCAGTCACTTCTCCCATCTTCAAACCGTTCCTCTGTTTGTGAGCTCATCACTAAGTACAAGAAGGGGGGGGGGGGTGGGTTAGGGTTCACCATCTCTAAAGATTTCATATGAAATCTCTAAAGATTTCATATAACGACTTGGCACAACAGGATGGCAAACTTTTTAAAAGATCCTGCTGTCCTCTGCCCTGGCTACCCACTCCTGCCTCTGTATTTCTGATGCTGGTAAAACAGCCAGACAATAAACCAGACCCCAAACACCAGATTTTCCAGCTTCTTCCAGAGCAAGCCCTAACCCAAATTGCTGTGCAGCCTGGTAGACACATTTGTACAAGAGAAAATTCACAGTGAGGGAGGGCTGGCAGGGTATGAAAGATAATTGGTGATAAAGGTGATCCTGCTCCTCTACTCTGCTCTCATGAGACCTCACTTGGAGTATTGTGTACAGTTCTCGTGTCCTCAACATAAGAAGGACATGGAACTGTTGGAGCAAGTCCAGAAGAGGGCCACGAGGATGAACAGGGGACTGGAGCACCTCCCGTATGAAGATAGGCTGAGAAAGATAGGTTGAGAAAGCTGTTCAGCCTGGAGAAGAGAAGGCTGTGTGGAGACCTCATAGTATCCAATATCTGAAGGGGGCCTACAAGGATGCTGGGGAGGAACTCTTCATTAGGGACTGTAGTGATAGGACAAGGGGGAATGGGCTCAAACAGGGGAAGTTCAGGTTAGATATAAGGAGGAAGTTCTTTACTGTGAGGGTAGTGAGGCACTGGAATGGGTTGCCCAAGGAAGCTGTGAATGCTCCATCCCTGGCAGTGTTCAAGGCCAGGCTGGACAGAGCCTTGGGTGACATGGTTTAGTGCGAGGTGTCCCTTCCCATGGTAGGGGGGGTTGGAACTAGATGATCTTAAGGTCCTTTCCAACTCTAACTATTCTATGATCCTATAATTTGTTGCTTCTGAAATTAACTGTCTCTGTACCAAGTACCTTGCCCACAAGAGAACTCTGGGTTCAGAGCATTACAAACAGAATAAGCAGTGTCTTTAAAAAAATCTTGTCCCCATAAATATACATCCAAGTGAGTGATAAAACAACACAGAAAAATTCTAATGCTTTAAGCACATATTCACTTTATCACTGCAAGGATGTCCTTCAGCAGTCAGTTTTGGAAGCAAGTCAGCATTACCATGAAAGCCAGAATTACATCAGCCAGAGGAACTGCTGCTGGAATTCCCCATCACTGCACATTCTCTCTATGGATTAGCACATTGAACCCTCACCTTCTCCTCTGAACACTGATGCATTTCCAAAGCTGCTTCAACAAGAAGTGGATCAAAGCCCTTCTCACAAAGCTGTCCATGTGCAAACAGGTAATCCAAAACCTGGGGGGAATGAAGAAAAGAAACTAAGTTTGCAGAGTGGCATTTGCAGCGTGCGGTTGAATACCATCTCTGTACACACAGAGAGGCTGAGCATGACTCTACCCCAGGCTTCACCAGGGACTGAGATAAAGTCCTTCCTAGTAGAGTTGGGATGCTCTTTATGCAAGAGCTTGTTGAGAGAAAACAGATGATCCCTTCTGTCCTCCTGTGCTCTCTCACCAGCTCTGAATGTCATCTTCCACTGTAGCCAAAAGTTTAACCATGCTTTTTATACTACAAGTTTTTTAAATGAAACTGTAGGTGCAGCAGTCAAGATGTGTCAGCTTTTAGCTTCAGACAACCGCAAGAGCTGATGCAATCTGAAAGCAGTCAACCTTTTAAGATCAACTCAGCATACTGGTTAAGGGCCCATCCCAAGCTCAGAGCAGCTCCAACCTAGCATCCCACAGGTATGGCTGACTCAAGCAGTCTCTCATCAGAAACATACACAGACACTCTTTTATATGGTTTTAGGAGCCTTTACTGCCAGGTGACAGCTTCTCTAGTGGTTAATATTACAGCAGCTACAGGCTGCAACCCCTTGTTAGAATAAAAGTATTCTCCCCATCCATTTTGCAAACCCAAGGTTGTTTCTCAGCAGAATCAGCATCCAATCAAGGGTTTATTTCCTGTTGCACAAGCTCTTACCTGGTCTACGTTCTGTCCCTTCTTCTTCATGGCTTTCAGGACATTCTCAGGCGAGTACCCCATGCTGATGACTGTCTCTATGCACTGCCTCTCACTAGCAGAGAGGGCCTGCTGTAGCTCTGAAGCAGGGACACCTGACCATTTTGCACGGCTGGTGTTATTGGGCACTTTAGACACTGGGAAATTTTGGTGTGTTACCTAAAGGGGAAAACCCAGAGGCTAAGGTAACGGTCATCTTCTGCATCCCCACATCCTGTTTCTGGCTAGCGCAGCACCAGGATACTGCAATATGTAATTAATCTGAGAGCCTTTCTATACTGTCCTTGGGAAGTTATTCACTTTTAGAATGAAACCAAGCAGTGCACACAGTCTGACTCCCACTATACTCTTTTTACCCTTAAAACAACTATCAACAACAGATTCTTCACAATATACCCTCTCCTATCAGCGGAGGTAAACCTTTTAATACCAAACCTTATGATATAGTCAAGCCTTGCACCTCAGAGGAAACATGGAGGTTGTTTCCTTCACCCCAAGTTTACTTGTCAGCTTTGAGTACAGAAAGTCATAGGAACACTACTTCTGGAGATTTTCAGTAACACTATCCAGTGCACGCAGGTACTTGGGAACTTACCACAGGGATTTCTGTTTCCTTGCAGTCTGGGTGCACCTGCTGGACAACACAAGAATAAGATAACTATAAACATTATGCACCAGTGAGCAGAAAGCTGAGGGAGAAAAGGGTTTTATGAGAGATATCTGGGAATAAGTTGACTATACTAGGGAGACTTGTGGGCTAATCAGGCTTCCACATGTGAGATGCAGATGTTACACAGTTGCATGTAGATATAGTCTTCATAAGGACTGTTTCTTCTCTCAGCACTCTACAAAAACAGATTATACTCCAAGAAGGTTGTGTCCCCCCCTCATAATAACTGTAAGCTTGTTTATTTTGTCACTGTGACTGCTACTTGTTCATACAGCTCAGCGTAACATGCTGGTTCCTGTTCAGCTTGACCCAGTGCTATGCTGCCTGAATGACAGTGATAATTTTAAAGTCATTGCCTAGAGACTTCCCTTGATTTTTTCTGACCATGAGAAGGGGTAAGAGAAACATATACCCCTTTTCTACTTGCAAAGCACTGCATTTCATACACCATATATAAGTCATGTGACACACTGGCTAAAAAGAGTACATGATTTTTCTACCAACACCTGGCACTTGGTCCCATACCCAGTACACCAACAAGGCGGGATAGTGTTCCTTGTTGCACACATGCTCTGTTTCTGCAGAACAAGGCTGCCAGAGGGCAGAACCAACCCACTGCTTTGTAATACTTTGCCCCATCAAATCTGCACATTTCCATTCATCCATTTAAAAGTCTTCCTGCATTTTAAATCAAACTAGAAAAGACTGCAAGAAACTGCTTTGGACCAAGAGCCTCAATTTATTGCCTTTCCTTAATACCTTATTAAGCCAATATAGATTGCTTGAAAGTTTGCCCACTTGTTTCAGAAAAGCCTTTTCTGGGCCAAAATTAAACTCACACACACCCCATCCCCCCAAAAACCCCACAAAAAAACAAAACCCAACAACACAAAAAA
This sequence comes from Pezoporus flaviventris, assembly GCF_033815535.1. Lineage (NCBI taxonomy): Eukaryota > Metazoa > Chordata > Aves > Psittaciformes > Psittacidae > Pezoporus > Pezoporus flaviventris. The sequence continues at coordinate 1,139,662 of NW_026892625.1, forward strand.
AAACAATTCTGAAAATATATATTAGCATTTTGGTAAATGCCACTGGGGGGGGGGAGAAGGGCTCTGTACTGCATTTCCACCCATTTTCATCTCCAGGATAAAAATTTATTTTCTAGGAGACAAAACCTGAGAAATCAATTCCAGTAGAGGAGGGAAACACCTAAAGAAATTGCAGGGGACAAAGCCAGGACTGGTCACTCAGCAGCCATGCTCCTTTACATCTCAAACTTGCATTTCAGTGCTCTTCAAGAAGCAGACGTGCAGTGCTTCCAGTATGCCCTTGCACCCTGTGCCTACTTTTAGGGACTTCATACAGAGGCCAGGAGCCCTGCCTACAGCTGGTGTGCCCACACACATCACACTAGTGCAGCGGTAAGTAATCTGAATGGTCTAACAGGAGTGTCCCATCCTATCAGAACCAGAATTTACTGTAAATAAAATTCAGCAAACTAATCAGGTCTCTGATCAGTTTTGTTTAATTCCAACCTGTTGTCTTCACTAGTCATTTCTCCCTCTGCCCACACTGCAAAAAGCAAACCAGTGAGCTTCAAGGAAATATACTCAGAGGAGAGGGGACCACCCAGGAAAGAATCGGTGCAGCCTCAGAAAAATGACATGTTCATGTCCATTTAAAAAAGTCAAGATTCAATTCACTGGTAAAGCATAAACTCCAGAGGTAACTCCAAATCCAAAGCTACAATTTCTAGTTTTGGGAGAAAAAAAAAAAAAAATTGAATCACTGGAATACACTAGGGCATATATATTTCAGGAGGTGATCCTGCCCCTCTACTCTGCTCTTGTGAGACATCACCTGGAGTATTGTGTGCAGTTCTCGTGTCCTCAACATAAGAAGAACATGGAACTGTTGGAACAAGTCCAGAGAAGGGCCACGAGGATGATCAGGGGACTGGAGCACCTCCCGTATGAAGACAGGCTGAGAAAGTTGGGGCTGTTCAGCCTGGAGAAGAGAAGGCTGTGTGGAGACCTCATAGCAGCCTTCCAGTATCTGAAGGGGGCCTATAGGGATGCTGGGGAGGGACTCTTCATTAGGGACTGTAGCGACAGGACAAGGGGTAACAGGTTAAAACTTAAACAGGGGAAGTTTAGATTGGACATAAGGAGGAAATTCTTTCCTGTTAGGGTGGTGAGACACTGGCATAGGTTGCCCAGGGAGGTTGTGAATGCTCCATCCCTGGCAGTGTTCAAGACCAGGCTGGAGAGAGCCTTGGGTGACATGGTTTAGTGCGAGGTGTCCCTTCCCATGGTAGGGGGGGTTGGAACTAGGTGATCTTAAGGTTCTTTCCAACCCTAACTATTCTATGGTTCTATGATCCGATATGTCCTGAGGCTTTCTAAAAAAAACCCAGGCTTATTCTTGTGTAACCTTTAAGGGATACACAACACTTCTGCTCCCAGCCATAGTGATGTCTGACTTCCTTCTATCATTTTCATACTCTGAGGATTTTTGTTACATTTACTTCAATTTCTTGCAGCTCAGCTGTCATTTTCCAGCCACTGGGACCATATTTTGGAAATACGAAACAAGTGTGCTCTGAAGTCTTGGAACTGAAACAGAAAGAACTAGTTCTATCAGCATACCTATTTCTTGGTTTGCTACTTCCAAAGCAGAAATAGTTTTAAATTAAAATCTTTATTACTTCTCCTAGTAAGACTATTTTTTGTTTGTTTATTAGTTTGTATCTTCCCTTACAGCATTCTTGAGAATATACCTTCCCCCTCAGTCTTTAATAAGTTTTAATCCAGAATAGAGGTTTGAATAATTAGAGTGAAAATTTGGCCATCTGAATGCCATAGTTGTAAATGATCATTCATGCTAATCCCTGGGAATGTGTCATAGTTCAAGGTTTCACCTCTGAGCTACATACAGTCATACAATTGCCTTTCAAACCTGTGACCTGTAGCAGTTTGCAATTGCTCAGCACTGCTGCTTCTAGCAGTTTACTGTATTAAATTTCTTCTAGTGATCAATAAACAGCTGTTCTACTGTGCTCTGAAAAATACACGAGCTGTCAGAATACTGTATTTTACAATTGATAACACATTTACCTAAGCCTGAAAAGAGGAGAAAGAAGAGGAGAGAAGCAATGTCACTTGTTTCAGAGCACATGATGTCATACAAAAAACCCTTAGAGTATGCAAAAGTAAGGCCAAAGAAGCACTGCTTATATTGGACAGAAGAAGCCAGATTATTTTAGTGCCACTAGAGGATTTGACTACACAGTTTCCACTAGGCTTCGTAAGTATTGGCGTCCAGATCTTAGGTTCCACAAAAAGTCCATAAGCTTACTCAAATCTCTGCTCTTAGTCACAAACAAAGACAACAGCTGGTATGAAGTGTCCCCAAAGTCATTTTAGAACTTGCTACAAATGTGAGGAAATGAAGAGTCAAACTCCTATCTCAGAGCTGTACAGCAACCAACTGTAACATTAGCAATCTCAGATGATCCTCAAGACTGCTTTTGCTATCCACAAAGCAATCCTTCTACCCTCCTTTACAAGGAAGAGGGTAAATACCAGATTTCAGACCACCATCATTTTCATCCTTTTAAAGTTTAGATTTTGAAAGGGTCTCAGGAAAACAAAAGAAATAAAATAAAAAAAAACAACCAAAATAAAAACACAACCCCCCAAAACAAAAACAAAACCAAACAAACCCAACAGACAGACAATTCTTTCACTGCAGGTCAACTGCAAGCCCTTTTTAATATGTTATTGCTTCTATTCCCTGAAAAGCCTGTACTTCCCAGAAAATAAACAAGCTGAGGAACAAATCTACCAGAGATTTAACTCAAAAACTAAGAGCATTTCAGAATCTGATGTATCTCAGATAGATAAGACAGTATGCAGGACCGTACAAAGATGTCATATGCTTACCTCAAAGGTGTACAACTATGAACAACAAGAGCTGAAAGTCACCAGAACTGGTCTAAAAATAGCAGATGTGGGGGAACCTGCAGAATAATAATCTGAGGTTCAGAACTGCCAGCATGAAGACCTGTCTGATGATCAATTTGCCACGTAAATGAAGAGGAACTACCACCCATGATCTATACATTATTCCCATTAAATGAACCTAAAATTACAGGACATTTTAGAAACATTTGCCTCTGCACCTCTACATCTCCCCAGCAGCCACAATTCTAATCCACTGCATGTTTACCATAGTCACTGTACTTTGAGATGATTCTTCTATACAAACTGTTGACACAGCCAGGGAAGGCAGCCGGGAGAAAGAGGATAATGTTGATGTCTCCATGCCACTATCCTCACTTAGAGAGGAAAGACCAACCATGTGGTGTTCATTCAGTTCATTAGCTTTACTGTGAGCACAGGTCTGCAAAGAGCTGAGAAAAGTGCCATCGTGAAGACAGGTAGTGCTCTGGAAAGTGCTTGTGAGCTTTGATGATTTTTGATCACTCTCATTGGAGTCAAGTTTAGGAAAGGACAAGGATTTTATATTGTTTGCTGAAGTGATAGGGGACAGGGATACCTTGGAAGACAAGGACATCTTTTCACAGTTTCCCAACTGCGGTAAAGTGATAAAGCCATTGGGTTTGTGAAGGGGCTTGAAGTCCATCATGGCCCTTTCGACGGATGCCAGAACTTCCTCATCTTGCAGCACAGACTCAGACCCTCCTTTGGGCAAAGTATTATCTAACAGCTGGGCAACAATTGGCCCAGTAGTACCAACATGAATTTCAAGAATATTTTTTAATTCCTCCTTATCATCAAGAGTTTTTAATTCCAACTTGTCAAATGGGTCTTCTTCACATTCAAAATCAGCTGGGTTGAAGTCTGCTTTTGGACAAGGTGGACTGAGAACCTTTTGCTTCACAATGCTGCTGTTAGCTGGTGTGGGAGTAAGAATATTATTGTGCTGAAGGCTAGTAAGGATGGGATTAATAGGAGGAAGCATGGCCTCAGGGTGAGGTCCCTCTGAGAACCCTACTATGTTGCTGGCCTCTGAAGCTGATTTTGAGTTTGCTAGCACTTCTTCTGCCTTGCATTCGGCTTCCTTCTGGGCAGCTTGGATTTTTTTGGTATCTTCAGCCCACTTGATTGTTTCCTTTTCCAGTGAGAAGTCATACTGATAAAGGTGGAGAGGAAAGGAGAGGAGAAAAAAGAAAATTATAAGGATCATATGTTGCTGTTAGAAGTAGTAGCTAAGTAACACAGAATAAGAGATACATGAAATACCATGGACAAACAACAACTTTTTCCCAGCATCTCTTCTAACCTACAGTTGTGGTTTAAGCCCAGCTGGTAACTCAGAACCATGCAGCCACTTGCTCACTCCACCACCCTCCTTCCTCCCCCAGCTACTGGAGGGATGGGGAGGAGAATCAAAAGAATGTAACTCCCATGGGTTGAGATAAGAACAGTCCAGGAACTAAGGTAAAACACAGAATCACTACTGCTACCACCAATAATAATAATGATAGGGGAAATAACAAGGGAAGAGAATAAAACTGCTCACCACATGCCGATCAATACCCAGCCCGACCTGAGCAGCAATCTAGCCCTTCCAGATAACTGCCCCCAGTTTATATACTGGGCATGACGTGCTGTGGTATGGAATACCCCTTTGGTTAGTTTGGGTCAGGTGTCCTGTCTCTGCTTCCTCCTGACTTCCCCTCCTACCTGGCAGAACATGAGACTCAGAAAGGCCTTGGTCAGAGTAAACATTACTTAGCAACAACTAAAAACATCGGTGTTATCAACATTGATCTCAGGCTGAAAGTCAGAAACCAGCATTGCACCAACTACTAAAACCAAGAAAAATGACTGATATAACTGAATCCAGGACAGTATACACACTTCATTACATACCATTCACATTATGCTCAGATCCCATATTTTAAAATATACCATTGCTCTTGTCTCATATATATATATATACATACACACACACACAAAGAGAGAGATATCATTCCTCAGTTCATGGACCAATCCCTATAAAGCTTCTGAGTTCATCTGGTCCATGATGTCACGCTCTGTCTCTTGCAACAGTCTTTCAGAGAAAGGGAGACTGTGCGCAGTGTTGGAATGTTGCCTGCTGATGACAACACAGAACTCGTCTTGCCACTGCTGAGCTCATCTGGTTTTGCCAAAGTTCATTCTTTGTTGAGAAGATGGTTGGAGGGAAGTCAAGGCCAGTCACTGGTGACCTGAAGATATCTAGCTGGTGGGCTATAAAAGTGCTACATAGCAGGCAACAGCACATAATTGAGTTCACTGGCTGTTTTCCCCTAAAATCAAATCCCCTTGAGGTACACATTGGACTTCCCCATCTTCCGGCATTACCCAACAAGTATATCAAGGTCCCTGATCAAAAGCAATCCCACGAGTGGGTATGTCTTTACCGGAAGTGGGAAAAACACAGAATGTCTTCCCCAGCAAGTTCTTTATGTGCACCACAGGAACTTAATCCCCCTCTACGGTAAGTAAATGTTCTGACTGGGCTGGGCCAGCCCTGTTGGCAAATCCTCTGGTGTTGACCAACCAGGTGACTCTTGGTAAACGCGTATCCCAATGTTTGAAAGTCCCACCACCCATTGCTCTCAGTGTGGTTTTTAACAGCCAATTGTACCGTTGATTTTCTCATAGGCTGGTGCATGGTAGGGCATGTGATATACCCACTCAATACCATGCCCTCTGGCCCAAGTGTCTATGAGGTTGTTCCAGAAATGAGTCCCATTGTCTGATTCAATTCTCTCGGGGGTGCTGTGTCACCACAAAATTTGTTTCTCAAGGCCCAGGATAGTGTTCCGGGCAGCAGCGTGGGGCACCGTGTATGTTTCCAGCCATCCAGTGGTTGCTTCCACCATGGTAAGCACATGGCACTTGCCTTGGTGGGTTGGTGGCAGTGTGATATAGTCAATCTGCCAGGCCTCCCCATATTTATGCTTCAGCCATAGTCCTCCATACCAAAGAGGCTTTAACCACATGGCTTGCTTAATTGCAGCACATGTTTCACAGTCTTGAATAACCTCAGAAATAGTGTCCACTGTTAAGTCCACCCGTCAATAACGAGCCCATCTATATGCTGCATCTCTGCCTTGATGGCCTGAAGCATCATGGGCCCACCGGGCTGAAAATAATTCACCCTTATGTTGCCAATCTAAATCCATCTGAGCCACTTCAATCTTAGCCGCTTTACCCACCCGTTGGTTGTACCGGTGTTCCTCAGTGGCCCAACACAAAGGCACAAAAGAATCTACATGGCGTACCTTCAACACCAGGTTCTGCACCCTGGCAGCAATATATTCCCACAGTGCAGCAGCCAAGATGGGTTTACCTCTGAATTGCCAGTTGCTCTGCTTCCATTGCTGCAACCACCCCCCCAGGGCATTGGCCACCATCCATGAGTCAGTATAGAGATAAAATACTGGTCCCTTTTCTCATTCAGCAATGTCCAGGGCCAGCTGGATGGCTTTCACCTGGGCAAACTGACTCGATTCACCCTCTCCTTAGGCAGTTTCTGCAACTTGTCGTCCAGGACTCCATACAGCTGCCTTCCATCTCCGATGCTTTCCAACAATACAGAAGGATTCATCAGTAAACAAGGCGTATTGCTTCTCACTTTCTGACAGTTTATTATATGCTGGGGCCTCTTCAACATGCACCACCTCCTCCTCTGGTGAAATTCCAAAATCTGTGCCCTCTAGCCAGTCCGTGACGACTTCTAGAATTCCTGGACAACTGGGATTTCCTATTTGAGCTCATTGTGTAATTAGTGCAGCCCATTTACTCCATGTAGCATCAGTTGCATGATGTGTAGAGGAGACCCTGCCTTTGAACATCCAGCCCAGCACAGGCAATCGGGGTGCCAGGAGGAGCTGTGCTTCAGTGCCAATCACTTCCGAAGCAGCTCGAACCCCTTTCATAGACTGCCAGTAGCTCTTTTTCTGTTAGGGTATAGCTGGCCTTAGATTTATAGTATCCCCAAAACCAAAAGCCAATGGGTTGACCTCAAGCCTCCCCTGAAGCTTTCTGCCAGAGGCTCCAGGTAGGACCATTTTGCCCATCTCAGTGTAGAGTACATTTTTTACATCCAGCCTTGTCCAGACAGGTACAAGGGCTACTGCATGAACTATCTCTCGATTAATTTGTTCAAAGGTTTGTTGTTGCTCAGGACCCTATTAGAAATCATTCGTCTTCCGGGTCACATGATAGAGAAGGCTTACAATCAGACTGTAATTTGGGATGTGCATTCTCCAGAACCCCACAACACCTAAGAAAGCTTGTGTTTTTTTCTTATTAGTTGGTGGAGACATTGCTGTTATCTTGTTGATCACATCTGTGGGGATCTGGAGACATCCATCTTGCCATTTTATTCCCCAAAACTGAAACTCCTGTGAAGGTCCCTTGACATTGCTCTCTTTTATGGCAAATCCAACCTTCAGAAAAGGTTTTAGATTATTTTCTTCCCTTTCTCAAAAGCTTCTTTTGCTGTAACACCCCACACGATAATGTCATCAATGTATTGCAGGTGTTCTGGAGCTTGCCCCTGTTGCAGTGCAGTCTGCATCAGTCCATGGCAAATGGTAGGTCTGTGTTTCTACCCACTCCTGGGGCAGTCGGTTCCAAGTGTACTGGATGCCCCTTCAAGGAAAAGCGAACTGTGGCCTACACTCCTGTGCTGAAATGCATTGGCAATACCAGTTGTGGCATACCACTTGGCTGCCTCGGACACCAATTCATACTGAAGTTCTAGCATGTCTGGTAGGGCAGCACTCAAGGGTGGTGGTGTGACTTCATTCAGGCCACGATAGTCTACTGTTAGTCTCCACTCTCCCTTACATTTTCACACTGGCCATATGGGGCTATTAAAGGGCGAGCGGGTCCTGCTGATCACCCCCTGACTCTCCAGCCTATGGATCAGCTGATGGATGGGAATCAGGGAGTCTAGGTTGGTGCAATATTGTTGCTGGTGCACTCTTGTGGACACGATTGGCACTTCTTGCTCTTCAACCTTCAGCAACCCCACAACAGAAGGATCCTCTGAGATACCAGGCAAGGTGGACAGCAGCTCAATTTCCTCTGTCTCCAAAGCAGCAATACCAAAAGCCCATCAGTACCCTTTTGGGTTTTTGAAGTACCCTCTCTTGAGGTAGTATATGCCAAGGATGCATGGAGCCTCTGGACCAGTCATAATGGGGTGCTTTTGGCACTTCCTCCCAGTCAGGCTGATTTCAGCCTCCAGTATAGTCAACCCTTGGGGTCCTCTTGTCACTCCAGAAATGCAAAACCATTCTACCCCTTGACAGCTTCATGGCGTCAGGGTACACTGTGAAGTGCTATCTACTAGAGCCTTATACTCCTGTGGGACTGATGTGCAGGCCATCTGATCCACACAGTCCAGTAAACCCGACTGTCCCTCCCCTCTGCCTGCTGGAGGCAGGACCCCACTAATACTGATCATAACATTGGTCACTTACATCTTGTTGACAGGGATTAGTCTTTATCACAGAAGCTGGAGTAAAATCAGCTCTTCCTCTCCATCTGGGAACCTGCCCACCAGAGACTGAACCTGCAGATTTCATGGGATGATCAACCTTGACCTTTGTTCTCCTCTTCAATTCACGCACCCCTTCCTCCAGAGCTGAAGTAGGTTTTCCATCCCACTTCATCATGTCTTCACCGTGATCCTGCAGGTAAAAACAATGGTATGGCCCGTGGCGTGTACCTCCTATATCTTCTCTCTCAAGCAGTACGATGCCTTTTGTTAATAGCTGAGACATGGGTTGGTACACATGGGGAGCTGGATAGATTGGATATATCGTCTCTCGTTTAAGGTCCTGGGACAGTTTTTCCACAGCTGATGTGATGGAAGGGGTGAGATTGTCTTCGAACTCTCGGAGTTGACAAATCAGTTCATCCACTGCTGGTAGTTGTACGTCATTCCAGGTTATTGCTACCAAGGAGTGGGCATATGATGATGGTGCACTCCAGATAAATTTCCGCCAAATGGGTCATGTACATTTGACTTCATCTGGAACTAAAGGTGCATTTCTGGCATCTGGCCTGCGACAGATCAACTCTACAATGGCTGATTCCCTCAGAGACTGGATGCCTTTCTCTAGCGTGGTCCAGTTGGCTGGACAACTCATAACATCGTCTTCTTAAGGAAACCATTCTTTCACAGCTGCCAAGAGCTGTCTCCAAAGGCTGAGAGACTGTTTCTCTTTTGCAATTGCTTTTTCAGGTTCCCCTTCTAGTTCATGACTGTCGGACCCTTTGTCCCTGCATTGGAGCAATCAGGCGATGATGCGATCCCCTGGTTGTCGGGTAAAATGTTTTCACATATTCTGTAGCTTGGCTGAGGTCTGGGGTGGAGAAGTCAGCTCTTCTTCTTCCTCGTCTTCCTCTGATTCAAGTAATAATAACTCTTGTTCTGATACTGTCCCTAGTAATAAGTGCATTGGTTCTTCATCTTTATTCACTGCATGGGATCCTCTTCTTTGCTTTTCCCCTTGTGTACAGGGGCAACTGATATTGGCACGAATTGATCCTCTGGTTTAGCTGCAGTGATTATCACTGTGGTTGGAGTGGCTGCAGTATCTGTTGTCAGGGTTGGTGCAGCCACGGTGCTTGGGGTCTGAGTAGCACCAGCAGAGGTGATGACCACGCTGGGAACATAAGCCACATCAGTTTCATGATCAATAAGTCTATTGTAATACAAGTAATTACCATAAAGTACAGTGAAACAAGAAACTTAGCCCAAGCCCCTCAGCTGATAAACACTAAAACAGCAAATACCAGCTGTAAGTAAGGTACGATATGCTGAAACTCCGAGATCAAGAGCAACAACTTTGAGATCCAATAAACCAGCATTGAGACAAGTGACTATTAATCCAAAATGATGAACGCTTATCACAAATACGATTAGACACACCCTGATCAGATCTGTTGTTATCTCAACACTTCAGCCCCCACGCTGGGCGCCATAAAGAGCTGTCGTGGTTTAAGCCCAGCCAGCAACCCAGAACCATGCAGCCCCTCTCTCACTCCACCACCCTTCCTCCCCCAGCTCCCAGAAGGATGGGGAGGAGAATCAAAAGAATGTAACTCTCACGGGTTGACATAAGAACAGTGCAGTAACTAAGGTATAACACAAACCCACTACTGCTACCACCAATAATAATAATGATAAGGGAAATAACAAGGGAAGAGAATACAACTGCTCACCACCCACTGACCGATACCCAGCCCAACCCCGGCAGTGATCTCACCCTTCCGGGTAACTGCCCCCAGTTTCTATATTGGGCATGATAAGCTGTGGTATGGAATACCCCTTTGGTTTGTTTGGGCAGGTGTCCTGTCGCTGCTTCCTCCCGACTTCCCCTCCTCCCTGGCAGAGCATGAGACTCAGAAAGTCATTGGTCGGTGTAAACATGACTTAGCAACAACTAAAAACATTGATGTTATGAGCATTGTTTTCAGGCTGAAAGTCAAAAACACAGCACTGCATCAGCTACTAAGAAGGGGAAAAATGACTGCTGCTGCTGAACCCAGGATATCTACAGACTGGCAAAGCTAGAAGAGACGAGAAGCAGTTTCGTTTGCCTCTAGCAAGAAAACCTGGTTATAGTCTCGATTAGAATATTATATTTTGCCTCTTTCCTACATTTAGTCTTGCTTTACAGCTACTGATCATCCCATGATCAATTTCAGAGCTGTCCTGGGTTCAGCTGTAACAGTTAGTTTTCTCCTTCTTAGTAACTGGTGTGGTGCAGTGGTTTTAACTTTAGTCCTAGAACAATGCTGATAAAACACTAATGCTGGTTTGTGTATCTGTCAGCATGTGGTGAGCAACTGTGCTGTGCATCACTTGTGTTTTCTGAGCTTTCATTTCTTCTCTTGATGGTTCCCATTATTATTGTTGTTGATATTCATTCTATCATAACTATATTATACTGTACTTCAGTCATTAAGCTGTTTTTATCTCAGCCCCTGGCGTTTACATTCTTTCAGTTCTCCATCGCGCCCAGAGGGAGGAGAGGAAGATGGGGGGGTGAGCAAGTGTCTGTGTAGTAATGAGTTACCAACTGGGTTTAAACCATGTCAGTCCCTTGTAGTGGCCAATGGGGGGCACAAAGGGTTGAGATAACAAGATTTGATCAGGGTGTGTCAAAACAAATTTCTTAAAAGCATTCATTGCTTTAGACTAATAGTCACTGGTCACAATGTGAAGACTAAGGGGAGACAATCGTGGCCTGAATGAAGTCACACCACCCTTGAGTGCTGCCCTACCAGACATGCTGGAACTTCAATATGAACTGGAGTCAAAGTTAGCCAAGCGGTATGCCACAACTGATAATCCAATGTGCTTTTCTCAACCCCTTTGGCAGCAGAGCGCAGGCCACAATTCGCTTTTCCTTGAAGGGGCATCCGGTACAATTGGAACCGACTGCCCCAGGAGTGGGTAGAAACACAGCCCAACCATCTGCCATGGACTGATCCAGACTGAACTGGAACAGGGGCAAGCTCCAGAACACCTCCAATACATTGATAACATTATCGTGTGGGGTGATACAGCAAAAGAAGCTTTTGCGAAAAGGAAAAAAAATAATTGTCCTGGGTTCAGCAGTAGCAGTCATGTTTTTTTTCCCTTTGTGGTAGCTGGTGCAGTGCTGTGTTTTGACTTCCAGCTTGAGAACAGTGTTGGTGAAGTCGATGTTTTCAGTTGTTGCTAAGTGATGTTTACCCCGACCAAGGACTTTGTGAGGCTCATGGTCTGCCAGGGAGGAGGGGAAGCCGGGAGGAAGCAGAGACGGGGCGCCTGACCAGGGCTAGCCAGGGAGGTATTGCATACCACAGCACGTCATGGCCGGGGTGGGGGGTAACTGGGAGTTACCCGGAAGGACACGGGCTTCCGGGTGGGACTCGTTTTCTTGGCCAGTGGTATCGTATTCTCTTCCCTTGTTATTTTCCCTTATCATTGTTGTAGTTGATAGTAGCGGTGGTGATTTGTGTACATTGGTTGCTGGACTGTTCTTGTCTCAACCCGTGGGAGTTGCACTTTTTTTCGATCCTCCTCCCTGTTCCTCCGGGAGTGGGGAAGGGGAGAACCCTGGGGGGGGGGGGGGGACGGGGGACACAGACCTCGATTGTTGGCAGCTCGGCAGCTCGGCACCACTCACTGGGAGTGAACAAGTTACCTGACTGGGTTTAAACCACGACAGTTCTTTTTGGCGCCCAACGTGGGGCACGAGGGGTTGAGATAAGAACAGATCTGACTGGATTGATAGTCACTCGTCACAATGCTGATTTATTGGCTCTCAAGGTTGTTCCTCTTGATCTCACAGTTTCAGTATATCGTATCTTACGCCCATCCGGTATTTGCTGTATTAGTGTTTTTCAAGTGTGGGGCTTGGGCTAAGGTTTTTGTCCCATTGTACTTTATGGTAATGACTTGTAATACAATAGAATCATTGATCATGAAACTGATCTGGCTTATGTTCCCAGTGTGGTCACCACCTTTATACTTTGGGAGGTATATGATGGAGGTGCTTAGCAATTACACATCTTTTTCCTCCTTCTCAGGTGCTCAACCTGTGAAGGAGACATCCTTTTACCCTCCCAGTCGTCCCCCCAGACCATTTACATTTGAGAGTATTGGAATTTTTTGAATGGCATTTTAATGCTGTTGAGACTTGTTTGCTGATGGTGATGGGAATCACCACGCTAACACGCATACAGAGTGTGTTTTGCCCAATACTAATTTCAAGAGTTAAGCAGAGTCAGGTTTGGGTCTTGTCTGGGGTCAAACAACAATGTAGGAGGACCGAGAGATTTTCCCTGAGGCTGGACAGCCATGAGTGGCAGGGTGTGTGGGATAGTATGGGCAAGTATCTATGTCAGTGGGCCCCTCCAGTACTTTGGAATTTCACAACCGAACAACTGCAAAATCCAGAAGAATTAGTAAAACACTTAAATGAGGTGTGTGGTCATTCTGGCCATACCAGAGATGGACAAATCATGGCAACGGGCTGGGGCTTGGCCTATGCTTACAGGGCCTTGTTCAACACTATCCAGCACCTTCAAAAGGAAAAGAATGTCGGCGGATCTGAGGGCAAAGCAACAGTCACTACTCAAACTTTGTCTGCAATGAACTGCGCAGCTACCCCAGTGGCAAGTACAGCAGCTGCTCAAACTTCAACTGTAACAGACAGCGCGGTTACCCCAGCTCCAAGCACAGCAGCTGCACCAACCCCAGCGACAAGCACAGTCGCTACTCAAACTTTGGCTGCAATGAACTGTGCAGCTACCCCAGTGGCAAGTACAGCAGCTTCTCAAACTTCAACTGTAACAGACAGCGCGGTTACCCCAGCTCCAAGCACAGCAGCTACACCACCCCCAGCAACAAGTACAGTTGCTACTCAAACCACAGTGATAATCACTGCAGCCAAACCAGAGGACTACTTCGTACCAATATCGGTTGCCCTTGTGCACAAGACAACAAGCAAAAAGGAGGCAAAAAGGGTGAAGCGAGATGAAGAAACAATGAATTCACCACCCAGTCCAGAATCTGATCAGGAGTCATCATCACATGACGAAGAAGAAGAAGAAGAAGAGGTAACTTCTCGACCTCGGACCTCAACCGAGCTGCGGAATATGCAAAAAGATTTTACCCGTCAACCAGGGGAGCACATCATCACCTGGTTACTCCGATGCTGGGACAATGGGGCCGATGGTCATGAACTAGAAGGTACAGAAGCCAAGCAGCTGGGATCACTTGCTAGAGAAGGGGGAATTGACAAAGCAATTGCAAGAGAGAAAAAGTCCCTCAGCCTTTGGAGGCGGCTCTTGGCAGCTGTGAAAGAAAGGTTTCCGTACAAGGACGATGTTACGAGTCGTTTGGCCAAGTGGACTACTATAGACAAAGGCATCCAGTCTCTGAGGGAATCGGCTATCGTAGAGATGCTCTATCACATCAAGCCGAATAATGGGGATACACCTATAGATCCAGATGAAGTCGAATGTACACGACCCATGTGGCGAAAACTTACACGGAATGCACCGTCATCATATGCCCATTCATTGGCAACAGTAACCTGGAATGACATAGTACCGCTAACAGTGGATGAAATGGTTCATAAACTCTGAGAGTTCGAAGACAACCTCACCCCTTCCATCATCTCAGCTGTGAAAAAACTGTCCCAGGACCTCAAACAATTGAGGGACGATCTATCTGATTTATCCAGCTCCTCACGTGTACCAACACACGTCTCAGCTATTAACAAAAGGCGTCCTATTGTTCAAGAGAGGAGATACAGGAGGTATACACCACGGGGTACCCTATGGTTTTACCTGCTGGATCACGGAGAAGACATGACAAAGTGGGATGGAAAACCTACTTCAGCTTTGGAGGAACGGGTGAGTGAACTGAAGAGGGGAGCAAGGGCCAAGACTGATCGTCCCATGAGAGCTACGGCTTCAGTCTCTGGTGAGCAGGTTCCCAGATGGAACAGAAGAGCTGATTTTACTCCAGCTCCTGTGATAACGAAGAATAATCCCTTTCACCACGATTTAAGTGTCCAACACTGTGACGACCATTAGAGGGGCCCTGCCTCCAGCCAGGTGGAGGTAGGGGACAATCAGATTTACTGGACTGTGTGGATCAGATGGCCTGGCACATCAGTCCCACAGAAGTATAAGGCTCTAGTAGATACCGGTGCACAGTGTACCCTGATGCCATCAAGCTGTCAAGGAGTGGAACCCATCTATATTTCTGGAGTAACAGGAGGATCCCAAGAGTTGACTGTGCTGGAGGCTGAAATCAGCCTGACTGGGAGGGAGTGGCAAAAGCACCCTAGTGTGACTGGTCCAGAGGCTCCATGCATCCTTGGCATAGACTACCTCAAGAGAGGGTACTTCAAAGACCCAAAAGGGTACCGGTGGGCTTTTGGTATTGCTGCTTTGGAGAGTGAGGAAATTGAGCAGCTGTCCACCTTGCCTGGTCTCTCAGAAGATCCCTCTGCTGTGGGGTTGCTGAAAGTTGAAGAACAACAAGTGCCAATTGCGACCACAACAGTGCACCGGCGGCAATATCGCACCAACCGAGACTCCCTGATTACCATCCATCAGCTGATCCGTAGGCTGGAGAGTCAGGGGGTGATCAGCAGGACCCGCTCACCCTTTAATAGCCCCATATGGCCAGTGCGAAAGTCTAATGGAGAATGGAAACTAACATTAGACTATCGTGGCCTGAATGAAGTCACACCACCATTGAGTGCTGCCGTACCGGACATGCTAGAACTTCAGTATGAACTAGAGTCAAAGGCAGCCAAGTGGTATGCCACGATTGATATTGCCAATGCATTTTTCTCAATTCCTTTGGCAGCAGAGTGCAGGCCACAGTTTGCTTTTACTTGGAGGGGTTTCCAGTTCACTTGGAACCGACTGCCCCAGGGGTGGAAACACAGCCCTACCATTTGCCATGGACTGATCCAGACTGCACTGGAACAGGGGCAAGCTCCAGAACACCTGCAATACATTGATGTCATTATTGTGTGGGGCGATACAGCGGAAGAAGTCTTTGAGAAAGGGAGGAAAATAATCCAAATCCTGCTGAAAGCTGGTTTTGCCATAAAACGGAGTAAGGACAAGAGACCTGCACAGGAGATTCAATTTTTGGGAATAAAATGGCAAGATGGACGTAGACAGATCCCCACAGATGTGATCAACAAGATAACAGCAATGTCTCCACCAACTAATAAGAAAGAAACGCAAGCTTTCTTGGGTGCAGTGGGGTTCTGGAGAATGCACATCCCAAATTACAGTTTGATTGTAAGCCCTCTCTATCATGTGACCCAGAAGAAGAATGATTTTAAATGGGGCCCTGAGCAGCAACAAGCCTTTGAGCAAATTAAACGCGAGATAGTTCATGCAGTAGCCCTTGGACCAGTCCGGACCGGGCCAGATGTAAAAAATGTACTGTACACGGCAGCTGGGGAGAACGGTCCTACCTGGAGCCTCTGGCAGAAAGCTCCAGGGGAGACTCAAGGTCAACCCCTCGGCTTTTGGAGTCGGGGATATAAAGGATCTGAGGCCAGCTATACCCCAACTGAGAAAGAGATACTGGCAGCCTATGAAGGGGTTCGAGCTGCTTCGGAAGTGATTAGCACTGAAGCACAGCTCCTTCTGGCACCCCGGCTGCCCCTGCTGGGCTGGATGTTCAAAGGCAGGGTCTCCTCTACACATCATGCAACTGATGCTACATGGAGTAAATGGGCTGCACTAATTACACAGCGAACTCGAATAGGAAATCTCAGTCGTCCAGGCATTCTAGAAGTCATCATGGATTGGCCAGAGGGCAAAGATTTTGGAATGTCACCAGAGGAGGAGGTGGTGCGCGCTGAAGAGGCCCCACCATATAATAAACTGTCAGAAAGTGAAAAGCAGTATGCCTTGTTTACTGATGGCTCTTGCCGTATTGTGGGAAAGCATCGGAGATGGAAGGCAGCTGTATGGAATCCTGGACGACAAGTTGCAGAAACTGCTGAAGGAGAGGGTGAATCGAGTCAGTTTGCCAAGGTGAAAGCCATCCAGCTGGCCCTGGACATTGCTGAACGCGAAAAGTGGCCAGTACTTTATCTCTATACTGACTCATGGATGGTGGCAAATGCCCTGTGGGGGTGGTTGAAGCAATGGAAGCAGAGCAACTGGCAACGCAGAGGTAAACCCATCTGGGCTGCTGCACTGTGGAAAGATATTGCTGCCAGGGTGCAGAACCTGGTGGTGAAGGTACGTCATGTAGATGCCCATGTACCCAAGAGTCGGGCCACTGAGGAACACCAGAACAACCAACAAGTGGATAAAGCGGCTAAGATTGAAGTGGCTCAGATGGACTTAGATTGGCAAAATAAAGGTGAATTATTTTTTGCCCGGTGGGCCCATGACACTTCAGGCCATCAGGGCAGAGATGCAACATATAGATGGGCCCGTGACCGAGGGGTGGACTTAACAATGGACACTATTGCCCAGGTTACTCATGAGTGTGAAACATGTGCTGCAATTAAACAAGCCAAGCAGTTAAAGCCTCTTTGGTATGGAGGACGATGGTTGAAGTATAAATATGGGGAGGCCTGGCAGATTGACTATATCACACTGCCACCAACCTGCCAAGGCAAGCGCCATGTGCTTACCATGGTGGAAGCAACCACCGGGTGGCTGGAAACATACGCTGTGCCCCATGCCACTGCCCGGAACACTATCCTGGGCCTTGAGAAACAGATTTTGTGGCGACACGGCACCCCAGAGAGAATTGAGTCAGACAATGGGACTCATTTCCTGAATAACCTTATAGATATTTGGGCCAAAGAGCATGGCATTGAGTGGGTATATCACATCCCCTACCATGCACCAGCCTCTGGGAAAATCGAACGGTACAATGGGGTGTCAAAAAGCACACTGAGAGCAATGGGTGGGGAAACTTTCAAGCATTGGGATACACACTTACCAAAGGCCACCTGGTTGGTCAACACCAGAGGATCTGCCAACAGGGCTGGCCCAGCCCAGTCAGAACTTTTACATATTGTAGAGGGTGACAAAGTTCCTGTGGTGCATATGAAGAATTTGCTGGGGAAGACAGTCTGGGTTATTCCTGCTTCAGGTAAAGGCAAACCCACTCGTGGGATTGCTTTTGCTCAGGGACCTGGATATACTTGGTGGGTAATGCGGGAAGATGGGGAAGTCCGATGTATACCTCAAGGGGATTTGATTTTAGGGGAAAACAGCCAGTGAACTCAACTGTATGCTGCTGCCTGCTGTGTAATGATTTTATAGCCCATCAACTAGATGTCTCCAGGTCACTAGCAACTGGCCCTGACTTCCCTCCAGCCATCATCCCAACAAGAATGAACTTTGAACATCATGGACCAAATGGACTAGGCAGCATTATAGGGATTGGTCCATGCACTAAGAAAATGATCTTTTCCTCTTGGTCTGTATGTATATGGATGTATATATATGGGAGAGTGATGGTGTATAGAAAATGTGGGATGTGAGCACGACGTGAATGGTATGGAATAAGGGGTGGATAATGTCCTGGGTTCAGCAGTAGCAGTCATGTTTTTTTTGTTTTTTTTTCCTTTGTGTTAGCTGGTACAGTGCTGTGTTTTGACTTCCAGCTTGAGAACAGTGTTGGTGAAGTCGATGTTTTCAGTTGTTGCTAAGTGATGTTTACCCTGACTAAGGAGTTTGTGAGGCTCATGCTCTGCCAGGGAGGAGGGGAAGCCGGGAGGAAGCAGAGACGGGGCGCCTGGCCTGGGCTAGCCAGGGAGGTATTGCATACCACAGCACGTCATGGCCGGGGTGGGGGGTGACTGGGAGTTACCTGGAAGGACACGGGCTTCCGGGTGGAACTCGTTTTCTTGGCCAGTGGTATCGTATTCTCTTCCCTTGTTATTTTCCCTTATCATTGTTGTAGTTGATAGTAGCGGTGGTGATTTGTGTACCTTGATTGCTGGACTGTTCTTGTCTGAACCCGTAGGAGTTGCACTTTTTTCGATCCTCCTCCCTGTTCCTCCGGGAGTGGGGAAGGGGAGAACCCCGGTGCGGGGGGGGACACACAGACCTCGATTGTTGTCAGCTCGGCACCACTCACTGGGAGTGAGTGAACAAGTTACCTGACTGGGTTTAAACCACAACAATAATCTAAAACCTCTGAAGGCTGGATTTGCCATAAAATGTAGTAAGGTCAAGGTGTTAGAAAATGGTGAAGTTTTTACAATAAAATAATCATATAAAATAGTAAAATGATTATATTTGAGAAATTTATAAATCAGTAGTGAGGCTTTGCATATTAGAAGACGCTGTAACTTTGCCGTTTTGTATCATAGTTACTCTATAACTAAATGTTACAATGGTAGTCTTGGTAGCAAGAGCTAACATAACTATATATGGTGAGGGGAGTATGGGTGTATTTAGAGAAGTATGTATTGTAAAACTCTACCCAAGCAGAACCTAAATTTAAGACAGCCGAAAAGGGCATACCAGAAGCATCCTGGTGAAGATAAGAGAATGCTAATGTCCACAAGACGACTGGGACCTAGCCAAGTAGAGAAAAGGTGAAAAGGACAACCTGAGGAAGACTTCTTACTTCATCTGAGGAAGACTCCTTACTTCATCAGGGCGACCACCAGAGGGGGCTGCGCAAGCGCAGAAGAGGCTGATGTCGTAATAGATTGATGTAGCAATCCTTGATGCATATGTATTAGTCAATGATGTAATCTGTGTTGAATATGTATTAGTTACGAAATTTTTAGTGTATAAATTGCGAATGCGATGTGACGGGAGTCGGAACCAGATTTGGGTGCGTACCCCTGGTTCCCGGCGCCTCAATAAAAGGACCTCATATAACCATCCCGGTGGTTATGTGTTTGTCTCGACGCTAACAAAGGGACCTGCACAGGAGTTTCAATTTTGGGGAATAAAATGGCAAGATGGACGTCTCCAGAACCCCACAGATGTGATCAACAAGATAACAGCAATGTCTCCACCAACTAAGAAGAAAGAAACACAAACTTTCTTAGGTGTTGTGGGGTTCTGGAGAATGCACATCCCAAATTACAGTTGGATTGTAAGCCCTCTCTATCATGTGACCTGGAAGAAGAATGATTTCTAATAGGGTCCTGAGCAACAATGTTGCAGATTGACTCTAAGAGCAGAACCATAGAGTTCTGGAGGACTGTGCAAGCAAGGCAGGGGGTGGCCCCCACAGGTAGCCGGAGACCGGACCTGGGAGGAGAATGTGGAGGAAGCTGTGGGGGCTAACCAATACTGTTATGACAAGGAGTGGCTGAATACCACTCCTATATATGTGTGAACTGCGTCACAAATAAAGTAGAAGTTGCTTATCACCCATACTGGGTTGGCCTGTCTGCTTCTCCTCGCCGCTTACAAATGGCGCCCGAACAGGGACGCGGACTACAGGGCCCTGGTCGCTTGGGACCCGGATTACAGGGCTCCGACTAGTGGGGACCCGGAATACAGGACCCGACTAGTGGGGACCCAGATACAGAGCCCCGGCCGACGGGGGCCCGGGATACAGGGCCCCGACTAGAGGGGACCCGGATTACAAGGCCCCGACTAGCGGGGACCCGGATTACAGGGCCCTGGGCGACGGGGACCCGGATACAGGGCCCCGACTAGCGGGGACCCGGATTACAGGGCCCCGACTAGCGGGGACCCGGATTACAGGGCCCCGACTAGCGGAGACCCGGGATACAGGGCCCCGTGCGACGGGGGCCCGGATACAGGGCCCCAACTAGCGGGGACCCGGATACAGAGCCCCGGCCGACGGGGGCCCGGGATACAGGGCCCCGACTAGCGGGGACCCGGATTACAAGGCCCCGACTAGCGGGGACCCGGATTACAGGGCCCTGGGCGACGGGGACCCGGATACAGGGCCCCGACTAGCGGGGACCTGGATTACAGGGCCCCGACTAGCGGAGACCCGGGATACAGGGCCCCGGGCGACGGGGACCCGGATACAGGGCCCCAACTAGCGGGGACCCGGGATACAGGGCCCCGGGCGACGGGGACCCGGATACAGGGCCCCAACTAGCGGGGACCCGGGATACAGGGCCCCGGGATACAGGGCCCCGGTTTAACGGGGACCCGGATACAGGGCCCCGGTCGACGGGGACCCGGATACAGGGCCCCGACTAGCGGGGAACCGGGATACAGGGCCCCGACTAGCGGGGCCCGGAACGGCGAGTGAGCGGCGCCCGCGGCAGCGGCCGGGAAGCGCGGGCAATGCTGCTGCGGTGGCGTGACGGACCCGGGTGCTTGGACTAACCGAAAGGAATCCGCCGCTGGGGTGAACCAGACACTGCTGCATCGGGAGGCCGATCCGGAGACCGAGGTTACAGGACGATCCAGGAGAAGACGATCCGGAAAAAGCCGCCATGAAAATGGACCGAGAGATCCTAATACAATATTTGAGAAGAGTGAGTGGCGAAAGTTTGGTGATGAACTATTTGACTCAGTGCTTAATGGTTATAAAAAGGCAAAGAAACTCGGTAAACCACGGAGGGAAGTAATGAACTGTATAAAAAGATACAAGGCAGAAAAGAAAACTGCCGCGGTAGCAACGGAGAAACTAGGAACAGACGTCCCTGGTCGGTTGAAACCGGGGGAAGATTACAACTCATTTCCCCCAACTCGAGGGAGCACAAGGTTTCCCCCCCCACCCCGCACCCCCCCCTTCCTTTTCTCCCCCCAATCAGAAGGTGCCGCGGAGGAGGTGTAACCCCCTGCACCCCCATCACCCCAGTTCCGAAAGTAGGGACTTTGAAAAGGACAGAGAAAGTATATTAGAAAGTATACGCATGATAAATGCCGAGGAATACGAAAGAAAGAGAGCGGTGCCTCGGCGCCGGATCGATTGCGGCGCCATTGTGAAGCACGCAGTAGAAAATAAGGATCATGCGCTAGCGGGAGATTTAAAGGAACCGCGAGCCTCTCCAACCCACTACGCCCTAGAGTGAAAAAAATTTTAACTCAGTCACGGAGGAGCCAGGTCTGCAGATGGCTACATACCGAACGAGATACATCTGATAAGAAAGACACAGCTGCAAGCAACGGAGACCCCGAGTTCGGCGCAGAATCAGCCCCCCAATCCCCTGAATCCGATCCAGATTTATATCCTCTGCTTCCAGACCCTGACTCTTTGTCTCCCGGGTGGGTCTGCTCAGACTTACTGGCCCTGGAGACGCTCAGTTGTAACAATGGGTAACCAAATATGTGATCATTACCGGGGAATTTTCTGCAATGGGCATCTTTGCATATCCTGTGTTTGCTACACAGCAGGGGGCTAAAGAGTGGGAAGCTCTTGATCTCAAAATAGTTAAGGAGGCCTGACAAACAGTGACCACGTATGCGTTAAAATCCTCTTATACTCAAGCTGTATATGTGATGATTTTTTCTTGCAATTGACAGGGGAAGCCCATACAGTTTCTCTGTGATACTTATGTACTAGAAGTTGGTAAATATAAGTATGTCCAGGTTTCTATCAACCCTTGGAGACCTCTGTAGATACTGCTGGCCACTTCTTCCAGCACAGGCTGGCCACCTGTGTCGGAATGAGTGTGCATTTTGGTCAGTATAAAAGCCCAAGCCTCATGCGATGTGGGGGAGGCAGAGCCTCTGCGGGGTCGCCCGCTAAGGTTGAGCCTGCCACCTCTCACTGCAGTGATGCTTCTCAGAGCTGGTTTGCTGTTAGTCTCCACAGGGTCATTGTTCTGTACGTGGGTCTGTAGTGGGAGTAATGATGGCTTTTGCAGCTACTAAAAAAAAAAAAAAAGAAAAAAAAAGGGGGGGGGGAAGAGAGAGAGTAATAAAGTTACATTTAACTTTAACCTGTCTATTTCTGAAGAACTGATAACCTGGGGGAGGGGGTATATTTGTGTCCTCCTGCCTACAGGTCCATGGTGACTGCCTGCAAAGTTTGTCAAGCCTTGCCATGAGCTGGACAGGTGAATGGATAAACCTGATGCCTCAGCTACAGGAGCTGACTGTGAATACCCCAAGCAGAATGAGATAGAGGAAGAGAAAGAACAAATAACTGCAAAACATCACTTGGGGACAACTGAAAAGTAATATCCTGAATATGTGTGCTTGTAAAGTAGCTATTATTAGAGGTTGTGATTTTGTGTATAAAACCACCTGTATTTACTAGCTAGTTGCTAATAAGAAACTGCACCTTGTATTGTATAGATTTGTCACTTGTAAAAGAGATGTTAGAGTATGGAAATTTGCAGTAGCTGCTAGAAAATGCTAAGGCAAAAGCTAGAAAAATTTTAATACAATGGTAGTGTTATAAAGCAGGTGATGGAACAAATTAAGAGGGGGGGAGAATTCCACTGGTAAGAAATTTCTTTGGCTAGTCCTTCACTGCCATCAGCATCTTCAACATGCTGCTGCACCCTGTAATAGTTACTCTGCTAATGTAAATGTGTGTGTGCCTTGCTGTAGTAGCGACTTGTTACTGGATAAAACAAAAGGGGGAAGATGTGGAGACAGTGTTCTCACAGGAGAATGCATAAGTGGTACATAGGCTTTGAATAGTCCTGAAAGATACAGCAAGGCCATGAGAGGTCTGAAGAAGCTTAAGCAAGCAAGATAAGAGGCTGGAATTCACCAAGTTAATGAGAACTGTGGACTGTTGGCAAGCTTTCAAGGTTGAGTTCTCACACCTGTGTTTAACCAATTATATGTTAGTCACTAAGGGTCTTCAAAACATGTATCCAATCATAATATGCCAAATCACTGTAAGTGCTTCAGCTGGGGCCTTGGCTCAACTAAGCAGACTGGGTTGCTGAGTTGCTAAGCAGACAATTCTACATCAAAGGCAATTCCTGATTTGTTTTAATGTTGACTCTGTAAGACATGCAACACTGCAGAACCTTTTGTTGTTGGAACAGGGACATGGTTGTGAAGAGTTTGATGGAATGTGTTGTATGAGTCTCTCTGATTATGCTAATTTGATGCATGCACAGCTGAGAACCCTGGCTCAGCTTACCCAGCAATAGTAAATGAGCAATATCCTAAGAATAACTAGATGGTTGTCTTCATGGGGCATTACAGGTTGAGTCAAACACTGTTGTTTGAAGTATTGCACTTATGTATCATTGTTAGGTTAATCATCGTAGCTATTAGACTTGTTTATAGTTGTGTGATAAAACAGGTGAACAGAATAACCCATAATGCCTTGCTTGCACAAAGAAAAAGGGGGGAATTGTTGCAGAATGACTCTAAGAGCAGAACCATAGAGTTCTGGAGGACTGTGCAAGCAAGGCAGGGGGTGGCCCCCACAGGTGGCCGGAGACCGGACCTGGGAGGAGAATGTGGAGGAAGCTGTGGGGGCTCACCAATACTGTTGTGCCAAGAAGGAGTGGCTGAATACCACTCCTATATATGTGTGAACTGTGTCACAAATAAAGTAGAAGTTGCTTATCACCCATATTGGGTTGGCCTGTCTGCTTCTCCTCGCCGCTTACAGAACAACAAGCCTTTGAACAAAATAAATGATTGTTCATGCAATAGCCCTTGGACCAAACTCCAGTAGAGATCCATCCCTTCTGGGTAACTCCCCCCTGTATATATACTGGCCATGATGTTCTGTGGTGTGGAATACCCCTTTGGCTAGTTTGGTTCAGGTGTCCTGTCTCTGCTTCGTCCTGATTTCTTGTGCCCCTCCTCGCTGTCAGAGCATGAGAGACTGAGACCTTGATTAGAGTAAGGGGTAGTTAGCAACAACTAAAACATGGGTGTGGTATCAGCATTGTTTCCAGACTAAAGCCAAAACTACAGCACTGCACCAGCTACTAGGAAGAATAATACTCTATCCCAGCAGAAACCAGGACAGACACATAACACAATGAAGACAGCAATATGACATTAGAGTCTCCTTTAGCTCTCCCACACCAGTTTAACTGGGTGGAAATATTTGTATTAGGAAAATCAGGTAGTGATTTAATGGTTATAATTAAAAAGCTGTGATGTAGGATAACTGAGATATTAAGCTCTCTCCAGTGGATGAGTTTCAGGGCCAAAAAAAAAGGGGGCTGTGTGGCAAAGTAGAACCATCTACAGCAATCTGTCACAGCTGAAATGAAAACAATCACTAGTTTGGATTGACCAAAGAAAAGCATTTATCCAAATGATAAAAAAGCTCAATTACATTTCCTGTATTACAACTTGCATTTGGAGATTGGATTTTCAACATTTATCCTACAGCAATTGATTTTAAGATACCAAGAGTTTATGGTAACAGAGAAAAGCTCCTCAAAGACCTGGAAGTCATCTGTACCAAGCTGTAGCTTGTTTGCCCTACAGTTGGAAAAGAATTCCCACTCATAATTGCACAGAATCCAAGAACTGGAAATTTATTTCTTCATCCCACTATTGTAAGAACACATAAAATATGGTCATAAAAATACTTGTTACCCTCAAACAAGATTCTGCAAGTATGCGATAACATAGGTGTATCATTTCTTACTGTTTTTGACATAAAATGCTACTTAAATTCAGTCAGGGTAACATTTAGACCTATTACACAAAAAAAACCCACCATTTTTTGAAGATCCACTAAAATAAGTGCTATTAGGCTTTTTAAAAGTGTTATCAAGTAGAAACTTTTTTGCACAGCTTATCATTTATTATCTTTCTATACGTTCTAATAGACCTTCTGCAACTACTGCCTTGCATATGAAATGACACAATAGGACCAATAAGACTAACATTTGAACACTTGTGCAAATTGCGACTACTGTGACTACTACTACTGGGACTCAATTTGGGAGGCGAGGTCCACTGGAGGCTAGTGGAGCTGGTCAGCAAAGAAGGGGAAGAACTGCTTTGGTAGGAGACTTTCCAGGCTGGTCAAGACAGCTTTAAACTAGATGTGCTGGGGAAGGGGAGCATTGATTCATCCCAACACTCCCAGTCACTTGCCAGAACCTATAAATGCTTGGAGCAATGAAGAGACATTTCAGCTGCTCCAGCCCATGAGTCAGCTTTATTTGGAACTTGGCTAAGATGGCTCTATACAAATGCCCGTAGTATAGGGAAGAAAACAGAGGAATTAGAGATATATGCATGGCTACAGGGATATGATATCATTGGCATCACAGAAACATGGTGGGATGGCTCCGATGATTGGAGTGTTGGAGTGGAAGGTTATAGTCTCTTTAGAAAAGACAGGAAAGGCAGATGGGGAGGGGGAGTAGCTATCTATGTCAGTGATAGGCTAGAGAGTATGGAACTCTGGGGACAAGAGTTCAGTCAACAGAGAGTTTGTGAGTCAGTGTGAAAGGGAGAACAGCGATAGGGGAAATAACTGTAGGGATCTGTTACAGACCTCCGGATCAGGAGGACTCTGTGGATAAAGCGCTCTATAGACAGATAAGAGCAGCCTCACACTCACAGGCCCTTGCCCTCAGGGGGGACTTCAACCATCCTGATATCTGTTGGAGGGACAGTATGACCCAGTACAAGGAATCCAGGAGTTTCCTTGATTGTGTGGAAGACAACTTCCTCCTGCAAGTAACAGAGAAGCCAACAAGGAGAGGTGCCATGCTTGACCCTGTGCTAGCCAACAGGGAGGGGCTGTTTGGGAATGTGATGCTCCAGGGAAACCTTGGCTGTAGCAATCATGAGATGGTCGAGTTCAAGATCATCAGAACAATGAGAAGGGCATGCAGCAAGCTCACTGCCATGGACTTCAAGAGAGCAGTCTTTGGCCTCTTCGGGAACCTTCTTAGCAAGGTTCCATGGGATAAAGCCTTAGAGGGCAGGGAGGCTCAAGACTGCTGTCTGATATTCAAGGATCACCTGCTACAAGCTCAGGAGTGTTGCATCCCGACTAGAAGGAAACGCGGCAAGAGGGCCAGGAGACCTCCTTGGATGGATAAGGAGCTCCTGAGGAAACTTTAGAGGGGAAAAAAAAAGCTTTTAAATGGTGGAAGTGAGGACAGGTGTCCTGGGAAGAATACAGTGATGTTGTCCAGGAAGCTAGGGACCAGGTTAGGAAAGCTAAGGCCCAGTTAGAATTAAACTTGGCTAGAGATGTGAAAGATAACTGGAAGGGATTCTGTAGGTACACTGCAAACAAAAGACAGACTAGGGACAATGTGGGCCATCTCCAGAAGCTATCAGGAGAATTGGCTACCCGGGATTTGGAGAAGACTGAGGTTCTTAATGGCTTCTTTGCCTCAGTCCTCACTGGCAAATGCTCTGACCACACCACTCAAGACTTGGAAGGCAGATGCAGGGACTGTGGGAATGAAGACCTTAGGCCCACTGTAGGAGAGGAACTGGTTTGAGACCATCTTAAAAATCTGAATGTGCACAAGTCCATGGGACCTGATGAAATCCATCCACAGCTCTTGAAGGAGCTGGTGAATGAAGTTGCTAAGCCACTGTCCATCATATTTGAAAAATCATGGCAGTCAGGTGAAGTTCCCAACAACTGTAAAGAGGAAAATATAACACTCATTTTCAAGAAGGTTAAAATGGAAGACCCAGGGAACTAGAGACTAGTCAGTCTCACCTTTGTGACTGGCAAAATCTTGGAGCAGATTCTACTGGAAAGCATGCTAAGGCACATGAAAAACAACAAGGTGCTTTGGACAGCCAACATGGCTTCATGAAGGGGAAGGTCCTGTCTGACCAATTTGGTGGCCTTCTATGATGGGGCTACAGAACTGATGGATAGGGGCAAAGCAATTCACATCATCTTCCTGGACTTGTGCAATGTGTTCGACACTGTCCCGCACAGTATCATTGCCTCTAAATTGAAGAGACATAAATTTGATGGTTGGACCACTTGGTGGATAAAGAATTGGCTGGATGGCCTCACGCAAAGAGCTGTGGTCAATGGTTTAATGTCCTGCTGGAGACCAGTAACAAGTGGTGTCTCTCAAGGTCAGTGCTGGGACCAATCTTGTTCAACAGCATTGTTGGCTACATGGACAGTGGGATAGAATGCACCCTTAGCAAGTTTGCCAAAGAAACCAAGCTGTGTGGTTCGGCTGACACGCTGGAGAGAAGGGATGCCATCCAGAGGGACCATGACACGCTTGTGAGGTGGGCAGATGCCAACTTCATGAAGTTTAACCAAGCCAAGTGCAAGGTCCTACACCTGGGTGGGGGCAATCCCAGGCACAGCTACAGGTTGGGCAGAGATGTGATTCAGAGCAGTCCTGCAGAGAAGGACTTGTGGGTGTTGGTTGATGAGAAAATGAACATGAGCCAGCAGTGCACGCTTGCAGCCCAGAAAGCCAACTGTATCCTGGGCTGCATCAAAAGGAGGGTGACCACCAGGTCAAAGGATGTGATCCTGCCCCTCTTCTCTGCTCTTGTGAGACCTCACTTGGAGTACTTGTCTGCACATCTGGTGTCCTCAACATAAAAAGGACATGGAGCTGTTGGAGCATGTCCAGAGGAGGGCCACGAGGATGATCAGGGGACTGGAGTATCTCCCGTATGAAGATAGGTTGAGAAAGTTGGGGCTGTTCAGCCTGGAGAAGAGAAGGCTGTGTGGAGACCTCATAGCAGCCTTCCAATATCTGAACAGGGCCCACAAGGATGCTGGAGAGAGACTCTTCGTTAAGGACTGTAGTGATAGGACAAGGGGTAATAGGTTCAAACTTAAACCAGGGAAGTTTAGATTAGACATAAGGAAGATGTTCTTTACTGTGAGGGTGGTGAGGCATTGGAACAGGTTACCCAAAGAAGTGGTAAATGCTCCATCCCTGGTGGTGTTCAAGGCCAGATTGGATGGAACCTTGGGTGACATGGTTTAGCGTGAGGTATCCCTGCCCATGGCAGCGGGGTTGGAACTAGATGATCTTAAAGTCCTTTCCAACCCTAACTATTCTATGATTCCTCTTGCAATTTACAGCAGCATATGTTGGGTGCCAGGGTTGAGGGGGAAAGGAGCAGAAAGGCAATATATCACTTACCCGGGCTTCTCTGACAAGCTGAGACAAATCGGGCAGGCAGAAACCAATGGGTAATCCAACCTTTGCTGGGGCTTTGAATTTGTCTCCTATCTTAAATGGGACATCATCGAGATAACTGAAAGGCCCTAAGATCAAAAGCAGAAATTGTATCAAAAACTCTCATGAGTTTAATGCGTTCAAGTAAAGACTCACATCTCTCTATTTGAGAGCTATTCTATCTCCACTGTCCCAACACCACCAGATGACTCAATACAAAGAAAGTTGCTTGATCAGAAACACATTGAATCTGTTTGGACTTCATTGCCCCAGTTTTGCAGTTATTTTGTGGGTGGCACTTTTTTCCCCTTAATGTTCTAGCTCAAAACTATTTTAAAATAACCCAACACACTAAAACCACACAACACTCCAGTGAAACAACTGAACAGATTTT
The DNA here is from genome assembly GCF_033815535.1 of Pezoporus flaviventris. Lineage (NCBI taxonomy): Eukaryota > Metazoa > Chordata > Aves > Psittaciformes > Psittacidae > Pezoporus > Pezoporus flaviventris. The sequence continues at coordinate 1,168,591 of NW_026892625.1, forward strand.
GAAGTCAATGTACACAATGTTTTAGCTTCCCTTGTGTAGGCATAGTCTTTATGCCTACACAACTGGAAGCTGAAGCTCTCCTTAACACTGTATTCTGTTATGACTCTATAAAAAGATCCATTGTTTTTGTCATGTACAAAACAGGCTTTAAAATAACCCAGCTTTAGAGCAGCTAAGACAAACTAAAATCCAGGTTTTGACACACAAGAAGGAAGTAACATTTGGACAAAAGTGGTCACAAGGGCAAAGTGACCCAAAGACCACTTTACGAGTGGTCCCAAGCTCCACATTGACCAAAACATAGTGAAACAGCTCAAGACTATTTAGCACAGGAAATCAGCTGTCATGATCTTAAGGTCCTTTCCAACCCTAACTATTCTATGATTCTATGTCACAAATCACAGACCCGCTTCATGGCCCTCCATCTGTCCTTTATATTTAACAATTACACGCGGCATTTAAAAAGTATTTTAGGACAAAAGTCTTTCTTCAAGCATCCTGCAAACTCATGAGGCAGAATCACTTAGAGCTCAACCACCTCCAAGAAGCCAGACTATAGGTTTGTTTTCCTTGAGCTGCTATGAAGAAGCATTAGAAAACACACAATATAAATTGCACTCAATTTCTCAGTTAACTAAAAGGGGATTCTTGGATCACTGGTCTAAGCTTTTGGAATTAACAGGCAAGGTTTCGCATTCCTCTAGCACTCCTTTGTAACTTTGAGTGTTACGGATCAAAAAATCCCGCAGTAGTATCAACATTAAGACGGTGTTCAGAGACTAACCTCTTCCTCAGTGCGATCTGACCTGCCATTTTTATCTGACTCATTTCCACACCCAGATGAAAGTTTAAGTACTGTTGCTTTGCCATCAGATCCATCCCCTATTATCAATCAGTCAGTTTATATTCTGGGCATGACATGCTGTGGTATGGAATACCCCTCTGGCTAGTTTGGGTCAGGTGTCTTGTCTCTGCTCCCTCCCAGCTTCCCGTGCCCCTTATCACTGCAGAGCATGAGAGCCCAGGAAGTCCTTGATTGGGGTAAGCATTACTTAGCAACAACTGAAATGCCGGTGTGGTGTCAGCATTCTTCTCAGACTAAAGCTGAAACAGAGCACTGTACCAGCTACTAGGAAGGAGAAAAATAACTGTTACAGCTGAAACCAGGACAGCATCCACCCCCTATTCCAAACCACTCATGACATGCTCAAATTGGTCATTTCAATATACCACTGCTTTTCTGTCCTGGGTTCAGCAGTAGCAGTCATTTTTCCCCTTCTTGGTAGCTGATGCAGTGCTGTGTTTTGACTTTCGGCCTGGGAACAGAGCTGATAGTGATGTTTTGGTTTGGCCAAGGACTTTGTGAGCCTCATGCTCTGCCAGGGGGGAGGGGGAAGCCAGGAGGAAGCAGAGACAGGACACCTGACCCAAACTGACCAAAGAGGTATTCCATACCACAGCACGTCATGCCCAGGATGTAACTGGGAGTTAGCTGGAAGGGCTGGGAGACTGCAGGGTTGGAGGAGGTATGGGTCGGTGCTTGGTCGGGCTGAGGGGGGCGAGTTATCGGTCAGCTGGTGCTGAGGTGTTGTATTCTCTTCCCTTGTTATTTCCTTTAGCATTATTATCATTGGTGGTAGCAGTAGTGATCTGTGTTATACCTTAGTTACTAAACTGTTCTTATCTCAACCCATGGGAGTTGCATTCTTTTCGATTCTCCTCTCTGTCCCTCCGGGAGTAGGGGGAGGGAAAGAAAGGGGGGGGGGTGTGAGTTAACGAGTTACCTGACTGGGTTTAAACCACGACAGTTCTTTTTGGCGCCCAACGTGGGGCACGAAGGGTTGAGATAACGACAGATTTGACTGGATTAATAGTCATTCGTCACAATGCTGATTTATTGGGTATCAGAGTTGTTCTTCTTGATCTCACAGCTTCAGACCGTTGTAACTTACGTAGAGCCGGTATTTGCTGTGGTAGTGTTTATCAAGTGTGGGGCTTGGGCTAAGGTTCTTCTCTCACTGTGCTTTATGGCAATGACTTGTAATACGGGGGGGCTCCAGCAGCAGGGCGGGACGGACGTGGCCGTGGACTTGTACCTGGCCGTCCGGCTGCTCTTCACCGTCCTGGCCCTCACCCTACTCTCCATCTTCGTGAGGCTGCGGGGAACTGAGGGGGAGCGGTCCCGGGAGCCGGCGGCTGCTGAAGCGGCCCGGGAGAGCGGCCCCGGGGACCAAGCGGCGGCGGGAGCGGGGCCGGAGGCCGCGAAGGGACGGCTGCCGGTGGAGGAGGTCGGGGCGGTCGAGGAGAGGAAGGGGGCGGCTGCCGAGCAGCGGGAGAAGGCGGCGGAGGAGCCGAGCCCCGCGGAGGAGCCGAGCCCCGCGGCCGAGCCGAGCCCCGCGACGGCCGAGAGCATTCCCCGGAAGCCGCCTGCCGAGACCCAGGAGGACGCAGGAGACCACGCAGCATTTCCCAGCAAGGCAGAGGAGGAAGAGCTGGACTCAGGAAAAGAGAAGCTGGTGGTGGGAGAGCTGGCAAGCACAGCAGCTACACCAGCCCCAGTGACAAGTACAGGAGCATCGTTTGAGAGTTCTGAAGGTTTTGAATGGCCTTTGGGTACCCTTGGGACCTGCCTGCTGATTGTGATGGGGATCAGCATGTTGGCACACACACAGGCTGTGTTCTACCCACAACCATTTTGTCTGATCTCAAAAGTTAAGCAGAGTCAGGTTTGGGTCTTGTCTGGGGTTAGACAACAATATAGGGAGACCAAGAGATTTTCCCCAAGGCTGGACAGTCATGAGTGGCAGGGTGTGTGGGACAGCATGGGCAAGTATCTAGTCCATTGGGCCCCTCCAGTGCTTTGGAAGCATCAGAGATGGAAGGCAGCTGTATGAAGTCCCCAGCAGCAAGCTGCAGAAACTGCTAAAGGGGACAGTGAATTATTTTAAGCCTGGTGGGCCCATGGCACTTCAGGCCATCAGAGCAGAGATGCAACATAGAGATGGACTTATGATCAAGGGGTGGACTTAGCAATGGACACTATTGCCCAGGTTATTCACGAGTGTGAACACTGCACACAGTCTCTCCTGCTCTGGAAGACTGTTACAAGAGATGGAGCCTGACATCATGGACCAGATGGACGCAGCAGCTTTATAGCTACTGGTCTATGCACTTAGATAAGAGTGATGGTATATTGAAAATGTGGGATCTGAGCATGACGTGAATGGTATGGAATAAGGGGTGGATAATGTCCTAGGTTCAGCAGTAGCAGTCATTTTTCCCCTTCTTGGTAGCTGATGCAGTGCTGTGTTTTGACTTTAGGCCTGGGAACAGAGCTGATAGTGATGTTTTGGTTTGGCCAAGGACTTTATGAGCCTCATGCTCTGCCAGGGGGGGAGGGGAAGCCAGGAGGAAGCAGAGACAGGACACCTGACCCAAACTGACCGAAGAGGTATTCCATACCACAGCATGTCATGCCCAGGATGTAACTGGGAGTTAGCCGGAAGGGCTGGGAGACTGCAGGGTTGGAGGAGGTATGGGTCGGTGCTTGGTCGGGCTGAGGGGGGCGAGTTATCGGTCAGCTGGTGCTGAGGTGTTGTATTCTCTTCCCTTGTTATTTCCTTTAGCATTATTATCATTGGTGGTAGCAGTAGTGATCTCTGTTATACCTTAGTTACTAAACTGTTCTTATCTCAACCCATGGGAGTTGCATTCTTTTCGATTCTCCTCTCCGTCCCTCCGGGAGTAGGGGGAGGGAAAGAAAGGGGGGGGGGGTGAGTTAACGAGTTACCTGACAGGGTTTAAACCACGACATTTTCGCTTTCTCTCTCTCTCTCTCCCTCTCTCCACGCACACACAGGTCATTGCTTAGTCCATGGACCATCCCTATAAAGTTCGCTGAGTTCATTCAGTCCATGATGCCGGGCTTCATCTGCTGTAACAATCTTTCAGGGCAGGAGAAATGGTGTGTCGTGTTGGACTGTTGCCTGCTTACGACACAGCTGAGCTCGTCTGGTTTCAAAGTTCATTCTTTGTTTGGGTGATGATCGAAGTCAGGTTCAGTAGATGGTGTCCCGAGGACAGTACTGGGAAACTGATTTTCCCATGAGTTTATTCTCTGCTATGATCATGACAGCACAAATTTTCTTTTCAAAGCCCAGAGTGGCAGAGATGGGCATTTAGTTGATGGGCTATAGAAGTGTTATATAGCAGGCAACAGCATATAATCGAGATCACTGGCTGTTTTCACCCAAAAATAAATCCCCTTGAGGTACACACTGGACTTCCCCATCTTCCCACTTTACCCACCAAGTACACCCAGGTCCCTGAGCAAAAGTAATCTCACTACTGGGTTTGCCTTTACCTGAAGCAGGAATAACTCAGACTGTCTTCTCCAGTAAATTCTTTATGTACACCACAGGAACTTTATCCCTCTCCACAGTATGTAAAAGTTCTGATTTGGTTGGGCCAGCCCTGTTGGCAGATCCCCTAGTGTTGACCAACCAGGTGGCGTTTGCCTAAATGTGTATCCCTTGTGAGAGAAACAGTGTTGTTTTCACATAATTGGGGATTGGACTCTGTAATACTAGGGTTTTACAATATTAGGTCTTTAAGATCAAAATTAAGGCTTTGCGATATTAAGATTTTTCAATACTGGGGCTGTGGCTAAGTTACTAAGAAAACAAAACAGGGTTTGAGATATAACTCAAAAAGGCACACTCTGTGGTTAAAGACAATATCATCTTTTAGATGAAAGACACTCTCTGGTTAAAAAGAATACTATCTTTGTATAACCTGCGAAACTAAGCAGGTGCAGGCTGGTTAAACAGCAAGTTGGGGTACCACTAGTCTGCCAAAGAGTTATGAAATCAATCCATAAAAGAAGATAAATAAATAAGAGGAATGGGCATACAAAACTGAGTAAGGGGAGATGCATTCAGAGGCAGGACAGTTAGTATGTTGTCGTGGTTTAAACCCAGTCAGGCAACTTGTTCACTCACTCCGAGTGAGTGGTGCCGAGCTGACAACAATCGAGGGCCGCCCCCCCCCACCGGGGCTCTCCCCTTCCCCGCTCCCGGAGGAAGGGGGAGGAGGATCGAAAGAGTGCAACTCCTATGGGTTGAGACAAGAACAGTCCAGCAACCAATGTACAACACAAATCACCACCGCTACTACCAACGACAACAATGATAAGGGAAAATAACAAGGGAAGAGAATACGATACCACCGGCCAAGAAACGAGTCCCACCCGGAAGCCCGTGTCCTTCCGGGTAACTCCCAGTTACCCCCCACCCCAGCCATGACGTGCTGTGGTATGGAATACCTCCCTGGCTAGCCCGGGTCAGGCGCCCCATCTCTGCTTCCTCACAGCTTCCCCTCCTCCCTGGCAGAGCATGAACCTCACAAAGTCCTTGGTCAGGGTAAACATCACTTAGCAACAACCAAAAACATCGGCTTCACCAACACTGTTCCCAGGCTGGAAGTCAAAACACAGCACTGCACCAGCTAACACAAAGGAAAAACATGAGTGCTACTGCTGAACCCAGGACATATGTAGATTATACGTGTCCGATAGGCTGTAAACCTTGGAGTACCCAACCAATGGGGAAACAAGGGAGGGAACTCACGGACAGGAGTAGGAAATATTAATCACAGTTCTGCTTTTACTGTTTGTGCCTACTTGCTAGGACACCCGTTTTTGCAAAAGCACTAATAAATAGCTGCTTCACTGTTGTGTCTACCCTAAGCTTAAGTTTTTATCTAGAGACCATTTCTCACAATTTGTCCAGGATCAAGTCATTATTGAGGGGACCTCCGCCACCAAAGGACAGGGAGACATGTCCCGTTGATTTCAACGGCCTTGTGCGGAGTCAGTGGGGGTTCTGCAGCTACTGACTAAAATCCTGAGACCATTTTTATAAGGTAGACCCAGTGAACCCATGTAGTAGAAGTTTACATGGAGTATGCCATCATCATATGCCAACTCATTGGCATTGATGAGCTGGAGGGAAGCAGTGGCATGGTCAGTGGATGAAGTGAGCCATCAGCTCCAGGAGTTGGAAGAAAATATCACCCCACCCATCATTTCAGCTGTGGAAAGAATATCTCAGGAGGTAAAGCAATTGAGAGACAAAGTATCCAGCTCCCCACGTGTACAGACCTGCATCTCGGCTATTAACAGAAAATGCCCTATTGCTGAGAAGGAAGATATACGAGGTACGCACCATGGGCCACCCTATGGTTTTACCTGCGGGAACACAGAAAATACATGAGAAAGTGCAATTGAAAACCAACCTCACTTCTGGAAGAACAGGTGGGTGAATTGAAAAGGAAAACAACAGTCAACGATGATACTCCAAAGAAAGTTTCTGCTTCAGTCTCTGGTGAGCAGATTCCCAGATGGAGTGGAAGAGCTGATTTTACTCCAACTCCTATGATAGGGAATTCTAATCCCTTTACACAAGTAGTAAGTGGAGAACCTTATTGCTGTTAGAGTGGCCCTGCCTCCAGCCAGGTGGAGGAGAGGGACAGTCGGGTTTACTGGACTGTGTAGAACAGATGGCCTGGCACATCAGTTCCACAGGAGTATAAGACTCTAGTAGATACTGCTGCACAGTGTACCCTGATGCCATTAAGCTGTCAAGGGGTAGAATGGTTTTGCATTTCTGGAGTGACAAGAGGACCCCAAGGGTTGACTATACTGGAGGCTGAAATCAACCTGACTGGGAGGAAATGGCAAAAGCACCCCATTGTGACTGGTCCAGAGGCTTCATGAATCCCTATCATAGATTATGGACTCAGAAGAGGGTACTTCAAAGACACAAAATGGAACTGATGGGCTTTTGCGATAGATGCCATGGAGACAGAGGAAATTAAGCAGCTGTCCACCTTGCCTGGCCTCTCAGAGGATCCTTCAGTTGTTGGGTAGTTGTCCTGGGTTTAGCAGTAGCAGTCAGTTTTTCTCCTTCTTGGTAGGTGGTGCAGCGTTGTGTTTTGACTTTCAGCCTGGGAACAGTGCTGATAACACCGATGTTTTTAGTTGCTGCTCGGTAATGTTTGCTCTGACCAATGACTTTCTGAGTCTCATGCTCTGCCAGGGAGGAGGGGAAGCTGGGAGGAAGCAGAGACAGGACACCTGACCCAGGCTAGCCAAAGAGGTATTCCATACCACAGGATGTCATGCCCGGGGAGGTTACTGGGAGTTACCCGGAAGGGCACGGGGTCTTCTGGGTCAGGCTCGTTTCGGCGGGTGGTATCGTATTCCCTTCCCTTGTTATTCTCTCTTATCATTATTATCTTGGTGGTAGCAGTAATGATTTGTGTTATACATTAGTTACTGGACTGTTCTTATCTCAACCCGTGGGAGTTACATTCTTTCGATCCTCCTCCGCATCCCTCCAGGAGTGGGGAAGGGGGGGGGGGGGAGAAGAGAAAGAGGGAGAAGGGGGGGGGGGGGGGAGAAGAGAAAGAGGGAGGAAGGGGGGGGGGGAGTGAGTGAACTAGCTGTCTGGCTGTGTTTAAACCATGACAAAGTCAAAGAACAAGCACCAATCATGGCCACAACAGTGCACCAACAGCAATATCACACCAACTGAGACTCCCTTATTCCCATCCATAAGCTGATCCATTGACTGGAGAGCCAAAGAGTGATCAGGAGGACCCGCTCATCCTTTAATAGCCCCATTTGGCCGGTGCAAAAGTAAGGGAGAGTGGAGACTAACAGTAGACTCTTGTGGCCTTAATGAAGTCACACCACCCTTGAGTGCTGCCCTACCAGACATGCTAGAACTTCAATATGAACTGGGGTCAAAGGCAGCCAAATTGGATGCCACAATTGATATTTCCAATGCATTTTTCTCAGTTCCTTTGGCAACAGAGTGCAGGCCACAGTTCGCTTTTCCTTGGAGGGGCATCCAGTACACTTGGAATCAACCTCCCCAGGGGTGGAAACACAGCCCTACCATCTGCCGTGGACTCATGCAGACTGCACTGGAACAGGGGCAAGCTATAGAACACCTGCAATACATTGATGGCATCATTATGCGGGGAAATACAGTAGAAAAAGTTTTTGAGAAAGGGAAAAAAACAATCAAAATCCATTTGAAGAACCATTATGCCATAAAACAGACTAAAGTCAAGGGACCTGCACAGGCTTTTGGAGTCGAGGATACAGAGAATCCAAGGCCCACTATGCTCCCACTGAAAAAAAGATACTGGCAGCCTATGAAGGAGTTCAAACTGCTTCAGAATTGACTGACACTGGTCCTCTTGGCAGCCCAATTGCCCGTCCTGGGCTGGATGTTCAAAGGCAGGGTCTCCTCTACGCATCTTGCAACCAATGCTATATGGACTAAGAGGGCCAGACAATGAACTCGAATAAGAAATCCCAGTTGTTTGGGAAACGTAAAAGTCATTATGGACTGGCCAGAGGGCAAAGATTTTGGAATATCATCAGAGGATACATGCTGAGGAAACCCCACTGTACAATAAACTGTCCGAAAGTAAGCAATATGTCTCACTTACTGATGGGTCCTTCCGTATTGTGGGAAAGACAGATGCATGGAGTGCCCTACGACAACTTGCAGGAACTGCTGAAGGAAAGGGTGAATCAAGACAGTTTGCAAGGTGAAAGCCATCCAGATGGCCTTGGATATTGATGGACAAGAAAAACAGCCAGTACTTTATAGTGACTCATGAATGGTGGCAAATGCCCTGTGGGGGCAGTTGTAGCAATGGAAGCAGAGTAACTGGCAATGCAGAGGTAAACTGGCAATGCAGAGGTAAACCCATCTGGGCTGTTGCACTGTGGCAAGATATCGCTGCCCGGGTGCAGAACCTGGTGGTGAAGGTATGCCAAATGAAAGACAAATTATCCAAGAGTCGGATAACTGAGGAACATGAGAGCCATCAACAGGTGGATCTCTTACCACAAAAGTTGGTTGAAGAAGCTCCCTAAGACTTAAGTAGGAATTTTAGAAAGGAGGCATTCCTTAATGCAGTGATAGATATACAATAAAAACTGCTGAAGTGCTAGCAGGTATCTAACAAAGAAATGAGTCCAGCAGCAGGATCACTGGGCCACAGCAAAAACGACCATCTAAAAATTAAGTTTTGGTAAGGTATTTTAATTAAACTGTAACAATGTAATTAAGCGAGGCATTTCCTGTGCTTGCAGTTTGACTAGCACCAGCAGCTGTGCTGTCTTTTATTAGTCGGGGTTTGAGTAGCTGCTGTACTTGTCGCTAGGCTTGGTGTAGTTGCTGTGAGTGGAATTGGATTAGCTGCATTACCTGTTGCTTTGCCATCAGATCCAGAGACATTTCTTTCCCCTTGCAGGTGCTGGATAGTGTAGAAAAGGGCTCTGTAAGCATAGGCTAAGCCCCAGCACATTGCCATGATTTGTCCCTCTCTGGTATGACCAGGATGGCAACACACCTAGTTTAAGTGTTTTACTAATTTTTCTGGATTTTGCGCTTGTTCAGTGCTGAAGTTCCAAAGCACTGGAGGGGCTCATTGGCCTAGATACTTGCCCATACTATCCCACACACCCTGCCACTCATGACTGTCCAGCCTCGGGGAAAATCTCTTGGTCCTTCTGTATCGTCATCTAACCCTAGACAAGACCCAAACCCGACTCTGCTTAACTTTTGAGAACAGTCGTGGGTAGAACACACTCTGTATGTGTGCCAACATGGTGATCCTCATAACAATCAGCAGGCAGGTCTCAAGGGTATCCAAAGGCCATGCACAACTTTCAGAACTCTCAAATGATGCTGTAAATAGTCTGGTGAGGGAGCTGTGAACATAAGGGAGTGTCTCCTTCAAAGGTTGACCACCCAAGGAGGAAACAAAAGATGTGTAATTGCTAAACACTTCTGTTATATACCTCCCAAAATGTAGAGGTAATGACCACACCAGGAACGCAAGCCACATCAGTTTCATGTTCAATGAGTCTATTGTATTACAAGTCATTCCTATAAAGTACAAGGAAACAAGAACCTTAGTCCAAGCCCCCCAGCCGATAAACACTAACACAGCAAATACCGTCTGTAAGTAAGGTACGACATGCTGAAGCTCCGAGATCAAGAGCAACAACTTTGAGATCCAACAAATCAGCATTGTGACAAGTGACTATTAATCCAAAACGATGAATGCTTATCACAAATATGATTAGACACACTCCGGTCAGATCTGTTGTTATCTCAACCCTTTGTGCCCCATGTTGGGTGCCACAAAGAACTGTCATGGTTTAAGCCCAAATGGTAACTCAGAACCACGCAGTCACTTGTTCACTCACACCCCCCCCCCCCCTTTCCTTCCCCCTCACCTGGAAGAATGGGGAGGAGACCTGAAAGAATGTAATTTCCATGGGTTGAGATAAGAACAGTCCAGTAACTAAGGTATAACACAAAACCACTATTGCTGCCACCAATAATAATGGTGATAAGGGAAATAACAAGGGAAGAGAATAAAACTGCTCACCACACGCTGACCGATACCCAGCCCGACCCGAGCAGAGATCTAACCCTTCCAGGTAACTGCCCCCAGTTTCTATACTGGGCATGACGTTCTGTGGTATGGAATACCCCTTTGGCTAGTTTGGGTCAGGTGTCCTGCCTCTGTTTCCTCCCGGCTTCCCATGCCCCTCCTCACTGGCAGAGCATGAGACTGAAAAAGTCCTTGATCAGATTAAACATAACTTAGCAACCACTAAAAACATCAATGTGTTATCAGCGTTGTTCTCAGGCTACAGTCAAAAACACAGCACTGTACCAGCTACTAAGAAGGAGAAAAACGACTGCTGCAGCTGAACCCAGGACATACTGTCACAGTACTGGTTCTGAGGAGTGGAGCAACTTCCTTGGCTTATGTTTTAAGAAATCAGCAGGGCAGTTTTTTCCACTTTCTCCAGGACTTTTAGGAATTAATCCCACCAAGTAAATTTTGGCTTACTGTAAAGCATCTAGCCCAAGAGCTACCTTCATCTCAGTGTCTCCTGTGGGCTGATGAAATCAGTCTACAAAGTTGATGCATCTCTTGTACTTCCTGTTGAGCTGCTTGTTGGAGGTTAGAGGACAGAAATCACAGAATGTTTAAGCTTGGAAGGGACCTCTGGAGATAGTCATGTTCAAACCCCCTGCTCAAGCAGAGCCACCTAGAGCAGGTTGCTCAGAACCATGTCCAGATGGCAATGAAAATGGGAACATAAAGCATGGATGGAGAGGAAGGAACTCCTTTCCTGTCTTGAAAAGTATTCTTAGCATATGCGTATAACTATGCCTAAACATGTAACTTCAAATGCCCTCTTGTCATTTGAATAATTGGCAGTTCAAGCTGAAACTGTAGTAATTAGTGGCATCTAGAAATGCAGCTCTCATCTGCTGCACAAAAAGTGCAGATTATACTAAGCACAGTACATTAATATTGCTTTTGTGTTGTCAGTCACTATACAACTTGAAAGATATACAACTTAACTACAATTTCTGAAAATTATGTGTGGCTTGCGTGTCAACAAATAAGTTCTACTTTGTTTCAAAACTGTTCCCCATACATAACTGGTAACTGGGGTTATCTGAAATGTTTCCATTTTGCTACCAAACTGGAGGACACTTTCTAGGAGTTTGCCAGTGATTTCTGCATTATGCTGAAGTGCAGAGAAATCTCATCATAGATCCTTGGGCCAGGAATATCATACAGTACATGGTGTCAGAGATGAGACTGACAGGTATCTTTGCCAGGACTATTCTGAGAAATTCTACAACATGCTTTTAATTCCTAAAAGGATAAAGTTGATAACAGCCACTTTACTAGCTATGCAGAAGAGAATGGGGCTGAGATGGTGTATGTGGTAGCAGCATAGCAAAGTTGGACCAATTTATTCAAGGCCATGTGCAGGATGGTATTAGGTTGCAGTACAACCCGAGTACTGCTACTTAATGGCTTCAGTTTTCTGTACGCTCAAAGCTGTGATTTGTAAGTGTCAGTCATGCTGTAGGTAATCACTGCAATTGCGTGACTTAAAAATTTTAGGCAAAACTTTAATTCTGTGGATGGGAGGAAACAAAACACGTAATCTTTAAAGCTAGTTTTTGCAAGCTCGTGGGTTTAGTATTGCAATCACTTTGAGGTTTGCTTCCACCTTTCTGATCTCACCAGCTGGATCTGGCCTGCAAGTTTGATACTACTTATTTATCCCCTTTGCGTGCACTACAGAACAAATGAACTGGGGAAGAAGTTGCTTCTAAGACTGGACGCTCTGCATAAAAAGCTCCCTAAGACTTAAGTAGGAATTTTAGAAAGGAGGCATTCCTTAATGCAGTGCTGGGCACACACGCGAGTTGTTTCTCAAAAGTGAGTGCACCTGTTACTTGCCAGCAGCAGCTATATATTTAGCATACTCTTGCACATTTACAGCTTTTCCAGGAAACATTTTACATAATCATGAGACTTGCAGGAACCAATGACAATATTTACATTCTAATTACGCATACGCTTTCATGCTGAGCAGGAGTCTCTGGTGGTCCTCAATAGTCTTCCTCACTGTGTTTACTGAATTACCTCAGTGATTGTGCATGCTTGCAAAGTCCTATTGCTAAGTCAGCACTAGCATGTCCTTGCTTCTGTCCCATCTCTCTCTCCACAATGGGCGCCACTGTGTTATCTTGAAGACAGGCACCCTTGGTCCTTTTTACTGTCTCCATATTTTTTATCAATCCCGTGATGTTCCTTCCCCCATCAGCCGGACATTCCATTCTCTCTCTGTGTTAGCGAATTAGAACAGTTTACTTTATTCTACTATGTTAGTTTAAAGCCACACACGCTATTGTAACTTTAAACATATAATTAAGCCTACAGATCAAGCTGATAAGAATGAAATGGCTCTAATGGATTCGGATTGGCAACATAAGGGTGAATTATTTTTAGTTTGGCGGGCCCATAACATTTCAGGCCATCAAGGCAGAGATGCAACATATAGATGGGCTCGTGATCGAGGAGTGGACTTAACAGTGGACATTATTGCCCAGGTTATTCACGAGTGTTAAACGTGCTGCAGTTAAGCAAGCCAAGCAGTTAAAGCCTCACTGGTATGGAGGACGATGGCTGAAGTACAAATATGGGGAGGCCTGGCAGATGGACTATATCACACTCCCACCAACTTGCCAAGGCAAGCACCATGGTCTTACAATGCTGGAAGCAGCCACTGGTTGACTGGAAACATACGCTGTGCCCCATGCCGCTGCCCGGAACACTGTCCTGGGCCTTGCGAAACAAGTCTTGTGGCAACACGGCAGCCCAGACAGATTTGAATCAGAAAATGGGACTAATTTCCAGAATAACCTTATAGACACCTGGACAAAAGAGCACGGCATCGAGTGGGTATGCCACATCCCCTATCATGCATAAGCCTCTGGGAAAATCAAACAGTACAGTGGGCTGTTAAAAACTACACTGAGAGTAATGGGTGGTGCGACTTTCAACCACTGGGATACACATTCAGGCAAACGCCACCTAGTTGGTCAACACTAGGGAATCCGTCAAAAGGGCTGGCACAGCCCAACCAGAATTTTTACATACGGTAGAAGGGGATAAAGTTCCTGTGGTGTACATAAATAATTTGCTGGGGAAAACAGTCTGGGTTATTCCTGCTTCACGTAAGGGCAAACCCAATGGTGAGATTACTTTTGCTCAGGGACCTGGGTGTACCTGGTGGGTAATGCGGGAAACTGGGGAAGTCTAGTGCGTACCTCAAGGTGATTTAATTTTGGGTGAAAACACCCAATGAAGTCAAATATATACTGTCTCCTGCTATAGAAAATTTCTACAGCTCATCAGCTAAACGCCCATCTCAGCCATTCTGGACTTGAAAAAGAAGATGTGGGCTGTCATGAATATCAGCAGAAAATTAAGTCATGGGAAAAGCCGGCAGCAGCAGCGGGAGTCTCCGAGAGCTGTCGTCAACTCGCCATCGACGGAACCTGACTTTGCTCCAGTAAACACCCAAACAAAGAAGGAACCTTGATAAAATGAGACCAATTCAGTGTTGTCATAAGCAGGCAACAATCGAGCACTACACACAGCCCTGAAAGACTGCTACAACAGATGGAGCCTGACATCATGGACTGAATGAACTCAGCAAACTTTATAGGGATGGTCCATCCATGGACTAAGGAATGACACCTGTCTGTGTGTGCATACATGGGTGTATATATAAAAATATAAAGAGACAAAAAGCTATAGCGTATTGAGAAATATGGGACCTGAGCATGACATGAATGGTATGGAGTAAGGGGTGGATGCCGTCCTGGGTTCAGATGTAACAGTTATTTTTCTTCCTCTTAGAAACTGGTGCAGTGCTGTGCTTTTGGCTTTAGTCTGAGAACAACGCTGATAACACACCGCTGTTTTAGCTGTTGCTTAGTAGCACTTACCCTGATCAAGGGCTTTTCAGTCTCATGCTCTGCCAGTGAGGAGGGGCACAAGAAGCCCGGGGGGGAATCAGAGACAGGACACCTGACTCAAAATAGCCAAAGGGGTATTCCATGCCACAGCATGTCATGCACGATTTCCAGACTCCAGAACAGTTATGCGGAAGGGCATCTGTGGGAATGGTGTTAAAACCAATAATGATTTGTCAGGAAGAACTGGTCTCTTGTTGATACATCCCTCTGCATAAGTTAAGCTGAAACTAAAGTGTCTGTGTCCTGGTTTCAGCTGTAACAGTTATTTTTTTCCTTCTTAGTAGCTGGTGCAGTGCTGTGTTTTGGCTTTAGTCTGAGAACAGTTTTTTAGATTCTCCTTCCCACTCCACCAGGAGAGTGTAGGGAATAAGGGGGGGAGTAAGCGAGCGGCTGCACGGTTTTGAGTTACCGGCTGGGCTTAAAGCACAATAACCTGAAACGTCAAAGGGAAAATCAAGGAAATGCCAGGTTATAAGATAGGTGAATGAATAAATGTTAGTTTCTCTCTAATGAGTTGAACTTAAATTTTCAGAATATTTTAAGAGTATACCGCTCAGCTGTCATGGTTTAACCCCAGTCTGTAAACCAGGATGTCAGTATCGAGAATATACTGATCAACTGGGAGACTTATTTTATGGTTGATGTTGGTAGACAGAAAAATCTTAATGATTAAAAATCATCAAAACCACATGGAAGAGCTGCATCTATATTGTTCCCATGGTGTTCTGTAGTGTCTAGTGCTTATCCTAGAGACAAAAATATCTAACGGAATAGGAGTCAGGTTTCTGGACCAATCTAGCAGACCACCTCATCTAATTTTGTCACACTGTCAGCTAGAGCTGTTTTGGCTGATCCTGATGGCAAAAGTGCTGTAATGCCATAGAAGGCATCACCTTTCTTGTCCTCCTCCTTTTTAATTGTATAAGCTTATGGTTTTGTGCTGCTTCCACAAACTTTAGGTGTTGATAAGTTGGGACATTCAATATTGTTGTCATTGTCCAGTCTCTATTTCATAAGTCTTTGCCATCAGTCTGTTCCTGTATTTTACAGTTGGTGCTGGGTTGAATATTTTGATAAATTGATCTGCAAGAAATTTAGTTTTGCTTATTAGACAGAACTTCTATCCAGCATTCTCTGGCATTTTATTTCTAACATACACTCCCAGTCTTTTCAATGATAAATTCCAGAGCTTCAGCTGTCATTTTACAGGGATCTCTACCTAAAGGTATTACTATCTATTTAAATTGATCAGTGTAGTTCAGATCCATGTCAGCGTGAAGGAAGTCTAGTGGAGTTTGTAATTGAAAAGCTCCGGGAGATGTTTTTGAAAACTACTGTTTGAAGAAAAGACAAAAAAAGGTTCTTGACAAATTATAAAAACCTTGTTTGTTTGAAAAAGTAGGTCTTCTAGGGTGTATTGAAGGTTAGTTTCTCTTACCTGTATTGCGTCTGCTTGCTCTGATAACTAGGAAGGCAGCGCTGTTGATCTCACAGCATGTACCACTACAGTTGATCACTAGGCTTGCAGTTGATCAATACAAGCCTGAACTCACAGGTTATACTTTACCTACCTACTTAGGTAGGTAATCCTCTCTGGTCTGCAAGTGCATTGCTTAATGCTTTGCCCCTCTGACTTGGTTTGAATAAGCTCATATTCTGTGTCCCTAGTGAACTTCTGCAGTCAGTGTAGTCTTGCGTTGAGGTCTCCTAAGAGGAACTGAGCACTGGGGGTTTTCTGTCTTTTAAATTATTAGATTAGACCCCACTTGGAGTACTGTGTACAGTTCTGGTGTCCTCAACATAAGAAGGACATGGAGCTGTTGGAGCAAGTCCAGAAGAGGGCCATGAGGATGATCAGGGGGCTGGAGCACCTCCTGTATGAAGAGAGGCTAAGAAAGTTGGGGCTGTTCAGCCTGGAGAAGAGAAGGCTGTGTGGAGTCCTTATAGCAGCCTTCCAGTATCTGAAGGAGGCCTACAAGGATGCTGAAGAGGGACTCTTCATCAGGGGTTATAGCGACAGGACAAGGGGGAATGGGTTCAGCCTTAAACAGGGGAAGTTTAGGTTAGATATAAGGAGGAAGCTCTTTACTGTGAGGGTGGTGAGGCACTGGAATGGGTTGCCCAAGGAAGTTGTGAATGCTCCATCCCTGGCAGTGTTCAAGGCCAGGTTGGACAGAGCCTTGGGCAACATGGTCCAGTGTGAGGTGTCCCTGCCCATGGCAGGGTTTGGAACTAGATGATCTTGAGGTCCTTTCCAACCCAAACCATTCTATGATCTTCGACTAGATCAGGTTGCTGTTATGTTCTGTAATCTCTTCTATGTGAAGGTCTTCAACTGGAAAAGCCTTAAGAAACACAGGTTAAGGAATGCACAAGCATGTAAGATGCAAGATAAATGAGAGTAGACCAAGGTGAAGTTGGATGTGGCATGAATGGCTAGGTGGTCTAAGCTGCTTTTGGAGCTGGGGATGGACATATTTAGTTGACAGAATGGCTGTGCTGCATCTGTTTGTGTGACATGATAACGTCATCCTTTTCATACCTGAGCTTCCATATTGCGTACGCAAGTAGTATACAGTTCTGAAGGTCTGCCTGTCTCTTGGGATGTTCTGTATGTGTTATGATACTGGACTAATGAAGAAGTTCTATCTTTTCCCTCACTGCCTTCTCTCCCCTCTCCCAAGGAGATGAACATTTGAAATACACCAGTATTTAGTGCAGGGATCTAGCTATACTCTGGATAAATTGATTCTACTGAGTAATGTAAAGGTGGTCTTTCCCAGCTTGAAGGGAAAGAGAGAAGTTGTGTATCTATTTTACTACAATCCTTCTTCAAGGCATAGTTCTCCTGTAACTTTATGTTACTGCAGGAATGTAAACGTGATGCTCCTCTTCTGTTGTTAAGCAGCACTGGATTTATTTACTAAAGTAAGCTGAATTGAATTGGACAAATGGGTTATAAAAGAGGCAGGCTGGGACCGATTCTCAGGTTACAGGAGGAAATCTGATACCTCAGTTGAGGAATGGTCAACTCGTAGTCTTTCCACATCTTTAAAAAAAAAAAAAAATAAAATTGCTGCTTCGTCATATTAATGATGGTCCACTAAGATAGATATCTGTACTGTTAGCAGTCCCATGTTGTTGCCAGTCTGATAGATGTTTGAAGAGGGAAAAGCTGTAGGTATGATTGTTGGATGGTTGTGGGGCCATCTCATCCAGTAATCTACTCTGGTTTCCCTCTCAGAAGGTGAGGATTCTTTGCGTGTTTGTGTATCTTCACTGTTAGTCACCTCAGCTGTGGCAGCTGCACACATAGAAATAACGTTGTTTAACAGATGTACTGACTCTCTGGTTGTTCCCTTTTGCTTGTGGCTTCCGTTCCTGAACATTTCAGTCCATTGTTGGATTATAGGCTGAACCGTATTTCCATTTAAGCAGCCGTAAGTAGATGGGCCTTTGCTGTTTGAGAACTCAAAAAAAATCAAGAGATTGCAAGGAAGATGTTTCTGCTCAGGATTTGAATGTGCTGTCTTCAGGTGGTGTAGGTCACTGAAGTTTTCTACCATACAACGCAGCAAGCAGCTCATTTGCTTATGTTTTGGTTTTGTAATATATCCACTGTAGCTGAGGGCAACCTCAGTTTGACTTCTCTGCACAAAGATAAATTTCTATTTTTCTATGCTAGATGACCTTGCTCAAGGCAACTTAACTTCCTGTGTTCCTGATGCATTCAGTTCCAGAAGTGTACTTGATGTGGGTACCACCACTTTGCTGAGCCTGTTCAGGTGTCTGCTGCTGTTTTCATGTTAGAGATTTTTGGGTTTTGGGTTGTTTTTTTTTTTGATAGCTGGTAATGATACTTCTGTTCCTATGTGTTTTTAAAGAGCAGAATTTAATCTTTGTTACAAGCTCTGGTTTTCTCTAAAGTTAACAAGGCTTTTCAGGAGATAATTAAGGTGTAAGTATTCACTTTAAAATTGTCTCCTGCTCCTTATGCTCTGTTATGCACCAGTTCCACATTTAATTAAAATGAGTAGAACTTGCTCTTTTAAAATATGACTTCAGGTAGTGAAATTTAATTCAGTGTTTACCGATAGTATTTCCCACGTAGGTAATCTTTTTAATGCAGTCATTCAGTCCTGTATGGACTGAGTGGAAAGCCATGAAAGCAGGCTTAACTGGTAGTATATCTGGAGATGAAACAAGATTGATTCTTATTTACGTATTACTGCCATGGGACCATATTTTTATTAGCTTGATTAACTTTTTTTATATTACATTTGTTTCTTCTGTTGAGTTAGTCTCATAGTCTGTTTTATTTGGTGTGCCTTTTTTTTTTTTTATGTCCCCCTTGTCTGCAAGTTTTATCCTTCAGTGCAGCAAAACCTAGGATCTTTTCAGACTTGTATTTCTGTATATGCTTATTTTCTTGTCTCAGTCCTGATAAGAAGAGTTGGATGAAGATGGGTACTTATTGGCTTAGTAAGAGTGACACGTGAATTAAGGACAAAATGAGCTAGCATCCAAAGCTGAAACTGTATCAGACGCACGTTAATGGGTGGAAGAAGATACATAAAAAAAATAGTCAAGTGTGTGAAGAATTTCATATCTGCAGCAACTAAGATGGAATTCATATTTCTTGCATTAGTGCTGTCAAAACAAAGGCAAACCAAGCTTATGACTTCTTCCTTACAATGAGGGTTGTGAGGCTGGCACAGGTTGCCCAGAGAAGTTGTGGCTGCCTCATTCCCGGAAGTGTTCAAAGCCTGGTTGGACAGGGCTTTGAGCAACCTGATCTGGTGGAAGATGTCTTTGTGGTACAGGGGCTGGACTAGATGATCTTTTAAAGTCCCTTCCAACCCAAACCATTGCATGATTAGTGGCTTCAAAAATAAGTGAATATGCGGGGAACTTGCGTTCTCGGATTGTGGCTCTTAGTTGAGACAAATGAGGTATGTTAGTGGAAAACAGGTATGTCAGATGGCTGGCAAAGTTCAGCAGTTTTAACCACATTATGGGAGATATCCTGTAGGGAGTGTGAGAAGTCTGTTGGTGGCCTTATGTGTATTGAAACTGCTTGGACTGAGGGTGCAATTGGGATTTGAAGCAGGAGCTTCTATGCCAAGTTCAAGGTTTTAGCCTGTTTCCTGCAGGGCAAACAGAGTTGTTTGTAGGTGGAATAGTTAATAGGCTGTATTTTCTGTCAGTACCGTACCGAGTTTTGCTGGGAAAATATTAAATGGGTGGTAAGAGTAGGTAGTGCATGTGACCCTAGTATAAGAGGAAAAATTGATGAATCGGTAGTAGTCTAACACTGGTCCCATTATTCTTGTACAGTGCAGTACACATGTATTTTAGCTGACTTACTTCAAATATATAAAACGGCAAGTCAGCTTGTTATTGAAGTATAACTGCAACAAATACAGCAGCATTTTAATCAGCTTATGCTGCTTAGGGTTCCAGACATACATTTTAAGTGAGCAGCATATTCCACTGGTTTTCATACATCTTTACTAAAAGAACAGAATTAAGTGGCATATCATGTTGCAGAAGCTAGCAGCTTCCTCTAGCTAGCAGTTTTTCCCATTCAAAAAGGGTTGTTCAGGCTGGAGAAGAGAAAGCTCCGGGGGAGACCTTAGATCAGCTTCCAGTGCCTTAAGGGGCCGAAAAGAAAGCTGGAGAGGGGCTTTGGACAAGGCCCTGAAGGGACAGGACAAGGGAGGATGACTTCAAGCTGAAAGAGGGGAGATTTAGATTAGACAGAAGGAAGTTTTTCCCTGTGAGGGTGGTGAGGCACTTGCAGAGGTTGCCCAGAGAAGCTGTGGCTGCCCCATCCCTGGAAGTGTTCAAGGCCAGGTTAGACAGGGCTTGGAGCAACCTGCTCTAGTGGGAGGTGTCCCTACCCATGGCAGGGGATTGGAACTGGATGAGCTTTAAGGTCCCTTCCAACCCAAACCATTCTGTGATTTTTATGGTTGTGAGACTATTATTTCCCTCACTGGTGGTACGAGTGCTGGGTCATCGTTCCTCACTTTTTTCCTAGAATGTAGGAGCTGCCCAGCATATTTATATTTTCTGCTATGATTTATCATACAAATTTCTGTCTTGTTTCTGTTGTAAATTAAGGATGGGCAGATGGTGTTTTTATTCCTAGTTGACCACCCTTTTCTTGCTGAAGTAGCTTCTAGATTAGTGAAGCTGATCTCAAGAAGTAACACAGATGATTTGGTGTGTTGGGTTTTTTTTTTTGTTTTGTGTGGTTTTGGTTATTTGGGGTGTGTGTCCTTCCCCCGCCCCCCCCCCCCCCCCCTTTCCTGTCTAGATGCTGTTTTGAATAACTTGGGTAACAGTCATGCATAGGAACTACACTCTAAACCCCCATATCTGCTCTTGGAGTGAACAGAACCTGGGCTATCGCCTTATTTGCTGAGTTTAGAAGGCAGGCTGTCCTTAGATGTTAGTTGCAAATGCTTTTTGCTTGTGATAGGACTGTTACAGAAATAGAGTCTGTTTTAAAAAGGTCACCTAATTCCCACAACAGTTAAATGTGAATTTATAAAAGGTTCATCTTCTATCTCTCGTTTAATTTTTCACATCTTTCCAGGTCTGGACTGGTTCAAGGGCTACTGCATGATCTCTCTCTTGTTTAATATGTTCAAAGGCTTGTTGTTGCTCAGTTCAGCGGTGTCGTAAGCAGGCAACAGTCCAACACTACACGGTCTCTCCTGCCCTGAAAGACTGCTACAACAGATGGAGCTTGACATTATGGACTGAATGAACTCGGCAAACTTTATAGGGATGGTCCGTCCATGAACTAAGGAATGATACCTGTCCGTGTGTGTATACATATATGTATGTGTGTGTATATATACAAATATAGAGACAGAAAGCTATGGCGTGTTGAGAAATATGGGACCTGAGCATGACATGAATGGTATGGAGTAAGGGGTGGATGCTGTCCTGGGTTCAGCTGTAGCAGTTATTTCTCTCCTTCTTAGTAACTGGTGCAGTGCTGTGGTTTTGGCTTTAGTCTGGGAACAACGCTGATAACACACCGCTGTTTTAGTTGGTGCTTAGTAGCGTTTACCCTGATCAAGGGCTCTTCAGTCTCATGCTCTGCCAGTGAGGAGGGGCACAAGAAGCCGGGGAGGAAGCAGAGACAGGACACCTGACCCAAACTAGCCAAAGGGGTATTCCATACCACAGCACGTCATGCCCTGTATATGAACTGGGGTTAGGCACTTGGAAGGCCTAGATCGCTGCTCCAGTTGGGCTGGGTATTGGTTGCTGGGTGGTGAGCAATTGCATTGTGCATCCACTTGTGGGAGTAGTAGTGGCTTTGTCTTATACCTTAGTCACTGGGCTGTTCTTATCTCAACCTGTGGGATTTACATTCTTTCAGTTCTCCTCCCCATGTATCTGGGAGCATGGGGGGTGGCGGGAGGGGGGGGGGAGGGGAGAGGTGGGAAGTGAGCAAGTGGCTGCATGATAATTAGATACTGGATGGGTTTAAAACACAGCATGATCTTAAAGGTCTTTTCCAACTTAGTTCATACTATGATTCGATGCTCTTTGTTCCAAGTGTCTGTAAGGTTATTCTGGAAATAAGTCCCATTCTCTGACTCAATTCTTTCTGGGATGCCATGTCACCACAAGACTTATTTTAAGGCCCAGGACAGTGTTCCAGGTCAGTGGTGTGGGGCACAGCTTATGTTTGTAGTCATAGAATCATAGAATAGTTAGGGCTGGAAAGGACCTTATGATCATCTAGTTCCAATCATCTGTTGGTTGCTTCCACCATTTCAAGCACATGGCACTTGCCTCGGAGGTATGGTGGGAGAGAGATACAGTCAGTCAACCAGCCAGGCCTCCCCATATTTGTACTTCAACCATCGTCCTACATAGCAGAGTGGCTTTTTCACAAATAACCTGAGCAATAGTGTCCATTGTTAAGTCAACCCCTCGATCACGAGCCCATCTATATGTTGCATCTCTGCTTTGATGGCCTCAAGTGTCATGGGCCCAACGGGCCGAAAATAACTCGCCCTTATGTTGCCAGTTGAAGTTGATCTGAGCCACTTGAATCTTAGCAGCTTTATCCACTTGTTGGTTGTTCTGGTGTTCCTCAGCGGCCCGGCTCCTGGGTACACGAGCATCTACGTGGTGTGCCTTCACCACCAGGTTCTGCACCCGGGCAGCGTTATCTTGCCGCAGTGTGCTGTGCCCAGATGGGTTTACCTCTGCGTTGCCAGTTGCTCTGCTTCCAGTGCTGCAACTACCCCCCCAGGGCATTTGCCACCATCCGTGAGTCAGTATAAAGTACTGGCCATGTTTCACGTTCAGCAATGTCCAAGGACAGCTGGATGGCTATCACCTTGGCAAACTGACTTGATTCACACTCTCCTTGAGTAGTTTCTGCAACTTGGCACAGGGGAGTCCACACAGCTGCCTTCCATCTCCAATGCTGTGCTTCAGTGCTAATCTTTCCTGAAGCAGCTGGAACCCCTTCATAGGCTGCCAGTATCTCTTTTTTAGTTGGACTGTAGCTGGCCTCAGATCCTCTGTATCCCCGACTCCAAAAGCCGAGGGGTCAACCTCAAAGTTTCATGTGGAGCTTTCTGCCAGAGGCTCCAGCTAGGACCGTTCTCCCCAGCTGCAGTGTAAAGCACATTTTTCACATCTGTCCCAGTCCGGACTGGTCCAAGGGCTACTGCGTGAACTCTCTCATTTAATATGTTCAAAGGCTTGTTGTTGCTCAGGGCCCCATTTAAAATCATTCTTCTTCTGGGTTACATAATAGACAGGGCTCACAATCAGACTGTAATTTGGGATGTGCATTCTCCAGAACCCCACAACACCTAAGAAAACTTGTGTTTCTTTCTTATTAGTTGGTGGAGACATAGCTGTTATCTTGTTGATCACATCTGTGGAGATGTGTCGACGTCCATTTTGCCATTTTATTCCCCAAAATGGAATCTCTTGTGCAGGTCCCTTGACCTTACTCCATTTTATGTCAGAACCGGCTTTTAGCAGGATTTGGATTATTTTCCTCCTTTTCTCAAAAACTTTTTCCGCTGCATTGCCTCGCACGATAATGCCATCAATGTATTGCAGGTGTTCTGGAGCTTGCCCCTCTTCTAGTGCAGTGTATGTCCATCCATGGCAGATGGTAGGGCTGTGTTTCCACCCCTGGGGCAGTCAATTCCAAGTGTACTGGACGCCCCTCCGAGGAAAACCGAACTGTGGCCTGCCCTTTGCTGCCACAAGGCTTGAGAAAAATGTATTGGCAATATCAATTGTGGCATACCACTTGGCTGCCTTGGACTCCAGTTCATACTGAAGTTCCAGCATGTCCGTTACGGCGGAACTCAATGGTAGTCTGACTTCATTAGGGCCACAACAGTCTACTGTTGGTCTTCAATACACATTAGACTTTCACACTGGCTGAGATGCTGGCCCGTACAAGGTGGGAATAGGATGTATCCACATCGAATGCCTGCAGCAGTTTCTCATAATGTTTGGACAGCTTTTCCGCAGCCAAGATATAAGTCTGTAGGGAGGAAGAGAGGTTTTGTTTGTATTGCCGGAGTTGGCAGGCTATTTCATTCACCTTTGGTGTGCCTGGGCCTTTCCAGGTTAATATTGCCAGTGAATTGGCATATGACAATGGTGCACTTGGTACCACTTTCTGCCACATGACTTGTGCACACTAGACTCTGTCTAGATATGTGGGTAACTGCATTGTTTGGGTCAAAATAAATCAGCTCCGATACAGCTAATTCCCCCAGGTACTGGATACCTCTCTCCATTTTGTCCACTTCCCCGGGTTGCATACAACATCTTCCTTGAGGGGATACCTTTTCCTCATGGCTGATAGGAGTCACCTCCAGAGGCTGAGGGTTTGTATCCCTTTTCCTATCTCCTTGTCAATGCCTGCTTCCCTAGAAAGTGATTCCAGCTGCTTGGCTTCCCTACCCTCCAAGACCAGGCTGCTAGCTCCGTTATGCCAGCATCGGAGCAGCCAGGTGATAATGTGCTCACCCGGATGATGGCCAAAATCTTTTTGTATATCCTGCAGCTCACTCAGGGACAGGGATCGAAAGATTCTCTCTGGTTCTGCTTCTTCATTGGTTCTGTGTGCTGGCCCTGCTTTGTCCCCTTTCACTACATGAGCTGTCGTTTGTGTCCACTTCCTCTTCTGTACAGGGGCGACTGATAGTGGCACAGATTGTTTCAGCTGCAGGGTCTCCTACTGGGGTTGGAGTGGCTGCAGTGTCTGTTACTTTGCATCAGAACCAGAGACATTCTGTTCCCTTGAGGGCACTGGAGAGTGCTGAGCAGGGCTCTGTAGGCATAGGCCAGGCCCCAGCCCATAGTGGTTATTTGTACCTCTCTGTTATTGCCAGGATGACAGCATACCTTTTCCCAAGCATTTTACAAGTTTTTCCAGATTTCACGCTTGCTCAGGGGTGAATTCCCAAAGCACTGGAAGGGCCCACTGGCCTAGTGTCCTGGGTTCCACAGTAGCAGTCAGTTTGCTCAGTCTTAGTAGCTGGTGCAGTGCTGTGATTTTGACTTTCAGCCTGGGAACAACGCTGATAACACCCTGATGTTTTTAGTGGTTGCTAAGTAATGTTTACTCTGACCAAGAGCTTTTCTGAGTCTCATGCTCTGCCAGGGAGAAGGGGAAGCCAGGAGGAAGCAGAGACAGGACACCTGACCCAGACTAACCAAAGGGGTATTCCAAACCACAGCACGTCACGTCCAGTATAGAAACTGGGGGCAGTTACCCGGAAGGGCTAGATCGCTGCTTGGGTTGGGCTGGGTATCGGTCAGCCGGTGGTGAACGGTTGTATTCTCTTCCCTTGTTATTTCCCTTATCACTATTATTATTGGTGGCAGCAATAGTGGTTTTGTGTTATATCCTAAGTTACTTGACTGCTCTTATCTCAACCCATGGGAGTTACATTCTTTCAAATCTCCTCCCCATCCTTCTGGGAGAGGGGGAAGGAAGGGTGGTGGAGTGAGCGAGGGGCTGCGTGGTTCTGAGTTGCCGGCTGGGCTTAAACCACGACAGCTCTTTGTGGCACCCAACGTGGTAACGACAGATCTGACCAGAGTGCGTCTAATCGTATTTGTGATAAGAATTCATCGTTTTGGATTAATAGTCACTCGTCACAATGCTGATTTATTGGATCTCAAAGTTGTTGCTATTGATCTCAGAGTTTCAGCATGTCGTAAGATCGTAAACCCCAGGGGTTGAGATAAGAACAGTTTAATGACTCAAGTACCTATGCTACTACTACTTCTAAGGGAAGTAACAAGGGGAGAGAGTATAAAACTAAAAGGGGAAAGGAAAAGGCAGTAAAGACAAGTGATGCACAGTGCAATTGCTTACCACCTGCCGAACAATACCCAGCCCGACCTGAGCAGCGATCAGTCCCTCCCGGGTGACTCCCCCCCAGTTTATATACTGGGCATGATGTGCTGTGGTATGGAATACCCCTTTGGCTAGTTTGGGTCAGGTGACCTGTCTTTGCTTCCTTCCTGCTTCCCATGCCCCACCTCACTGGCAGAACATGAGACTGACAAGTCCTTGATCAGGGTAAGCGTTACTAAGCAACAACTAAAACATCAATGTGTTATCAATCAGCATTGTCCTCAGATTAAAGCCAAAATTCAGCAGAAACAGTTGCTCTGCTTCCAGTGCTGCAACCACCCCCCCAGGGCATTTGCCACCATCCGTGAGTCAGTATAAAGTACTGGCCACGTTTCACGTTCAGCAATGTCCAAGGACAGCTGGATGGCTTTCACCTCGGCAAACTGACTCACCCTCTCCTTTGCCAGTTTCTGCAACTTGTTGTAGGGGATTCCATTCAGCTGCCTTCCATGAGATTGTCTTTGAACTCTCGGAGTTGACGAATCAGTTCATCCACAGTTGGTGGTGCTACATCATGACAGGTTACTGCTTCCAATGAGTGGGCATATGATGGTGGTGCACTCCAGGTAAATTTCTGCCACATGGGTCGCGTACATTCGACTTCATCTGGATCTGCGGGTGCATTCCCGGCATCCAGCCTGCGACACATCATCTCTACAATAGCCGATTCCCTCAGAGGCTGGATGCCTGTCTCTAGCTGTCCTGGGTTCAGCAGTAGCAGTCATGTTTTTCCTTTGTGGTAGCTGGTGCAGTGCTGTGTTTTGACTTCCAGCCTGGGAACAGTGTTGGTGAAGCCGATGTTTTCGGTTGTTGCTAAGTGATATTTACCTTGACCAAGGACTTTGTGAGGCTCATGCTCTGCCAGGGAGGAGGGGAAGCCGTGAGGAAGCAGAGATGGGGCTAGCCAGGGAGGTATTCCATACCACAGCACGTCATGCCCGGGGTGGGGGGTAACTGGGAGTTACCCGGAAGGACACGGGCTTCCGGGTGGGACTCGTTTCTTGGCCGGTGGTATCGTATTCTCTTCCCTTGTTATTTTCCCTTATCATTGTTGTAGTTGATAGTAGCGGTGGTGATTTGTGTTGTACATTGGTTGCTGGACTGTTCTTGTCTCAAAACTGACTTGATTCCCACTCTCCTGAATGGCGGGTTCTGGAGAATGCACATCCCAACTGACAGTCTGATTGTAAGCCCTGTCTATTATGTAACCTGGAAGAAGAATGATTTCAAATGGCGCCCTGAGCAACAACAGGCCTTTGAACATATTCAAAGAATCATAGAATCGTTAGGGTTGGAAAGGTCCTTAAGATACTCTAGTTCCAACCCCCCTGCCATGGGCAGGGGCACCTTACGCTAAATCATATCACCCAAGGCCTCGTCCAGCCTGGTCTTGAACACTGCTAGGGATGGAGCATTCACAGCCTCCCTGGGCAACCTATGCCAGAGCCTCACCACCCTAACAGGAAAGAATTTCCTTCTTATATCCAAGCTAAACTTCCCCTGTTTAAGTTTTAACCCATTACCCCTTGTCCTATCACTACGGTCCCTAATGAAGAGTCCCTCCCAGCATCCCTATAGGCCCCCTTCAGATACTGGAAGGCTGCTATGAGCTCTCCACGCAGCCTTCTCTTCTCCAGGCTGAACAGCCCCAACTTCCTCAGCCCGTCTTCATACGGGAGGTGCTCCAGTCCCCTGATCATCCTCATGGCCCTCCTCTGGACTTGTTCCAACAGTTCCATGTCCTTTTTATGTTGGGGACACCAGAACTACACACAACACTCCAGGTGAGGTCTCACAAGAGCAGAGCAGAGGGGCAGGACCACCTCCTTCGACCTGCTGGTCACGCTCCTTTTGATGCAGCCCAGGATATGGTTGGCATTCTGGGCTGCAAGCGCACACTGCCGGCCCATGTTCTTTTTCTCATCAACCAACACCCCCAAGTTCTTCTGTGCAGGGCTGCTCTGAATCTCTTCTCTGCCCAACCTGTGGCTGTGCCTGGGATTGTTCCGACCCAGGTGTAGGACCTTGCACTTGGCATGGTTAAACTTCATGAGGTTGGCATGAGCCCACCTCACAAGCGTGTCAAGGTCCCTCTGGATGGCAATCCTTCCCTCCAGGGAATCAACTGAACCACACAGCTTGGTGTCATCGGCAAACTTGCTGAGGGCGCACTCAATCCCACTGTCCATGTCAGCAACAAAGATGTTAAACAAGACCGGTCCCAACACCGATCCCTGAGGGACGCCACTCGTTACTGGTCTCCAGCAGGACATTGAGCCTTTGACCCCAACTCTTTGTGTGTGGCCATCCAGCCAGTTCTTTATCCACCGAGTGGTCCATCCATCAAATTGATCTCGCTCCAATTTAGAGACAAGGATGTCATGTGGGACAGTGTCGAACGCTTTACACAAGTCCAGGTAGATGACGTCAACTGCTCTACCCCTGTCCATCAGTTCTGTAGTCCCATCATAGAAGGCCACCAAATTGGTCAGGCAGGATTCCCCCTTAGTGAAGCCATGCTGGCTGTCACCAAGCGCCTTGTTGATTTTCATGTGCCTTAGCATGCCATCCAGGAGAATCTGCTCCAAGATTTTGCCAGGCACAGAGGTAAGTCTGACTGGTCTCTAATTCCCCGAGTCATATATAACCCCTTTTTCAAGAAGGGGAAAATGTTTCCCTTTTTCCAGTCATTGGGAACTTCACCTGACTGCCATGATTTCTCAAATACGATGGCCAGCAACTTTGCAACTTCATTTGCCAGCTCCTTCAGGACCCGCGGATGGATCTCATCAGGACCCATGGACTTGTGCACATTCAGATTTTTAAGATGGTCTTGAACCAGTTCCTCTCCTACAGTGGGCACAAGGTCTTCATTCTCACAGTCCCTGCATCTGACTTCCAAGACTTGGGTGGTTTGGTCAGAGCCTTTGCCAGTGAAGACCGAGGCAAAGAAGTCATTCAGAACCTCAGCCTTCTCCAAATCCTGTGTAGCCAGTTCTCCCGAGAGCTTCCGGAGGGGGCCTACATTCTCCCTAGTCTGCTTTTTATTTGCTATGCACTGCAGCCTCCCCTCTCATCGGCTTTGTCTGGGTGCCTACGCTGGCCCCCGCCGGGGCAGCCAGAGCAGAGCTCCCGGACCGGGCCCTGATCATACGACGAGAGCCCACCATCCCGCTCACCCCCCACCGGATATAGATTGTAATAGCCTGGGGAACATAAAGGAGGACTACAGAGCCCTGGGGGAGGTGGTTAGGGGCTCTGGAGCTCAGACGGTCTTTTCATCAATTCTCCAGGATACAGGGGAGGAAATAAAAAAAAGCTAGGAGGATTAGCCAGGTTAATAACTGGTTAAAAGGGTGGTGTCATAGTCAGGGGTTTGGGTGTCTTGAACACGGGACCCAAGCTTGTAGGCCAGGTCTAGTGGGGTCTGGTGGAGCTGGTCTGATGATAAAGAAGGGAAAGAGCAGTTTTGGTAGGAGGCTTGCTAGCCTGGTCAAGGAGGCTTTAAACTAGATGTGTTGGGTGAGGGGGGCATCATTCCATTCCAACACACCCAGTCAGTTGCCAGCACCTATAATAAATGCTTGGAGCAATGTAGAGATATCCCAGCTGCTCTAGCCAAAGAGCTGGCTTCAGTTGGAGCTCGGCTCAAATGCCTCTATACAAATGCCCATAGCATGGGGAACAAACAAGAGGAATTAGAGATGTGAGCACGTCTACGGGGGTATGACATAACAGGCATCACAGAAACATGGTGGGATGGCTCCTATGACTGGAGTGTTGGAATGGAAGGTTACAGGCTCTTTAGAAAAGACAGGCCTGGCAGGTGGGGAGGGGGAGTTGCCCTTTACGTTAAGGATAGGCTGGAGAGTATGGAACTCTGTCTGGGGACAGGTGAGCAGTCCACAGACAGTTTGTGGGTCAGTGTTAAAGGGAATATAGCTATGGGAGACATTACTGTGGGGATCTGTTACAGACCGCCTGATCAAGGAGGACCTGCGGATGAAGCACTCTATAGACAGATAGGAAAAGCCTCACACTCACAGGCCCTTGCTCTCATGGGTGACTTCAACCACCCTGCCATCTGTTGGAAGGACGGTACGGCCCGGCACAAGCAATCCAGGAGGTTCCTTGATTGTGTAGAAGACAACTTCCTTCTGCAAGTAATAGAGGAGCCGACAAGGAGAGGTGCCACGCTTGACCTCGTGCTCACCAACAGGAAGGGCTCGTTGGAAATGTGACTCACCAGGGCAGCCTTGGATGCAGCAATCATGAGATGCTTGAATTTGAGATCCTCAGAGCAGTGAGAAGAGTGTGCAGCAAGCTCACTGCCATGGACTTCAAGAGAGCAGACTTTGGCCTCTTCAGGAACCTGCTTAGGAAGGTTCCATGGGATATAGCCCTAGAAGGCAGAGGGGCCCAAGACTGCTGGTTGATATTCAAGGATCACCTGCTACAACCTCAGGAGTGTTGCATCCCAACTAGAAGGAAGTGCAGCAGGGAGGGCCAGGAGACTTCCATGGATGGATAAGGAGCTCCAGAGGAAAATTCAAATGAAAAAAGAGGCTTATAATAAGTGGAAGCAAGGACAGGTGGCCTGGGAAGAATACAGGGATGTTGTCTGGGAAGCTAGGGACCAGGTTAGGAAAGCTAAGGCCCAGTTAGAATTAAACTTGGCTAGGGGTATTAAAGATAACAGGAAGGGATTCTACAAGTACATAGCAAATAAAAAACAGACTAGGGAGAACGTAGGCCCCCTCCGGAAGCTCTCAGGAGAACTGGCTACACAGGATTTGGAGAAAGCTGAGGTTCTGAATGACTTCTTTGCCTCGGTCTTCACTGGCAAAGGCTCTGACCAAACCACCCAAGTCTTGGAAGTCAGATGCAGGGACTGTGAGAATGAAGACCATGTGCCCACTGTAGGAGAGGAACTGGTTCGGGACCATCTTAAAAATCTGAATGTGCACAAGTCCATGGGTCCTGATGAGATCCATCCGCGGGTCCTGAAGGAGCTGGCAAATGAAGTTGCAAAGTTGCTGGCCATCGTATTTGAGAAATCATGGCAGTCAGGTGAAGTTCCCAATGACTGGAAAAAGGGAAACATTTTCCCCTTCTTGAAAAAGGGGTTATATATGACTCGGGGAATTAGAGACCAGTCAGACTTACCTCTGTGCCTGGCAAAATCTTGGAGCAGATTCTCCTGGATGGCATGCTAAGGCACATGAAAATCAACAAGGCGCTTGGTGACAGCCAGCATGGCTTCACTAAGGGGGAATCCTGCCTGACCAATTTGGTGGCCTTCTATGATGGGACTACAGAACTGATGGACAGGGGTAGAGCAGTTGACGTCATCTACCTGGACTTGTGTAAAGCGTTCGACACTGTCCCACATGACATCCTTGTCTCTAAATTGGAGCGAGATCAATTTGATGGATGGACCACTCGGTGGATAAAGAACTGGCTGGATGGCCACACACAAAGAGTTGGGGTCAAAGGCTCAATGTCCTGCTGGAGACCAGTAACGAGTGGCGTCCCTCAGGGATCGGTGTTGGGACCGGTCTTGTTTAACATCTTTGTTGCTGACATGGACAGTGGGATTGAGTGCGCCTCAGCAAGTTTGCCGATGACACCAAGCTGTGTGGTTCAGTTGATTCCCTGGAGGGAAGGATTGCCATCCAGAGGGACCTTGACACGCTTGTGAGGTGGGCTCATGCCAACCTCATGAAGTTTAACCATGCCAAGTGCAAGGTCCTACACCTGGGTCGGAACAATCCCAGGCACAGCCACAGGTTGGGCAGAGAAGAGATTCAGAGCAGCCCTGCACAGAAGAACTTGGGGGTGTTGGTTGATGAGAAAAAGAACATGGGCCGGCAGTGTGCGCTTGCAGCCCAGAATGCCAACCATATCCTGGGCTGCATCAAAAGGAGCGTGACCAGCAGGTCGAAGGAGGTGGTCCTGCCCCTCTGCTCTGCTCTTGTGAGACCTCACCTGGAGTGTTGTGTGTAGTTCTGGTGTCCCCAACATAAAAAGGACATGGAACTGTTGGAACAAGTCCAGAGGAGGCCATGAGGATGATCAGGGGACTGGAGCACCTCCCGTATGAAGACGGGCTGAGGAAGTTGGGGCTGTTCAGCCTGGAGAAGAGAAGGCTGCGTGGAGAGCTCATAGCAGCCTTCCAGTATCTGAAGGGGGCCTATAGGGATGCTGGGAGGGACTCTTCATTAGGGACCGTAGTGATAGGACAAGGGGTAATGGGTTAAAACTTAAACAGGGGAAGTTTAGCTTGGATATAAGAAGGAAATTCTTTCCTGTTAGGGTGGTGAGGCTCTGGCATAGGTTGCCCAGGGAGGCTGTGAATGCTCCATCCCTAGCAGTGTTCAAGACCAGGCTGGACGAGGCCTTGGGTGATATGATTTAGCGTAAGGTGCCCCTGCCCATGGCAGGGGGGTTGGAACTAGAGTATCTTAAGGACCTTTCCAACCCTAACGATTCTATGATTCTTTGAATATGTTCAAAGGCCTGTTGTTGCTCAGGGCGCCATTTGAAATCATTCTTCTTCCAGGTTACATAATAGACAGGGCTTACAATCAGACTGTCAGTTGGGATGTGCATTCTCCAGAACCCGCCATTCAGGAGAGTGGGAATCAAGTCAGTTTTGAGACAAGAACAGTCCAGCAACCAATGTACAACACAAATCACCACCGCTACTATCAACTACAACAATGATAAGGGAAAATAACAAGGGAAGAGAATACGATACCACCGGCCAAGAAACGAGTCCCACCCGGAAGCCCGTGTCCTTCCGGGTAACTCCCAGTTACCCCCACCCCGGGCATGACGTGCTGTGGTATGGAATACCTCCCTGGCTAGCCCCATCTCTGCTTCCTCACGGCTTCCCCTCCTCCCTGGCAGAGCATGAGCCTCACAAAGTCCTTGGTCAAGGTAAATATCACTTAGCAACAACCGAAAACATCGGCTTCACCAACACTGTTCCCAGGCTGGAAGTCAAAACACAGCACTGCACCAGCTACCACAAAGGAAAAACATGACTGCTACTGCTGAACCCAGGACAGCTAGAGACAGGCATCCAGCCTCTGAGGGAATCGGCTATTGTAGAGATGATGTGTCGCAGGCTGGATGCCGGGAATGCACCCGCAGATCCAGATGAAGTCGAATGTACGCGACCCATGTGGCAGAAATTTACCTGGAGTGCACCACCATCATATGCCCACTCATTGGAAGCAGTAACCTGTCATGATGTAGCACCACCAACTGTGGATGAACTGATTCGTCAACTCCGAGAGTTCAAAGACAATCTCATGGAAGGCAGCTGAATGGAATCCCCTACAACAAGTTGCAGAAACTGGCAAAGGAGAGGGTGAGTCAGTTTGCCGAGGTGAAAGCCATCCAGCTGTCCTTGGACATTGCTGAACGTGAAACGTGGCCAGTACTTTATACTGACTCACGGATGGTGGCAAATGCCCTGGGGGGTGGTTGCAGCACTGGAAGCAGAGCAACTGTTTCTGCTGAATTTTGGCTTTAATCTGAGGACAATGCTGATTGATAACACATTGATGTTTTAGTTGTTGCTTAGTAACGCTTACCCTGATCAAGGACTTGTCAGTCTCATGTTCTGCCAGTGAGGTGGGGCATGGGAAGCAGGAAGGAAGCAAAGACAGGTCACCTGACCCAAACTAGCCAAAGGGGTATTCCATACCACAGCACATCATGCCCAGTATATAAACTGGGGGGGAGTCACCCGGGAGGGACTGATCGCTGCTCAGGTCGGGCTGGGTATTGTTCGGCAGGTGGTAAGCAATTGCACTGTGCATCACTTGTCTTTACTGCCTTTTCCTTTCCCCTTTTAGTTTTATACTCTCTCCCCTTGTTACTTCCCTTAGAAGTAGTAGTAGCATAGGTACTTGAGTCATTAAACTGTTCTTATCTCAACCCCTGGGGTTTACGATCTTACGACATGCTGAAACTCTGAGATCAATAGCAACAACTTTGAGATCCAATAAATCAGCATTGTGACGAGTGACTATTAATCCAAAACGATGAATTCTTATCACAAATACGATTAGACGCACTCTGGTCAGATCTGTCGTTACCACGTTGGGTGCCACAAAGAGCTGTCGTGGTTTAAGCCCAGCCGGCAACTCAGAACCACGCAGCCCCTCGCTCACTCCACCACCCTTCCTTCCCCCTCTCCCAGAAGGATGGGGAGGAGATTTGAAAGAATGTAACTCCCATGGGTTGAGATAAGAGCAGTCAAGTAACTTAGGATATAACACAAAACCACTATTGCTGCCACCAATAATAATAGTGATAAGGGAAATAACAAGGGAAGAGATACAACCGTTCACCACCGGCTGACCGATACCCAGCCCAACCCAAGCAGCGATCTAGCCCTTCCGGGTAACTGCCCCCAGTTTCTATACTGGACGTGACGTGCTGTGGTTTGGAATACCCCTTTGGTTAGTCTGGGTCAGGTGTCCTGTCTCTGCTTCCTCCTGGCTTCCCCTTCTCCCTGGCAGAGCATGAGACTCAGAAAAGCTCTTGGTCAGAGTAAACATTACTTAGCAACCACTAAAAACATCAGGGTGTTATCAGCGTTGTTCCCAGGCTGAAAGTCAAAATCACAGCACTGCACCAGCTACTAAGACTGAGCAAACTGACTGCTACTGTGGAACCCAGGACACTAGGCCAGTGGGCCCTTCCAGTGCA